>NC_140535.1:17206025-17806025 GCF_057382185.1 Mchenga conophoros | reverse complement strand
AACACCGACGAGGTAAACAACACCAGCGTCTCCTGTTCCTTTACACTCATATCTTTGTATCCTTTCCCACCACCAGCCCTGCAGATCAACCCCAATGGAGAGGTTGTGTACAAGGACACCCAGATGTATGAGGTGGTGTACCAGGACGCCAGTGTGTATGGGGTAGTGGGAAAAGCCGTGATCCTGGAGTGTGGTCCTTCTGTACCTGACATGTACATATGGAGCTTCACCAAGCCTGGTACTGAAGGCATAAAAGCTGTGGTGTATAATGTGGGACGAGGACCGAAGATTCAGAAGCTGGCTGAGACGCTGGGACAGCTGACTGTCATCTCAAACAGTGCAGCTATAAGCATTGAGAAGCTGCCTCTGGCTGCACAAGGCTTATTCACCTGCCAGGCTTTCTATGACATAGAGAACGAGCCCAAAGTCTACTACTACTACGTGCATCTCATTGTCCGAGGTAAGACTTCCTGCTGTCATGAATGCTACAAATTTTTAGTCAGTTTATAGCTGAAACAGAGACTGACATTCAGTCTTGTTGCCCAATTTCTCCAACATGGCTAATTTGTCTTATGTATTCCAAAATAGGACAGTAGACTTGTTGTGTTTACTTGGGTGTATTATCCTAAATTATTATACAGTGTATTACTATCCCTGTTGCCATGTGCATTGGAGAGAAAGAGGAAGAGATGGAACAACTGAAAATAAAAATCTGTAGATATTTCTCTCTTTTTTTGACTTTTATCATCTAAGAAACTCTACTGTTCAGCATGTGCTGCTTTGTCTTTTGATTATTTGTTGGTCTTTTGAACAGAGCATTTTAAAACTTTATGAAATAAAGGCTTCTTTACTTTATTTGGCAAAGACGATTTAGATTATAAAAGTCTAAAACACAATTCCCTATAATCAGGAGATTATAGCTTTGTATTAAGGCTGGCCATAGAGGGACCATAGACTGCATACAAAAGATGAATACAGGCACTACCGATTATTTCTCACCCTTTTTAAAGGGTGAGCTTGTTTTTTCAAGCCCACAAAATAGGAATTTTAGGATAAGGGGGTGGAGGCCCAGCTTATGTAAACTAGCTTGTTTGGCAAGTGCCTCCATAAACGGTATTGAGGTTTTGCAGACAGGTGACCACTAACCGCACAATTAACTTGTCAGCAAATTTAAATGTTTAACAATCAAGTTTTCAATGTAGGATCACATGAAGAAGGCCTAAGTGACATAGGCCTTGACCAACTGCAACTTAGCTAGTAGTTAGTGGATACTTGCAGACAAACACAAAAAACTACAAGCAACTGTGGCACTCTGATAGCAACCAAAGCAATCACACAGAGGGTTTTGGTGTAGCACTTTCTTTGCAACCAGATTCCACAAGTGAGAGTCAGCAACCTCCAGGAAACATCACCAACCACCCAAGAAATATGTTTGAGAAGCTCATTAAGTGCAATATGGTAGACATGAAAGAACTATTGCTAAAAAATTCATTCACTTCGACTGGAGCAGAGACTGTAGAAAAGCTCTTAGATTAAATACCGAAAAGGAAACATTATTTTGTCAAATGACTGCATTGAAAATGTTAAATGCTAACAGTGGTGAGCTCCTGTTTTGTAATCGAAATTAGCATAAGTAAAGGCAGGAGAAAGTAAAAAATTAGCCATAGGGCCCCTTTGTAGGGCCCCTTTTGACACTGGTCTCATGTTCAATCTCCAATGTTGCTGCTTGTGGGAACTTGCAGCTTTGTTCTGTTTGTAAAATGATCTTTCCAGTTACTGAACACTGTGTTTCTTCGCCGCCAATGCAGTCCCCGTCACTAAGCCTTACCTCTCGCTGAGTGAAGTATCTCCAGTGGAAGGATCTACAATGTGGATGCGCTGCAATTTGGAAAATGGGACTGGACCGATCCAGTACGTGTGGCAACATGAAACCCGCAGTGGTAACATCACGATCATCGCACAGGGCGACAGCAGTGTTATCAATGTGACCGACGTCAACCGCAACCACACCGGCTGGTACCGCTGTGTGGCCAGCAACGCAGTTAACAGTGAAAGCTCCAACCGCTTGTGGCTGGACACCATCTGTAAGTTGAGGAAGTTGGATCAATATGGAGATTTTTGTAAAACTTTTTTTTTTTAAAAAGAAGCAAAAAGAATAAGACAGTGGTTTAAGTTACAGTCTTAAAGAAACAGAAATTGGTATGACTTTGATATTTTCTGTGTAATTTAAACTTGTCTTTGGCATTTTCTGTGTGAGTAATCAGTAAATTACAGGTAAACTGTGCATCATCAGCATTTGTCACTCTCAGAGAAAATGTCATCTTGTGAATCTAAACTAACTTGGATGAAACATTTTGTTATGAGTCAGCTTTTGTGGACAATTTTTAAATGAAGCAGAAGGTCCATCACATTAAATTTCACAGCAATGATTTTTCTCCTCAGTCGGCCCGGACATTCCTCAGATAAACGTAACTCCGTACAGTATAACAGAGCGGGGTTACTCGGCTTTGGAGAGAGAGACTGTTTCTTTGCTGTGTCAGGCCCAGTCCAATCCAGCCAGTCAGTATGTCTGGTTCTACAACAACTCACAGGTCTACAGCGGGCCGCAGCTCACCATCACCAAGATCCTCCGCATGCACACTGGCGACTACGCCTGCTTGGCTCTGAACACCTACCTAAACACCCGCTCCAAAAAAACCATCAGCCTGACCGTCTACTGTGAGTGTGACCTCTGATCTCTGATCATGCTATTAAGCATCTTACTCCTCTGTCAATTCTACCCTAAAGCCTATTGTTCTCTTGTTACTGCAAGGAGTGTAAAAGAGTCAAATGTGATCAAACTGTTCAGATTTGACATTTTCAGTACAATACTATCAACAGCTTAAACTCCTAAGACCCAAACTCTTCCATGGCATGTATTTTTAATTTCTCTTTGATATTTGGGCATATTGGGACCCGATGAATGTAAAAACAAAGAATCACCAGAATTTTTTGTTCCTAAGAAAAAGAGAGCCACATATGAGGATATTCGTTTTTAATTTTGATAAAACAGGGGCAGTATAATGTCCTCATAAGTGGATATCAGGCCCTTGTAGAGCAAAATTACGTTTTTTGGTCTAGACAACCCAAAATGTGATGTCCACATATGTGGATGCCAGGTCCTAGGAGGTTAAACATCTTTGATTTTCACCCAGGATCTCTGACCTAGAAACATCTCCCTGATCATTTCACTTAATGCAGAATCCTTTTCAGTTTCTTTTTCTGAATGTCTTCTGACTCCATTCAGCACATTCATCTGATATACTTATTTCAAAAGCTTAAACACCTTCAAACTCTGTCTCACTCACACACACACACACACACACACACACACACACACACATACAGCAGATAATGGAAAGCTTGCTGAGCTGTTCTCCTGTTTGGACCATCTTGGAAGTTGATGGGACTCTCTGGCAGGTATCTCACTGTGACGTCACAATCATGGCAAGCACGTCATTCACTCTCCCTACTTTTGGTTTTGCACACGTCTTATGTTTTTGCTATTTGCTAAGATTACATTTTCAGAAGAACTCCACCACCAACAAAAGAAAAAAACAGCAAAATCATAACAACATATCTCTTCTTCGATAATTTATGTATAGTTATTTTAACCAAACATCCTTAACAATGTAGCAATAGTTGGAAAAAAAAAAAAGGTTCCGGGCCCTGATGACATCAGTTTACTCCACTCGGCACATCATTACCTTGTTACCTCTATCATATCCCCACAGACCCCCCTGATGGCTCCCCGTCCTGTTCTGTGGAGCCGGCTCTGAATCACACCTCTCTGCGGCTGCTGTGTTCCTGGCCTGGTGGATTCCCCTCACCTTCCCTCCACTGGACTGGAGACCTGATACAAGATCAGTCCAACACAGCCCAGCTAACAAGTTCAGCCTCCAGCACTACCATCATGCTGCCCTCTGGAGGACTGACTTCTAATAACAGTTTGTTTACATGCCTGGGCTCCCATCCTGCCCTGAAACAGTCGACACAGTGCAGCACACGCACATGTGAGTGCAGCAATGTCAACAAACAGTAAAAGATAAGTTAGTGGCAGTTTTGTGATCATGTATCTGAATGTGTTTATATCTCTCCTCTCCTTCATCAGATATTCCCCCTGCAGAGCCACTGTGTTTTGCTTTTGTGACTAAAGACAAACAATACTTGACGCTGTCCTGCTCCTGGGAGGGAGGGGCCCCGAAAGCCTTGGTGTGGTGGGAGGGCCCCGAAGGTCAGAGCAAAGGTGGGGAACAAACCTTCAACATCCTGATCCTCCACTATGGCACAGCTCGCAGTGGGAAACCTTACACCTGCCACGCTAAACACCCACTTCTGGTCCAAACCAAGACCTGCAGACTCACACTGGGTGAGTGCACATTCTCACTGTACAACAAATAGCAGATATAAATTGTTAAATAATTAGTCTGTACATTGTCACACGTAGAGGCACCAGTGCTGCAGACACAGCGCAGAGTCGTGTCTGTGTACGAGGGGAGCGACGTTCAGCTTACCTGCAGTCTGAGAGACAACTACCTTCCTGTCAATGAAATCACCTGGTTTAATAATCAGGGTGTCGGTGTGCAAGATACCTCAAAGTACATGCTTCTGAGAACGTCTGCATGGGCCAATCTGACTGTGAGAGACACAGATGAAACTCAAGACAGCGGCGAGTACAGGTGCTCCACTTCCAACGCAGTGGGAGGAACCGAAATCAATATCACTTTAGTCATCAAGAGTAAGAATTATTAATCTATGTTTAATTCTAAATTACTTTCTTGCTGAGTGTAAGATCAGAATACTATAACACCTCTGATGTTTGTACAATTATTGTCCATAAAGTTACAGTCAGCATGAAAGTCGATGAGCTATATAAAAAGTTACAAGTGGTCATCACAAAGAAGTCATACAGATGAGGATATTTCTGTTTGTGTTATCTCTGTAGAGTACCCCATGCCACCCAATGCAACCCTGGTCAGAGTGATGTACACCAGTCGACAGCGTAATGAGGTGGCGCTGGAGTGGGTGGTGAAGAACCAGGAAGTTGGAGGCTGGACAGGTTTCTTCCTGGAGCACCGAAATATGTCTGAGCAACCACAAAGGAAAGGAAGTGGGAAGGAGGAGAAAGTTGGTCCCGTAGTCTGGTACCGTAACATCCTCCAGGATCCAGCTGTCAGGATTTATACAGTGGGGAGCCTGACGCCAACGGTTACCTACCAGTTTCGCATCATACCGGTGAACCACCGCACTGTGGGACACCCTTCTACTCCAAAGACACCAGGTACAGGAAATGTGAGACATATGAGACTTTTAGCAAAGAGATGGGCATTTTCAGCTTGTTAAGCTTAAATAAAAAGAGGCAAAATCACAAAGATGAAGTAATATAACATGTAATATATAATATGTAATATAGATGATGCATATAGATGTAATAATAACTGTTCTGAAAGGTGTGTTCAGTTTCAAACTTCTCCATTAACATGACATAAAACATGATCACGATGAGCTCTAAAAGTAGATAAGACCCCAATTAAACAAATGATACAAACATATTAATGATCAGTTCTTTACTGAGGAAGACGATCCAATCCAATTGTGACTGACAAAGGTATGTGAAACATTGCTTTCTGTACAGACCTAACATTATGCAGAAGTAACTGCACCTTAAACATCGGTCTGGCATACAAGAAATTGGCTTAAAATTGGGACTTTTACTTTACCCGTTAAAAAAAAACTAGCATTAAATCAATTTGTGATCGAACAGGATCCTCATCTTGCTGCAACTTTCTCATAACAGGCGGGAACGAAGTGATCTCTTTTCTCCAAACACGCAATTTACAATTAAAATACAATTAAAATACAGTTAAACCATCTATTAAGCATCTATTTTGTTCTCACACAGTGGGCCAAATATCACACTAACAGGACTCTTATGTGCTCTGGACAGAGTTCTTTTTGAACAGCCAAGCACACCATGATTGCTTATTTACTCATGAATGTGAAAGAGGGCGTTATTGCACAACATGCTTTGATGTTCAACCACTTCGATGGAGTAAAACAAAGACTTATTATTCCCATTATTTGTGTACTGTCTGTTCATTAGGATCTGCCTAGGTGGTAGATAATATTTTGTGTCATTTGCTTAACTGTGTTGTCTTTTTTTTACACTCGTGTTAAAATCAGATGATGCTTCAGGTTATTTTTATACAGGAATATAAAAGATTCTTTCAAGCAGCATTGCTAATTATGAGATACAATCTTTAATGTTGTGTTATGATTAATGTGTCTAACTGTGGTGTTTTTTTGTTTTTGTTATCCACTCAGGTGAAAGACTCAAACAAAAACACATGCAAACAACGACACATACCTCATGCTTACACACCTTTCCCTCACTTCCTTGTTACTTTCTTCTTTTCTGTCCTCCTGATCTTCCCTCGAATTCATCCTGTGTGATAAATGTGCCACTTTGTATTATATTATTGCAGGAAACTGTTCTGAATAAGCCATTTGTTTTATTTAGGTTGCAGAGAAACCTGTGCAGTTATGGTCAGATTTTCATACACTCATCATTGGCATGAATGTAATTTTGGGTTTCAGCAATTTCTTTGATTTTTTCTTTTTATAGGCTTGTATGATGGTGCAGCATATGTCTTTATTACTGATGTAATAAAGAATTATTACATCTGAGGGCACTCCCTGGGTTGACTAATACTCACAACAACAAGAAAGTCCAAGAAATTCAGTGAAGAGATTTGCAGTTCGGAAAGTCTCTTAGAGCCATTTCTAAAACAGATTCTAAGATCATTGGTTCAAACAAGAGTGCATAAGTACAAGTTATTCTGATGTGCCTCCACTTTGCCAAGGACGCAAAGAAAACCCAAACGGTCACCCTCAGATCAGAGGAAATTGGTTATGTTGTTCAGGAACAACCCAGGAACCAACAAGGCTCAAGCCTCCCATTAACTAGAAACTGCTGGAACACCAGTATCACTGTCCACACTAAAGGTAACTATTTGACCACAATGACTAAGAGGTATGTTTGGAGTAAAGGTGAGACTTTCAAAGCTAAGAGCACTGTGCCAGACGTCAATGGTGGCACATAAAGTTCATAAAGTGGGTGGAATAGTGAAGAAGGAGGACTACCTCCAAATTCTTTATTTTCATCATTAATCAGCAGCTACATGGTTGAAAATGCAGATGAAACAGGCTAACACAGGCTAATTTCTATCATCTGTTGATTACAGAAAAAAAGAAAATTGTGCACCTAATTCTTGTTTTTTTAGTCATTAAAGATGTATGCTGTACAATCCATCCACCCTGAAAAAAGAACAGTTCAAATAAATCATTAAAACCCTTAATTTATCATGAGATTCATGCCCCCGATGAGTAGATGTAAACATCTGACTAGAACTGTAACATGGTAGGATGGTTCAGTGGTTTTCAACCCTTGTATGAATGAATGAATGAATCCACGTTGTTCTGTTCAACAGAGCTCCTTTTAAAGAAGAACCTAAGCAACATTTATTTACAGGATAATAGTAAAGTGATGTTTTCAAATCATGACATACACTGACCTGGGTTGAGAACCACTCGAGCGCCTGGATGTAGCTGCGGTGTTCTGACAGATATGAACTTTTTTGCAATCTGTAACTATGATGTGTTGCAGCTGAACCAAGCTACAATGTGTACCCTGCTGTGATTGGAGCGGCTATTGGTGGGATGCTCTTTGCAGCCATTCTTACGGTTCTGCTGCTCATGTACATAATCCGCAACCGCAACAACAACCCTCGTGAGTCCACCGCACATGAGCACCAATATCCTGCTGATCTGTTTAAAATCACTGTGATGTTAATGTCGTCTTCTTTCCACCAGGACTACATGACTTGTTATTTGGCAGGTGAGTATCTAGATATATGTCTATAAAACCAAGAATTAATGATTTCCTGTTTGCAGTTATTGCTACAGACATGGCGTTTTAACATTTCCTGCTTCCAGGCAGCACAGCCAGTCAAGGGAAAACATCAACTTCCCAGAGGATGAAGTGGTCAGCACGTCAGAGGGAGGAATAGAGGAGATTGGTGGATCATCCAGCCTAGGCAAGATGAGCTACCCTAAATGACCATACACCTATAAACACACATATAGACCCATATAGGACGTTGCTGATGGCCCACATGGAAGTGATGGAATATCTCTAAGCAGATGTTTCAACCGTCAGCAGGCCTAAGGATCGTAATGCACATCTGTCTTATCTGCTGAACTTTGATGTTTTGCAGGTCCAGCCATGGCTTTACCCCGGGCATCTTCACCCCTCACTTCTTCACCTGTGAGTGCCACCCTAACAACCACCAGCCAAGCCCCTCCCTCTGGAGACGATAATGAGCCAGTCAGCGTCACCATCACTGTCAAGGCGACAGGCTCGTAGTCATATATCCGACCCATCCAGCAGAAATACGCAAAACCCTTGAGCCATCTCCCATTTCTTCATATTTTGCTTCCAAGGAGACAATAATACATCTTCAGGCTTTCTGATGGGTTTTTCTTTGGACATTGGCTGCTTTTTCACTCATTTTCAGTCCAGTCCTTGTACCTGAGCATTTTCACATTAATGGTTTTAACACTGATAAGAAAGTTCACTGTTGTGTCACATGTGACATTAAACCCAGAAAAGAGTCAGTTTGAAATCATGTCTTTGGGCACCCTGTTAATATCAGATTTTCATGAAAACATTATTTGTTCATTTTTCTTTATTTCAATCTGTGAAAAAAAAATGGACAAGCAGAGGACAAAAGAAGTGGCAGGCCTAAAGGCTATTTACAGCAAATGAACAGTATCTGAAAGTCGTGTCCATGAACAAATCCAACAAAGACCTGAAACGGGACCAAAAGATCAGACTTGATCAGAAATGTGTCATCTGAAGCGTGGCTGTCAAAAAGCCATTCTTAAAGAAAGAAAACTGGGAGAATAGGCTGAGGTATGCCAAAATACACAAGAACTGGACTGAAAATTAGTGGTAACAGTTCTTATGGAGTCACGAATCCAAATTTGTCATGTTTTACTGAAATTGTCATCAATACATACAGAGGAGGTCAGGAGAGAGGTACAAGTGGGGTCCACAGCCATCTGTAAAACACCATGGAAGCTCTGTCATGGTTGGAGCAGCATTTCAGCCTGTGGTGTTGGAGCTTTTCAAAACCGACGAAATTATGATGAGCAAAGTACTACTGTTTTGATCCAACATGCAACATCATCTGTAAACCATCTCATTGGCAACAACTTTTCAAAAGGACAATGATCCCAAACACACTGCCAGTATAATAAAAGCTTACATAAACAGAAAAAACACACAGTGGAACACGAATTGGCTTCCCCAGACCTGTATCTTTATATTATTGAAGCAGTGTGGGAATCATGTTGACAGATATCCGAATAAAAAGCAGCCAACATATAAGGAAGAGGTTTGAATGTCCTTCAAGAAGCCTGGAGAACCATTCCTGAAGACTACTTAGCCTTGAGAGTTCAGGCTGTGTTGAAGAATAAAGATGGTCATACCAAATATTGACTTGTTAGAATTGCCTTATACTCTATATTTCTATTTATGTTTGCATGTTTCAATAAATAACACTTATGTCTGTGTAGATCTTCAGTTATTCTAGGCCGTGATAGCCTTAAGGTAAGACTAGCAAACTAGCACCTAACAAAGTATAAAGCAATGAGGTGTAACTCCAGACTTTAACAGTACTGTGTACTTGATTTTCATGGATAACAGCAAAGCTACAGTGTGAATTTATCAAAATACTCTGCGCACAACTTTGGTCTTTTAATAATTTATTCAAGATTTTGGACTGTTTAACATAATCAGAACACATCAGTCTTTAATAGCAGAAACACAAACGACAATGTAGACAAACTCATACTCACTCAACAGCAGAATACATGAAAAACATCAACAAAACAAGTAAATATATACACAGGTTTGCCTCTCTACAGTCCATGGTAGAGAGCATTAGTGTGAAGATCTGCTCACTAGATGGGGACCAAAATCTTTTGAGTGCTGATTATGTCACCGAGCTTGTGTTTGATCTTCACAAAGAGACGCTTGAACTCCAAACCATCACCCTGGAAACACACACACACACACACACACACACACACACACACACACACACACACACCTTGATTAGATGAAAGTGCACTGAGGACATTGTACTCTTAGACCTGTTCATTAGGTGACTCAGACCAGTGGGTTTCTCTGTATCAATTCTGCTACAGTTTGTCTTTCAGTAAACCCGTTTTAAACAAACATGAGTGAAACCAACTGACCTATAAGGATGACTGCATGCATACATCTATATAGATAGAGTTAAGTTTTACAGATATTTTACATGAATATAGGCTACAATCTAAGCCCTATATGCCTACATCTGTTTACCTACGGGTATCATTAAAAACAATATTGTTTTACAGACACATATGGATGAATATTAGGGGTAATATACACTAACAAGTTCCACTCCACTCACCCAAGGACACTGTACAAGTTTAAGAGCATGGGAAGTTATACAGAGTAGGCTATCTTAAACAGGCGGGTTTTGAGGGTTGACTTAAAAAAAGGGAATAGTGATGTTTTCGAGGTCAGAGGGTAGGCAATTCCAAAGTCGAGGGGCAGAGCGACTAAAAGCCCTGCTCCTTATTGTGATAAGACGAAAGGATGGAACAGAAAGAAAAAGAGGAGGATCTGAGGCACTGGGATGTGATGGAGATCTGTACCAAACCAGAACGGTATGGTGGGGAGAGAGAATGAATAGCCTTAAATGTATAAAGGAGTATTTTAAAATTAATGCAAAGTTTAACCGGGAGTCAGTGAAGCTGCTTCAGGATAGGGGTGATGTGGTGGGTAGAGGGAGTCCTAGTAATAATACGGGGAGCAGAGTTCTGGACACGTTGAAGCTTATTGATGGATTTTTGTGTAAGGCCAAATAAGAGTGATTTGCCCTGCTTATCCATGTAGAGGTTTTCAAGTGAGTTTATTGGTTCAGCCAGTTTGAAAAATCCTTATTTACAGACAGCTGAAACCAACTTTCCACCAGTCTGGGGAAAAGACTGAAAATGATCTTCATGTCTTCCATTGTCCAAGTTCAAAAGCACAAGTCACAATGTTTGTTGTAAAGTCATATGAAATAGAAAGCTTTC
Source organism: Mchenga conophoros (assembly GCF_057382185.1). Lineage (NCBI taxonomy): Eukaryota > Metazoa > Chordata > Actinopteri > Cichliformes > Cichlidae > Mchenga > Mchenga conophoros. The sequence goes on along the minus strand of NC_140535.1, from coordinate 17,794,793 downwards.
AAAAGGACTCCATGCAGTCCTGCAAAACACAAACTACATCCTTACTGCAAGTGCCAAAGCCCAAGAGCTACATCTCAGACTCTACAGGACTCAGTTTGCATGCTAAATGTTAAACAATCATTTCAAAAAGTTCTAGTTGAAAAAGACTCAACAAGTAAAAAAAAGAAAGAAAAAAGAACAGGCAGGTTTTCAAAGTCGCATCTAAACACACCACAAGACTTCTGGAAGAATTCTTTGGACAGATGAGACGAAGGTAAATATGTTTAACTATAATACACAGGACCATGTGTCAAGCACAGTGGTGGCGGTGTAAAGATTCAGGCTTGTTCTGCAGCCACAGGACCCGGGCACCTTGCGGTCACTGAGGTTTCTGTGTATACCAAAGTATTCTAGAGGCAGATCTGAGGCCATCTGGCCAACAGCTTAAGCTTAGCCAAAACTGGGTCATGCAACAGGACAATGATCCCAAGCACAGCAGTGCATTTACCACAGAGGTTTTGCAATGCTCCACTCAAAGTCCAGACCTCAACGTGACTGAATAGCTGTAGTGGGACCTTAAGAGAACTGTGCATAAACAAACCTCAATAAAGTGAAGCAGTACTGTAAAGAAGAGTGGGCCAAAATTCCTCCACAATGATGTGAGACACTGATGTAACTACTGAATCTGAACTTCATTTTTCACACGACTGCATGGACTGCAAGCTTGAGTGGTTAAGATGTCAGAACGTGCAGAAGGCAGGGGATAAATCGTGTTAGAAATAATATACAATTCATCTTTTAAATGATAAAACCTACCTTAGACAGTCTGAAGTCCAGCAGCACTCTCTGATTCATATCCAACAAATGAATTTTAAAGATGAGCTTATTATTGCGTTTGTCAAGCGTGCTCACGGTCACCTAAAATGTGTGTTATAAAAAATAAAAGTATGTTATGATGAGACGCAGAAGAAAAGGCTGTGTTATCAGGAAATGTAAAAATCTTGTATATTTGAGTATAGATATACCTGTTTGGTGCTAGTGAGTTTGAAGCCAAGTGCCAGGCCTTCACAGATGTCTTTCAGGGCAGTTAAGGAGGCATCAGCACTGACAGTAGTGAAGAAACGCGTCATTCTCCGCACTAACCTCTGCCACGGCGACTGTGCACAGAAAGAAGAAATGAGGACATGTTAAAAAGCTCACAGCAATAATGCATCAGAGTTTTGTTGATATTCAGATGCCTTTAAATCAAAAGAAACTTTGTGAAAGGTAAAAAAAAAAAAAGAATAATCTGCATCTTTGTGTGTGAGAATAAATACACATATAAACATTTACGTAGTGAAACCAATCCAGCACTGAGTATGTGAATTACCTGACTGGCTCCTGGTGTAGCTAGTAACTGACTACCCAGTAACATGTGCTCAGGTTTGGTCGGCTGGGAGAAGCTGACTTGACCGTCATTTTGACTAATTAACAACATGGCTTCCCAGCCACCGGCTGCAAAGTCAGGCTGAGAGCTTGAAAACTGCATCCTGTCATCACTACAGAAAGAGAAAGACATTCTTAAGATTATCAGACACAAAAAGAAATTGAGCTAAAATTAGAAAAGCGCAAAGTTCTGACCTGTTGGCCCGAGATATGAGTGACCCATCAGATCGAAGACTGTTGTTCCCTCCTGAGTGCAGAGAACTTGTTGGCTGCTTCACTCCTACAGAGACAGAAAGACCATTATGAGTACAGTGAACACTGAAGCTAAACTAAACCTGTTGCTGGGACTTGCCTTCAGTAAACCAGCGGTCTTTCTGGATGTCTGTGATGGAAATGCGTGCATCTGGACTGGCCAGCAGCAATTTGGATAACAAACCTGAATTTTAAAAAAGTTACACATGAACCAAAGAACAACATGTAAAACATGCAGTAACTAAACTTACAATAGCGTGCGACTCACTAAGAGGCAGTGGTTGTATTTTTTTCCAAGGAGGTAGATATGTTTTCTTCTGAAGCCAGTCTGCGTACTCCTGACAGCTCTCAGTTGGCTGGTCCCACGGCAACTCTAACAAGGAAACAACAAAAAGGTTTCCTCACATTAACTGCATGGACTTCAATGATGCACAACCTCAGAGAAGTAGCGTTTGCATTTTTTCTAATGATGTAAGACATGCTGTCTGATCTTTCAGAACTGTATACAATAAATAAACTGAATTTTTAAACAGACCTCAATCTCTTTTTTTTACCATTACAGTGATGTGACTGTATTTCAAGATAACCAAATTATAGACTCAAGGTGATTTAGTTAAGTTTACAACCAATTCTTAAGCGTATAAACACAGATATCTATATCTGTATGTGATATAAATATATCTATAAAACTGTAACTTGCCAGCGTCCATCGACCTGACTGATTTCCGCAGCGATGGGGCAAAAAATAAGCAGCGGATAACAGACATGTAGTGACAAAGTTTAAGAAAACATACACAGCTTTCACCTTAGAAATACTTTACTTTTTAATTTAGTCATTTTCCCCTTCACGTCCCTCCTGCTGGGTGTCACTGCTAAAGTAATGTGCCCTCTCACAGAGCAAAACTCAAGCATCTCAGTCTCTTCCACTGGTTGTAAAAGGCAACTTGAATTTTTGCCTCAATGTTTGTCATGTTCAACAACAAAAATAAAAAACAAAACATGTTTTCAATACACTGTGTGTCAACTCCGTACCAGCACTCTGGACTAAAAGTTTCACCCTCCTGGGGTAAACAACTTTTCTAGCGCACAACTCCTTGTCAGAGAGACAGAGTGTGTGTGTGTGTGTGTGTGTGTGTGTGTGTGTGTGGAAGCATCTAGTTGATCACTGGATTGTAGCCAACCTCAGTAGCAGTGCTGATTTGCAATGTGGAGGTTGGGGCAGTTAAACATAGAAGTTAATCTTTAAACAAGTTTGACATTCATGGTGAAATCAGAGACGGGTCAGAGCTTTGATGGAACTTAAAAAAAAAAAAGAAGAAAAAAAAAAAGTCAAAAACTGCTGAACAGAGGCCAAACTTAAATCCAGTAAGCGTTTAGATTTTTATGGACAGAGTGAAAGAACTTAAATGGCACCGTGTACAACAGTGAGAACCATGTGGACCTGTACATTCTCTCAACATCACCAGAAGGGCACAGTCAGGAAATCTGTCAAACGAAACGGATTAAGGGCTTTAATGTTTTGTTGTTGTTTTTTTTAATATATACACTAACTGTTTATACTTCTATTATAAAAATTCTAACCGCTATAACCAAAGAATTTCATATATAAGAGATAAATAAAGTATTTCTTCTTTTATTTCTATTACCATGTGATCTCCTAGCTTGTTTGTACTTCACTGTTGACTTAAAATAAGATGATATTCAGGTAAACAGGTCAGGCTGTAAAGATTGAAAACTGAATCTGCTCGACTGTAAAGTTCAGACAATGTCAGACTGAAGATGGAGACGAAAACTGAGGATGGTCCTGTCTGACATCAGGCAGAAATATGACAGCAAGTTACAAGACAGTAAAAATGATGAAAAATCAGCTATTTAATTTAGTAAAATTAGTAATTCAATCAAATGCAAATTCACACAAGCACAACAACCACTTGCAGCTTTGACACTGGCCCTGCTGACCTAACAGCTTTGTGATATCATCAACTTCTCATTGCCATTGCTGTCATATGGTATTGGACTACAGATGTGTGTATGATCTTCAAATTTTGGATCTTACCACCAGCCAGCATGGCAGTGAGGACTATGCCACAAGCCCAGATATCTGCAGGCTGAGCTCTGTACTCTGTTTGGCTCAGAAGCTCCGGAGCCACGTAGGGAAGAGTCCCACACAATCGATTCAGACGGCGCTCTCGGCCTTTAAAGCGAAACATGGTCGCCAGGCCAAAATCTGTCAGCTTCAGGTTATCTGAAGGTAAAAAAATAAAATAAAAAATCAACCCTAGAGGGCGGTGGTTATAAGAAATAAAAGAGAATCCTAAAAAGAGAATCCCTCAATAAAGATTGCATTTCCTCACCTTTGTCATCCAGCAAAATGTTCTCTGGCTTTATGTCTCTATGTGTGATGCCAAAATCATGGAGGTACTCCTAGAAAAGGTCAAATAAAAATAAAAAAACTTAAAAAAGAGAACAACAGCAGGAAAATATGCAGGAAGTCACATAAACACAAAGATGTTCTTCACTCACCACAGCTGCTATTAGCTGCTGGAAAAATCTATGAGCATCCTTTTCAGCCATCCCTACATCGGGCTCTAAAGAGAGCGTAAAAGAAGAAAGAGTAAGCCTGAAATCAAATACTTGCAAAGAATGATTACTGAAAACTCCAGACGCATTTCAGCTAAGTTGAATTCATGTATTCATGCTAATCATATCCGAGTCAGGAAAGCTACAGTTGGAAGAATAAATCAGCAAACAAAAGGTTTTTCTTGTATGACAGTTTACGGCTCACCGATTCGATCAAACAGCTCTCCCCCGGTGCAGTACTCCAGGAAGAGGTACACAGTTGGTCCTTCCTTCCGATGGCCAAAGAAGCGTACAATGTTGGTGTGTTTGAGCATCTATGAGTTAAGTGCACACACAAAGATCCTCAAAACAGTGCTCTCAGCTATCATTCTACCTAGCTAAGAGCTTAACGTTTTTAATTAATTCTACAAATCTAAAACAATTAAAAATAAAATAAAAACAACTTCAGTCTGTGTTAAATTGCTTACAATCAGTTTGTACCTGTAAACCAGAGGAACAAACTGGTCAGTCTCAGCCAGTTTATCTTTATGAATCTAACCAACATTAATAACAAGTGCCATTTCTTTATATTTTACTTTAGTATGAAGTACGACTTCATACATGTTTGCTTTCAGTTTGCCTCTTCGGTGTCTGTTCAGCTGGTTTTTGGATCTTCTGTCATCATGTCACATCATTTTAGGTGAGCCAAAACAAGCAGACACATCTGTACATCTGTATTCTTATCTGCATGTTTGCTTTCAGCTTGCCTGGAATAGCATTAGCTTTAACAAACTTTTCCCAACAAATGACACCCTCGAGCTGAGGGCTACCAACGTCCCCAGATCAGCTGAGGCTAGAGTTGGTTTTCACAACAGTAACAGTTTTTATCTAATTCTCACAGTCTGGAACTGGCATGAACAGGCTGTGTTCATGCCAGTAACTGATGCAAGGAAAAGGGAAATGAGAGCATACAAAGCTGTGATTCAGTTAATTAACAATTTCTTTCATGCAGCTGTTTACTGTATTAATATATGGATTTAAGAACAGCTGGACTTGTTTTACAACACACCACTGGTGAGCCGCTGCTTTCATTCATACTAACTGTGCAGGTGAAAGTGATGGATGTACCTTGTGGATGCAGACCTCCTTCTTGACATTTTCAGCACACTCTTTTGCCTGCGAGGTATCGATGACCTTCACTGCTACCGCCTCTTCAGTCTGTCTGTTCACCAGGAGCCTCACTCTGAGACCAAGAACACAAAGAGGACAAACCGGTTAGATCATAAAGAGAAAAGAGAACACAGAGGTGAAGAGAAGTGAGAGGAAGTCTGAATGGAAACAGGATGTACAAAGAGCTAAAGTCTTCCTAAAGTGTTTCTAGATATAATTTTCAAGTAATTTAAACTTTGTTAAACTTTTCAATAAAATCAGAAGGTCAGGTGTCAAAGTCCGTCTGTTTTAGTTGTTTATATTTTATTTATTTTTTTCCCCTTCTATATGTTACTACATCACTGTTGTGCATTTTATTTATTTTTGTTGCATTTTAGATTCTTAAGTACTTTGTGCAGCATGCAATGTTGAAAATGTGCTATATAAGTTAACTTGACTTTGACCTCTAGAAAACAAGAAAAGCATGATTGATATTAGTGATGTCATTCGCAGCTGCAGGTCTTTCTGATTCAGTTGATTAAATACCTGCAATCATCATACATCAGAAAAACAAAAACAAACAAACAGAAATATTTAAGATCATTTTAAACCCACTCAAAGAGTCAATCTAAAGTTAAAAGGTTCTTTTTGTGCAGTAGTTTTCTTCTATAACAAACTTTGAGCATTTGTATCTCTGGACACCTCATTTAATGGTGGCATAATGCCATAATTTAAGAATGATAGAAGCAGTCATTGCTACCCTGACTGTTTGATTTGTTTTCTAACAATTCCATTGCAAAAAAACATGGAATTGTTATTGTAAAAATGGTTAAACTTTCAAGTCTCATAACACTACATTAAACATGTTTTCGCATATGTAAGGTCTCATTTTTACCTACATTTTGATACCTGGTTCATCTACCTTTTTTTCAAAGCTAACTGTGACTGCGATGGAGTCAGGTGTCTCCTGTGAGTGATGTTTTTGGATTATCAGATGAACATTTCTAGTGCATATACATGCCTGTCATGATCCCATGAAACAAGAAAAAAAAAATCCTTGTCCGATGGCTAGAAGAGGACAGCTATTAAAGGCGATAAGCTAATGATAAACAATGATAAGGAATCTTTCATACTCTCCGTAGGCTCCTTCTCCCAGAGTCTGAACAACGTCCCAGTCCTGCACAAAAGGCACCGCCATGCTAGAGACAGAAACACACGCATTCATCACTTTGGCTTTCTAATATTTACTTATGTATTCGTTATTTTCACAACATGGGTCCTATTTCTTCTAACAAGTGTCTGTTAAGCCTTTACCGGTTTGCAAAACTGTTAACTTTGACAGCACTTTGACAGAGTTCTGTCAAATGTCATGATGCTCAAAAGAAAACCGCTAAGAAAACTAAAATACGAAAATATGAAAGAGTAACCTACCTGCTCAGCCTTTTCACACAGCAGCGACTGCCACATGTAGCTATCCTTAAAGCTCAGACGCACGTCTTCATCCTGCTGCACTGACTTCTAAAGATTTTTCACAAATTTGGCGCGTTGTTGTCTCATTGGCGATAACTTCCGCATTTCCGCCTTGTCTTCTTCTACGCCTCTCTTCTTTTTCTTCTTCTTTGAGTTTAGCCGGTCAGACACATATTGCTGCCACCTACTGTTCACCTACTGTTATCCAAGTCTTATTCGAATTAAACATGCCTGATTTACAATTCATTATTCAACATTATTTAAAGCCTGAATAATTGCCACAAAATTTTTAAATGGAGAGTTTATTGAACCAGCTGAAAGATTTGTTTATAAAGTTATTTAGATATTTCCCCCCTTATAGTAGTTGTAATTTGCGTCATATTTGCTACATCTGGCCTTTAAAAAATGCTTTAAAAAGCATTGCAAAATTTATTTATACTTTAAAACGGGTAACAAATCACACTGATGATGTAGAAGTCTCAAAGATTCACAAAAAACTGCATGTATTAAATACGATACACTAGGCATGAAAGGGTTAAACATCCATCCATTCTCTTCCGTTTATCCTTATTAGGGTCTCACGGGGTTGGAGCATATAAAGTTAAACATGTGGCATGTTTTTTTATTTTCTATGTAAATAAGATTTGGGTTTATGAGATATGCCAGTCATTGCATTCTGTCTTCAGCGCTTTGGACAGCTTCCCAATTCTTTTTGAATTGGGCTTGTAAAGAGCTGAAAAACATTTTAAATCTTTCTTTGAAATTACTGATGCAGGTGTTTCACAGTAATAATTGGCACTTTGCTGTTTTAAGAAGTATAATAAGAGATAGAAAACAAACAATAACATGAGAAGAAAACAAAAACCCACCCATCCACCCATCCTCATTTAGAGTCGCCCTAACTCAGGTCAGCACCAACACAGAAAGAATGACACCAAACTCTACCACTACCCTGACATTAAAAATGATGTCCTAATATCTATTCCCTTCTACAATATATTTACCAATATTTATACACTCACTTAATGTAATTACATGTTAATAATCTAATGTGACTCATTGTGCAGTGTAAAAAACTATGTAAGAAATACAGATTATGACATTTACAATAACATGCTAGCTGCATGTGGAATCCACAAGATCCAATTTTAGTAACAAAAAGTGCTACAATACACGTGGGTCAAAAATAAGGGAAATGCAATGCAGCTGTGAGTTTCATGCAAATGAATGTTCAAAAAGCCTTTCTTGCCATGTGAGAAAACATTTTCTAGTTAATGGATGTTACAAAGCTTTTATTTAAACCACTTTCAGGTGTCTGGAAGTGTGAAGCTTCAGCTGGAAGCTCCTGCAGATACTGTCATTTCAGAAGGCCCTTACAGAACTAAGGCTTTTCAAATTGAGGGCACTAAAGGGAAAATAATAGTGCCACAGGGTTTATTCCCTGGAGGAACTGATGTGTCCAGTATTCACACTGTAAAACTGCCCAGTTAGTCTGTGTGGCATGTAAATTAAAAAGAAGACCAAAAAAATCACATTTTCAAAACATAATCTCTTAAATGTTTTTCAGAAAACAAACTCAAAGCCAGAGAGAGCTTGAGGCACGACGGAGTGTTTAATCAATACTTGAATCAATGTGTCAACAAGCAAGCCTGGTGCTTTTGGGAAATGATGAAGTGAATGTTTGTACTTTGTCTTGATTTCACAATGACTTTGTTTTTCGTGTAACATGTGACAGCATGTGTACACATAACGGGAAATCCTGGATCCAGAAAAACCTTAGTTAAGGTCAGGACACACAACACAAACCATGCAACCCACATTTGTAGTTGATGCATTTAACTATTTCATACATAAACAATTGAATAAATGAAAACAGTTAATCAAAAAATCAAAAATCTGAGTCAAGAGCACTTTTGTTACTGTAGTGCTTCACCTTTTGTTTTAAGTGAAAGATAATTGCTTAATACAGCGGTTCAGCTGCTCAGCTGCTTTCTGTTTGTCACTTCTTACTGCACCAACCAGGTGTTATAACACAACATCACATAGTTTGGCATCTTTTTCATAACATGAGCAAAGTCTTCCCAGAAAAAAAGATATCAAGAAAAAAGACTGCAAAATATTCCTAGTAAAGTGTCAAGTGTGTCTTTAATGGAGGACCAGCTGGAGATCCAGAGATTGGGGGCATTCGGGATCCGTTCTTGGCCTCGTGCGTTGTGTACTCTGAATTTGTCAGTTTTCCACGTAGTCTTTCACAAAGTGATGAAGTGATCTTCATTCTTATTGCTGAAAGATACAGAGACTCTTTGTATAGCAAATCTTATTACTAATGAACCTAATCAGTTTGGTAAATGTTTTGCTACTGGTTGTATTTATTTATGTATTTAATTGAGATGCTCAGCACGTAATAAAAGTAAAGCGAAGTTTACAAATAATAACTACTGTAAATAGCGTCCCAGCTCACATTGTAAGTAATATATTAGATAAGAGATCTTTGCGTAATTCTAAATAAGTTATCAGTTGAGAAGGATTTATGTAAATGTAGAAATTGTTTGAGTGTTTTCTGTGATAAACATGTATTGATCCTCTTTTACGGGTCATAAAGTTAATAAGTACCAGGATGGTCTTTGTCCACTCCCAGTTTAAACATCACTCTCTATTCCGAAATAAATCGGCCACTTCTGCAATATACTCTCATTTTTAAACTGTCCCCCAGTTTAAGCTTCAAGATGGGATTTTCTATCCACTGGAGTCGGCTTGCAGCGCTTTTATGTGCACTTTGGATGGGTAAGATACTTTTATTTTAGATAAAAAATTATATACAGTTTTGAGTTTCCAATAATGTTTTTGTTGTTTATTTAGGTTTATGCATTGTATAAGGTTTAGTATTCATAACACAGATATAAAAACTGATCAATTTTCAAATATATTTATTTATTAACTAATATATAACTGAATATTACACAAACGTCCTTCTATCCATCAGGTTTTAGAGACTTCTATGCTTATTTTTCTTAAGGTACAATAGTTTTATGTTCTTAAAACTATGTTATGTTCTTAATTTGAGGTAGTTATATTGCCAAGAATTAAATAAAATAAAATCATTATCAAGTAGCAACATCATCAAATGTGATTATAGTGAATTTTAAAGATTTTTTTTTCAGAAAATGTAAGTCTGTTCTAAATGTTGTTCATCATCTATTTATGGAAATAAAGAAATAATGTTGTGTTAAATATAAAATATCAGACTTTTGCATTTTTACACATTAAAACATAACAATTTAAATTCTTGTAATACAAACAATACTTCGCAAAGGTAAGTAAAACAATGTATAAACCCTTCGTGATGATAAGATTTTAATAAAATAATAAAATGATGATTTTAATAAAAGAACGTTTATTCATTGCATACTGTGCACTTTAAAAAAAGGCAAGTTTTCAATTTTACACTACTTTAGTAATTGTGTAGTGGTACGTATGTAAGTGTATGATATACTTAAATTGTAGCCTCTGAGAACTGTGGACTTTTTTTTTCAGGAGCTGGTGTTCGATGTGCTTGCCCTGAGAGTAATTTGCAAATGCAAGGAGGGAATTACACACTGAGTAACAACCTGGAGAGAGGCAGCATGTTGGTATACCATTGTCCTGAGGGCTACTATCCATACCCAGCAATAACCCGCTTATGTCAGGCTAATAACTCCTGGAGACCAAAACCCAAAAGATCTCCAGCTCAGAGATGCAAGCGTGAGTGGCAAAGATGTTTCTCCCTTGCCTCACACTGCCTGATAACAACATATTAACTGAGGGTCCTTTTGTTTTGTTTCACAGGGATTGAATGCCCAGACCCCAATGTGCTGGAGTACGGAAGTGTCTCCCCCCCTCAGGAGAAGTACTATGTGGACAACGAGACCACGTATGAGTGCTACTCTGGATACACAATGCAAGGCTCAGTCACACGCGCGTGCTTAAAGAATGGGAAGTGGAGCGGCTCCACTCCAATCTGCAGGCGTGACTGTGAGTCCCAAACAGCAATGATTAAAACTTGATCATTGCTGTTCCAGCTTTCTAGATTTCATTCTCGTATTTAAAAAAATACAATTTATTATGTATATTTAGACAGACTGAAATTGACATTTTATACCTTTAGATTTGACAGCTGTTAAAACACACAGTATGATGAATGTAAGGTTTTTGTTGTAGCCCCACAACGGTCTTTTCTTGAGTAGGTGCTTGCATTCAGGCCTTCCATTGGGTTTTTGACATTGGGTTTTTTTCTTACCAAAGCTGGGGATCATTGTCCTAATCCTGGTATCCCACCTGGTGCCTCAAGAGTGGGGAATATTTTTGGAATTGATGACACGGTGAGATACACCTGCAATGGAAACCTGTTTTTGGTGGGCTCCAGTGAACGAGTGTGTCAGCAGACCGGCGAGTGGACTGGCATTGAGCCAGCATGCTACTGTAAGAATGACACAAACACATACTGTTTACACTCTGTGCCATCATCTTAGCCACTCTTTGCTCTTTTAAATGTTCTGGTTGTATGATATATACTGTTTTCCTTTGGAGGCCTTAATGGTGGGAAGCCAGTGTGGGATCACGTCCTGCTGTGACTTAGTCACTGGTTAAGCAAATAGGATCTGCAGATGTGTACTGACCATCTAAATATCACGTGTGCAGTGACAATATGATCCCTCACCAGCTTCTTATCTATAAATGTTTCCTGAAACTCCTGAGAGTCACCTTGTTATAAAGTCTTTCTTTAGTATAATTGTTATATATCACATACGTATTTCTTGCAGATAAACACACCTTCGACACACCACTGGAGGTTTCAAAGGCATTTGGCAATTCAATTAAAGAGAGCCTGACCACTTTAGAGTCCACAGGTAAGTTATTGATCAACAACTACATACTCTCACTGGACACTATATTAGCTACATCTTGCTAGTACCATTCTGGAGCCCAGGTACAGGATATCTTGAAAAACGTTCAGCAGAGAATTTGGTCTATATTCACATGACAGCAAAATGCATATCTGTTGGCTTCAGATGTGAATCATCCCCACATCCCAAATATCCTTTGTTGGGTTGATAGCTGGTGACTGGAGACCATTTGAGTTAATTTACTGAAGTCTTTGAGAAACCAGTTTGAGATGATTTGGGCTTTGAGACATGGTGGGTTTCCTGCTGGGAGCAGCCATCAGAAGATGGGTACGCTGTGATTGCCAATATTCTAAAAATGTTTTCTAAAAGGGAACGGGGATACAATTTGAGGGGGGAATTAAATTTAAAACATCCTCGTATCCGTACAACATTAAAAAGTTTTTGCATCTCTGTGTGTGGAGTGAAGCTGTGGAACAGACTAAGTAAAGATATGAAGCAATGTCCAAGCATGGCGCAGTTTAAAAAGCGGTTTAAGGATATGGTTTTTACAGGGTACAGGGAAAAGGTAGAGATTTGATAGGGTGTTCTTGTCTAATATTTTCATGTGTGTGCGCATGCACGGGTTTGTTGGTATGGGTATATATGTATGTGTATATGTATGTATGTATGTATGTGTGTATATATATATATATATATATATATATATATGTGTATGTGTGTTGTTAAGATTCAATATTGAGGAAGGGTACAAGAGGTGATCGAAGAATAACCACACCGATCCGGCCGGGTGAAGTCAAACGATGATTTTAATGAACACACGTGTGGGAAGACAACTCTGTACGCAGACAGGAAGTAGTCTTCGACTTAATCAAAGCATGAACAGATATTTTATAGCATCAGGGTTTGTTTACTGACGCCCCTTCATGCGTCACCGGTACATTTTATACATAGATCAGATCAACATCATCATGACTTTTCACCCAGAAAATCATCTTCTATTTTCATGGCTTGGTACTTTCCGTTCTTATCTTAAAATGAATTGTTCCTCTTTCTTGCCGAGACAACAAGGACGGTTCCTCTAAATAAATCTAATTTAAAGTGTGTGTGTGTCACGACCTCACTCAGCCTCGATGTCACCTCTCGCACTTCTGACCTTTTACCAGACCAGAGGCTCACTGAGACTATGTGTATGTCTTCTACTAAATAAATGTTTTAACCAAGAACCTCTACTAAAACCTTAATATAAAATGATCTGATATATAAGTGTTTTGTAAGCATGTATTGCAATTCCTTCTATGGCTCCAAGTCACTTGCACAATAGATTGTCCGAACATCGCGCCGAACAAAGCTTCCGACCCCCAATTAATTGACCGAGCTCCAACTCTTTAATAAGCACAGATATGCATTGTGTATAAAATAGTCATAACTGCTTAAGGCCTTCTTAAAGCTATCTGTTACATTGTTAAAGCCTCGTCTTAGCCTGCGGCTCAAAATAACTATCTGCTTTCACTTCTGCATACAACTTCCTGTCAGCCTGCAACTCAGTCTTTCTGAAAGAGACACTGTTTAACCCCTGAATGCAATATAAACTCCAGATTTTATTATTAATGCAATGGTAATGATGACAATTATTTAACTATAGCAGTAAAATAATTTCCCTTCTCGACACTCCCTCTCATGACCTCTGGAACACCAGAGGTCACAATACATTATGGTTCACCAGGCCTCGAGATCTCCAGGATCCTCACCCCTCCTGTGGTCGCCGAGATCTTCTGCAAAGGAAACAAAACACCTTTTCTTGCATCTCCCTAACTTATCCTTTTTGGGACTCTTTAATCAAAAGCATGATCCTAATTATGCTCTTAACTTATTGACTTGTATTTATGTATATTCTTCAACGTTACTCATCACTTTAAAATTCTTTAAGCGCTGGTTTCACGTCCAGTTGCTCGCTCTACTTTCCCTTATCTGATCATCAACATCCTGTGCACAAATTGTCGCTGCTACAAGTTCCTCTACTCTAAAAGAAAACAACCACTTTAATCAATTAAGTTTAAGCATATAAGCAATTACTCCTGTATACATTTCATCATAGCTAAATGCTGCCTTGAAACAACTCCTATGTGTTAACTTCATTTTAACCTCACCTTTCCTATGTTATAACCCATTTTGGTATAGCCTTTTTATTTCATTTGCTCCCTTTAATGTAACAATACCTTCTAATTCTAATGTATCAGACTTAACCAAAATATATGCTTTCCTTCCTCTTTGGTCCTTTTTTAAGTTCAGTTAAAAGCTAAATGAATTTAAGGCCTTTTGCCTGGAATCAATACTGTCATGTGTGTTTCTTAACTCTGTGTCTGTAAGCGTGTGCAATCCTTCATGAACTCATATTATCCTCACAGTAGATTGGCTAATCATAGCGCTAGCCAAAGGCTCGTGACCCTCCAGAGACAAATTTGAGCCACAACTCCTTTAAAAGCACAAAATGCAATATGTATAAAAATCATTTCTACGTAGAAGCTCCCCCTTTATCCTAAAAATACCTTCCATGTAATATCTGTATGTGTAAGCCTACATTATAACCACTTCTTCTAAAGATCAAAAAATCAAACCTGTTCTACTCCTTCAACCCTCACTAATTTTCCCTCTAAGATTTATTCACAGCTTTGAAAAACCAGCATTGTATCTTCTAAACAGGATTCAGTTCTGTCATGGTCCTGGGCCATGTTGGCCCAGTATTCTTGGTTCCTTGTATTTTCGCTCCTTATTTAGGCCAGGTTTTCTCAGGTGTCCTATTGTGGTGTTCCCTAAGTGTTTTTCCCTTTGTGACTCTTACCCCCTTGTGCCCCTCTGTGTATTTATGAGCTCTCGTCTCTCTTTGTATTTATTCCATGTTTCCCCCAGCCTGTTATGTCTATGTTCTCCCCGTACTTTCTCTGGGTGTATTTAAGTTGTGTCTTCTGTTATGGTAGTTGCTGGTTCGTCTGTGTTGTTTCCCCTCGGTCTCCCTGCGTCTCGTTTCTGGTTTGTGTTATTAGCTTACCCAGTTTAGGTTTCCGGTTTCTTGTTTTTCCACCAGTGCTGTTTTGTGCCCACCGTTGTAAATAAATATTCACCTGCACCAGAGCTGCCGCCTTTTGGGTCCTTTTCTACAACTCCACACGGCTTGCCTCGCAAACCGTGACAAGTTCACCTTTAATCCTTTAACCTTAACTTAAAAATAACAGTTTCAGTTTTACCATATCCAAATGATCAAAAACCCAAAAGGTCCTAAAATGATCCTAAATTATTAAACAATTAAATTAATAAACCCTAAACCCCCCTTTATCTTGATACATTTCATGTGTCAAGATACTATACAAAACTTAAAAATGCTCAGTTTCCCCACTCATGATCCAATCTATGTCATAAAAATAAACTTAAAACAGAACAGTTATCAGTCATGTGTTACTTCAATTAATGATAACTGAGTTTCATCAAAAATATTTCCCCTTTAGCATTTGGCATTCTCCCAACAATATACTATAATCCCATAATCTAACCCCAGTCAACAAAACAAAACAGAAATTTTCTCTGGTAAAAACAAATTGTTTGTCCACATTAATTCATCCTCACTCACATTCAGTCACACATTCACTCACATGCAGTCACACCATGTATTTGCTGATAGTGGAGCTTCCCGCACGATCAGATACTCCACCCTCAGCAAAATGAGCTCCGTCATTTTTTATTTTCCATAGGAAAATATTTCTTTATGCTTTTGGACTGGATTGACTCGCATAAAATCCTTTTTACAGGGACTTACGACCTGAATAGTCCCCACAGGTAGCTTTCTCCTCAGCCAATTGTAATCTGGAAAGCCGCCTTATATTTGCTCTTCCCGAGAATTTTCAGCGCCGTTATTCACTGTTGCAGGCCTGCTTAAAACAGAAATGAAAAATAGAGCTGATTGTTAGCTCATAAAAACAAAACAAAATCACCTGACAGGTTTTCTTTAAGTGCACTGTTACAAAATAATGGGCCCCTCCCAGACATGTCCATGTTTCCTAAAACTCCCTCTATTAAAAACAAAAATAACAACAACAACCTAACTGACAGAATCAACCCCTCACCACAACAACCTCAACAACCTTAAACACACAAGTCTTGCCACCACATAATTTCACCTCCTCAATACACCAAAAGTCTCATTAAAACCACACAATTTGCACACAACAATCACCCCCTTATGCTCTGTAACATACTTCAATTCAGCATAAAACATAACCCCCTTTGTCATATGGCTTCTTCTATTCCTCAATTACAAACACAAATGTATTTTATTAAACATTCACACCATTGTATCATTCATACAAAATAGCAAGCTGTTCTTCATTGCATATGTTTGTGTTCTTAGCCAAGTTTAATCTGTATCTATGCATTAATCTCGATGAGCTTGTCTTGTCTTCATAAGGTTAATGCATTTTCTGCTTGTGTATGTGAATTTGCATATGTTGCTTTTGCAGTGTGTCAGACTCCTGCACAATTCTCCACTTAAGCCGTCAGTTTCTTTCCCAAATTTGCTAACCCAAATTTTAAGTTCCCACCTTATTAACAGCTTTCATGCTCCTCAGCCAGAAGCTAGGGCCCACTTGTCAGGTTTATGGAGACATGGCGCTGTAAACAATTCAACCAGAAACTTGCCTTGGCATGTCCAGTCAAGTTAACCTACAGGTCTCTTCCGACCGCTGCACGTGGAAAATTGATCCAGATCTGTTTCGCCCCTATAGAAACACAACTGAGACATTTTCATTATTTTCATATATACTTAAACTACCCGTTTCCCTTTGTCTGGTCAGAAATCCCAACTTATGTTATGTATATACGTGTAAGCAGGTCTTCATTGCTTTTCCTATGTATTTTGTTAATGTTCAGTGAGTGTAAGCTGCTTTCTTCATTGCCTCTATATGTTATAGTCAGGTTTAATTCATGCATCTTTTCTCTGATTTCTTAATTCAAAACTATCTCACTTCTGATTCTTTCCAGAAATAATTTCACATGTAACACTTTGTCTATGTATGTTTTCTATTCTTGTTTACCTCTTTGTTTGTGACGGTGGACATCTCTAAACCATCATGAGTTCAAGCTTCACTTTCAGTCCGATTACACCCTGTATTCTCACAGTCGAAGTCGTCCAGCTTCACCTCTCACTGGTCACCGTCCTCTTCTCTCAGTGTCCTTTTGTTGTCTTGAATTCCAGCAAACACAGTCTGTTTCTTCTCTGTTTCTCTTCAGTATTTTCCTTTTGGATCAAGTCCCAGCCTGGCAAAATACCACATTCAGTGCCTTTAAACAGTCATGTCACACTGTTCTTACCAGCCTGCTGTCCACCGTGCATGGTTCATCACGTGGTTTCTTCTTGTCTGTTGATCCTTTCACTCGTCCCTTTCAAGATTACTCCAAGCAAGACAAATCTGACAATCAGTGTCCAGTGCTTTACCACCGTTCATTATCCCACTGTTCAACTGCCCAGCCTGTAATTTACAGTACATGTTTCCACCTCGTGGTTCCTTACATGCTGCTGCTGGTGTCGTCAGTGTGGTTTCCGTTGCACTGTCTTTTGCCTGCTAGTAATTCTTCTCAAGTCCACGATGTTCTGTCGGTCTTCATCAGGAGATTAACTGTCCTTTGAGCTTCTTCTCAGGATGGGGACAAGTGCGAGGTCAAGCTGTAAAATTTTAAGCCAAAATCTGGCCTGTTTTCCCCCAATTATGCTACTCTAGTGGTTTTGGCGCCGTACTCAAAATTCCAGGTTGAGAGAAGTCCACCTTCATTTATCTGTAATCTGTGTTGACACACTAAAACATACAATTAATATCCTTTTCATTTCTTTTCTCAAAACCTCCATTCGCTTTATCTGCCTAGAGTTTAACTCATCTGTTTCTCTCTCTGGGTGCTCACTCGTCACCTTATATGGGCATGCAAACTTCCTGTCACCCACACCATTTCCTGTTACACACACACAGCACGCAGCTGCTCAGAGCAGCTCAAGCTGCTTTGCTGTTTCTCCAGGCTAATCAAACTTATTTTGTATTTACAATCTACAAACCCTCTGTAATTCTACTAACTTTTGATCTAAAATGTAGCATCATTCACACAATGATTTCATAATCCTCTCACACACACCTTTTAAATAAACTAAACTCTTATAACATCACTCATGCATCTCTTAAATTAAAAACACTTTCAAACTTTAAAACATCCTACTTTACATCACCAAAGAAATACCTCTCACACCTTTATTCATCATTCAAAACCTTCTAGTCACCGCATTCACACAAGAAATTTGAAAAAATAAAACACACCAGCAACTATTGCTGGAGAGAAGTTACTACTGAAAGTAATATGTTAATCTTAAGTATATACAGTGCACTCAATATATTTATCTATCTACATCCAAACTCAGTCAATTACTATACATCCACTACGGCAACTCAAAACTTTATTTATAGTCCTCTAATAAACATAAATGGCATTTGAAACACACACTCAACACTGTTTGCAGCAGTATTTGTAAAACCAACTGTGGCTTAAACAGTTCACTGCTTACTCATTTGCATTTTCACTCACACACACACCGTCTAAAAATAGCAGCAGCATTGCCTCAGACTCCTTTCACACAGATCTTTTTATATTACAAAGACGTCTTATATTTACAACTACTGTCAGATCTGTCAGCTTTAGCGCCTAACCAATTTAGACAAATTTAAAATAACCGCCCACCAATTAACCAGTATCAAGACTTTAACTGTTTCTGGCCTCATTTCTAAAATCCCTAACTCAATTTAAAAGCGTCAACCAACCCAAACTTTGCCTGAAGCTCTATTTTTGGCATTTCACAGCCAAGGCTTACCTCGAAGTGTTAAGTTAAAGTTACACGCCCGAAGACCAACTTCTCCTGTCCAAAAAAGCGCAGGTACCGTTCCAAACGGTAAGGAGACTCTAACTCCTAGTTTAATTCCAGGCTGCCCTGTACCCCACAGTTAAACCACACTGAACTATCCCTCTTCGCCGAGAGGTCAATGTCGCGCGTCCACGACAAGGAGGGAGCGTAACCTCCGGGCTCTGCGCTTCCTAGAACCCCCTCGGTTCCGTTCTAAAATAATTTATAATACTTTGAAACAACAATCAACACCCAAAACAAGTGTATAACTGAAGCAGGTCCAACCTTATAACCAAAAAATAACCAAATTCCCTAACATACTAAAATCATTTCCAGCAGTCCAACTGCTTCCCGCGGTCCAACCGCATTAAATCCTTTCCAGCAGTCCAACTGCTTTAAATCCTCAGTACTGTCATGACATTCTCATCAAAATCAAAACAGACATCCACCAGTAACTTCAGTGAGTAGACTTAAATTTTATCATATCCAATTTGGCACACTTTGGAAATAATTCAACAGGTAGTGCCTTACCTTTTGGATAAGCCGGCTTATGCCCACTCACTTAGACCACTGGAATTCATGTCTGCCCGTCAGACCACCTAAGACCCCGGATTTCTCCGTCTAAACCTCCAACTCTCCCTCCTCAATAACCGGACGAAGCCCCCAAATGTTAAGATTCAATATTGAGGAAGGGTACAAGAGGTGATCGAAGAATAACCACACCGATCCGGCCGGGTGAAGTCAAACGATGATTTTAATGAACACACGTGTGGGAAGACAACTCTGTACGCAGACAGGAAGTAGTCTTCGACTTAATCAAAGCATGAACAGATATTTTATAGCATCAGGGTTTGTTTACTGACGCCCCTTCATGCGTCACCGGTACATTTTATACATAGATCAGATCAACATCATCATGACTTTTCACCCAGAAAATCATCTTCTATTTTCATGGCTTGGTACTTTCCGTTCTTATCTTAAAATGAATTGTTCCTCTTTCTTGCCGAGACAACAAGGACGGTTCCTCTAAATAAATCTAATTTAAAGTGTGTGTGTGTCACGACCTCACTCAGCCTCGATGTCACCTCTCGCACTTCTGACCTTTTACCAGACCAGAGGCTCACTGAGACTATGTGTATGTCTTCTACTAAATAAATGTTTTAACCAAGAACCTCTACTAAAACCTTAATATAAAATGATCTGATATATAAGTGTTTTGTAAGCATGTATTGCAATTCCTTCTATGGCTCCAAGTCACTTGCACAATAGATTGTCCGAACATCGCGCCGAACAAAGCTTCCGACCCCCAATTAATTGACCGAGCTCCAACTCTTTAATAAGCACAGATATGCATTGTGTATAAAATAGTCATAACTGCTTAAGGCCTTCTTAAAGCTATCTGTTACATTGTTAAAGCCTCGTCTTAGCCTGCGGCTCAAAATAACTATCTGCTTTCACTTCTGCATACAACTTCCTGTCAGCCTGCAACTCAGTCTTTCTGAAAGAGACACTGTTTAACCCCTGAATGCAATATAAACTCCAGATTTTATTATTAATGCAATGGTAATGATGACAATTATTTAACTATAGCAGTAAAATAATTTCCCTTCTCGACAGTGTGTATGTATGTGTGTGTATATGTATATATATATATATATATTAAATATATATAAAATTGTAGGTTGTGTATCCTTCAGGTGTTAATGGGGTTATTGAAAATGTGTATATGTGCGTATGTGTGTATATACGTAGGTATGGATAGATAGAAACATATATGTGTATATATTAAAAAAAAATAAAATAAAATAAAATTACACATAACATATAATGTAATTACAAGGAGGTATTTCTGTAGTCTATTGATACTAGATAGTGGAAAAGGGGTGGGATTAAATAAGCTTATGCTTCTTCCTGCTCCTTTTTGAACATGGACGTTATTTGGAGTTGTGGTTGCTCGTTTTCCTTTTGTTTGCTTTGTTCATTTGTCTCTTTTAATTCTATTTTTTTTTTTTTATACTTTTTCAACATGTTCAAAATAAAGATTCAATCAATCAATCAATCAATTGCAAAGCAGCAGACATGGTAAACAACAATACTTAGGCAGTGGCATTAAAATGTGTTCTGTTTGGCCCATAATTTGTCAAGAAAACCATCCCACATTATTGCACAACCACCAGCAGGGTGAATTGCTCATGCTTTCATGGAGTTGTTTACACATCATGAATGTCTTTGCACTATAATCCGAATGTTGCAGCAGAAATCAAGACTCATCGAACCGGGCAAATTTTTTCAAATCTTCTGTTGTCCATTTTTTGTGAGCCTGTATGAATTGTAGTCTCGCACTCCTGCTCTTAGCTGACAGCAGTGACAGCCAGAGTGGGCTTCTGTTGATGTGTCAGGCATTCAGAGATGCTCTCCTGCATACTTTTTTTGTAACCAGAGGTTTACATCAAGAGTAGCAAAGCCGAATTTGATGCTGAGATTCATTGCCTGAATCCGGCCTTTATATCAACTTTATATTGGAAATATAAATGTTTGTGAAACATCTGCTTACATCTCATTGAACTCAGTTTTGTAAATCCACGAAGAGCAGTAAACATCAGAGGAACAGCAGCAAGTCAGCTGATCGCAGCTTGTACACCAAGAAAATCTACAACTCACAATAAAAATTATACTGAGGTTATTGTTCCCCGTGCTGAGTCAGTACAACGGATCTTAGGGTACCACATCCACTGAATCCCACTTTCACCCCTGGCTGTACAAATTTTCCAGTTTAGGTGTGAAGGCAAAGTCACTCTCTAACACACATGTAACAAAAAATAGAGCTTTTTTAAAAAAAATTCTACTTTTTCTCTGCTCATATTTTACATATCTGATTCAAGCTTTAGTTTTTCACTTTTACTTGCGTAAAGAAGTTGATTCAGTACTTCAACTTTTACCAGAGTACTTTTAACACAAATATTTGTACGTCAACTTAAGTATAAATATGCATACTTATGCCACCTCTGGTTGTGACAAGTGGCTATCTGAGTTACTGTTGGCTTCCTATCAGCTCAAAGAAGTCTGTCCATTCATAGGCGGCTGTGGCTACAATGTCAGGGCGGTTGTGGCTACAATGTAGCTTGCCATCACCAGTGTGTGTGTGAATGGGTGGATGACTGGATGTGTAAAGCGCTTTGGGGTCCTCAGGGACTAGTAAAGCGCTATACAAATACAGGCCATTTACAGGCCATTTTTATTCTATGACCTCTGACCCCTGGATATTAGGGGTGCAACGATACACAAAATTCACGGTTCGGTTCGGTTCGATACTTTGGTGTCACGGTTCGATATTTTTTCGATACATAAAAAATGTTCATGCCTTTTTAATTTGTCATTTATTAAAATTATAAATATATATTTTAACTCAAAAGTACAGTTTTTAAATTTAACCCTAACCCTTGTGCGTGTTTTTTATTTTTACAGCGAATGCGCACCTGCGGACCACTTATGTGCAGCCCTGGTTATTTAGCTCGTCATATTGCAGCCACAGAAATTCTTTTGTCCATGAAACCATAAAGCTGCACTTTCTTTTTGCCTTATAGTCTGATTTGTCATAACTTCTCCGTTTTGTGGTAAGCTTTTCTTTGGCTGTCACTTCTTCACCCTGACCTGTCTTATTTGGCTCAGCAGAACTAAAATATATATCTGTCTGTGAAGGTTCTCAGTCATCCAGGTCATCTTAGTCAAATATAAATCCTGCTGCTTTTACACACTCACTCACATAAGCTCAGCGATTCTCTGCGCGATCAACCTCTCACATGTTTAAGCTGCGGGAGATTTCACTTGTCATGTTTGCATAGTAAGCTAACGATTAATAAGACGATGTCAGAGGAATTGGTGCGCAAATTATCATCACTCACAGATCAGTACTGTCGCTCTCTATACACAGTTCGCGCGATTGCAAAGTGAAAGCAAAAAAACAAGCGCAAATTCAAACGAGATTTCAATATGTCACATATTGACAGTGGCTCACCGATGCCAATGACATAATTACCCAGCTACATTTCTGAAAGAATGCAAAAGCATTGACATATATTTTTCGTACAATAGCCCGACGGGCAGGGCAGAGATAGATTTTGGTAGCCCGACTGAAAAAATCGCTAGCTCCAGGACGTCGGGCTAGCGATATTGCAAGCCCTGTATCTGATTGAGGAATCACTCATCTTTGGAAAAGAGAGTTTATTACAGAGAAATGTCTCTTTCCAAAATAAAAGCTATACTATCCGCTTCTTCTGGGCTATATTCTCAGCAGCATATTAAACAGCTGTCTAAATGACTCGGCTAAAGTTAGTAGCATGCTTGCTTGTTTTTTTTCTGCTTCCACTTGTCTTTGCACTAGGATGATGTCGGCGTAAATGTGCAGTCATATTCGTTGTGTTCCCACTAGTGCTTTCAGGTTAATCTCGTTGAAATGACCTTAACGCCACAACACGGCAAATCTCCGTTAACGAGCTACCGCCGATCCCCCCGTGCATGGGGCTAGACGGCCAACACGTTAACGAGCTAACTGCGCTAACACACTAGTTCCCACCCATGTAATTGAGCATTGCACGGCACATCCAACATACTGTTTTACTTTAGTCCATGACTCGCTTACCTTCAGGATCATACGTCACATGAAAACCAAAATAATTCCAAACGCCAGATCTGAATGAGGGTGGGGGAGGTCCATGTTACAAGGGGAGCTTAACTTCTGTCTCGCTAGCTTGCCCTGCGCTCTTCCTTCTGACGATGCTGTCTATGTTGAGCGCTCAGTGAATCTGCGTTCGACTACTCCGCCTAGGCTGCACTGTCGACCCTAGGCGGAGTAGTCGAACGCAGATTCACTGAGCGCTCAACACAGACAGCATCGTCAGAAGGAAAGTTGATAAAATAAATTACAAATTTTGTATTGTTCGATACATATGCGTACCGAACCGAAAGCACTGTATCAAACGGTTCAATATCGATACGAATATCGTTGCACCCCTACTGGATATGTAGTTTTTTCTATGCATATTCTAGGAATGGTTGTGCGAGAAAATCCCAGTTGGTCAGCAGTTTCTGATCTACTCAGTCACCTTTCTTCAGTCTGATGCTCGGTTTGAACTTCAGTGGGTCGTCTTGACCACATCTGCATTAGATTCGATTTTTGCTTTAATGAGCAGTTGAACAAGTGTATCTAATAAAGTGATGGGTGCGTTTTGCTGTTTAGGCATATTTAAATAACAATAAAATTACTTGTGGCAATGACTGGGGGTGTTATGAGAGAATTAATCATAGCATAATAATGCATGCTTCTTTGTTGTTAATTCAGCCCAACAAAATGTGCTAATATATGCAAACATATAGTGTAACAGAGTTGCTATCTGTATAATAATTTAACAATGACAGTGTTTATTCAGACTTTTGTTTGTGAGGTGTAAGCTGACAGTATCTTTTGTCATTCAGAGGAAACACAGGAGGGCAGAAAAATCAGGATTTCAAAAAATGGCACACTTAACATCTACATTGGTGTGGATATTTCTGACAGCATCAGCGAAGATTATGTCAATAAATCCAGAGACGCTGTGGTGAAACTCATCACAACGGTGAGAAACAAACAGCTTTTCTTTCAAAAATTGAGAAAAAAAGTCAAAAGTAGAGTTTTCCAAAATGATATGAAAGCACATTTTACTGGAAGCTTTTTGTTTTTTATGCTGCTACAAAACCTCCTTTTGTGCTATAGCGTGCTGATTTTGCAAACAGTCAGCAACATTGGGCTTGGACTGGAGTTATATTAGGATTGCTTTGCAAATTGCAGGCTCAGTTTGGAGGTCTAACACTGTGCATAGGGTGAAGCTACAGGCTGCTGTTGAAGGATGCTGGCAACATATTCGCTGAGTCTTTAGAACATTCAATCAGATATTTGATAAAATGACAGGCTGCAGTTTAATTATTCACGTGTCACTGGTTTATTTCTGCCTTTAAATGTGGCACATGGACCCACAGGCGTACGTGAGTGTGAAGCTTTTTACTCTGACACACTTTAAGGAGCGCATCTTCCATGATGTACACATAACGTACACACTAAATCTCATCCAATCTGGCTGCCACCGCAACGGCCCATTAGAAGTAAATTTCATTATGTATTACAATTCATAACCGTGACTGATGCTTCTTGGCATGAGTCCTTTGGCTGGTTGTCAATTTTCAGCACAGGATACGCTAGCTGCTGATTTATGGACCAATTACTAAACAAAATAACAAACATAAGCAATCTGAAATGTAAGGAGGTGTTGCATTAAGTTTACACGTGTTCACAATGGCGTGACAGAAGTTCATATGAGATCAACTCTTTATGTAACTGATTTCCTTTATGTATCAACAGATTGCCTCCTTTGCCGTGACCCCAAACTACGAAATCATCTTTTTCTCCTCTGAACTCTATGAAATTGTCAACATTATTGACTTTATGGACGGCACTGCCAAACTATCAGATGTCAAAACTAAATTAGAAGAATTTGATATTGGTGGTGAGTAAAGCACGTATTGCTATTGTACTCTGTTAGTTTGTTTCTAACAATAAGTTAAGGAATGTGCGTTTTGTGCTTCTTCCTGCTCAAAGACAGAAACACGGGAACAAATCTGAACCTTGTCTTTGAGGAATTCTTGGAGAAAATGGCTCTTATAAAGATTCGAGCTGGAGAGAATTTTAAGGAGCATCGTCACGTCATCATCGTTTTTACAGATGGTATTTCCAGCCTCTTGATTAACTCTGCCGTCAACAATAAGAAATGCTCGTTAACTTCTTGTTATCACAATGTGGTTGTTTTGGTTTTTTTTGGCTCTAATAATATCTAAAAATATCGTTTTTTTAAAAAAAAAAAAGGTTTTGTCATTGTTTTTCACAACAGGGGCTTATAACTTGGGCGGTTCACCAGCACCCACTGTAGCGAAAATAAAAAACTCAGCATATTTGAACCTGGCAGATGGATCCAGAGACGACTATCTTGGTGAGTTTTCCATCCAATTTGTGCATGTTTCTATTTTTATACAGTGTAATCATTCCAACTTGATCCTTCTTTACAATAACATTTTATTGATACACAACAGTTTCTTGTTCGATGCTCACTTTAATGCATAGCGTGCTCAATAGCATTCTGTATATATTGTATATAAATAAACATGTTATGCTTCATTCTGCTACAGACATTTATATCTTTGCCATTGGAGATGACATCTTTGATGATGACCTAATGCCCCTCACAGCAGGAACTGGAGGAACCCATTATTTCAGAGTTAAGGACTTAGAAAAACTACAAGACACTTTTGATGAAATGATCAGTAAGTTGTGTTTGAAGTGAAGCATGAACGTCCATCTGTTTGTAGTTCAGCTGTGTGTGTATTTGTGTGTTTGCATTCACTCCAGCATTCATCATCCAGCACTAATAAACACAAGGGAGACAAATGATCATAACTGGAGGCCTGCTTGGTTCTCTCGTTTCCTAAAGTACCTGAGATCAGAGCGATTACTCTTTATCTAGCCTGACACCAGTGATGTAGCCGTGATAGAAATATGATCATGTATCCCTCTGGACCTGTATAATGCAGTTTAATGTAATGTAAAGGGTTTGAGATACTGAAATCCAAACTGAATGCAGCCTAATGTTCATTGTTCAACTTCAGTCTTCACTGCTGCTGCTACCAACTACTACTAACAACAGCAGTACTGGTAGATTTATAAAACCAATTTAGAATTGAACAAAATTGCAAAGTGCTTCACAGAACAGATGAAAACGAAATTTTAAAAACTTCAATAAGAAAATAATGATAAGTCATGAAAAAAACATCTTACTGTGAAACTGCACACTCATTGAGCTGCAGTGTTAATGTGGACTGTATTTTACAAAATATAGATGATGTTGTATTCAAGAAGAGTTTAAAATGAGGACCTGCGAGCATAAACTCATTAGGAATGGGCTCACTGTGCTTACATATGCAAGCACAGTTATTATAGTTAACAAATGCTCTCCACAACATAAAAACTAAAATGAAAGCAAACCCACTACGTAAACAGAAATTGAACTTTAATTATTTCAGATTTAAGGACTTAGAAATTAAACTGAATTACAAACAAACACATTAGAAAATACAAAGCCTGGGGAATTTTTCCCATTCCCTTCCATACAAACAAGCTGCTGACCAATGAAAAAATCCAAGTTGCTCCATGTCACTCACAGAAGCTACGTGCAGTTTTACATGCAGTCATATGTGAGTCCATGAACATAAGCAACCTACGACCAGATGATTAATGTAACTATCGCGATGTCAACCACTGGCTTTTTGCATCTTGCAGCTAAGATGTTGATTTTGGGGACTGGAGGGGCAGGTCTGAATGGGAACTCGCACACGCATTGTTTTTTTTTTTTTTTTGTTCTTTTTAAACATACTTAATATTTCAATAATAAATTACAGAGATCAAGACAAAAAGCCTTTTCCCCTGTAAACTTCTACAGCACCACAATTACCCCAATCTGGTGGCCCTCTGATAGAATTTAGGCTTAAAGCACTTCTGAATTGGCACTTTGAAATTAATTTTTCCAATCTGGAGGCTACATCCATGTTGTATACTTATGCAACCTGTCTGTGCAGCAGGCCACAGTCCCTGTCTGCCTCACATCCTTTATCATTTTACCTGTAACAAAAAGATCAGCTGTTTCCTGCCTCAGTGATTACCGCGATTACTCGCCCCATCTCCCTGACTATTTTAAATGGTAAGCTAAGTGCCACTTCTCTTCCGTGCTGAAAGCTGCAAAAGAAATTTAATTGATAAACACATAACAAAAAAATGTATTCCTTGTCTTCTGCTATCTACATGAACAACACTGGATTTTCTATTTTTAAATATCATTCATTTATTGTTTTCATGCAGATGAAGATGAAGTCAAGGGTCTCTGTGGACTTCACAAAGAGTATACGGATAACCGCAATGAGCTGAAGAGGAAAATGTATCCATGGATGGTGTTTATTTCTACTCAGGTGAAAAGTTTCGCTGTTTCATTTAAACCAGTAGAGTAATGCGACTGAATATATAAATCTCTATCCTTACATGTTTGCTAGTGAACCATCCAAAGACTTATAGGCATAACTTTGTGCTGAACATTGGGGAGGGGAGGGGGGGGGGGTCTGTCTCATTGAATAAATAAATCTGAGTAAATTCCCATAGCCCCCCTGGAAATTACGCCCCTGCAAAAACTCATAGATTTAATGAATTTTTATTTTTAGGTGAACAGACATCAGATTCATCTACCATGTTGCTATGTTCTCCCTACCAGATGTTTTACATAGTAGATTAATTATGTAAATTAAGCGTGTCTCGCTTCAGTGCATGCAGCAGTCTAAGTATATGATTGTTTTTTATTTCAAATTTTAGGCTGACGGTCACTCGAAGAAATGTATGGGCTCTCTGGTGACGCCTGAGTTCGTCCTGACTGCTGCTCACTGCGTGTTTGGTTTTTTGCCTGACAAAGTCACTGTTGAAATTGATGATGGAGATAACAAAAGTAATGAAAACTTTATCTAAAGATAGCATGATACCCTGTTTTATAAATTTGCTATAGATAAATATGTCTAATGTTTTTGATTGATGATATTAACAATAATACAACTGATTTTTTTTTCAGTTAAAAAAGCAAAAACTTTATTTTATCATCCACTCTACAATGTTACTGCCAAAAAGAATAAAGGCATTAACGAGTTTTATGACTATGATGTGGCTCTGATCCAACTGGAGAAATATGTTGTCATATCCACTAACGTGAGGTAAGAAATTAGGCTATGCAAATTATTCTGTTTGTACTGTACTGATTTACTGATTATTGATAAAACACTTTTTATTGTTTGGAATGTTTGAAATAATACATTTTTTCAGGCCCATTTGCATACCTTGCACCCGGGAGACCAATGCTGCTCTACATTTGGTGGACCAGAGCTGCGAGTCACAAGGTGTGATAACTTTGTATGTATGCTGTATAGCTTCATCATAGAGCCAAGTCTGTAAAAACAACAAAAGATATAGAATTTTATGTAGAGCTCGGTGATGTTGCCTAAACAGACTGTGAGTTATTGAGCTCAGAGCCACACTGTCCTTATATATTTGTACAATTAGTTTTGTCATTGTCTTTCTGAAATAAGCAAAACCCTTAGAGGAAAAGTGGATAACTGGACTGCAAGTGGTTGCAGACCTGGTCCAGTTTTAGAAGCAACCATTGCAAAGGTAGCAAGATCGCACGTTTATCACACACAGTTGTGCTGCAGTGTCCAACCACTGTTTTTCTTGTGTTCCCCACAAGGAAAAAAATGTGTATCTCGTGACCAGCGTTTAGAGGAGTTTGCTGGTTCTTGCTCCTTGTATTTGCTTTGGCTGCTCGCAGGATGCAGCAGACAAAGTGATCCAGTGTTTAGGGACTCACTTTGCAAATTTTCACTGACACGCGGATGTTTGCTACACATTTCCATTATTCTTTTTCTTCGTGCTTCTGCTTGTTTTGTTTTTTTCCCTAACTACTACTTATGTGTCTGGTGTGCATTGGCTCCCTGTTTGATGGTTCTTTGTTGCTTTTTAGCTTTTCCCTCTGTTTCATCAGAAAGCTTTGTCTTTTGTTGGGTATACACTGTGAATAGGTGTGCTTTGTTGAAAAAAAAAAAGGAAAAAACTGATGGAACGGGTTGCAGAGTGGCTCACCTGTATTCTTCTGTCTCTCTCTGTTATCTACAGAGAGACTTCTGTTAAAAAATCACCTCGAAAGACTGAATTTCCTGACAAGGACAAGCAATGTAGTGGACCTGAAAGATGTCCATGCTAAGCTTGGTGATAATGTAAGTTTTACACTTGTGAGCTGTGTTGTGCATGTGTCTTTGGGTATGTAAGCACAGGTTCCTTATTCTTCTCCTAAAACCTCTCCGATGTAGAGATATGAATGCATCAAACATGCCGTAGGTGTAGAGGGCATAACGGCTGATACACTGAGAGATGCTGTGACGGATAACTTCATATGCACTGGTGGTCGGGAACCTTTCAGAGATCATATTGCATGTACCGGTAAGTTCCTAATTTTATATCAAATTTTATACTCCAATACAGTGACAGTGGTGCAGATGAGTGACTCGGACTTTGTTTTCTGTTTTTTTGTATCTCTGTGTGTTTCTATTCATTGGTACAGGTGACTCTGGAGGTGCTGTGTATAAAAACTTTCAACAACGCACAATACAGGTAGGCTGCAATATACACGGTGCAACCACTGCACTCAAACGGTTCTGCTGCACAGCCATTACAAACAGAAAAAACACACATTTTAAATTTGGCTGACATTCCGTGCAAAAGTCCTACTCTGAACAGACAGACATCCAAACAGCAATTTTAGCAAGAAGAGCAGGTAGTGAGCAAAGATTTCCTTGGTTTGGTGGTGTGAGTGGTAGCACATTGGTGAGTTGACAATTTGCAGGACTCAACCCCGTGATTGTCAAGGAGAAAGCAGAAACAGTAAAGCGATAAGTCGTGTACGACCGCTCCATAAGGCTATCTTACATGTGAGGGCAAATCAGTGAAATCTAAATCAGCTACTTTGTTTTGTACATCACAACCAAGTATAACCTTAGGGAATAAATTCACTAAGAAAATAAGTTCATGTCATTTTACCTTGTACATTCTTTTTTAAATAACCAATATTTTAAATAACCAATTGTTTTTTTGTTTTGTTTTTTTGACAGGTCGCATTGGTCAGCTGGGGAAGCCAGAAAGTGTGCACAGCCGGTGGTGTTAAAGAATCAACGTCAAACTCCAGAGACTTTCACATTAATCTCTTCAGAGTTATCCCTTTCCTCAAGGGTGTACTTGGAAGACAAGATATGGACTATGCACCACTTGTGTTTTTGGAAAATTAAACTCTTTGACATGCTGCAAATTCGTTTTGGGATTTCTCTTATACAATGTGTGCTCTGTTTAAAACGCTGCCTTGGTTTATTTTTCTAATTGAAGAACATATGATTGAACCCACTGAATCATTCATTTATTCTTTTTGTCACACTGTAAATTCACAGTGAAAACAGACTTTCACAAAGTCTGTTTTCACTTTTTTACTCAGAATTTTCTGAAATAAAACCAATAATTGAGGTTTGAGCTGTGCTTTGCTATGTTTTGAACAGAAGCTTGTTCAAGATCAGTTTGATCAGGGTAAAAGATATGACCGTATGCAGGAAAGAAATGAACATTTTATTCGACGCACATAGTTCACAACCTGCCAAAACAAACTAACAAACAGACTTTAGCTTCTGTAAACGTTACAGACCCAGGTCACAGTTCATGAACAGGTGCCTGTGTACAAAAGGGTCGATAAGAGAATCTTCACTAATACAGCAGATGGGCATTGCAGTATGGATACCAGGGGAGGGGCTGGGATTAATGATGAATGGGAGCTGCTGTGTAATGTGACTGTGTATAGATAGTTTTTATATAGGCGCTTCCTGCTGTGGAAGGTAACTCCATTGAAAAGTGCAGAAATGCATTTGTTATGGTTTTAATTTCTAGTTTCAAACACTTAAGTGGCTGCATTGTTAGTGATTGGGTTGATCTTTATATACACAGACACATTAACCTCATGCAGTCCCACTGATGCAAATATTATGGATTCAATCGGCAAAACTAAAAAGTGCCTTGTAATCTATTTCTCACACACACACACACACACACACACACACACACACACACACACACACACACTCAGAATACAGACAAAATTAGGACACAACATTTCTGCAGTATCAAATATGATGTCAGTGGCGTGTCACACACACACCTGCAAGCAGACATACCTGAGCCTTTTTTGAAATAATTAAAAACAACATAATGACAACAGCATAGATGTCAAAATTTTCTATCATTTTCCAAACAGATGCCATGATCGCATGATCTTTGACACATCCCATGTAAACAGCTTGAAATCCTAAGGTTTTTATTCAGACTGAAAACTATGTATATACAGCATATCTGCAAAAAGCCTTTTTGCACCTCCAAAGCTCAACATTTCCCCAAAACTGACATAATGTGTGACACAGATCGCAGGGCCTCTGTACAAATTAGCATGATAATAAAATTATTCCTGACAAGCCTTTAAATCCCACCTGAACTGTAACGCTCTGTCTACAAAGCCACAATAATAAGAAGGATAGCGTATACACAGTGATGCTGCTTGGTAATAAAATAACAGAGAGCCCTTTTTTTAATAAGCAGGATGCTTTTTGTTTCTTTGCAGATATGAACAGAGATCTATCACACGGCTAGCACACAGTTTGGTTAATGGTAGCGCTTTCCGTCCCTCAAACACATTTCCAAAACCAGATTAACAAAATGAATGACTAAAAGAATTACTTCAGCTATTTAAAAGGTTTCATCAAAACTCTTTTATGGACACTCAGCTCTGCTGATAGAGCCGTCCGGCTCCCTCAGGTCAGTGACTCAGGGCCCATTTCCAGCTCTCTGTGCGGGCGTACGCAATGCGGACACTTGGTGTGGGCAGCGTGCCAACCTCTGATAATCCAAATTGAATTTAGTGGAAAGTTGAGTTCTTTTGTAGCGTGTAATTAAGTTTTTTCTTTCTCTTTCCTGCTTAAAGACTGGAATTAACTGAGTTTGACAGTCGTCGTATTTTTACAGCCGGCAAACAAACAAGCTCATTACATTACGAATGATTTGTTGTGGTCAGAGCCAGTTTATGGCTTCAAATCATGTTATTTTAACTACGTGGCTTTGTCTCAGTGAAATGTGCGTTTAGCAGTTCTCTCTGCTAATGCATATTGGCTTCAACATCACAGAACAGAGGTACATTTTCAACATTAATGCTAGGCTTCTTTATGAGGGGGAGTGTCTGCACATGTGTGGTGGTGCTTTGGGCTAGTGATGCACTGGCTTCCCATGGGAATATTCATCTGGTTTCCCTTTAACTAAATGGTAGAGAGGGTGGAGGCAGAGAAAGAGGGAATATGTGAGAGGAAGATTGAGGAAGAGAGGCTTAATTTAATGAAACCCTCTTCTGGTCTCAGATGCTATAAACAAGAAGGAAATTTAAACCAAGGCCCATTCCTTATTGAATCTCTCTTAAGGACCCTATAACCCCTCTGTCTTCTCTTTTACCATTCAGAGCACAGGGTAATGCAAACGTCTCGTACTCCTCCTTCAGTTTATACAAAGCTGAGCCCCTGACTGAAATCAGTCTACACCTAAACTGATTAGCTGTGTTTAGATAGCGCATCTTGCATGAGGACAGTACTTTCAGAGCAGCCCCGCTGCCCCCGCCCTGGCTCCTTATTCAAAGCTAGCACACACAATATATTCCTGATGAAGCATCCTGCTGTTTAAACTCTGGCTGATCTGTCTCTCTGCGAGCCTTAAATCAACCTTATGGGCCATTTCAGAAATTACTACCATTAAGAACTGCATACATACACTTTTCTTCCATTTGTGCTCTGAAAAGCGGGTCACGTGCACATGCATCCTTGGCTTCAGTTCATCCTGCTGACTGAATATAAAACTGCAGCGGTAAAAATGCGTCTCAGTAATTTGACATGCTAATGCCTCTGCAATTGAGCTTGTCTACAAAGTTGTTGTTTTTTTTCTACCAGTCTTGTTATCTGCAGGTTTCCTGTCTGTAACTGGAAACAGCAACAAATAGCTAGTGGGTCTCTGGCCATGTAGCAATTCACCAACTAGCACCTTTAAAATTCCTGGGCTAGAAACCACAATCTGTATTCAAAAGATGGACATAATCACTGTGACATCACCCAGTGGTTTTGGACTACTTGAAACTAATCTGAAGTTTAAGATTATGAACTTGTTTTTGTTTGTTTGTTTTTTTCAAAACAAAGTTATTCCACTTTGAAAAGGGAGGAGTGGTGAGACATGAGCTAACAATGTAAATATGCATATACTGTTGTAGATCAGAATAACAGTGTGTACAGAGAGCTGGCACTGAAAGCAGCTACAATCCCTTATCTCTTTAGTGAGTAAAATATATATACTGTAACTATTCAAAATTAGTGCTGCACTGAGTATTTGACATGGGGGACCATCAGTTAATTACACAAACGTTCTTAACCACTAAAGAGTGCATGAACAATTCATATAACACACCAGTTTACAACCCACACTGTCTTAAGCAGGGAAATCATCACAACACACAACGATTTGTGATACAAAAATACTTTTAACACTAAAATATTTACAAAGCTACGCCTCTGGGCAGCAAGCTACTTATAACCAGGCAGCATGGAGCCTTTTAATCACTAAATTCAAGAACATTAAAGACAGATGGAGGAGGAAGGAAAGATATCACAGACCCACCAAAAGTTATGTCTTAAAAACGGTGAAGATGACACACATGAAAATGACCAAAACAATAGATCAAATTGTTAAGTCAAAATTTTGAAATCATAACCCAGATTCTTTTACTTACACATGGCAAAAAATGTCGTTTTTAGTCGCAATGAAGGGAAAAGCTTCCATAATAGCAGACAGGCAAAGGTCTTTGACTCCCGTAGTGCTTTTTCTGATTAAACAGAGTCGCTGCCCAGTCAGAGCTTGATTGTAATAGACACCTACAGCCCCTTGTTGGCTTCTGTCTCTCACTTTGGCTGCAGATAACAGCAGTGGTGGTTACAGGATGCTAGTTTTCACACTGTACTGCATGTTGCATGTTACTTTAAAGGAGTTAAAGTGTTAGCTAGTGGGCTTTAGCAGCCCAAACTTTTTCTATGTCCCTGTTTTTTTCCTGGTTCATACAGTCTATGCACACTGCTGCAGAAATGCTGGCTCTTTGTTGATATGTAAAATCACTGTCAGAAAAGAGAACTACTCCCTGAGTCCTGAACTTACATTACTATTTTTTTAAAGACTACTTAAAGACATTAAATGGTCTTAATTATCATGAAAGATGCTTTCCTTCATGATTACAGGGGTTATTTGGGGGGTGGGGTTGACTTTGCTTACCATGCCTCATTAAATCTTGAAAACAGTTGTGAGGTTGTTGATATTCCCTGAGCAGTACACTTCAGTCTCACCAGTACACAGATAAGACCTGATAAAAGAGATTTTAATAATAAAGGCATAATGTGTTGTAGGGCTTGCCTGCTGGTTGTACGTGTCTGCTGTGTTTGGCTCTGTCTTGCTTTGTAACGAGAAACAATCAGCAAGAATGCTGCGAAGTGGACTTGAGAGAATATCTTAAAATATCCCTGATTGAGTTAGAGGGGATCATTTTCATGTAACACTTTTGTAATGATAATATCCGAAGCTTAAGTAATAAAGGAAGGAGTGAAATCTGCCTCTTGTCAGCATTTACGATGAGAAGCACTTGCATGATTAGATGTCTTGCGATCGATGCAGCCTCTTCTCCCAATCATTAAGACTGCTCTTAACAGATTACAGCCCCCTCCCAAACATGCAGCCCTTCCTCCTCTTCTCCCTGCTCCTCCTCCTGTCTCACACACTCCCCTTTTTCAGCAGAAAGAACTGGAGCCGAGACGCTCTCGTACTTCTTAAGCTTTATTTTTTTAATTTTAGCCTCTTTTTATAGCATTTTCTTACACCTAAAGCTGAAGCTCACCTCCTTTGGTATAGGTGGCCGTTATCTGCTTTCACATGAGCACTTCTGATGACCTGGCACATGAATGGACAGCAGAATGAAAAAGACTAAACTGTAATACAAGATTTTGTGGTTAGAGAAAAGACAACAAAGATGGATCTGCGGACAATCCTTTATCACCTGCTGCTTTTCTGCTTTGATCCATCTACAGCCACAAGCCTCATAACAGGTAAGACGCACTCACACACAAAAATGCTGCAAAGATACGTCTGCTTGATTTAAGTGTGGATCTATTTTTGCTTCCTCATGTGCTGAATATCTGATTGTGTGCTGAACTTTGGGCTCCTGAAGCAGATATATTTGAAGCCAGAGGTAAGCACTGTACTTCTACTGAAACTGAAACACTATAAAGACGAATAACTAAGTGTATTTTTGTAGTTTTCCTATATTTACTATTACAAAGTAATTTATTTGTTAGTGTAATACAGACTATTTAGTGAATGCAAATGTGAAGCCAATTCAGTTTATATCCAGCATGAACAATGTTGTGTGTGTGTGTGTGTGTGTGTGTGTGTGTGTGTGTGTGTGTGTGTGTGTGTGTGTGTGTGTGTGTGTGTGTGTGTGTGTGTGTGTGTGTTATAGGCCAGCGCGTGTGCAAGGCAGGAAAAGGGAAGCCATGCTATAAGCTGGCCTACTTCTCCGAGCTCCGCCGTAAGCTGAACTTCGTGGAGGCAGAACGCGCCTGCAGACGGGATGGGGGGCAGCTCCTGAGCGTGGAGTCTGAGTCCGAGCAGAAGATCATAGAGCAGCTCATCACAGAGCTCCGCCCAACTGATGGAGACTTCTGGATAGGTCTCCGCCGAAACCATGGAGGCGAGGATAGCAACTTGGACTGCTCTTCCCAGTATTACTGGCTGGATGGTAGCAAGTCCACATTTAGGTCGGAACAGAGTCAGTTTGTGAAAAGTTCATTTTAAAGCAGAGATGTAAAAAAAAAAAAAAACTCCACCAGATGAGAAAACATAGACTGTATAAAAGATGGATGTAGCTTGTAGAGATTTTAGCTGAATTCTTTTTAACGGCATGTAGGGGTTGAACCATCTTATTAATACTTGCATAGAAATCTATGAGTAAACAGCCTCTAGCTGACTTTGTGTCCTCAGAAAATACTTCATGCATGACTAAATCGGCAGTTTTGGATAGTGTCAAATAAAACATGAAGTTACGACAAACGTGAAGCTATGTTCGTTTTTTGCGTCATTAGAGAATAAGTGTGTGTACCTCCCCTGCACATTTGAATTTAAATGACCAAAAATTGTGGTGGTGCAAACACTCATGGCTTCTTAACACGACTTCACTAATCAGCTGATTGAGTGGCTGCGTCCATCTCTTTATAGTCTGTGTGAGAAGACAGGTTTTTCTCATTTGTCTGATCTGCTCAAAGACTTAAATGTGTTAGTGTCAATGCTACCTTTTGTTATTTCAGACCTACTTATGTTTTTCATTTTTGTGTTAAACTTGTTGAGTTTACCTGTAATGAAATGTGCTATATAAATATAATTGGCCTTGCCGTTGTCAAAACCAGCTTGGTAGAAAAAGAAGAGAAAAAAAAACAGGACAAAAAATCTTTATTTCAAGGATTCACGTGAAAAAGGTTAAATGCTCCCTTTTTTGCAGTACAACTGATATTGTTTTAGGTCTGTAGTGTAGTACAGCACAAAATCTTGCAATTAAGTTTTGCTGTAACATATTCAACAATTATTTTTAACTTGAAACCTTTTGATGCCAGCTTTAAATAGTGTACAGCTTAATAAGCAAAACACTAAAATATCTTTTATTTCTTTCCTTCATTGCGACTAAAAAAAATGATTAATTAGTTAAAGCATCCATTACTCAGTCTTTAAAAAAGTCAGACTTCAAACACTTTGTCGCTTTATCACATTGTCACGTTTTATTTCATTTTTGTTCGTTATAATACTCCTATGTGCTCATATCTGGTGTTAAACAATCAGCAGCGGATCAGCAGAGCTCGACGAGGTCGAAGGGACACTAGTTACCTCTCAAGTTACTTTACAATACCTTGAAAAGTCATTATAGATTTTTTTTTCTCCAGTGATGCCAAAAATATGGTTGCTTTGTGTGCGTCTGTATAGGAACTGGCACTGGGATGAGCCATCGTGTGGTTATGAGGTGTGCGTTGTAATGTATCACCAACCATCCGCTCCTCCTGGTATAGGGGGGCTCTACATGTTCCAGTGGAACGATGACAATTGTGAAACCAAGAACAACTTCATCTGCAAATACACTGCAGGTATTACTCAGAGGTCATTTAATTTTTGTTTGACTTGAAATTGTTGTTACTGCTGAATTAATTTTTTTTTCTTTCCAGAGGAGTCACTGGATCCTTCTCCTTCACCTAACTCCACTCAAACAGGTAAAAAAAATATTTATATTAGCTTTTAGGCTGATGTTGACATTTTGAATGTTTAGAGACTGATAGCTTTCATTACAGATGTCTTCCCTTCACCCGTGGTGCCGTGGAATCCAAATGATCACAACCACAACCAAACAGGTCACGATGATAAACATTTCAATCATTTGTGAAAAAATCTGACAGATTTCGACCTACACGACAATTACTAAATCTGTATCTTTATTGTCTGCCTTTTATTTAGTTCTGAATTTGGTTTACATCATCATTCCCACCATCCCCCTCATACTGCTGCTGCTGACAGTGACAGGCGTCTGCTGCTTCAAGCTGATTGTCCGACGGTGAGGATCCAAAATAAAGGCAAATACTAAATGCAAGAATACTAAAGACAGCAATGTCATGCGGGTTATGGTGACATACACACACAGTGGGCATGAATCTCATGGTAACTGGGAGCAAAAGGTGGAATTTATTTGGGATTTTCTCTAAATCCACACAGGGCCAGAATTATTCATACATCCCCACTAGTATTTGACCTTTCCAAAGTTCCAACCTCAACCATATTGAAGTCTACCAAAAGCATCTGGTTGCAGTGTAACTTGCTAAGGGAAATTTAACCATTTGAGGAGATTAATGTTTCCCAATTCAGTTTTCAGTATATTTGAGATCATTGGCCTGTTGGGTCACCCAACTGTGTCCATGTTTCAGTTCATGGCAGGTTTGATCCTTCAAGCTTTCTGGGTTCTTCCAAAAAATCCTAAACAAATTTACTCTCATCTGGGTTTAAAAAAATCTGAGTTTCTACTGGACCTTGGCAAAGTGGTGGCACATCAGAATAATTTGTATTTGTGTACACTTGTTTGAACTGATGATCTTGAAATCTGCTCCAAGCAACCTTCCCAACATCCTTCTCAGATATTCACTGAGTTCATAGGACATTCTTATTATTCTAAGTATTGGTCAATCCAATGAGTGCCGTTAAATAAATCCTTTATATGCTGGCAAAGGAAACTACCAGTTTTAATCAGTTCTGATCATTAACAAAATGGTAAATGGTCTGTAGTTGTATAGCGCTTTACTAGTCCCAAAGGACC
Source organism: Mchenga conophoros (assembly GCF_057382185.1). NCBI lineage: Eukaryota > Metazoa > Chordata > Actinopteri > Cichliformes > Cichlidae > Mchenga > Mchenga conophoros. The sequence continues at coordinate 17,755,989 of NC_140535.1, read as the reverse complement.
CCAAAGCGCTTTACACATTCAGTCATCCACCCATTTACACACACATTCACACACTGGTGATGGCAAGTTAACAGACACTGTAGTGCTTCAGCAACTTCAGCACAACTTATTAAAAGATTTAAATGAGTGTATGTATATATTTGAGCCTGTGTGGATTAGAGAAAATCCTAAATAAATTTAAACTTGTGCACCCAATTATTGTTCTTTAACGTTATTAAAGATTTATGCAGTACAATCATATTTACTCTGGAAAACAACTGTTTAAAGAAATCATTAAAAGCTCAAAATGACTGTGATATTCATGCCCATGATGACTGCATCTAAACGTCTAACCACAATTGCATTGCTACTTTCCCTATTTCTACCTCTAATGGTAAAAAAAAAAAGGGGTTTCCTCTTTATAGCATTATTTGAGCTCTTCTTCCAATTACATGCTCACTTTTCTTCCCTATCAGTAGCACTTAGTCCGCTATAGATTGACAAATCCGAAATGGTTTAAAAATGTAATGTTTTTTTAATTAAAATGTCTGAGAGATTTCTAAACACAGCTGAGATGTGCAGTTTTTCATAGACATGACTCATACTGAAGTACACTGAGGAGGAGTATTTTCAATGTTGATTAATACACAATATTAATTTATGGCAGCATTCACAATGATGTATGTGGGGTGTGCTCATAACACACAGTAACAATCCATAATGGTGGAGATAGATGGATGGATAGAGTCATGTTGTTTTCTGTATGCGTGAATGTTTTAAGGTGTCTTGTTTGGTGTCTTCTCTCTCTGTGTGACAGGAGGAGGAAACAGCAGAAATCCGAAGTATGTCAAACAGACCCAGGACTGTGCCCAAGCCCAACTTCAACTGATGTCTACAACGTCATTCGTTCCCAGAAGGATGACGACCTCGTGTCAGCTCGCCCGCAGACCAAGAACACCTCCTTTTTATGCCCCTCCCCTGACACACCAACTGGTGACTACGATAATCTGGGGGGCCGGGACACAGAGAGCGGCTTTGTGACACTTGCAAGCACAGAGAGCTGTTTCCTAAACTTTGACCTCAACGACCTCAGCCTCGGGCGCCGTGGCACTCATGACTTCTGCGACACCAGCTTGGGCCGCTCAGGGAAGAGGGACGTGAGTGGCAGCAGTTTGGGTCGCACGGGTCACAGAGAGTTCTACGACAAGAGTCTGGGTCGTCGTACAACGAAGAGCGAGCATTTCGGCAGCAGCCTATACAGGGACCACGGACTGTATGATGGCAGCACCACAGCGGGGAGTGACCTCTATGATCCCAAACTAAGACCTGGAGGTCACACACGAAAAGCTGACCTGTATCAGACATACTTCACCAATGGAAAGGAAGACACTTACCGAACCAGCCTCGGAACCTACGGAAACCGAAAGTCCTACAACGCAAATGTGGATTGCTACAGAAATGGGCTGAATTTGGACGGTGGAAGAAGATACTTCAACGAGCATGAATGGATCAACAGGGAAAATTACTGATTGCCTCAAAATCTCCTTTATTATGTGTACAGCACTGAATGAGTGAATGATACTGAGAGAGTGGCTAAAGACTGTGCATGGTTTTAAATGTTTCTAGTCTGTTATGTTTAAAGGACTGAAAATCAGGTTGAAAAAATATATAATTTATATTTTATTGCTGGCCCAATAATTCAGCCTGTAGCCTGCTGGTAGACTAGTCTGTGTAGGTATTCGTTTTTAGTAAATGAACACAATTTTGTCTATGAATACTAAAGTAACCAGGTGGCGCAAATAAGTTATATTTGTTTATGCAGATAGTTTGATGTGCTCCCGTTTCGTGATGTCTCAGCCTCTTCCTCTACAGTGATGCTTACTGAAAGAACGCAAATCAACGAAAAGATTTGGGTTACTCAGAATCATTCAGACCTACTGTAATGAATTTCTTTTGAAGACAAGGTCATAGGATTATTTGTGACTTTATTACAGGGAGGTAGGGGCAGAAATACATCAAAGCAACAATTACAAAAGGGGAGTCTGTTACTGGCATTTCCACAATTTTACGCATTGATTTCTGTTTACAGTTTACCCTGAACGGGCTGCGTATAATGCCTTAAACGATGTCCGTTCAATCTGTGCCGTTCTGTGCTTTAAAACTTCCAAAGGCGGAACGAAAAGTGTTGTAGGTTTGGGGTTAGAAGAAACAAAAATGCATGGAATAACAAAGACAATGTCTCAGGTTAAAGTTTCGTCCTATTTAATAATGATCCAAAGTGACAATATTACACGAGATCAATTCCAAACCACCGGAGTACCCTTGACACAAAGGTCACCTAATGGTAAAGCCTCCAGATTTTATCTGGACCTCACTAAAGCATCCAAGCAAATATTTCAATATATGCATGCATAGGAAGTTTTTGGAAAGAGCCATAATACAGTTACATTACAGAAATGACCCAGTAAAGAAGCACCTACTGTAAGCTAAGCTCACATTTTCTTGTGTACATGGCATCATTACCAAAATGTAGACGTTTACAGTTGACTCTGAGGATTATGAGCATCTCTGTCTATAAAAGCATGTGTGTTTTCATGTGTGTGTAGCAGCCTGTTTTGCATGGTCGTGTCAGGTAAGATAACTGAGGTCTTGAACTGTTATGTTTGCTGTGCTTGAAAACTGTTTTGTACACCCAAGTATACCTGAGAGATGCGGGCTACCTCAAACAGATTAAACACAATAAACCAGTACTGCTCGTGGAAGGTGGTTGTATTTATCTCCTGTGTGGTTTTATATTGCCTTAAATTGTGACGAGACCTTAATTTTACACACTTATTAAAGTATTTATCAAAGCCATTCTTAAAAAAAACAACAACAAGTGCAACGGTAGCTGCTACAATTTAGCTTGAGTGCCTGCAGCCTAACCAAACATTACGGCATGCTATTACAGTGTAATATAAACCAAAGCATCATCATTATTACTATTAATTCAGAATGTATTATGTCTTGATATCTCTCCTGTAAGTGAAAGTGGTTTGTATGTTTGCTACATAAGGAATATTCCAATAAAATGAGATGAAAAGCCAACCTGTCAAAGAGTGACTTTACTGCCCCAATAAAAACAACATCGGATTTATATTCACAGTCAATCATGATTTTATTAAGTTAAATTACTTAAGCATCCTTAGTTTTATTTATCTTCCACACTCATACCTGACAGAGCACACAACAGGACACTGTTCAAGCCCAGACGCGAGAGGATTTCTGCGTTTCACTGGTCAGAGAAATTCCTCCAGTCAGGCCACATTTTCAAGTTTCGAATACGGGCTGAATTAATGCAAATATTTTGTGGTGTGCATCCCCTTAAAGACATCCGGCTCAACACAGGCATACAAAATAAGATAAAACGTCCAGCTGATACCCTGCCAAGCATTTTCTTTCACTCTGACATGCACTGTCTCACACACAAGCTCAAAAGCAGACTGATGTCTTTTCCACATATTTTTCTCAACTTTTTCTAATACGTTTCTGCCTTTCATCCACACGCAAACACTGTTTGGTCACCAAAAAGTGGTCCAGGGTGGTGATATTCAGAGAGTCTGTGTAGTGTTGATGACAAGTAAACAGGGGGATTGATGTCTTTAAAGGGTCTGATAGCTTCAAAGGTTTCTTGAGACAACATGCACACTGACACACAAATACCAGCTGTTTTGAGAAGAGGTGATTGACGTCTTTTGTTGGGATTTTGTACAACTGTACAGGTTCGGGTGTAAAAGGTCAGCCGTGGCTCCGCTTACGAGGCTGCTTTTGCCGCCGCGGTTTTAAGATGGCGTAGCGCCTAAAGGTGATGTGGTGGTCAGATATGAATGGGATGTAGAACGCTCTGAAGAGAGGAGATGACCTGAGAGAAAAATGCCTTACATGTAAACAATCTGCTTCACATTGTAGATCTCCTTAATGTTTACATTTTCTCAGGATGTTTCCTTTTCTTTTCAACTGCAATACGTTATGCTTTTTCCTTCATTTACAGATTTTAATTTTACTGTTTTTTACACTTATTTGTAAAATATTTACTTGTAAAACTACCTTGATGCTTGAAGAAAAGGCTTATAAGCGATGATAGTCCACTCCTCTTTGCTGGCTGAGTAACGTGGCTCAAGCGGCGTCTCTTCATCTGTGTCTAGGTCCACTAAGTAGTGGCACTGTTTTAAATCAACCTGCACAGAGAAGACAAATACATTTTTAATTTATTTGCTCTTAACTACAGTATTAGTTAGCAAACATGTCTGCGTCTAAGGAACTTACATATCTGCTTGGCTCCTCCAGGTTCTGATCGTTCATATTAGCTGGGATGATCTGTGTGGCCAGAGGACCAGAGGCATACGGCTGAGGCAGCTGCCCCTTAAACTCAGACTGAATGAAGTGCAGTTGCCAGCTGGAGATTAAAAGAGAGACTTTTAGCTTAGTGAAAACATAAAAATGAGAAATCACCCTTACAGACTTTATCAGACACTGAAAACCTGTGCAGATTTTCTGGACACTGACTTGTGTGGGAGAAGAAAACTGCTCGGGAAGCGATACCACTCTTTGCCAACACATACGCTGACAGGCCTGCTTTCGGGGACCGAGTGAAGAGTCGGATCCTTGGCAATGCGGTGAAATTCTGGGTACAGGTCCAGAGGGGCATGGTAGCCTGTAAACAGACCAAAATATCATAAGCCTTCGCTCAATGCTGATGCTGGTGCTTAGGGAAAATGGGACACACACACAAACCTCTGAAGAGGGCGACAGAACGAGACAGTGACAACACAGCAAAGACCACCACTGCGCTTAAAGCCAACCAGTTCGAGGAGACGGTGTAGTGTTCCAGTCGGTATCGCTGGAACAGGAAGTGGTAGCATTTCTGTAAATAAAATGAATAAAATCCATTTCATTTACGTGCACATTTGTGACCAAATGGGCCTAAAAATGCTGAAATCAACTAACGCAGCAGGCTGTTTTGCTTTGAAAGCCAAAATTAGACAATGGTAAACTACACCTGTAATGAGGAGAGGGCAACTGCCCCGCTGAGGCAGATGAGAGGGTAAATAGGAAAGAGAAAACGCTCTTCTTTATGAGGTCTAGTGAAGAAAACCAACATCCACAGATACATGGGAGACAGAGTCAGCCAGTACGGGCGGCCCAGGTTCTGCACTGAAGAAAACACATGTGTGTACAACGATGTGAAATCACAAAAGGTAAACCCTGTAAATGTGCTGGAAGATACTGAATATACTGCACTGTGGAGCACAGTGACTTAGAAGAGTGCTAACCGGAGTTAATGTGAGATGAGGGTAACTACCTGGACTAAATCACGAACAAATGTATATAGGTGAGTGAATCATTACAAGTGTAATGTAAATGTAACAAGCCAAAATCAACATATTTTGTGCATACGCAGGAAAACACACCATTGAACCTGTGTAACAGTGTCTCCATGAGAGCAGTGAGTGGCAGGGAAAACAGTGCCAGAGCAAACACCAGGTTGAAGTTCAGGACGCCGTTTACAAAGTAAAAATGCCACGGCTCCGTACCTGGAAATTAAACAACAGAAAGCAAGTGAAGTTACCCTGTGCCCAACAAAAACTGCAGCGACAAACTGTTAAATCTTAATATTTGCTTGATATTGTCATTGACGTATTATCAGTCCAACAGTTACTGTAGTAAATTAGGCAATTCATAAAAGGCATATCCAACATTGTATATCCTAAATATCTCATACTTTATATAAATATCACATGTGGATGTATTGAGGTATTAAATGTGACAAAACAGGTCATTTACCATATAGATCAGGCCCATGTGGTGTAAAGACATTGTACAGGAGAATATTGAGTGGCGCTATGACCAGTTTGCCATAAAAGAAAGAGTCCACCGCCACCAGAGGTACCTGAGAACACAAGATGAGAAGGAAAGTGAACTGATGCAGGTCACATAAACATTAAGCTCCTGCATAAAAATATGCTATAATTCACAAAGAACTACAGATACAGATGGACAAAAGGGTTAAGCCACACCTCTTAAATCTTTGAATTCAGGTGTTTTTCGTCCCATTGCCACAAACTAAAAGAAAATCACCAACCTAACTATGCAGTCTGCTTTAAAAAATATCTGTCAAACAGTGGATCATTCTGAAGAGCTCTCTGATTTTGAGCGTAGTGCTATAATAGGATGCCATCATTTCAACAGATGAATTCGTCAAATTCCTTCCCTACTAGATATTCCACAATCAGCTGTAAGAGGTGTTCCTGCAAAGTGGAAGGATTTAGGAACCACAGTAACTTAGCCACAAAGTGATAGAGGACATAAAGTTACAGAGTTAGGTTAGTGAGCGCTGAGGTGCACAGTGTGCACAGTGTGTCATCCTGACTCAATAACCTCCACTGGAATAACCATCAGCATAAAAACTATCCACTGAGAGTGTCATGACATGGGTTTCTATGGCCGAGCAGCACCTGTAGGTGTATGTGGCCCAATATTTTTTTAGTATAGTTTACATATGTTGTGACAATGTGACACATGACAGCAAAATGCATTATTATATTCCTGCCCCTGTGGTACGTCCACAGAGATTTTGTGGGGAATGCTCTACCTGTGACAGAAAAGAAACCCATTATTCTAGTAGTTCTATATTCTTACCAGCAGCAGAAGCAAAGCAATAAATGACCAGGTGATGAAACTCTTCCACTGCCTCTTCAACACAAGCAAGTCGAAAGCAATTGGAAGACTAACAAGAGAGAAGAAACTTCAATGACACAGTAGCTGATCCGGCTCACATTCATCCCAGTTCATATGTTATTGTAACGTGATACAAGTGATACATTTTTTGTTGTCAATGGTTGGCTGTATTGCACTAACTAAAAAGAATTAAACTCCACTGAAAATTCAAGCAAGCCCGTAAACATTTATATCCAGAATAAAGTAAAAAAAAATTTTAAGGTGTAAAGTTTTTTCAAAAAAGCTGTATTACAATTAACACATAGTTAAAAGCCTGCAATGCCAGTATTTACAGTCATACCCGATCAATGCAGAGAATGGCCATCCAACAATGGCGCCGGCAGCCACGCCGATGATGGCTAACGGTGTTGAGTCTTGGAACCAACCCGTCATGGCAACCAGTGTTGTGTACATACAGAAAGACGAAGGTAGGAAAGCTGTAGAGAAAGAAATAAACTTTAATCAGAAAAAGACTAAGCACAAACACAAAAATGTCCCTACAATCCCTACAGCGTTAATGGGAGCACAGGAGAAATAAATCATAAATATGAAATGTTCCTTAGAGGCAAACACTGCACACTGTTCGTGTGGCAGTTCTGCTCTTCTTGATCAGTGATCTGCCAAAAGGCCAGAAAAGCAAGGCTTTGTAATGAGTTGCTCGATGTAAAAACCAACAGATGTAAGGATGGAGGCAACTGATAGTCCCCAGAAATGTAGCTAAACACGACCAACCTGCAGAGGAGCAGAACATTCCTGTGCTCAGGACGAGGAATGCCAACATCAAACGACCCACGTGCAAACCAAACTTCTTACAAACTGCTCTGTGGCACACACACACACACACACACACACACACACACACACACACACACACACAAAATAAAAATGCTTAACTTTAGTAACATATCTTAATCAGAAAAAAACGCTGCAGGAAAATTGCTTTGTAACAGATGATTCTAGACATCTACAAAATTATCCCAAAATGTGAACACCAAAGTGCTAACATGCCTTGCATTTAAGAGGAGGGTAAACTCACTTGTAGAAATAGAGCTCACAGACACAGCAGGAGAATGCTAAGACACATCGCACAAAGTAGAACACCAACACCTGCAACACAGTCATAACACAAGCCTGAAACTACTGCACATGTCCCACTATAACGTTACACACACCTGTGTGTGCACGCATGTGTGAATTCATGTATTTTAAACTTTAGATGCCCCGTGGAGGAATATTGAACTTTTTAGTCTATCCAGATTTTAGTTTAAAGCTTCTTCTAATAGAAGTAGCATGTCCTGCAGGTAAATATAGTTTTCAATTTTAAAAAGAAAAAGTATACTGATGATGAGCTTGTTAGATTTTACACAGAATGCATTCACTGTGGTGTTAGGATCAGCATAGAATTTCAGAATCGGTGCATCCCTATTATAAAATACAGGAACGTCAACACATGGCAAAATCCGAGCTTGCGATACTTACCTTGTTTGTCTGTAGAACATGGGCGTGCAAGCAAGCAGGAAGTGCATGTAACCATAAGTAAGCATAGGACCGGATGGCATACAGTGGAGAGTATTCCCATGTTTGCATTCCTGTGCCGTAGAGCAAGTAGTGCATCTGTCAGAACACAGGAATAAAAGACAAACATAATCCATTGGAACAAGAGAGAGATGCTACAAAATGATTCTGAAGCAGGCATTAGAAAAACTGTCACACAACACACTATGGTAGGGCTGTGCGATATGACCAAAATCTCATATCCCGATATAACACATTTATCGCTCTGACAACGATATAAATCACAAAAATGTAACATTTTCTGTAAATTCTGTAAATCTCTGGCAACTCAACTTGCGTGAAGTGTTTGCTTCTCATCCGTAAACTCTCTGCATACTCTTTCACGTGATTCAGTTTATTTTGAAAAGTCTCAACAGGATCTTGAGCTTTATTGTGAAAGGTTTACGAGGAAAACAAACAAGCCACGCGGTGGTTTTACCATCATTGTTGCTAAAGACAACAGGTAAAAACAGACGCTTGTTCGTCCATAGTGTGGTAAGAGAAAGAGAGAACTTTAAGAAATTAATATAGCCACTACAGTGACCATCAAAACAATGAAAAAACATTGCTGTAAACAGTTTATTTTACGACACCACAAAACAAACGATAGCGTAATAGGAAACGATAGATGTTTTTATATCGTCATCCGATATATATCGTTATATCAAACAGCCCTACACTATGGCACTTTCAAATGCCCCACAGCAGAGATCAGTACTCACAGGCTCCCAGTAGTTAAACGTCTCATCGCAGTCGGAGATGTTGCTGAGCAAAGCTGCACAGAAGCGTGCAGAGAGCAGGCATTTAAATGCAGTCGAACCTTCTGGAGCCCATACCTGCCCCCCACGACTTATTGACCTATTACAAAAATAAAGATTAATATGAACATTCATTCAATGCATATGTATATATTTATGCTAATATAAATCAGAACGTTCCCTTTACACAAATAAAAAATAAATTGTCTATATCTTAAATAATATAAACATTTATGTGAGCACTGAGTGGGTGTTTTATCACATACCAGTTTAACTGCTTTACTACACTCGTGTGCCTGCTTTTAATAAAATACCAATTAAGATAACACAGATAATCCCAAAATGTGTATGTGTGGTATCAAATTGTTGTGTATTTCCAGCTCACATTTCTGTTCACTTTTACAAAACACTTAAATATTTTCTCCAAATTTATTCCAGTTTCAGATTTACTTTAGGAAATACTCTTTAAACAGTTTCTCTCTTTTCCAAACCAACATTATTAGTACTATTGTGAATAACAATTTCAAATGTTTTTATTGTTTCTATATTTTTCTCCAATTTCTTTTCACCTTTTAGGTTTCTTATCCTGCCTCTGGATTTTGTATTTTAAAAGTATCTGATAAATTATTTAAACCAATGGTTTTTTTGTGAGTTATTAACAACAAAAAGAGAGCCAGTGTGATATTTATTTTAGTATAAGAAATATCAGCATCAACAAACTTTTTTCACACAAAAATTTATATAGTTCCATATTTCTCTGTATTTTTTTTTTTTTTTTTTTACAATGGCTAATCAAATATTGGTGAGTTAAATAACAGAGAGGGCTGCTTTTCTGTTAATGACATTAATAACGGGTCCACTGAGGGACAACAATGAGACTTGCCTATAACAGGAATGTTTTACATGGTGGAGGCTGCTGACATTTTCCTTAGTCATGTTTTCTGACTGTTTTTTCACTAGTTTTGCATTTGGCCAGGGTCAGTGTCACTACTGGTATCATGAGGCAATACCTGGGCCCTACAGAGGTTGCACAGGTAGTCCAACTGCTCCAGGATGCACATCAATATGTGGCATTGCCAGAAGGCTTTTTGTGTTTCCCAGGACAGTTTCAAGAGCATGGGAAAGATTCCAGGAGACAGGCAGCTACTCTAGGATAACTGAACAGGGCTGCACAAGGTCCTTAACCCATGAGTATTACCGGTATCTGCTCCTTTGTGCAAAGAGCAACAGGATGAGCACTACCAGAACTACAAAATAACCTCCAGCATGCCACAGGTGTGAATATATCTGACCAAAAAATCTAAAACAGACTTCACGAGGGTGGCCTGAGAACCCAACGTCCTCTGAAGGATGAAGGAATTGATATCAATGACTGGCTTTGTTTTAGCCTGACCAAAACGGGACATTATGTTTTGGTCATCCGACTCCACCAGGTTGCACCTTAGACAGCTCAGTGATGCCCTGGTCCAGCTCTGCAAGGACATCCCCCAGGACACCATCCCACATCTTATTAGCACCACATAGGACCATACAAACTCCTAAGTGGCATTTTGAGTTGCTGCAATGGAATTTCAGCAGCAGCAACTATCCTGTCTCATCAATTTATCACTTCTGGGTGTCTTCCATCAAACAATGTGGTATCATTTCATTCCTAACGCATTATCCAGTCCATCTGAGCATAGATACCCAGCTAGATTTTTTCCCATTGCGATTTGATGTTTTTTTCTAAGTGTTAGTTAATTTTTTCTGAGCAGCGTATACATATGATTCTGGTCTGAGCAGATATTCTCATTTCTGTCAATTATGATCACTCCCAGTTAAAATGTTATCATTTCAACTCTGCCACCTCCAGATCTGACTCCGAACCACACATCACAGCCGATCACACCGTCATCTTGTAAAATATATAAATAATGTGCACTTTCTATCGGTTAGGAAATACTTATATCTTTATTGTCTAACAGTTATAATAACTTCTCGTGTAAAGAGAACTGTGTGGATGGTCACACTAATACAAACGTGTGATTTGCGTTCACAGTGTTGCTTATGTGTTGCAGTGTTTCCTTTGTTCGCGCCCATCATCAGATTAGTCAGATTATAGTCGGCTCAGCTGCAGCTCAGCCCTGACCCTCACGTTGCGTATTTTATGACACGTCACCTTACAAATTGTCACTTTCCCCAACAACAACACCACCCAATCGTCTCAAACAAGTGTTTGTGTCGGTCCAGAGCACGAGTTTACCCACGCCACAACTGGCACCACAGCCAGTTACCACATATCTGACACTAACAGAATGAATGGAGCTGACCACTGCGATTTACTGCTCCGCTAAAACATAAACAACGCAACTTAGTTAGTACGGTGGACACACAGCTAAACAGCCACTGTGGTTCATATTAATGTAAATACACACTGGTGTAGTTTGTTCAATGGTCATTGCCAGGCGTTGTTATCGTGTCGTTACAGTCAAAACTTACTAAGGTATCAAAGTAGCTAGCTTAGCTAGCTTCCCCTGCTCAGGCTGTCAGTCACACCTCCTCATGCAGCTTGTGTCTCATCTGGATTCATACTCACTCTTGCCGAGTCTCTGTGATTTTGCTGTCATCGGTGACTTTCTCCTCTTTGGGTGCCCGAGTTTCGGCGGGGACGTTCACGTTGTTTGCATCTTGTCTGCTGCCTCGCCTGGTTCGCTGCCGAAGCGCCTTGGCCGCCATGTTTACCGACGGTCCTGCTCCCGAGTCGCGATTCGTTCATTTTCGGCTGTGTCCGGATATTGACAGCTCTAATCATACAGTTCAATTAAGCGCTTAAGTTACAAGTACTCTTTACTGCGATTCAGTAAAGTTTCAGTTCGCTTTAGATTACTTTTATTTATTTAAACGTATTTGTTATTAAAAATAAATAAATAAAAACGTTTAAATAAAATAAGGAAATGTGTGTGGGGGTAAGGTCAATCAAAGAAGTTCAAATAAACGCGAACTCAGCACTCTGTAAAGGCAATAAAATATGCATCAGTGCTTACTGAAAATTAGACCTAAGATAAATTTTTAGTTCCAGTTTTAGGTCAGTTCACAGACTAAACTTTCAATGAAACCAGGAGGAATTACAAAAATTACATTTTGACCTCTGAATTTTTGGCAAAAATCACCAAACTGGGCTTTGTTTCAACTGTTAAAAACCTTTGTTAATTTTCAGATCTTATGATATTGTCTCTATTTAATCTTTTCTCCGCATCTCTTCCCTTGGATTTGATCTGTGTTGCTGCAAAGTAAAGTTACATTTTTTTTAAAACATCTTAAAAAATCTCACAAGTAATAATTTTCATCACATTTTCCTTGCTGAAAGTACCGTGACTCATAGAACCTGCTCTAGTGAAATGTATATAACCTTTGCATTTGCTGCCCCACATGTGTGACCACCTTTATTTTTTTAAATAGCCTGAACGCTTTTAGGTAAACTTTCTTGTCATGTCATGTCTTCAAAAAGTTTGAGGCATTGGGGAGACCAATCAGTGAATGTGAGTTTTTCTATCGAGCCATGGTTTCACTGCATTAGCAGTGTTTTTGTTATCATTGACATGCTAAAAATAAAGCTGTTGGCAATCAGAAACTTTCCAGAAAGCATTGCATGGTGGGTCAGAATCTGATGGTACTTTTTCTGTGTTTATTATTTCTCCAGTTTTAACAACACCAGTAGGTGAAACTCAGCCCTAACAATGAGAGAGGCTCTCGTACATCTCTCCGGACATCCTCCGTACATATGATTAAAATTTGAGTTAAAACATTTTTTTAATTTGGATTCATCACTCCATAACATCAACATCATGTTTCAACTAAAGGAATGGCAACAAATTATGTGCTTTCATAAAAGGCTGCTAGTAACAAAGTGCCTAAAGGTACAATTTAAAACAGTTTTTTGTTAGGTTGTCTATTATGTGTAGATACAACACTTATTAGGTTTATTTTTTTATGTTTGAATGAAGTCAGAAAGAAAACAAGACTATTTTAAAACTGCAAGAAAGTCTGACTCCCTGGACACAAAATATAAAGAAATTATGGGTGGCTGAAGACTTTTGCAGAGTACTGTGGTAAGTGTTTATTCTTTTGTGACACAGTTAGATAAAGGAATTTATTTTATTTTTTTTACATCTTTACAACGTGTGTGTAATGTGACCACTAACTAATCTCAGTCTGTTCTTATTGAGAATTGTTTACTTTATGTCAGTGTCACGATGTTGCCATGTGGTGCACCATATGTGTCTTTTATGCTTTTACAGTAACTCCAGAGGCCAAAAATTTACATTAAATAACAGATTTATTGTTTCCTTGAAGCACAAACATATACACAGAATTACAATCACAATGTAGACACAATAGAGCAAACAACACCTCAACAACTGTAAACACTGTTTAGCTGCAGATTACACATTTATCATTTTCTATGCAGATATGCCTCTTAAAGGTAAGAGTGTAAATCGCCGTTCTTCTCTGAGTTTCAAGTGATGGCTACCTGATGGTGACTTGTAATCGAGAGGAAAGTAGAGTCTCCAAGTGTTTGTGAAACTGGAGTGCTCGTGTGTGTGACAGAGCATGTGTGTGTGAGTGGTAGATGAGTCTGTAGCAGTAACTGGTCTGGCTCAGATCAGGATGTGAGAACCTGTCAATGAGTTTAACTTGCTCCACGGTCCCACAACTAGCCTCTCGGACCACCGCGTGGAAATTCTTCTCCTCCCACGTAGGCCCAGTCCAGAAGCTGATGTCAAAGGTGAAAGGTTCGGGATACAGGCAAAAAGGATGAAACGGAGTCCCCGGCGATGGGTGGGATGAAAATTGTTTTAAGAAACGTGGGTCATGTGACCAAAGCAGCCTCCAGTCAGGGAGCGAGAACAGGAGCACGGCGAGTAGGTCCAAATTTAGAGACGCAGTGATGCGGACATGATTGTTGTTGTCACTTACATCGCTTGCAAACACCTTACCAACCAAACCCACTGGCTGCGCTTTCAGACGCAGACCTCCCTGCTCTGTTACTATGGAGACGCCAAAAGGAGCAAGTAGCGTTTCCAGCTTTTCTCCGAGCAATTTACCCGGCTCACTTTCTGAAGGAAAAACACCTTGGATGAGGAGCTCGTGAAAGGCAGGCATAGCCCAGAGGCTGATGGGTACATTTCTGAAAACCACACCACTAATTCCATATAACAAGCTGGTAACACCATTACAGCTCCCACAGGACTCATCCTTCTCATTTCCTTCACTGTCATCACTCCCCTCACAGTCACCATGACCATCGGCGTTAATTATCGCCTCTTTTTTAGCTAGAAGCTCTTCCATCTGAGGGAGCAATGATGGACGTAGCATGTGCATACCACTTTCCCCTTCAGGATCAATGTCAAGAGAGCATGCTGACCTGAAGCTCTCAACTCCTTTGATTCTCACCCTACCTCCTTTATTTGAGGCAAGACATGTGGGCAGCAGAGTTTCTGTGGGTCTCGGATCATTTTCTTTGTCTGCAGAGGTATCAGTGTCAGAGGTGAGGTCTTTCTGAAGCAGGTGGATCCAGTAGCATTGTGCGCCATCGATGCCACAGCAGTGTGTCTGCAGCTGTTTTGCTGTGAGGAGGAAGGGGATGGTCTCTGTCATCATGGAGACCGGCCATTTCTTCGCCAGACCTTCGAGAAGAAAATCTTGCACCAACTTGACAGGGTGGACAGAATCTGAGTAGAGAAATCTCCTGATGAAAGAAAAGAGGTTGTAATTATATTTATGTGATTTATGTGTGTGTGTTGGTGGTGCAAACACCCGGGTAGCCACTGTGTTACTGTACCTGAATATGTAATCACTGAGCTCTGCTGGTATTTCGTACTGCACTTTCTCTCCTTCAACGACCTCCTCCACCTTCAGCAAATGAGCAGGAGTGTAGGGGATGCTGCGAGTAAACATGTGGACCAAAGCTTTCTCCACATGGAAGCCTTTATCCTGGCTCCTGTTCAGCAGCGATATCATCATTAGTGCCAGGCATGCAAACATACAAGGAAAACAAACAAAGAGATACAGCTGGGTTGCTTCTATACATAGACTCACCTTTACTCCTTACCTGTATCCAGTGCACTTGTAGCTCTGGTGCTTATCACTTTCAAAAGGGTGGATGGCACTCAGAATTAGATCTGCCTCCGCTGCCATGGCAACCGCCTGCCAGCTGTTGTGCCACTCTCGCTTCGGCTGGTCCGCTGGTGTTCCTCCTTGTCCGTTGCACAAGGAGACGTGAACCTCCCCACTTTCAGCCAACACTTGAACACAACTGGAAGAACAACAAATTCACATTTTAAAATGTCAATACATGTATGACACATACATAAAGGATTATTTTCTAATAACCAAAGAAGCAAATATTATTATTCAGTTACCCTGCAATAACACAGCTCAATTTCTCACGATAGCAGGTTTGTTATTTAGTGATCGCAAGAAAAAAAAGTTTATTTCCTCTTTATTTATTAGAGATCAAAAGAAACAATTAAGCAAGGAAAAACTTTAATAAAGTGCTAGACACCAAGCGAACTCACAGGCGGGCATGCTTCAGGGCTGCTAGTGAGACTCAGTGAGAACCAGATAAGAAAACCGGATAGCAGATAATCAGATTTTGATACTGGCATTGAGGGAAAAGCAGTTTTCTCAATAAATCTGCCTTTTTTTCCAAGGTAGCAAAATAAATTAACCTGTCACCACAGGCTTTATTATTTTGTGTTTTCTGCAGAATTATACTAAATAAATAAAAAGAATTTCAAGCACGACCATTCACTATCCGATATAAACAGTTCCAATTTTTAATTTAAAAACATGTTGCAGTAGGCACAATAAACAAGGTTAAATGATGATATCATTTTGAGATCACAGTGCCAAGCCAGAAAAAAAAATAATGAAGTGCGAGACTCCCAGTCTCCTGACAGGCGGGTGCACCTCCTGCTGAGACTGCCACAGAAATCAGAAAACCAGAACGAAAAACTGACCTTTTGATAGTGACAGTGGGGGTAAAAGGCTATTTTCACAACAAATCTGCCCTTTCCCCATGGTAACAAGGCCTTACCACAGAGAAACAAGCTTTATTATTTCAGGTGGTTCTCTCCGTTCATTGTGCCATTAAAACTGTTTACATATTTATTTAAATCAGTAACTATTCGATCAAATAACAGCTAGAAGGGTCTGAGCATCCTGTAGAAGCTTTCATAACCTGGTCATTAGTTGCCTAAAACACCTTAAGTAGACACAAGAAGCAAGATTAAGTGATGATATCAATTATATTGAGGCAATAAATTGCAATTATTCCAGTTCATGTCACATAAAAAGGGATATAAACTGTTATAAAAACAAACTGAAAAACACATACAAACTTTTAAGCCCCAATAATGATGAGCTTGAGGCATCAAAAGCCTCTTTTAGGCTTCTTGCATAGATAGAAATGAATGCAAGTGATGCATGTGATGATGTTGTGATCATGGCATGATGCAGTCCTACCTGAGGAAGAAGTTTCTGAGAAGTTCTCTGTTCTTTTTAACCCCACTCTTTCGCCCACAGTGAGGGAAGTTGAACACCACACGGTCAAACAGATGGCCCTGCAGAGAGGCGCATTCCCCCAGCTTTGTGCAATCCACCTCAAACAGCACAGTCCCTCCTGAAAGAACAAACAGTGTTAAAGATAGCATGCAAAGAAAGAAAGAAAGAAAGATAGATAGTATGCAAGAAAGATAGTATGCAAGAAAGATAGTATGCAAGAAAGAAAGAAAGAAAGAAAGAAAGAAGGGGGGGGGCACAACTCCATAAAACTCAAAATAGCAGCAGTTATTACAGCTGGTAAAAAGCCGTACCAGAGTCCTTGATGGTCTGGATGTTATCAGCTGCGCCTTCGTGCCGCAGTGCCTCCTCCTGATGCTGCAGGCAAGTGGCCGTTACGGTGGTCTCTGATTCGGAGTACAACTGACAGGCAGAGGCCGAAAAGGAGAAGTTCCCTTCTCCCACCATTAATACTGCCCGCGAAGGAGACATATCCAGGGTAAAGCGCAAACAAAGCTGCTTCCCAAAAACTCAGCTCTGTGAAAACTTGTCCCCAAAATCTGTCCCTGAAAGGGATGAGCCGCGTGTGCGGGTGACAGCGGCCACCTTCAGTCTTCTTCACGGGTCAATATTGTGGTTTTGGAACCATGTTTAAGCTTTTTGTTTGTTTTTGTTGCCTGAGACAGGCGCGAGCGAGACGCTGTTAGTACCGCTGCTGTTGGAGAATAAAAGCTGATGACCTTCTCCAACTCGAGCTCCGCAGTACGTGAAAGCCGAGCTCACCTGTAGCAGCTTGCGTTAGAAGCGGCGTCGCAGATAAAATAGTCCGACTAGAAACAAAAGGCTCCCCTCCCGGGGCCTCAAAACATCAAATCAATACAATAATAATAATTGGCTGAACGGGAGCCAATAGTCAATAGCTGCAATTTTAATAACGCGGCCACAGAAGTGCCAGTTTTATACAGTAAGGTGTAAAAGTGTGCAGTTTTCAAATGTGCAGGGTTCCCGCCGTGGTTTCAGAGGGACGCATTTGTGGGGTGGCACACGAGGCAGCTATTTGCAGCATCAGTGAAGCTCAGCATCAGTTGGCTTTGCATCTCAAGTTGGTATTTGTAAAGAAATTAAGGGAAAATCCGCCTGACAGTTTTCCTGATGTGCGGTTCTCATTTCCGCTCGGGATTTTAAGGTCTTTCGATCAAATCGGAAGTAGGTAGTAGAACAGTTAGCACACATACATGTCTGTTTTTACCGATGCTAAGGTCATACTAGCCGACGGATCTGCGGCACCTGCTCATATAAACCTCAGAACAGCATGCATGACGTGCAGAGCCATGCAGACCTGGTTTTAAAATCCTTGGAAACCAGTATGATGAGACATAACAATACAAAGCTCTCATACATTTAAAATGTAGGTTTGTGCTGTTAATGTTGATGCAATTTGTAATTCTGATATTGAGGTTTTCTAAAAAAAAACAAAAACCCCCAAAGCTGACTAAATAAAAATAATAAACATCATTTTTTTCCCCATCAATGCACTTAAGAAGAGGTTAGTCCTCTTCCCCTGTTGTATCCTTGCACAACAGAGTTTTTCTTTTTTAGCAGGTATGAGAAATAAATCTTGTCTTTGTGTCTTGTAGGGAGTGTTGCACCCACATGGGCAGCGTTCTGGCTTTGTCTTCCAGTCCGGGCCATCAGAACTGGCCTTTCTCCACAGACCCACCTCCTTCCCGCTGGGACGCACACCCTGCTCACTGGGACAGTCCACCGCGCTGGGAGAGGAGGGATGGCCGCCTTCCCAACCCAGGCAGCTTTCACTCGTTGCACAGGAGCTGCAAAGGTATCACTGGTTAACATAGGAGAAGTGAGGAGTGCTCACCATGCTTAAAGTGAGGCAAAAAAGACGCTTCTTTCATTAGAGTTGCAACTGTTTTCCTGTAAGGTCAAATGTCAATTTCAATTTTACTTCTATTGCACTTCTAAAGCAGCAAGGTTAACCCAAGTTATTTTAAAGTTATTTAAAAAAAACAAGATAAAACCATGGATAAAACTCCATGTTTCCTTGTATAATGTGTGGTTCTAGCTACTCATAATCCTTTGAGGCTAAATAAAGCAGTCCTTATGTTTCTAAATTCTGTTACTAGCCGTGAACAGCTACAGAAATACAAATTCTATTATCTAAATGTTTCTTGACATGATTGGTTTTTTCCTCTTCAGATGTGTTTCCTCAACAGATTGAGGGTGTTAAGATGATACTGAATAAAACCCTGAGCAGCTTCTTCAAGGTGATTTTTTTCCCATTCACTTTAATTTAGATGCAAACAGTTTGTAGCATTTAAAGGTGATAATTATTAACCAAGGAATGTTTTCAGGTCAGCCATACGCTCCACCTCAGCGCTGTAAGTCCGTCGTATTATCGATTTCACGTGGAGCACCTGCAAAGTGACGACTATAGCAAAGACAAGGTCAGGCGTGAGTCATCACAAAGCTATCTTCATAATAAAAAAATTTAATGGTAACTGCGAGGGAGCTGCTGCCTTTTTGTGTTCACAACTCGCATTCTGTTCCTTTGTCAAATCTCAGGATGCTCCAGCGTTGATCGGGGAGATGGACTCCTCAGGTAGTCTGAACGCCCACGCTCTGCTGCATCTCACTGAGCGCGTGCGAGCCAGAACAGTGTTTCAGGTGTGATCATAACATCTGACGTCTGTAAACATGGCATTCATTCATTCATTCAGTTCCCTCCTACAGCTATTACAAATCTTGACACCTTTGACATCTTTCTTCAGAATATTTGTCTTTACTTTCTCTGTTTGTAATGTATAATGCTCCATGAAAGGATACCTGTTCTGTTTTCTGTTATAAACTTTATCGTTAGAGTAACATTTTTTGAACTGCTCAATGTGTTTTAGACCCAGCAGTCCCAGTTTGTAACGTGGCAATTTGAAACTGAGTACAGAGGGAACGATTTTACTGCTGCTGTGACGGTGGCCAACCCAGACATCCTCAGAGAGTCAGGTGAGAAATGGCAGGTGGAAAAATGAGCAGAGGATTAACCATCAGGGTCTGATCTATGGAAAGTTGGAGTCAGTGCTCTACACTGGAGTGATAGTTCCCCTCTTTCTAATGTGGACCTGGCAGAGGGTGTGTTTCAGCTTCAGGGGGATCATAGCCCTCACCCTACCTGCAAAGGTCTTTGCCAGGGTCCCAGAGAGCTAATTTATACACAAAGAGTCAGTCAGAGCCTTTCTATAATTACCCGCACTAATTAATGTTTGAAAAATGAGAACACCTGTTGAGGGAGGGCAGTTTAGATGCTTGGAAGGAGGTTGAAGAAGAAGGAATATGCCTTCTACAAGGGTGAACTGGTCTGTTAGGAAACTGCTGTGAGCTGTATGAGGTCCTGAGGACTGAGACTCAGGTGGAACGCAGGATTTATCCATAGGAAAGCTGCATCATTACAAACTATTCCACCTTACAAGCATCAGATCTGTGTGGAACAGCTGACCTGTACGATGTGTAGAAGAAACAACAAACTAATCTCAATCTTTTTTTAATAAAGATATTGTTGCTGTGCTCTTTTTTCTTACTTTTTCTGCAGAGTATAGCAGCTTATTAAAGTCAATATTACACATGATTTTCACATCAATAGCTGAATTTGGATGGACATTTTCAGTATATACTGTAGGACTCATAGATAGTTAGAGAGACGTTTTTAGAAAAGAAGAAACTACATAACTACAACTTTCACAAATCCTACACCAAATAACAATTTTTTTTACCCTGTAGCCATAAAAGACTGACAGGCCATTGTCGGCATAACTTTATAAGAGCAAACCTTAGTAAATCACATTTGTTTGATTTGTTTAAATATTTTCCCAGCATGTGTTGTAACCTCTATAATACATTTGCCAAAAGATCAGCGACCAAGTTACCTGCTGTGTCCCCACCTTTCAGCTACAAAACCGACACTGTGGCTACTCTCATTAAATCCTGACAGTAGTTTCTTAACCCTAAAAGAGGACTTTGTTGTAATGCAGTGTTAGGAAATCTGGTCCATGGACACAGTTATTTGTGCCCTTACTTTCATTAAATATGTATTTAGATTTCCTTCCAGAGCCTGCTGGGAGTCACAATACAACATCCATGCTGCCATTAGAGATACTTTTTAAAGTGAGCCGATGGATTTGCAGTGTTCAACATTTTTCGTCAAAATATGCAAAATGGTCCGCAATGAACGCGAGTGCATTCATACAGCTCTGCAGTGCCAGAGATCACTTTCATGTAGTGTGTTTTTCTTCTTCTCTCAGATGTAATATTGTCTGACAAAATGCTACCGTTAATATGTCTTGATGCATGCTCAATCATCCAGGTAAGGAAACCCCAAAAAGTTGATTCGGTTAATCTGGATGTTGTAGTTGAAAATGGCTACCAATAATAGGACTCAAAGATCAGCAGTGTCTTAGATTAATGTCTGAATTTTTCAGTATATAATACTGACTTTAATAATATTGTAGCATTACATGGTGTACAAGAAAAAATAAATAAACAATGGCAGTTGACATTGTTATATTCTAACTTCAATACATAGACGGGTCAGCTGTAACACAGATTTCAAGTTTACACGGTGGAATATTTGAATCCTGCACTCCGCCTGAGCTGTCAGATACGTTTGTAACTCTGACGGTAACTCTGTGAATAGCAGAAGAATTCAAATTCACCAGAGAATAAATAAGGGAGAGACATGGCATCAAAGTTAGATAGAGCACAGTCCCACAGGTTAAGAATGAAAAAGAGAAAATACATCCCAGGAGGCGAGAGCTAAAGGAACTGATGGACATGGTCAGACAGATGACTTATGTTCCTAAATTCAGCCTGACATTTTATCACTTTTGCTCAGTTATACTTTATTAATGTAAACTTGCTGCACTTGCTGTGTGCATGCACATAGATGTGTGCATGACCAGTCTGCTCCATTACTTAAGCAAAAAACACTCCACCTCTGGTCACAGGCTGCCCCAGTTCTTGTACATCTGTAGTGAGAGCTTACTCTGGATTATTGGCAATATGCGAGAATTTCTATGAGCAGCCATGGGGTGGAAGTTTGAGGGTTGGCAGGTCTCAGAGGTTTATCTCTGCTTTGCAGATCATGTCATTGATTTCAGGCGGTGGCCTCCAGCTTGCCCCTTGGGCAGTTTGCAGCTGAGTGTGAAGCGGTTGGATGAGAATTAGCTCCTATATGTCTGAGGCCATGGTTCTCAGCCAGAAAACAGAGGTGTGCCCACTTTGAGTTGGGAATGAGTCGTTGCCTCAAGTGGAGGGTTTTAAGTATCTCTGCATCCCCTTCACGAGTGAGAGGAGAGTGGAGTGACAAATTGATAAACAACTTGCCGTGGAGGGTGCAGTGATGTGAACGCTACACCAGTGTGTTGTGGAAAAGAGAGACATGAGCATGAAAGTGAAGCTGTCATAGGTGACTAAAGGAAGAGTGGAGCAGTGGAAGTGCTTCCTCCAAACAGCTTCTCGATTCACCCTGAGAAGCTTAGTCATTCAGGAGGGTAGTTACTCTTCCACATTAAAAAGAGCCAGTTAGGGTGGTTCAGGCATCTGAAAGGATGCCTCCAGGGCACCTCCTAGGTGAGGTGTTGCAGACGTGTCCTATTGGGACATGTCCCAGCTTGCTTGGGATCACTTAGTGTATCCACATAAGAGGTGGGGGAGGTGGTGTGGAGAAGCAGGTCTGGGCATCTCTACGTAGAAAGCTGCACAAGCTGACCATATCTTGGTCTCTTGTGTTCTGGGGGCCTCTGGATGTCTGGAGTTTTGATCTCCTCCATACCTGCTTCATGCCCTGGAGGACGGGGCTGTGGCCCCCCCACACCCTCTAGCAGATCATTACATGAAGGAACCTTTTAAAAACAAACGCGCTCATACTCACAGGTGTACACACAAGTGATCACACACACAAACTACACCTTTTTTGGCTCCTACCTCTAAGCACACTGTGCGCTGTCAATCGTACGTGCTGCACAATAATGTTTAATATTTAGTATTTACTGTCATATTCCCATATATCATTGTGATGTTGTTTATTCTATTACTCTCGTTTTCTTCTGCTTGTTTTCTTCTTTCTTTCTCAACAGGTGATCCAGGTGATCGATATATGTGGTTTTTTTTCTGTTTATTCTGTTGGTTTTTGTTTTTTGCCCTTTTTCCCCGTCCCTCTTCTCAGCTGTTTTTCTTTCCCTCCTTCTTTCCCCCAATCAAGTCTGTCCCGTATTCAGCAAGTGAAAATAAAATAAAATAAACAATAAAAGGTGAATCAAATAGACCATTACGGCAAGGCTGGGATGGTCCATTTTGTAAAGTAAATCCGTTGGGCATCTTTCTTCGCCTTTAGACAATAATTCTGATGGCAAAAGAGCCAAACGGGACAGGCAACAAAACAAAAAAAGAAAAAAGAAAGGAAAGCTGCACATGGACCTGAAAGAGTGGCAGGAAATAGATGGATGGGTGGATGTTGGCTTTTCTTTGTTATCCCACAACATGAGAAGAAAATAATTTAACACTTTTTCTGGTATTTTTCACTGATGTGCCCCTTGATGATTTTTCTGTTATCTTGCTGTGTGTTTTTCCTGGACAGTTATCCTGGTGGCACATTTCCTGCAGAGCGTGTCTTCTGGGCTGGTGTTAGGAGGAGAGCTGGTCTACCATCGGGGACGAGCAGAAGAAGGAGGCATCCTTACTCTGGCTGGACAGTACTCAAGTGAGATGTTGTTTTTACTCATGAATCTGCCTCGCATATCATATTTTAACAGAGCTGGTATCATCTCTCCTTTGTTGAGCTTTGATTTAGCCACAGTGGGGGTGGTGGGTGGGTGTTCTGTCTCTTCATGCAGGACCAAACTGGGTGGCAACATTGAATGCTGGCAAAGGAGGTGCCCATGCAAGCTACTATCACAGAGCCAACAAACAGGTACAGCCAGTGCCACCCATAAGCGTAAACACCATTTACCTTAGTGGCATATCATTAATGTATGTTTGTGCTTTGCAGATACAAGTAGGGGTGGAGTTTGAAGCCAGTACCAGGACACAGGAGACCACAACATCCTTTGGGTATCAGATGGAGCTCCCAGAGGCTAATATGGTCTTTCGAGGTAAATTTCCTGATGTAACTTTGAGTCATGCGCGATGTTAACTATTATGAAAGCACAATGCATGAGTCTTTTGTTTCTGTGTGTGTATCCAGGTATGATAAACAGCCGGTGCATAATAGGAGGTGTGTTGGAGAA
This sequence comes from Mchenga conophoros, assembly GCF_057382185.1. NCBI lineage: Eukaryota > Metazoa > Chordata > Actinopteri > Cichliformes > Cichlidae > Mchenga > Mchenga conophoros. The sequence continues at coordinate 17,732,111 of NC_140535.1, read as the reverse complement.
GCGCCTGACTCCTCTCCCAGCCACACTGATTATGGGTGCCTTTGTAAATCATAAAGGTGATAAACTGCAAGTGGGTCTAGGCATCAACGTGGGTTAATCATCAGCTAACCCCCGCTGGAATTACACTGGATATCCGTCCAGAGGCACGTTTCAGAGGCTTCATTAACAACGTGACCTTGCGAGACTTTTTCAGCCTCACCAAAACACTTCCTGTTTCTTTAAGTCACCTACCTCTCTAAGTGGAGGCGATGTTTGTCTGACTGAGTGACAACAAGAGGATTGCACTAAGAGGAGTGGATGAGCACCTCGAGTGCTCCAGTACAGTATGTGACTACACAAATGTTTCAGTCTCCCTAAACCCAAACTGTGCATCCACTCCTGGACACTGAACCAAAAGGATAAAAGGCATACAGTACTGTAAAGTTAAAATAAAGATTTTATATTATGGGTAGTCCTAAACAAATCTAATGGAAGTACACTGTATTAAAGAACAATAGTCTGTGAAGGTTCTCAGTCATCCAGGTCATCGTAGTCAAAGGAGCTTGCAAAGAAAAGCGTCTGGACTTCTTTAAGTTGCTTGAACAATAGTCTTTTTAATAGTCTTTTTAATGTTTTTGTTCATCAGCTATAATTTTAATAGACTATATACACAAGATGCTTACAAAAGATGTTTGCCCATCTAACAGGCAGTGATTGGTTTACATCAGCGCCAGTATCAATTAAAAACAAAGCTCATCAACTCACCTGCCAAAAAATTAAATTTTAGCTTGAATGTACAATCATTTGGTGCTCTCTAACCACGACACAAACAGAGAAAGCATTAAACTGAAAAAGTTCAGCGCTTACTCATAAAAAGACAGTCTGTGTGGGCTAATCTGCACACAAGCAAATGCTTAGAGGAGCATTCCAAATGGCAGCAAATGCTGCATCTGAGTATGAGTAAATGGGTCGGCTCACGTTAAAACGTCAGTAAGAACCTTAAAAAATATGCACGAGTAGGTGAATGTTTGTTTGATTGGGTACAGATCTTTTTTTTGTGTGTGCCGGCATATTATATAGTGTGCAATCCACACAGAGAAAGGTGCTGCTTCATACTGTATATAGTAATTTAAGGTTCTGAGGGTTGAGAAAGAGGCTATGCACCAAGTCTGCTGATTGAGGACTGCGCTGTATGTATACTGTATAGATGAAGGCATTTGGTAACACTGACTGTATGCAACCTGCACTACTCGTACTGCGTTCGAGCATTTACGGTCCTCTTCAACTGGGAAATGTTGCATATATATGATTTATTCATTATATAAAGTCAGCACGGAGAGAAATGGAAGGGATGGCTATCTTTTTGAACTTAATTTATTAAAGATGTTATTTCTGTCATTGTTTCTTTTGACTGTATGTCATGCATTTCAACAGACAGTTACCTACCTACAGTAAGTCTGAACCTAAACTCAGCACCAAGGTACCTTTTTACGTCCTGTTGCTTATTCATAGCTCAGCAAGACACAAACACGAAAGCCAGATAATTTTCACTTAAATCATTAGAGCTGAAGATTGCAGATTCATTAAGAATTTGCTTAAACTGAACATTTTCCACTCCCTGATCAACATGCAAATATTCCTTCCCATTAACTTCCATTAAGTTGTGATGATTTTCCCTGATATACTGTTTTAGTGGTGGATGTCCCTTTTAAACAAGGCCAAAGTTTTAAATACCAAAATCTGCACAAAGATAGATGGAAGCCCAGACCTCAGACTGCAATAAGACGCTACATTTTGGGAAAAAAAATTTCTGTGTTTGATTTTGGATGATGGCTATGAGAGTGAATACCTTTTAATATGCTTATGGAAGGCACACAGCTCATGCTGACAGCACAGAAATCCCACTTTCTGTTTGTCAGGGGCAGCTAGTCATAAGAAAAGTGGGTTCAAAGGAGAGGGTGTGTTGTGAGATTGCACTGAGGTCTAATGTGTGTGAGATTTAAAAAAAAAAAAAAAGAAAGATTATTTTTGAACTTTGAATAATGTGTAACATAGTAAAGGATAAGACCTGAAAATGATAGGTCCTTTTTAATCTCTTATTCCTTCGTATTTGCATGCTGCCTCTAAAAATCTTGTAAACTTTTGTCTTTAACCTCCTAAAATCTGAACTCTTCCACGGCATGCATTTTTAATTTCTCTTTGATCAAAAAACAAAGAATTACCAGATTTTCTTTTTATCTGATTTTTGTTTCTAAGAAAAATGAGAGCCACATATGAGCATATTCGTTTAAAACAGTAGCAGTATAATGTCCTCGTAAGTGGATATCAGGCTCTTGTAGAGCAAACTTGAGTACTTTGGTCTAAATAACTCAAAATGTAATGTCCACATATGTGGACGCCAGGTTTTAGGAGGTTAAAAAACTAGAAGTGACTTAAATAATGCAAGAAAAGATGATAACATATCCAACACTCAGTTGAGACTTTTTTTTAATATAAAGTATGAAATTAATAATACACTGTACATACATATATACAAATATAGGTATGTAAACAAGTCACTTGTTGCTAATATGGCATTAGTGTCCATTATCTGGCCACAAAAGACAGAGTGGCAAAGAAAATTGCGGATAGTGTCCATTTAAACCTGGGAGTCTTCTTGCTGTTATATATCTTTGAAAAAAGAGAGGAATCCTTTCGATCCTTCTCCCTTCATTCTCAAAGACCTGCTTCTTTGGAATCCTGTAGCACCTTTTTCTTGCTGGCTCTCTTTCTTCCTCTCCTCCTCCCTTTGCTGAACCTGTTGATTTATCACCACCCGCATGTCCTCCTGGAGCAAGAGCAAAGGTTCAGATTACAAAAGTATAATAATTTTTTAAAGTCCATTTTTCCAAAAGAGACTATCTGTAGTTTTGTATCCAGGTACACAAACCTGCCAGGCCTCCAGCTCTTGAGACAGCGCCACCTTCTGCTTGATGGTGTTGAGAAGCTGCTGAGTTAGTGATTCTTTCTCTTGACGCACCGTGACCAGTTCACTTTCTAAGGACCTAAATGGAAATTTTAAAAACAGATTTATCTTAATAAAATCTAAATAAAATTGAGAGAAACTAAACTAATCAGCATAGCATTACCTGTAGCTTGGCTTTCCTGAACTGCGGCCACACAGCTGAATTTCCTCCCTCAGAGACTCGAGTTCTTCTCTCTGACCTTCAAGCTGATGTGTAAATACATCACTCACATTGATCAGAACATTGCATATTAGAGCATGATTGGCCTCCAAAATAAATGTGATATTATAAAGTCGTGCACAGATAAAAGCTGAGCAGAGAAAAATAGGCTACATAATGTCACACAGTTAGCCTCAAATCGTCACATCACACACGTCTTCACAATTTAATCAACACATGTTGATTAAATTAATCCAAACTTAAACATACTGATTCTATAGCACATTATTAAAAAATGTAATTCCGTGACTTCAGTTGGTGCTTCCTATATTGTCTGTTTTTGCTAGACAAATCAGCAAATATGTCTTTTTCTATTCCTGCAGCAGTAAGGACAGTATATACAGCATACAGTTTCACTGACCTGTTCTTTGAGTGCCTGTATTTCTTCATCTCTCGCTTGCAGCACTGTGGAGTGAGCTAGAAGAGCCTCTTTAGCCTGTAACAGGAGAGATATACACCGCATCACAAAAAGTCAGAGGGGTCCAACACTTAACTAGGCATTTGTGCTGTTAATGCAAATTTGTCCTGCAAATATGTTGCTTTTTTTGGCAGACTTGTGCACTATATGGGCGAGATTAATGTATAAGCAAGGTAAATTTGAAAAAGTGAGATTTTTTCAGTGTGGAAAAGGACTCTTTTTACCTGCCTAGATCACCACATTCACTTATGCTGAATACATAAGCTGATCTGTACCAATTTATGTCAGTGTTTTCTCAAAAACGCTTGGACGCTCACAACAGATGGCTGAAAAAGTAATATGCACTAAGATGAAACAGCTAGGGGAACATTTTGCAACTAATTGGGTTAACTGGAAAACAGGTCAGTAAAAGACTGGGTTTAAAAGAGAATGTTTTAGAGAGACAAAGTTTCTCAGGAGCAAACAAAGGCAGCGGTCACTAATCTTAAAAATACTGTGCCTACAAATTCATAATAATGTTTGTCAGTGTAAAAAAGTGAAGACATCATCAGCTACAGAACAATAAAAAGGTTCAGTGAATCTGGAGAAATCTCTGTGCTCAAGAGACAAAAATCAATATCGGATGGATCATGTAAACATACACGAGTACAAGGATTATCCAGACAAGCTTTGGTACACAGGATCGGTACACACTGACTTAGACTGTGGAGTTACTCGGTGGGTGTGTTTCTGTGGGCACCTGTGACTGCTGAATTTCACTCAGCAGAGACAAAGGTTCTGCTTGTGTCCTGTCCAGGATGCTGTCTTCATCCAGGTTCAGAGCTTTTTGCTGTAGAGAGCGATTCAAGGTGCGCAACTCAAACACCACTCCCTGCTCCTGCTCTATCTACACACCAAGCACATGCACACACACAGATCGAGAACGTGTTAATGACCTCTGCTTGTGATGAGCAATGCTTCCTGCAACAGATATAACTGCCTCAAGTTTCATCGGTCAACACCACGGCTGATCCTAAATATGCCTCCGATTTATTGCTCACCTCTGCTTCTTTCTCTTTGAGTTTCATCTGCATTTCTGACAGTCTGTCTCTGAAGCGCTCTCGCTCCATGCGAAGTCTTTGGTTGTCTTCCCCTGAAGCTTTTAGTTGCGTCTCCATGTGTGACCGCCACTCTTGCAAAACTCTGTTCTGTATGAGAAGGATCAAAAGGATAGACTAGCAATATAAAAGCATTGTCAGCCCAGATGTCACCCCAAAGCCTACTTCCTGCACACCTCGAGGTTGTTAAGAGGTTTATAAAATCAGCATCCTGATTGTTGGTTTACACCTCAACTGAACATTTTAAGAATTTTCCACTATTTCTCGTTACAGTTATTTTGTAACCAGATTTTCATGCTTCATGATGACACAAATTATTGTGACTGAAGGCTTGTCAGACCTCCATGACGTTAAGAATTTTACTTATTTTTGCTGGTATTTAGTCTCAAGCCAGACTCAAATTATCCGAACATGAGATTTGATTTTAGCTTATGCTATATGAAAATTGACTCCCAAAAGATGTGGTTTGTGGACTTTTCATTGCGAACTTAAGACTTGCCTCTAAAAAGCAGGTCTTGTACTTTCATGTGGTGCTACTGCTGCTCTTTGTGCTTTTTGGGTGTGCTGTTCATAATAAAACCAAAACTTTTGTGTATGCAATGTTTTACTTATGGGTTTACCTCTGCTTGTATGTTCTCTAACTGTGTAAAGCTGATGTTTCGGCTAAAAGATGATTCTTCCATTTCGTCTCTGATGGTACGCAGTTCAGTCCTCAAGGAATGCTCCAGTGTCACAGCCTAGATGTGTGAGAAATGGGAAGGTGAGAAAGGTGTGAATAATAAAGGTAGGACTATCTAAACCTGTTAGTCTGCATTTTCCTGTGATGCAACATACGTGCAGAGATTCACTGATCCATTAAAACAAACCTCTGCCAGCTGCTCAACCAGTCTCTGGTTATGGTTGGCTAACTGGATCATCTGCTCGCTTTCATCTTTTCGCCGGTCACGCCCTTGACTCTGATGTTTCTCCACCTCAGCCCGCAGAGTTGTTAAATCAGCAGTTAGCTCCGCCTCCCTCTGTCCAAATGCCAGTTCATTCATCTCCAGCTTCCTCTGAAGAACGTGCTTCTCCTGCTGTAAAGCCTGTATTAAACACCATATGAACCAGCTTCAATAACCAGACTTTCCTGATGACATGAATGGTGACTCCAGTCCTGGACATGGCAGTGTGACAGCAAGCCAGCGTGCTCAATAGGAAGACTCAGAAAAAAAAGGTTACATGTAATCAAAAACATTCAAAGAACATTTAACATTGTATTTCATGAAAAATACTTTTCTGTTTATTTCTCTGTGCTTGTCGATTCTGCACTGGGGGCAGATTTATTAATTAAAAAATTAAAAGCTGTAAAAACAGTATAACTAACACAAAGCCACGTGAACCTGATATATGGTGAAGATCTACTTAAATGACTTCTGCTAAAGTTAAATGTACTTAACTCACATTAAGTTGGAGCGCATGCAGGTTAAGTAATGCATACTTATCAGGAATTGGAAGCACCGTGTTATGTCCCATACATTGCACTGTAGTGCAAAGTACTGAAAATTTTTGGTATCATCTGATACCAAGTAAATAAAAGGCCAGTATTGTTGATACTGATACTGATACTTTAATTCTGAACACATTTTAATGACCACTTAAATCACTGTGATTTTTACTTTGCACAATTATTTGTTGACACAATAAAACACACCTTTCAGCTTTGCATGTATTTTCAAACCTTTTTAGAGCCCTGGGATGTAAATTTGCCTGTCTCTAAAGCACTTTGGGTCAGCTTCTGTTTGAATGTGTTATAGGCTATAAATAAAACAGACACTACAGTCAACACAAAAAGGTCGAGCCATTTTTCATAGTGCATGTTTGGGGTATATTTTCCAAAAATATGTTTAACCCAATTGAGAAGGCTACATACTGAACTTAGAGGATTGAAACAATACATTGATCTCATCACTCTAGTATCAGTCCGATACCAGTAGCGGCATTGGTATCGATACTAACGATATTTAAATTGATTGGCTCACCTCTAATGCAGTTGCAGAAACACTATTTGGAATAACAGTGGATTAAGAAATCATGACATGATGGCTGCCATGTAATCATGGATCATTATCATAGCCAGCATAAAAGATTGTTGTGGCTGTAGAACATTTGATTACATAACTGGGTAACTGGGGGACATAGCTGATGTCACATGCTTTGACCATTTTTAATGATTAGACTGCATACTAGAACTAGAATGATAGAATTAGCTTTGTACTGCCACATTTAATGTTAAATGTATTGTTATCTCTGTAGAGAAAAAACAAATGGTTTAAATACTTTATATATAGATAAAATCTATCTATATATCTATTTCTGATAGCATTTTCACACTGTGTAACTTAAGTTATTTTGTAAAGCAGTAGTCAGTAATGGTATGTCTGCAAGTCCCTTGGTGATCTATGGCAGCTTTATGAGACAAAGTTAGCATTAGCTTCCTAACAGCTAACCAGATACAATCTCCTTCAGCACAGTGAACTGATTTGCCAGCTAAAGGCATTGGATAAGTTTCAGTCTGCGGTTATACATTGTTGGAGCTCTTTCTCCTCCAGTGGGGGTGGTTATCATGGTTGCATTGTCTCCTTGCAATCTGACAAATCTTCTGCCCACAGGTGGAATGACTGTGCACTGCAGGCCACATCCAAAAGTTTTGCCTTCATGCAGCGATTTGCTTGTAATTTTAGCTAATCTTACTTCCCATTTCATTTTGTGTAAAAATGTGTTTATCAAATATGACCTTTTGGGAGATTAAGGGACAACAGTAGCTTTAATCTTACCTCCAGCTCCCTTTCCCTCTGCTCCAGAGAGGCTGCCAGCTCCTCATTCTTCTCCAGTAAAGCCCGTCCCAGCTCAGCAGCTAGAATCAGGTCAGTCTCTATGCCTCCTCCACTGTCAGTGCTTCCAGGGGAGGATGTGGATGAGGGGAGACCAAAGGAGAGAGAGACCGAGGAGGAGGGAGAGAGAGGAAAGAACGAGTCCTCCAAGCTGGGTGAGGGAAGACTGTTTTTGCTGAACATAGCTGACAGTTGAAGGATCAGTTAAAAAGTACTATCCCAAGTCCTGCAGTTGTGATTCAGTCTCTCTTCAGTGGAAGAGAATGGATAGAGAGTCAGGACTTTCTGTTTCCTGATGGTTTAGTTTACAGGTGTTTGGGTTCCACTTTTGTTATCCAGAGTATTCCTTGTGCTTCAGTGTGTGGTCCCAGTGCTTATATCATTCACTTCTTCTTCTCTTCTGGTCTTTACCGGGACATCTTTGGGCAAGAAAAGACATTTAATAACACAGAAAACCTTGTGTGAATATCACACTAGCTGCTTTCTGGTAACATAATCCAGCATGGCCTAAAAGGAGATCTTTTGTCTGACAGGTGCTTTTGTAGCTCTGACCGAAACACCAACCTGCACTATTATCATTGTCTCCTCCCTAAATTCCAGAGGCACTGTGAACTGCTACTTCTTGTGATCGCTACAATGTGTTGAGTATTTCAAGTAGACTCTTAAGTAATACGTTTAGGTCAAATTATCAATAAACAATCAGCATAGGCTTAGTCTTAAAAAAAAGCTTTTTGTTTGATAATTCAATGCTATCATGAATAATTCCCAGATTATTTTTATTCAAATTTAGACCGTATAAGCTGAATTTCAGTCACAGTGTAGCAGTGTCAGTATCTGGAGTCTCACCAGCCTCAACTATCAAGTCTGTCACTATTTGCTTCTCACCTGTTATTACCTATTGGTATCATGAATCTGTGCTGACATGCTATTTAAAGTCCTTTAAAATACAAGTAATAAACTCAGTCCTACTTTATTGCCAGTACGACAGTTGACAGAATCCGTGTTAACCTATTTTCCACCAGACTTTGAAAAATGATAAGTTAGGTCTTACCTGACAGCTCTCTGCCACCGCAGGCTAACAGGTACAGTCTTCCTGTTTGGGAGTGTTTGCGCAAGAGAAGCTCAGCTGGTTTCCTTGGTAGTGGAAACGTTCATTATGTAAATAAAGCACATGGCTCCACCTACTGAGTTCCAAAGGTGAAGCGAGGGAAAAAGGAAGAGGAACTGACAGAAAGAACAGGGAATACTGGAAAAGTGGGGTAAAATTAATAGTTGCTGATTGGATATCAGGCAGTTAAACAAGGAAGTGATTAATTCTGGGGAATTCACTGGGGAGGGGTTTGCATTGCGTGACAGATGGAAAAGTCTAGGACACAAGCAGGGGTCTGTCTACTCCCCACCCCCTTTGCCCCATCCTGTTTACCTGCTTGAAGAATTTCAAAGGAGCTCTGTGTGTGCTCATGTGACGAAGGGTTGGGGGAAGAAGAAAAAGGGGACTGCTTCTGCTGCACCTTCATTTTAAGAGTGGCCAAACAGACTTACAAGAAGACTGAAAACCAGGACCTTCCCAGCTGAGAAAAAAGGCTTTTCCATCAGTAGGTACATTGACGTAAAGACATGGCTTTTGAACTGTGGTTTGCTCTTTCCCTGTGCCTTGTGTTGGGAACCTCTGAAGCTGGAAAGCAAATGCCTAAACTCTCTGACAAGAAACTCTGTGCTGACTCCGAGTGCAGCTGTAAGTATCAACTGTTTATTTTGCTTCGGAAAAAAAGGTCAGATTCATATCACATTATAGCTCATGACATTTGTCCCTGCACAGATCCTATCTTGATAGCTCGTGCACTGCAGGACTACTACCCTGGAGACTGCAGGTTCATCCCCATCAGGCAGGGGCAGCTTGTCTATGTTTATGCAATGCTAAAAGACAGAGGGAATCTCTTCTGGGCTGGCAGTGTGAGTAAAAGTGACATATTTATGTGGCTATAAATGGCCTGGGCACGGCTCTAACCATAAAACTGTGAAAACGTCACAGGCTTGGGCTTCCATGTGCAGCAAAACATTTAAAAGTTTTGAATGTTATCAAACAAATGTTATCTGCGTCATCTTTTCCCAGGTACAAGACGCCTATTATGGACAACAGGAAGCTCGCATTGGCCACTTCCCCAGTAGCATAGTGGAGGAGACACATGCTCTCATGCCAGCCACAACTGAAGTCAAAACTACTGTAGGTGAACACACACACATGCACATGTGCATATGAATTATTTAGTGCTTTCTCCTGATTCAGTGTATCTTCTTTTTTCCAGAAATGGGACTTCTACTGTTACTGATAATACACTTCCCAAGAAACTTAACTTGATATGATGCACACTGCTGACAGTTTATTTTTATGCATCTAATAACATGAGCGCCAATAGAAGTATGCATAAACTCTGCACAGCAATGAGTGCATGTATTATTATGAAAACGTATTATTATAATTTCATGTCTCCATTGATGGTCTTGCTGTCTTTCGATGACTTAGACATCAGCAGCGGTTCTGCAGCCTTGCTTTGTTGACAGATGAACGATGTACATTGTCTGTAATGCTCCTGTTTATCTGAGGTTTTGCAGATAATAATAAAAGTTGTCCATCGTGTACTTACAAATGAAGGAAACACGACTTGTGCCCTCCTTTTCTCTGCTAAAGCTATTCCTTTTTCGTGAGCGTTGTGTGTCTTATCAACAGGCAATGTCAGATTGTAAAAACTGTTTTAAAAGCAGCAATGAAGTAAGAAATTTCAATTTATTAGAGGGGACTTTTGCATTGTTTAATAAATAAAGCGTGCCGCAAAGCATTTATCTGGTGCTTTTTGAGGCCAGGCTAAACCTTCATTCCTGAAAGCTCCAGTTCCCCAATATTAATAAAGTGTCTGAAAAAAAATATCAGCAGCTCTACATTCACTGTACATAACCACCCACACCTTTTGCTGCATTGTTGCATTGCACAGGTTCAACTAGTTACTGAAAACATTCTTCATAGATTTTCACATGATATCATCAAACACTTGCTGCATATTGGCTGCACATTCATGACGTAAATCTCCAGTTTCACCACATCCCATTGAGATCTGGTGACTGTGGAAGCTATTTGAATACAGCAAACCTACTGTTATGTTCAGGTAACAGGTTTTAGATTATTTAAGTTTTGCCACATGGTGTGTTATTCTTCTGGAAGCATAAGATGGGTACGCTGTCATAAAGGGATGGAAATGATCATTAACAGTACTCAGAAGGCTGTGCCACAGCATCCCCCAAATTGTTACACCACCAGCCTGAACAGATACATGGCAGGATGAATCCATGCTTTCACATTATTTACGTCCAATTCTGATCCTATTATTTTAGCTACACCTTTATACAGTGTACCTAATAACAGGGGCGGAGCGTGGGGGTGGCTTACTGGGCTTAAGCCCGGGTTGTTTTGTCAGAAGCCCGGGGTATTTTGGAGTGCAATTTTTTCATAGTTAGATGCCTGGCTGACAACTGTATAAAACAAAAAGTACACACAATATTCGAAGCACATAGTGCACACTGTGGGAATTTACGACTGTGCGTGAATCCCCCCCTGATATTGGTATGATCCAAGCTCAGGCACTAAGCGACTGAGCGAGGGGGCGGGGCAGCTGCTGCCCGTCAGTGCGCTGTTGGAGAGACGGAGCCAGCCATACTAAGGAGAGCTTAAGTTTGACCAGGTACCAAAGCAAATCATTCGTACCGTACAAATAATGTAAATATGACGGTGCATCACGAAAGATTGATATCAAACTGATCACTTGACCAATATTACGTTACTTGCTCTTCAAGTGAATCAACAAATGGCGAAATGAAAAGCCGAACAAATGCTATTTTTTTTTTTAGAGATTCTTAGCTTACGTGTGTTTATTTCATATTTTCAGTTCTTACCCTCCCCGACTAAATCGGTTTCAGTTATGTACTGAAATATAAGAATGGACATTAGAGGGTTCTTTCAAAGAAAAACTCAGGTAAATGTTATTTTATATATTATGCTTTGTATGTTGTTCAGTATATTTGTATGCAAAACAAGAGGAATTTCAGTACACAGCAGGATATTCACATTTGTAACCAGATATTTACACTTTAGGGAGAAAACATAAAACATTTTTACTGCACAACATCAATTTAGAGTAAACTTTTGTTTTAGATAAATATTGAAATATCTTTTGAATTAGTTAAATGTCACAATAAAGAGAGACAGAGCTTTCTGTTTTTTATCACTTTCATCAAATTTAGGAGTACATGTACACTAAGTTTATTGTTAATTAATAAGAAAACTCCAGACGATTCCATTCTGAGCTGAAGAAGCTTCTGATAGGTTAGTAGAGTCCATGTGAGTAAACAGGTGGCACAGCTGTGGATGCATATAAGGCAAAACACAGAGCCTGTTTCTGTGACATGGGAAAATCAAGAGATGTCAACCAAAACACCAGGAAAAGAACTGTGGAGCTCCATAAGTGTGGCTCAATTTTGAATACAATTTGGTGCCATTTGCAATTAAGAAATACAGACGATTTCTCTCTTTACTCTTAAAGTTAACAAATATGTTTTTTATATTTATCAATCTAAAAAAATAAACATTTAGTCTGATTTGATGTTACAATTAAAAAGTGTTTGTGTTTTTATCTGAAGAGTTTGTAAATATTTGTATATTTGATGATTGTCAGCACAAAGAGGGAGAGAGGAACAGAGAGGGAGATGGAGAATGAGGACAGAACAGAGATGAACAAGAGCAGGTGAGACACACATGTTAGTCAAATGGTTGTTTACCAAAAGTATCACCGTATCATAGGTACTCATGTATCTCATACCTAGTGTTTCTTTTTAGGTTTGTTATTTTTCAAATTCTATATTTATTAAGTTATGAAGGCTTGTTTGCACAACAAGGCTAAATAATTATATAAACCTTTCTCAATCTAAATATTGTACTTTGGTAAAATTAAAAAATAAATGTAGTGCAGGTCTATGATGATTTTTAGTGCTACTATCATCTAGTTCTGATTCTGGTTCTGTCTTGGTTAAGTCCCAAGTAGTGCTGATTTTGAACTGTTGTAGTCCTGTTTTAATTCTGGATCAGTTCTTGGTCTGGTTGAATTGGGGTTTAGTCCTCGTGTCTTGATACAGCCCTGATTTTGTTCTGCCTTGCTGCTTAATTAAAAAACTAGTTTAAGGTGTTCTGCACATGTGATATATATTTTTCCCTATATGAAGTCATTCTTTTTTGAACAAAACTCAAAACAGAGCCAATTAATCTTTCAGTCATTTCTACCCCCCCCCCCCCCCCCCCCCCCAAGGGAAAAAAAATCCCACATGCATACTATCCTTTTGGGCTAAGCCCCGGGTGTTTCAAATATCTGGCTCCGCCTCTGCCTAATAAAGTGGCAGCAGAAATCAAGACTATTAGATCAGGCAACATTTTTCCTTCTATCTTCCCTTCTTTTACTATTGTCCAATTTTGTCAAGCCCGTGTGAATTGTAATTGACAGGTGAAGGACCTAATATGGTTTTTTGCTGCTGTAATGGCCTGTATTTGTATAGCGCTTTACTAGTCCCTAAGGACCCCAAAGCGCGTAACACATCCAGTCATCCACCCATTCGCACACACATTCACACACTGATGATGGCAAGCTACATTGCAGCCACCCTGGGGCGCACTGACAGAGGCGAGGCTGCCGGACACTGGCGCCACCGGGCCCTCTGACCACCACCAGTAGGCAATGGGTGAAGTGTCTTGCCCTTTTCTTTGCTAGCTCCTTTGACTGTCTTGCCAAAGGACACAACGACCGAGACTGTCCGAGCTGTAGTTCATCTGCTTCTGATTCCTACTCTGAAACTTCAGCAGATCATCTGGACCATGACCATGAGTTCTTGCCATTTGATTGGCTGATCAATATTGATGTTAATGAGCTACTGAACACCTCATTAAGTGGTCAGTGAGTGTACGTTGTTATTTGAAATCCATTTGAGAACAGCAACACAATAGACAGAAGAAAACCTTGACAATGATTCAAAAACACACACAACCGACCTGTGAACTTGAATCTCCATATTTATTCTATTTGCTGTTGTCAGTGTTAATATTCCAAAAGGCTTAACAAAGATAATAGAGTTGTAATTCTTGCATCTACAAGTATAAATGCGCTCACGTACATTCACAATCATACTACCCTTAGCAGCTCAGAGGTCATGTTCCCCAGTGAAAAAGGGGCCCTGTCTGTTTCTCTCCTTTGTCCACAACTTTGCTTCTTGCTCATTCGCTCTCATTCTCTCAACACGCCTGGTCCCGAGGCCTTTGGTGGCTTTTTCTTCTTCTTCTGTTTATTTATTTAGTTTTTTTTTTTTTACTAAAAACAAACGGGCTGTCTGTGCCTCCAGAAAACCTCCTCCTCACACATGCAGAAACCAATGCTCTTCCCACAGAATGAACACAGCACATTTGGCATCTTACTAATACCCGCTCACTCTGCTCTGTGTGCTGAAAATACATCTTTGGTTAGTGTGTTAGCACCTTTAGTGGATAGTACTGATTAGTATTAGTATTTCTCTGCAGAACCAGTAGATGCTGCAAGCTTCTCTGGGTTCAGTTACTAACTAGCACATTTGCCACTGAAATGAAAGGCTGCTAGAGACATTGTGTTTCTCTAAATGCCTGATGGTGGTTATGAATTTGTCTTTGGAAATACTGTTACATGTGCGACTGTATTTTGCGTAGAAGCCTAATCTGTTTGTTTATGATAGGGAAATGAACTCTTGGGAGCTCAATATCCTGGAGCTCACCATGATGTGTCTATAAAAGCTGTACTGTCAAAAACAGACTGTTACACGAGCTCTACAGTTTTGCTGAGACAACACAATAATAGTGAGTTAGGGGTTAGGAACTGTTTTATTAGACAGCAGTTTTAGACATCTAGAACTGTATGACTACTCTATATATATGTACGGCACTGCCAACATAACAGACAATATAAAGGGTTAATGGTAAAGCAGCATCTGGTGCGTCAGGCTCTGCTCTACATTTTCTGTTTCTGTGTTCCATCTTCACAGGAAATAGGAATATTGCGCTCCGGCCCAGGAGATGACCGAGGTGCTGTGATTGTCAGTACACCATCACACGACAGACTGGAGGTGACCTCGGCACATGTCACACCAGAAGGAAGCCTGTACTTCCTCAGAAACTCTCTTGACACATAGCCGTGGTCATCCTGAAACAGAATTAGTGAGTGCATCAGAACAGTGTGGCTAAATTTATTTTCTGGTGTTAAATTTGCTCCTCTGACCTGTCTGTCTTCATGTTTGCCGTGTACTGTGATGAAATCATCACTAACGCTGACAGACAGCTCATCAGGGGAGAAATGCTTCACATCCACATAAATGACATAGCGATCCTTTTCCAAGCGCATCTAAATACATACAGTAGAGCAGTGAGTCAGCCTGGGATAAAAACCCATACAAATCTTGTTTAATGAAGGACTGGCACCTGAAAATTACACAAACACTCATGATATCAGTGGAGGTTTTGACTCTGATGATCATTAATCCAAACCTCACAAACGAAAGGCCATAAAACACTGACATTTGTGCGTAACTCCCATGATGTAATAATCTTAATTACACAGGTGAACTGTACTCTACCTCACTGTGTCCATTGTCGGGCCAGTTGAACCAGCGCATAAACAAAGGGCGCATCCAGGGGAAGGACCAGGAGAATGGCCACATCATTGGCCAGTCAGTGAGAGGTTCTGCCATGGAGAGGTCAGGAAATCGATGTGGGAACGCCCGGCGGTACCAGGGATACTGGATGGGGATATCCATGGTGAGATTCCAAGAGGGTTGTAATAAATGACGAGGCAGGCTGACTAGGTCTGATTTGGTTTGAGATGGGTGCTGGTGTGCTCTCCTGCACTGAATTTATAGGTCTTTCCCTCCCATCCAAGCCAGACTTTGCCTCTGTTCACCACCTCTGCACCTCCTCCCCTCCGTGACCTCCCATGCACACTTGCATATGGACTCTGCCAACAGCCTGATCTTTCTGGAACAATGATCTCAACTGTTTATCCCTCCATCACTCCCATTGTTTTATCTGTCTGACTGAGACTGGTTCTCTCCCTCGCCGTTACCCTCTATCTGTCCCTGTTCTCTCGGTCATGAGGTGACACTGGCTAGGAATACTGCTGACATCCTCCATGCTCATTCCCCAGGAAATGCTCCTGTCTGGTGTGTGTGTGCCTGTGTGTGTGTTTTTGTGAGGGTTTGTTTGAGGAATAGCTGCCAGAGCATTAGCCTGCTGTGCTCTGAGTGCCAGGAGCTTTAGGTTTGTGTGTGGAGTGGATGTGTGACTGAATGGGAACTGATGAGTTTGTAAGGGCCAGCATTAGATGACACTGTGCGTATCATTTTGCTATGAGCTCAGATGTAAAATATGAAGTCCTTTGCGTTGGTTGTGCCAATAAATTTCTTTCATCCTCCCAGTCATGTTAGTACTGAAGGCTATATGCATTAAATTATATCTGCAAGCATAGAGGTTCATCAGAGGCTTTTAAACCATCACACCATGAATTTTAGTTTTAGTGCTTTGCAGACCAAGCCCAGGCACTGTGCCTGAGCCAAAGACCAGTCCAATCAAAGCTGGAGTTTTTATCTATCATTAATATAAATGCCCAATATAAATGTTAGGTTTATGGACAGGTCGAAATGAATTCAAGTAAGAAAGCAATAAAGACACTCCAAGGTACTAAAGCATGAGCATGGCAGGTAGCAGTAAAAGCCCTGACTGTAGTGAATTAAAGGATTTGTATTTTACTGATTATAAATGAAAGCTTTGTAAGTGTAAGACATTATATGTTTAATCAGTCTTTGTTAAACTGTTACCTTTTTAAAACTGTCCAAAAGCTCAGCAGAAATATGTGCTGAACCTTTTTCTTTTCTTGCCCTTAAGGCCTTTCAGGAAGGCTCTCCAAAACGTGGTTAACGTTGTTTATCGCAAACTATAAGTTTTCCCTAAACACGGGAAACTAGTTTTCATTCTTAAACCCAACAAAAGAATAGAAAAGAAACAAAGAAAAAGACAGGAAATACGGTATCCACAAAGTCGGCCCTATTAGCGTCGCTTGTTACCATGGTGATGTGTCTTGTCCCGGTCTCTTAGACTGGAGCAGTTTTGTTGGTGTAGTTGGAAATAACCAACATAAATGTGCTAGCCGGTCAGAATCGTTTTTGTGGACGCAGAAATGGATTTACCAGCGTCGTATTATGGGGAACTTGATCAAAGAAACCCAGTACTTTCAGCTTTTAAGCGAGAGATTAACTCGTTTATAACGCTGATGAAACAAGTGGCTTCGTCGAACAACCAGGACAACAGCACTTATGCTAAAGGGTGAGATGCTAAAAAGCCAAGTCAGCGCTAGCTTATAAAGCTCATATTGACTGATTATAGGAAACTTTAGCTTATTAAATCAGGCTTATTTAAATAAATTTTTATAGCTAGTTGCGTGCAGTTTTTATTACCGTCATTGTTCCACTAAAATGTATTTAGCTAATAATAAATGATACACTGTGTAGCTTATAATTATTATGGTGTTTATGATTTGACCATAATATATGGAAATGTTTGATAAGGTCCAGTTACTAGTCTCAAACACTTGGCTTGTACTTAAGAAAAGTCTTGAGTGCACCATTTACATTTTTTGCTTTGCTATAACTGCATGTATCTGCTGTATAAAGCAGGATTGCAGTGGCCTTTAATAATAACTTCAATATCATACTGCAAGCTATACTTTTTAGGAGACGCTGACAGTTGCTGCTAGCCAGCATCATTTTTTTTAAAAAAAACCCAGAACAACCGAGTCGTCAGCGTACATCACAGCATAATTAAAGGCTTTTTCCTATCATGCATCCACTGAATGTCCTTGTTTAACTTTTTAAAAAGATCATGTAGAAAATGAAAATAACAATGTTCAGTTTGTCAGTATCCCAAAAAACAGATTTGAACATATTTTATATTACATAGATCTTGAACCAGTTAGAGATCTCTTGGTGTTGATGTTTGCTTATTTATGTTATTTATTTTAAAGCTATGCTTTTCTGAATTCATTTTCAAAGGATTAAAATTCTGGTGGAGATATGGAAAAAGTTCAAACATCGACTGCCTTTGAAACTGTACCAGGAGCACATGTTGCAGATTGCAGATTTTCTCTTTGGAATAAAGGTATTTGACAAATCCCCCAAATTAGAATACCTACTAATATTTGGTTACCACAGACTTTTTCTTTGATTAAATATTAATTCAGTCTGTGAATTACACAGTTTTTTCAGTCACTATTGTCAGTCTTGGTTGCTGTGAATTCTTTGTTTTACTACTTGACTCATTGGTTTTGTTCTCAGTATTTGCAATCTTGGTTTTGCTGCAGTAAAACTATAAGAAGCCTTTGGATATGTTGTCTTCTGCGCATTAATTACATGTTAACACATTCACAGTGTTATTTTTCTTCCCTCTGCTTCTTCAAGCTGTACCAGCTGGCTCTAAGGCAGGGCTACAGTCTCCACCTGTCACAGTTCAGCTCAGTGAAAATAACTGACATCACAAATGTGGATCAGTTTATGGCCTGCTTCTTCCCCGAAGGGCTTGATACAGACCAAAATACCTTTGCCATGAAGGTAAGGTACACATCACTGTGTGACTGTGTGTGTCCTGTGTATCTCTGTTTAAAATGCTGTGTAATAACTGTTTCCAGGATTTGCTTTGTTGTTTTATGCTACAAAGAAAGTTTACTACATTGGCTGAGGTCATTGACATTTTGAGACATTTTTGTTAAAAATCTGCTATTATTCTGTATGTATCCATGTGTCTGTGCCTGTGTGTCTGTCCTCTATATGTGTGTGTTTGTGTCTGTGTGTGTACAGGTACGTGCCATGCAGGGCTGTGCCCTGTGTATATTTGAGCTGGAGAGACAGCACAGTTTCCTCAGCCAAAAGGGGCTCTGTAAACTGCTGCGTGTGCTGAACTTCATGAGGACCATGATGCAGGCATTTCAGCAACACGAGCACCTCTACTGGCAGATATATAATGGTATATTAGAAGAACTTGTATAATTCAGTGTGATATTTCTATCTAGGAGTAATCTTGGTAGAACAAATTGAGCTCTCAAAATTTGAAGATAAAAATGAAAATGAACTGTTCATAAACTGTTTATCTACTATTGTATTAAGTAGTAATGTATTTCTATCTCTTGTCATCCAGGTTCATTACACATTTACAATGTCTGCCGTTATTTGATGACTATGCAGTGCAGTGCGCAGGTACTGTTCACTCCTGCCACTTTTCACTTCTGCTACTCATTCCTAAAGCAGGGATGTCAAACATAAGGCTCACAGGCCAAAATCAGCCTGTCAAGGTCTCCGATCTGGCCCACTGGGTTACTTTAAAAAATGTGAAGAAAGGCATACATTTGGGGTTTTTAACTGTGATTTGTAAGTTTTACAACTTTTCCTAATGATAAAGACCTCATCTATTGCCATTCATACTACCGTACATCAAAGTAAGCAGTAGATAAGCAAACAAGTTCCAAGTTTTTTTTACTCAGTCAAAGTGGGCTGTATCTGGCCCACGATGTGAAATGAGTTTGACACCCCTGCCCTAAAGGAAAATAAAAACATGAAGGATGGTGAGAAAATCATGTGTGACAGAGACTGAATGTCTAACTGAATGTTGGAATATGGCTTTGGACTGATCGTGAGTGACAATATTTCAGTTTTAGTTGATTGAGCCTCTGCACATTGCAGAACACACAACTAAATCTGTGTAATATTGTTATATAATGAATGTAGTGTATAATAAAATTGTGTAGTTGTCTTTTTAATACTTTGTGATACTCACAGCCGCCATTTGTCATCCTATTCAGGCACTGGAGTACCTCCTGTGGGCAAGCATCAGTTTGGAGTTGTCCATCCCTCTGATGACAGCTAAGTATCTGCCAGTGATCGTCACACTCTACTGTGCCGTCTGCCAGTGTTACTATGACAACCATGCTGAGGTGCAGGCGGAGGTGAAATACGTCAGCGTCAGACACCTACAAATACACGATTTGATCCATCACAGGCTGATCTAATCAGTAATAAATGCTAATTGTAACTTGGTGTTGATCTTTATGTAATTTCCTTAGCCTGCCTGCTGTTAATCAGCACAAGGCACTAAATTATTCCTCACACTTGACTGTACAAAAAGAAAGTCTTGCTGGTATGGTTAACCCATGAGTATATTTGCTAACTACATTTGTTTGTATAGTTTATTTAACCATCATATTGTTGCAATAAAAGTTAATTGGATTTGTGTGTCCTCAAATGCTCTCAGGAATTTGCCCGGAGAGCCCTTGGAAAAATCAATGAATTAGCAAAACTCGGGGAGCACAGTGAAGTTCCTGCCACCAGAGAGACTCAGAGAGCTTACAAAGATGCCTCCATCAAGGCAAGAAACTTGTCCTTGAGATACATCAGCACACTATGTTGTTGTGATAAAATGCTGTTGTTTCTCAGTGTGTTAGATACAGCAATTTCCATACTTACATGCTCACAACTGAATATAGTCACTTCTGAAGAAGCTTACTTACCTTGTCAGTGTTTTACAGTATTGATGTGCTCTTCTTTGGTTAACATATGAAAGGTGATTGAGAGCGTTCTGTTTTTCAGCTTGGTGCCATGATTTTCAAGCGAGCAGCATTTGAGACCCGAAAGAGACCCAAAACCCTGTACAAGACCAAAATCAAAAGCACCCTGAAGGACATACCTAATGTAATGGGATCTGCTTTACTGCCATATCATCATATTTAATGTTAATTCTTACTTTTAAATGCAGTATAATTTAGGGGCTCTTGTTAGTTGTTTAACGCTGTATACTGTGTTATCACCTTTAAATCTTCTATCACTCTATGCATTGCCTTTGTTGGATTTCTTTAATAATAATAATAATAATTAAATAACCCCGTGCCATATAGTTTAATTGTTTGAACCCTAGATTTCTGTTTTAGTTCTGTTTGTTTTTTACAACCTGTTTGCTTCTAAGGAAATCTAATGTTGTGAGTCGGTGTTGTAACTAAAATCACATGCCTATGTGTGTGTACTGTAGGTGCCATGGCCTCGTACCCCAACAGAGCGCCTGCTAACAGGCTTGTTTGAGTGCAGTGCAGCACAGTTCCTGGGCATTTTGGAAGCACTCTGGGACAGCAACACGCGGCCACTTCAAATGAGAATGCCTGAAGATCCGGAGCTACAAGAGGTCTACCTGGAACTCCTGTCTGCTGGAATTAGTTTGTTATCTGGTTAGTGAAACAAGTACACAATAAAAAACATTTTGTGATTTCAGTAAGGTGAGGGATTCTGAGTGGGTAATGTACATGTATGGCCGTGTCTGTCAAGGTGTCACTGGTGAGCAGAGGTATGATGACCACCCGTGCCTGTCTCCTCTTGTACTGACACAGAATTCGACTCTGATAGATTTAGCCATTTCAGGTGAGTCATTTTGGTCCTTTATTACAATGAGCATGTGTGTTTGTTTTGTGCATTGCTTTAAAAGTCAGTATGAGATAAGGAGATGTGTTGTGTTGCTAGGAGAAAACAAAATACCCGTCATGTCTGCAGTGAGGTTCATCAAACTGCTGTTTCAGTACAAGCAGCAGGATGCATTTACTGAACTCAGCACAGAGATGCTGCAGGTTTTGACTGTAAGTAGCACACAAGCAAAAATGCTTTAATTCATATTAATGAGAAAAGTGGAATACATCAGGTTTCACATGCATTTCAAGATTGATGATTCGGTTTGGGGCTTCCACTGTTTGAATGATCATCAGGGAAGTTTTTATTTAATTTGGCTTTCTCTAATCACAGAGTTTGGATGGCCAATCATTCAGGAGGGGAAAGCAGGAGCTTGCTTTGCTTCACAGTTTCAACATTTTGCTGTCTACCCAGAGGAGCCCTCCTAAAGAAGACATCACAAGCAAAGGTAGCAATATTAAATCTGCCACATACAGACTTATTAAATTTTTCAGGCTCCAAACTTTTATTTTGAAAAATAAACCTTATTAATAAAGGATTCATTAAATAGCTTTCTGCCTCCCTGTCCTTGAATTTTGTGCTTTTAAGCTGCTACAGAGTTTATCAGTATTTTTACCGCATGTAATACATCCAGTTTTTATCAAAATTAGCCAGCAGATTAGTATATCTGGAATCTAATTTTTCAAATCAGCTAAAAATTCAGCATGCTAGCACAAAGTCTGAGTAATGTTCAATCAATATTGTGAGAATAGAGCTGGTAAAGGTTTAGATATTTCACTGAAAGCAAGTAGGTATTATGTAACTTCTGTCCAGGGATCACCACTTACCTAAATCAAATAGAGTACATATGAGAAATGTCAACTGCAAAACATGTCTGGATCTATTTTTTCGTGATGTTTTTAGGTCAAATAATGTACTAAACATTGATTAATTGTTAGTATGGTGGTCAGTGGTGAGCTTTGGTTCCTCAGATTATTCCAAACTAATCTCAGCAATCACAATATAAAGTGGTCATGTTCTTTTATGTTTCCACAGACCAACATAAGGCTTCACTTTCTATGAGTGATAAACTGATGGATCTGGTAGAAACCCTTCACAAGTCCGTCTGTGATTCTGCTCCTGTAAGTTTCTATGCCACGTACTGTTTGCAGGTGTTTGTGTTGAGGATAAAGGATTAGGGTTCAGGCTAAAGTTAGAATTCAGAGGAGGAGATTTATAAGCATTTAAGCTGTGTGTGTTTGTGTCTGTGTAGGAGGTGCAGCCAGATGCAGACCTGATTTTGGATATTGTGTTGTTCCTGTGGGGTAAGATGAAAGCGGTGATACAGAGAGATCCTCTGCAAAATCATGACAAGGTATGTGTTCAAAAAAACATTTCCTGCGGCCGCTTCCGACTTTATTGCTGTTAAATATAAAACTTTGCATAGTACATTCATGAATTTTCATTGTTCTGTTCATTTGTCTTTTTTGCTGTTTGTAAATCTATTTTTGCAGTGGTTGTGGTGTCTTTATGTGTTGTATGAGGTGGCCCTCACCTGTGACCTGGCAGCTGTTGACTGTATCATGATAGCAGAGATGAGCCACACACTGGGCATGCTGCTTGAGAATGCAGCTGAATATTTTCTTGAAACTTCAACGTCAGGTGCGAGGTTATTTTCTGCCACTTGCTCTGTTACGGTCTGCTGGAGATTTAAAGCTATTGTTGTTTGTACTGTATCTATTTGATCTTGCACCGTCACAAACACATACGTATGCATACGCATACGAACATGCACTACAGACACAAACCAAAGCTTTGAGAATATTTTTATTCTCATGTCTTATCTCCAGCAGTTTGCGAAAGAGACTGTGATGATGCAAAGCCAAACTCTTTCTCTATTCTTGAGGTATGTAAATAGACTGGTTGGGCATACCATCAAAATGTGAACAAATGACATCATACTGCATGGTGCTATTGGGCAGTGTCCTGTCTCTTGTTTACTGAAAGTATGAAGTGAACTTTTTATATGTGTGTTTGTGTTTGCAGAGTTCAAGCACAGAGCTGCTTCAGAAAGTGTGTGAGGTGGTAAAGAGGGGTCTCGAAGCTTTGGCAAAGGGTGCGGCTACGCTGGCCCCCCAGGACTGCTCAGCTTTCACTGACTTTGCGTTCATGCAGGTACACAGTCATCTTGTCCCACACGCATTTCTAGCATGTTGGTAAATATTCTTTCTCACATTTACTGAGTTTATTTACTAAATCTTGTATGGGCATGCAGTTTTTCGTTTTGTTTTTTTAAATTGCATGTGTTCTTCTTCTGATAGAAATTTTGTCCCCTCCAGTCATCGGCTTTTTCCACAACCTCTCCAAAATCATCAAAACACAGAAATGAAGACGATGAAGTAAATCTGAAAAAAGGAGAGGTGGAAACTCAAACAGAATCTGACTTTAATGGCTGTCGACAAACTGAAGCCACATGCACGTATCTTCTGATCAAAGATCTCCACCTAGAGTTGGACATTATCCTCCACAGGGCTTCCCTCAAGTTGCTGCAGCTAAATGCAGGTCAGAGTTGTTCTGGTGGTTTTACTCACCAGTGATTTTGGACAAGTAGTTTAAGCTCTGCACTGACTGAAATGGCAAAATATTGCTACTTCACACTTGCACATTTATAAACAGAAGTTAAAATCTGGCAACAGTAAATCATAGTTAGAGGGAATTAAATACATATGCTTACCGACAAGTTGTATGTCTGAATATAATATAAATTGTGAGTAAACTGTCTTTGTTTAGTTGTAGAGTCTGAACTGTTGGACCGGATCAAAAAAAACAAGGTGTCCAAAGCTCTGTTCCTGATCCAGAAAGCTTTGCTGGTGTACAACAACATGGAACAAAGTGACATCAGTGAAACCAAAAGTCTGCTGGAGGTTAAACAAGCAGAATACTTTCACGACATTTGGTTGATTATAGCCACATTTTGACTTAGTGGTGTTTAATATTAGTTTTAAGGACATGTGAAAATTATACTGCTGTGCGCTGTTGATAGGATGCTGCTACCCTCATAGAGAAAGCAGGTATGGAGGAGAGAAAAGTGTACATGTCCTCAACTCCTAATACTACATCTGAAGATAAAGGCAAAGTAATCAAGGAGGACGGACAGAGCCCTCCACCTCCTCCTGTCCTACTCTCACGCAACAACCACTCCATGACCTTTGCCCCAGCACCTCATAACTTAGAGGGACAAGTGAGATTTACATTTAATTAGGCCATCATTTTACTAATCTTAATAACCTAACAGTGAGCAAATAATCCACACATGTTCAACACTTTTTGAAATCTTTCCTCTTTTGTTTCCTTTGAGGTGTGCTGGTACCAGCTTTGCAGTCGGGTAGCTGAGGGCATAAACCGGAAAGTCCGGCTTGGAGACTGCAGCCTGCCAGGAACTGGAAATATGGTGCAGTTTATTTCTTCACAGAAGAAGAATATCAAGTGTAGTGAAACTCATTTTTGTCATTATCACTTACCTCTGTGTATATGATTTTGTTTCAAGGTACCTGCTGTATCTGGTGAGTGTGTGCTGAGGGTGGAGGGTCTGGAGCCCAATCAGAAGTATGTGTTTGCTGTTGCAGCATACAACAGTCAGGGAGAGCTACTGGGCAGCACTATAGGGGGGACAACATTACCACTGTTGGCATCCATGCCTGTACCACTGCTCTCTGCTTGGGCTCATTTGGCTAAGGTACAATTTCAAGCTACTCTACACCTGTACCAAGTAGACAGAGAAAGGTTTGGGCTATGTTTTTAGCCTTGTTGACTTTTTCCTCAGGTGGCTTTTCAGACAGAGCAGTATGCTATAGCAAAAAGAGCCTGCAGAGAACTTTGGAGCCACTGCACCTACCCTGACAGTGAGTCCAACAGCACAGAGGGTAGACTAGCCACCACAGGGTGAGGAGGGAAACACACACCACACAGTACCTGTCAAGGAATTTTCTTTTTTGTTTTGTATTTACTTACCTCCTACTCTGTCTTCATTTATCATGCTAAAGACTACGCAAAGAAATCCTGCAGTACTCCTCTCTTCACTTGTGTCAGCTGTTTCTCACGTCCATCTTCATAGAGACAGAGATCAACATTCAGCAGGGATCACTCTATTGGGACTCATTCAGTGACAATGGACCATTTATCTGGGAAAAAGTAAATACCTGAGTCTTGTTGAGCACTGTGCAGTGACACTAACTTATACACTTATTTTGCATTTTCTAAATGGAATGCTCTTCCTGTTTGTACGCAGGAAGCCAGACTGGAAGAATGCAAGCGAATGCTGGTGGCCATGGACTTGGCGATGTGTTTGAATGATGCGGCTGCTGCTTTGCAGGCTGCAGTTAGCTGCTACGGGCTCCTGGCACCTATAATGTTCCATCAGATTACTTGTGACTCTGTGGTGCAAGTATGCAACCACCACGTCCATAAAAGTATTAACAGTATAACATAGTAAGAACTATAAATGAATAATCATACCTCTGTTTGTGTTCTGGTGTTTAGGTACTAAAAAAATGCTTGATGGTTTTGGAGGAGAATTCAGGTCTTCTAAAACAAAAATGGACTGGAAACACCTCAGAATCTTTTATCCACATGATAGCCTGCATCACCTACTACCTGGCAAAGGTGTGTGTGTGTGTGTGTGTGTGTGTGTGTGTGTGTGTGTGTGTGTGTGTGTGTGTGTGTGTGTGTGTGTGTGTGTGTGTGTGTGTGTGTGTGTGTGTGTGTGTGTGTGTGTGCGTGCGTGCGTGCGTGCACATAGTGTTCATGTTAATGTGCGTACAAATAGATAACCTTTTCTAATTGTATGCACAAGTTTTAAAGTGTTATACATAAAAGTTTTGATTACTTCTTGCACTCATTGTTTGCATGTATATATTTGCACTGCATATTGGTTGACAGCGCTCCGTTGGATTTACCACTACATAAAATCTTTTTGTATAGTTTGAGACCATGCTACAATGCCAATCCATTTGTGTATTTATTATTTTGTGTTGACTTTTACTTACATTTACAGTGACTCACATGGAATTTAAAATAAGAATAAAATCAAAACTTTGTGCAAACTAACTGGGAACTCTTCTGTTCTTCCTGACAGACGTTGCGTGTGCTCAGGAAACACGAGATGGCCAAAGCACTGATGGACTGTGGCTGCAGGCTACTTCAGGATGTCTATCATGCCCAGCTGCAGATTAGGAGACTCACCAATCAATCTGAGGGTGTAAGAGCTGTTTTCTGGATGCTGTTGTGATATATTATGTATATACTTAAGTAAAGTACGACTTCTAGCATTTTTGTGCATTTCCATGTGTATAGCGTAAAACGGCAGATCAAGCCACAGTCAAGAGTGAGATGAAAATAAGTCGTCAGCTGAAGGCACTGGAAAGAAAGAACAAGAAAATAACAGTTTCAAAAGGAACACACACCCCAGAGCCTGGTAATAAACACATGTACTCACACTGGTCCTGTTAGTGGTGTGCAAAAGTCTCAAACCATTCCTTATTTCTTTGTATTTTGGTACGTAAATGGGAAATTGGTGCAGTAATTTAGTGAAATGTGGAAACATACACTGAAATATAGTAAATAATGAACATCTTTATTCTTCAACACAGCCTAAACTCTCTTGGGGAGGCTTTCTTGTGATTTGTAAGTAGTCAGGAATTCAGGAATCGTTCTCCGAGCTTCTTGAAGGACATTCAAAGCTCTTCTCTGGATGTTATCTGCCTTTTGTTCTGTTCCCTGTCAACATGACCCTACACTGATTCAGTAATGTTGAGGAAAAGCCAATCCATTAGTGATATTGTGTTTTTCTATTCAGCCCTTACTGCATTGACGATGTGTTTGGGATCGTTGCTATCCTGAAAAATGATGCTTTCCAGATGATAAGCATCTGGAAAAGATACAATTTAAAATTATTTGCCAAGTCGTATGTGGCTTAATAAAAGCATTTTCTGAAAATGGTCATGTACAAGCACTAGACTGAAAATGAGTGACAAAATAGCCAATGTCCAAAACCCTTCAGAAAGCCTCGGGTGTTGTTCAACAACACTTAAAAAATTACAAGGTTGACTCTTTGAAACAAATCAGGAAGAAATGAGGGATGGCACAAGATTTTTGCACAGTAATGCTTATAGAAGAAAGTTTGCATTTTTGTTATAAATCCTGTAATTTTTGGACTGATTTCTATGTATTTTTTCATATATTTTTCCAGAGACTTCTCAGACACTAACCGTCTCAGAAGATCCAAACTTATTGTACGAGCTGATCTCCAGTGGCACATTAAAGGATGCCTACATGCACGGTAAGCTGTATAGTCTTTCATATTTTTTTTATGACGTAATTATTAGTATTGCTAATTCGTAGGTTTGTTCGTGTGTGTGTGTCCTTGATAGTAATGAAACTCCGACGCAAGGTGTATTTTACTGAGTTTGCTGCACTGCTACTCCAAAGAACCATGAAAGAAGGCCACATAGACCTTGTGTTGGAATGGGGGCAGAGCATGTTTCAGTTTCTTTCCAGGTGTGCTTTTAATATAAAGCTCTTCAATATATTTTTAAAAGCTAAAGACACCTAAAGATATCAGAAAGATATGAATGTCAGTTTCATTAAGTAAAGTTCGTGAATAGTTTTCTCTTTGGCAGCCGTGACGAGGCGATGGTACTGTCCACTAAATGTTTGGAGGGGCACGGTCAGATTAGAAAAAGAAGTGGAAACCAGAATGCAAAAGGAAACGAAACCTCCCAGGTGATGATACAACATGTGCACACATGCATGTAGTTAATAAGGGCAGGAAATATCTGAGTTACACTGACAAAAATGTACATTACATCTCTGAATCTTTGGCTCACCAGGCTCAGTTTTAGTGCCAAAATTATGCTGCGACTTGAGAGAAAACTTTGTTTTTACTTTGTTGCTGCAATATCAACTAAAAACAATAACATGTGCTGCCCTTTAAACAGCACAAGAACGCTTCTTCACATGATGATACAAGAAAGCAAGCAAAGCATAAACTGGCACAGAATATGCTTTTGAAAATGAGGACTCACAGGTAGAGTATCTGTGTTTTTGTTTTTCTGTTTTCAGGAGGTTTCTTGATCATTTCTGTAAGTCCATATATAATAAGTGTGTTCATGTTTGTAGGGAAGTGCTGGCTATGGAGAACTTGCTTGCTATGATTTCATCTGTGATGCAGCGCCAAAAGAAGAGGCTACAGCTGAGGCACACTTGCGCTGTGGAGAGGGTGTGGAGATCACACCTGAACTACTACATGGCTCAGGCCCATTTAGCAGTGTTTTACCAGCGTCTGCCCCAACAACACAGAGGAGACCTGGAGCAGAGGTTCACACACAGAGATGCCAGATATTATTCTTTACTTTTTCATTTTTTTTTCTCTTTGTAATAAAAGACTCACACTGAATACAAACACTAAGAAACAACATTTTTCTGATTGATGCTAAGCAGCTTTGCCTTGTTTTTGGGTGGCAATGTATTTACTTTTATGTGTATTATCTGAGCTGAGATACTGTAGTACTTCACATGGTTGACTAATTATAAAATGTCCTGCACTGTTTGTTCTTTTAACAGATACAGCCAGTTTCACCCTTTGTGTTTTTCTCTGGCTTACTCTGGTGTCCTGGTATGGAGGAACAACTCGCAGCAACATGAGTTGGAGTCTTCAAATGAAGCTGTTTTACATGAAGACTCATCTGATCACATGGACTATGTGATGACAGCTCACAAAGATAGAGGAAGAAAGGATGGTAAGAAGAAAAAGGCACACGGAAAATAAAGTGAAGAGAAAAGCTAGCATCTGGTCTGTCTGTCAACATTTGTCTTAATCTGTTGTAGCAGTTGATGGCTCTGTCGCAGAGGACAGATGTAAGGAGGGAGAGGGCTCTCCTCATTCTGTGGAACAGCAGATGGAGGCACAGAGGTGCACTGGTGCCACACTGCTGGAGTCAATTAACAAAGTTGCTGTGCATCTCCGGAGAGCGATGGTACCATTGATACATATGTGGATGTAAACTTATATATGACTTTACAGTGACTTTACATCTACATCCAACTCCAACCCCAGCATCCTCCTGTGTTACACCAACCCTCTGCATGTCCTCCTTCACTACATACGTGAATATTCTCTGTGGTCTTCCTCTTTTCCTCCTTCTTCAACAGCCTTTGTCCAGTATATCCACTCCCCCTCCTCTGCACAACTTACAGTCCAACCTGAGCTGTCCCTCTGATGTACTCATATCTAATACTGTTCATTATTTTCCAGGTGTTGGCTCATCGTGGCAACCACTGGACCACTCTGCAGTGTGTGTGTCAGACACTGTGGGACCAAAGCTGCAGAATCACTGTCCTTGTACAGAGAGCTGCTCAGCTTGAAACTCCATGTACGATTACAGCAGAACAGCTGCACAGTATTCTCACCCCACTGCTGGTGCTGGCCACTGACTTTATCATGGACATGCTGCAAAAACTAGGGGTGAGCTTCACATATTGCTATTTGTACTAATAGCTGCTTTCTAAAAACTTGCACATAGTTTTATTCCTAGGAAAGTATAAAGACAAAACCACAGCTTACATGTCACTATGTGTACTTTTACATTTTCATCTGCATTTCTGCCCCTGCTAGCTCTGGAGTTTGTATGGCAGTGACTTGACTGAAGATGAGCTAGAGTCCAGTCTCCACTTCTCAGTCCCACTTGATGACAGCACCCAGGTGGATCTGCGTTGGGTCCGCACGTTGGTGTTGCACACTCTTGAGTGGCTCCATGACAGTGGCAAGTGGGAAAGCCTGGCCCACTTTGCTTTACTTTTCAACTCATACACACGGTGAATAAGACGTACTACAAATCTTCTTCTTCTTTTGGCTGCTTCTGTTAGTGGCTGCAACAGTGGATTATCTGCCTCCATCTAAACCTATCCCATGGATCCTAATCTATCACATCAACCCTCTGCATGTCCTCCTCTCAGGTCTTCTATAAGACTTATTACAAATAGAAACATTTGTTAGGGAGAAGTAAATCAAATGCTCTTTGAGATCTTGGCATTGCAGGAGATTTGATTGGGGTTGTTGTACTTTGCATGAAACATAAATTCACCATAAGAAACCAGGAAAACTCAAAATCATGTAATATAGAGAAACTTGATGAATACTGTGTTTTTTCACTTGTTAATGACCAAGACATTTAGTTCCTCACAATCTATGTTCCTGACAATGTTTTGTGTGTTTGTTTCCATCTATGTAATGATACTAGGGATCGGTATACTGTTATCGTAACTCCTCTGCTTGTCCACGCCCAGAGGATGTTACTTGAAAGAATAAACTCTTTTGGAGGCCCTTCAGTCCCACAGCCACACCATGTCAACACACAGAAGGCCACTGGAAAAGAGGTAGCACAGACCCATACACAGAAACGCACACACAAAGCATAGCAAAAAAAAAAGTGCTCGTGTGCATGGGTGAATGAGGCAAGTCGTGTAAAGCGCTTTGAGTTCTCAGATAAAGTAGAAAAGTGCTGGTCTATTTACCATTTACACTCCCATTTATTGTAACTGTGGCTCACGTAGCTACCACCTGAGATACCACCTTTAAATCAACCTCAGACTCCTCCTGTCCATGTGTCAAGATATTCTTGGAGAAACCAAAGTTGCCCCTGATGCATTTATCAGAGTGTGAGTGTGTGTGAATATTAGAAATAAATGCTTAGGTATAGCTAAAAGCACCTTATGAATGTGTGTGAATGAGATTTTAGTGGGACGCTCTTTGAGTAGAAAGGGGCTATAGTACCGGTCATAATGTGTTGGTTAAAATCAAAGTGTAAGAAGTAAAACTAAGGCAGTACAAATGGTTTTATACAGAAATATTGTGGAATATTTGAAAAACTTAAATTATTTCAGTTAAATATCTCATAACTCACAGCACCACGGAATCTATGTTTGTTCTAGTTGCAGTCCTTAATTAATCTCTTGTGTCTACAATCTTGCATTGTCTGTATTGTGCAGTAAATGAGTGTATACTATGCTTTTCAGGTGACCAATAAAAGTTATGCAGGCTGCCAGCTTCTCAGTGGTCGGATCCATCACGCCGCACAGAAACGGCACCTTCACAAAAAAGCAGCACTGACAAACTCGATTCCTCGAGAAGCGGTTGATCTTACAGGTTTACACAGCCAAACAGCTCATCTAAAATAATGTTAACACTGGTTTGTGTACAGTAAATAGTAATGACTAAATACCAGAGTAAGAACTAAATGTTAGACAATAACTTATCAATTGCAGCAGCGCAGGTGTCATATTTTCATGTACATGCTGTATATTTAAGGTGCAGAGATACAGCACTCCATGTCCCTTGTTTGTGTCCCACTGGATGTAGAGGACACGCTGAGCTGTTATCATCAAGCTCTTGAGAAAAAAACATATTGTCTTCAGATGTTCCAGCACAGTCGCTCACTGCTTGTGCTGCTTCTGGCAAACACACAACCCTGTAAGTTCTTCACTGTTTGAATAACACATACACATGTCGCACACAGTATTTTAAATTAATACTTTTTGCACTGCTTGTGTCCCTCGTGAGGTTTTATGATACCGACGCAGCATTGTCGGAGCCGAGGTCTCAGCCATTCAGCGAGCTTTGTGAATTTCAGTCCTGTTGTTATGCCCACTCCAAACATCCAACCATGTGACCTGACAGAGGAGGACTACAGTACTCCAGATGCTATCTATGGCTTGCCTATCAGCCGTGACCACTTGCAGACTATCATTTCTGCATACTCCACTTCTATAAGTACGAGAACAAAAAATGTTTAGAAACTGTCGAGACTTTTATTGCACATTTTACATAAATAAGGCAAATATCAACAAATGCAGACTAAGTGACCTTACAGCAATATAGGATGAAGACATATGAGCACATATTTCAGTGGGTCAGATGGTTTACTGTCCTTATAATTATCATTCACCTTTTCCTCAGAATACCTGAAGGCTAACAGCCGTGACTCCCTCAGAGTTCTGGCTCTGCATGAACTGGGAAACCTGCAGTTCTACAGTGGAAACACACGGTTAGCAAACTGTTGTACACGAGTGTGTTGGAACAAGTCTTCAGCCTTGTATTTAAATGCATTTACTTGTATTTAAATGCATTTTCAACCTTTTATCAAAAGCAAAACTCAGATTGGCATAATTTATGATTTATTATGGTAAGAATTTTATTCCTGGTGTTTTTTATTTCCAGAGCTGCTCACTCATGCTGGAGTAAAGCTGTAGATTGTGCCTTGAAGAGCTCAGGTGTTTTGGAGAAATGGGATGGCGCGTCGCTTGGGAATGGCTCCCTGCAAGAAATTCTAAGGCAGGCTGGAATGTGGGGATGTCTGCAGGCGGCTGTGGTCACCGCTAAGATAGCACAGTAGGTTTCACTGAGGTTTATCATTGACTTGATGTGTTTTTTCATGGGTTTTCCAAGCATACACCTTTAGGTTTCGCCAACTCCTGCTGCATGTTTTTTGGTTCTGCAGGTTTATCTTAACTTCTGATATCAACCAGCGGACAAAGTACTGTCTCCTGTCTGCTTACCTGTTTAAGGTAAAACACATGGTTTGAGCAGATATACTGTTGCGTGTTTTAATATGTAGGTATGCATGCGTATGCATTCATTCCTACATGCCAAGGGCAAAGCATGTAATAGACACCCAGTTCTCTTTGTCTCTCCAAAGGGTGAAATGGACACGCATGCATAAGCTGCATTACCAACAGGGGGAGATAATACATTTAGGCCAAGACATCAGTAGTGAGCAAAAATTGTATAAAGTGCATTCTAGAGCCTTTAATCGCCAGAAACGATTAAGCTAGGTGCCTAATATGTATTTACATGTAAATATGTTAATAATGTCTATGTAAATGATTTCCCCTGATTGTTTTAATGTTGTCTTGAAATAAAATATCTCCCTCTGCTGTTATTACAACTTACTGCAACTTCTGCACATGTGTCCACTTCATGCTTTGGAGAGGCAAAGCATGAAGTGGACACAGTGGACTGGAGTGTCTATTACACATTTTTGCTTCCTTCTTTAGAGTTTGCTGTGTTGCTCCATGGCTCAACCCCAGGCAGACCTCCAGTACGCCTCCTACAGCATCGGAGATGAGTTGCTCCCTGGAGTTGACCTTTTCTCCGAACCCCACAGGCTTCACCTCGGCACAACTGTGTCAAGCCTGAACTTCATTTGCCACTGGCTTTTAACCACTGGCTACTGCATCATGGTACACATACAAAAACACTGCCCGCTATTCATCAGTGCTTATGATAAATAACTGGCTTTGTGTTAAGTTGTGTTTGTAATTTCAGCTGCTTCCTACACTAGCCCTCTATCTACATTTTGTTGGGACTGTGTGCAGAGACGTACAGCACACTGTCAAAGGCAAAATATTGAAGGTCAGAATTTGTTGTTTCTCCTGTGTTTGTATTCAAGTGTTTTGCTTTCATGATGGATTTTCTAATCTACCTGCGTGTTTTCTGCAGATACGTGCCCTTACTGAACTGTGTCTGTTCGCTGAAGCTGTGAAGGACGCAGTTCAGCTCACACGTGGAACAGGTGTCCTTCTGCCTCATGGACAATACATTGCCAGTGCCTGTGTCCAAGTAAGAGCATTTTGTTTTTAGAAGCTGAAAGAGAATTTTCAGTGTCTTTCCACATTTTCATTTTTTTCATTTTCAGTACACTCGTGTCCTTTGTTGTCCTGGTACTGGGAAAGGTTTTGTTAATGCATTGAACTTATGGAATCATCCATATGGAATTCTTAATATAGTAATAGTAATGATTACATTGTTTTTTTTGTGTATATGGAATATTTCACTGTTGTTGAGATTATTTCAGTTACACTTCTGGCCTTGTGCAGTTTTGGCCTTCTCCTTGAAATGTCATGTGCAGTACCCTCTCAGGAAGCCCGTCATATCTGTTTTAAACTGTGAGCTGGTCTGTCTTGTGAGCACTGCAAACTTCTGGTTATCACGTGGTAAAAAACTGATTTGAAACACTGCAACATGCTGTTTTTCTCATAGCACAGTGATTAGCACTGTTGCCTCACAGCAAAAAATTCCTGAGTTTGACTCCACCACCAGGTCGCAGCCTTTCTGTGTAGAGTTTGCATGCTCTCCCCACAACCCTGATAAGAGAACTGATGGATATATGTCATAATTTCACATATGTTTTTGCTTTCTTTTGTGCAGCCTACAAAGACATTCTGTAGCAACGAGTCTCTTCTGGACAATGCAGAGGTATTCTCCACATTACTGTAAAGTCACACTTCAGAGTTTAAGTCTCTTAGTCATACTGAATTGGGTCAACCCCCTTGCCCATTCCTGTCATTTTGGCCTTCCAGGCAAATTTGAAAATACAAGTTAACCAGATATATGCACATGAAGTCACAAACATATATACACAAGTACTGTACTAACCTCTTTTTTGTCTTTGTGCTGCTCTTTTAGCTGCATACAACTTCTTTTAAATAGATGCTCTCTAAAGTGATCTACTTCATTGGATTCTTATGAATGTAATCTGTGTGTTTGCGGTGCTTGTGTTAAGGCTTTGGAGGAACTTGTGAACTGTGACTTTACTCCAGAAGTCTGCACCCTGTATGGACCAGCACTGTGCCTCAGATTTAACCTTGCTCGTGTTCAACTAGTTCTGGCACTTACTAATGCTATCGCAGGCTATCCTGTGCCAGGTCTGTAATAAGAATAATTCTTTCTTTTGTTTTGTTTCTGTTTGAGGTGATTTAAACAAGAAGATTAGAGGTAAAATTGACTCTAAACTCACATTTAATATATGCGTTCACATGAAAAAATTACATTATTGTATACATAGTGCTGACTGTTAGCAAAAAAATTGCAATCTAAAAAGATGATTTGTCCATTTTTTATGGGAGTAATAAATTTGCATACACTCACATTAAAATATACTGTTCTGTATTTGTGCCCTAAATGTTCAAGTTCTCTTTAAAAGCAACTTCAGTGATAGAACAAGCTGAGGATGAGGCAGTTTTGATGCTTTACAATTGTGAAATTTCAAAAGTGTGGATGTTTTGCAGATTCTGTGGAGGGAGAAGTTTGTATCAGCGTAACAAGTTGTTCGGTGGACCCAAAAGATGATGAGCAGGACAGTCCAGACACTGATGACTGCTGTCCAAAGACAGGAGAGCAGAAAGTTCTCAATCTTGATGCTAAGAATCTAACCTCAGAAAGGATAAAGGTAAGACTCTTGGGAATTTAAGTTTTCTGTATTTCACACAGTAAATAAAGGACTCAAGGTTGATCTGCAGAATGTGAACGATGCCAAAACACACAATAATTCCACATATTTTTTCCTGAATTCCTCTCCTGCTTTTGTAGTCCTTTAGGTAACATTTACGCGGACTTTTTGATAAGACTTTCTAAAACCTCACTGAAATGTATGAAAACAATATGACCGAATTATGTCAGGCTTAGTAAAATAATTATCCATTCACAAGTACAGGGTAGGATGAGGTGAGGCACACCCTTAAGAAATATGAAGTCAATTCTCTGCCATTTGTCATCTCTTCTGTTACAGTTCCTTTTGCTGGAACGTGCCTCCTCGTGGTTAAACACCATTTCAGAGCAGCTTGAATCTCATTCCTTGTGCAAAATGGAAACCCTGGAACTGACGATAGAATCCAATCTTCTAAAGGGCAACCTCTACATGCAACAAGGACATACGGCACTTTGGTACGATGACTTTATGCATGTCTACTGTGTACATGTGTATATCTTACCTATCCTAACCATTTTTATGTCCCCCCCCCCCTTCAGCTTTGACACGGCAGTTTCATCTTTGAAGCTGCTCCAAACATCACCTGTGACTGTGAGAGGATCCTGGGCTGTAAGTGATTGGGCAAAATATTTATATAAAGCATTAACAGAATCGAGTAGGTTGATCCTTGAATGCTTGGTTACAGCAACTGTTACATTACAACCAGAATTGAATTTTAATTCTTTAAGTAATCATAATAAGACAGCAGAAATGATTTGTTGTATACATGATCTTTCTTAAGGATGATAAAGATTTTGGTGAGTCAGATGCCCAGAATGGAGACTGTCCCGGAGTAGTTGAGGCCAGTGAGAGGATTGGAGTTCATCTGTGGTTACATTGCCGCTTGGCTCTGGTCAACAGCTTGGTTGCCCACAACCTTCGCACCATTGAGCTTTTACCAGGTCTGGTCATGTGTTTGCTGTCTTTTTTTTTCAAAGTGGTGGATTGTACCACAACTTACTACAAACATTATTACTATTACAGTCACTAAAAAAAGATCACAAACTCTTTCTCTTTCTCATTTTTCACATTATA
Source organism: Mchenga conophoros (assembly GCF_057382185.1). NCBI lineage: Eukaryota > Metazoa > Chordata > Actinopteri > Cichliformes > Cichlidae > Mchenga > Mchenga conophoros. Next base: position 17,695,550 of record NC_140535.1, on the reverse strand, counting down.
ATTTTATTATAATTATTAATATTCCTAATATTTTTATTATTATTATACTTTTTGTTAATTTACGATGTATGTGGCACCATCTTTTCAAGGTAAGAACATTAATGAGGAAGCAGCCCGGGTGTTACAGGAGGGTCTTGATGAGTGTGCACTGTGGGGAGACCTTGACATTCAAGCCCTGCTGTTGGTCGAAGGTGCCAGACTGGAAGCCCGGAGAGGCAAGACTGACAACAGCATGACAATGCTGCAGGTACCATTGCACACAAAGACAAACACATTTTTTTCATTCTTTTTTGCAACAAAAGTAACGTGTTGAAAAAAGCATTAACAGAGCAGGAGACCAGAGCATGCGGTGTACATGTCTGATGGGTTGAATTCCAAGGCCATGCAGTCCTTGATTTAACCTAGATTTATACATGATCTTTGAATAATTCGGATCAGTCTATACGTGATCCAAGTTTGAAGAACTCCCTCAAGACGTTCCAGAGATTCTTGTGTTCAGCAGAATGGGACAGAGGTCAGTTAGAGACCCCATTCTCTGGTCTGCTGAGACAGTGGCTGTTAGTCACTGTTTATAAATGCAGGTAAATATAAAAAAGCTAAGAAAAAAAGCTAAATGAGATTAGATTTAGGTAAATGCAGTCACTCTTTTGTTCTCAAACTAGAAATAGAACGTGGACACTCTTGAGTTGGTGGCTCACATGATCAAAAATCTTGTTGTTTTTTTGACTTCATTAAAACGAATGAAGTGTGCACATTAGAAAGTGTGATTTTTGACGTCATGGATTGAGCCTGTATTTGTGATATAATTATCAGCATGGCTACACTGAACGTGCAGTGAATTAAAGTAATCACAGTCTCGGCATTCGCCGTTTGTCCCTGTGTGTAGAAAGCAGTGAGCCTGCTATCAGGACGGACACGCTTGCCACAGAAGTCTGTCATTACGCTGGCTCAGGCCACTTTGCTGCTCAGTGACTTAAGAGGGGCACAGAGTATCACACCTCTACAGCTGATGCAGAAACTGCTGAAAAAGCAGGCAAGTGAAGACACAAACACTAACACACACATATGTGTACATCATATTATCGCTGTATATTCTGAAAGCAGACAAGCATAACATCATAACATTAACATTGATCTTTTTCCCCCTCTTCTTTCAGCTGTGTGATTTTGGTGAAAGTGTGGAATTAGTTGATGGAAAAATGCGTCTCTTTCCTCCCGGACCAAGAAACATCTACCTCCCATACTTCAACATACTAAACCAGACCAGTTTGCAAATTGGTAAATGAGGAACATTCTGTTTATCATGCACCACAAAGTACAACTTGGTCTTATGAATGTCATGAGTTTTAAAAGTATATATTTACAGACCAGGCGACTGATAGGCAGACGGCAGCCCTGGTATTTAGAGCTATGCTGCAACAAACAAAAAAATAAAAATAAAAAGTTCATAGTTTGAAATTTAAAATTCAATATCTCTGAAAATGGATTTCATGCAGAAGGTGTGGATCGTGAACCCCCACCTAGGATTTTACACTATACTCACTGAGGACATAGATGATGTTCTGTTTCCAAAATCTTCACCATTAATTGATCTGGTCACTGTTTTTTAAATCAGGGATTTATTATTCAGACTTTGAGTATTTTACAAACATATTCCGTTGTTTAATGGCTTTACTGGAAGCCCCAGGTGATCTTTTTAAATTACTATTACTAAGATATTTAATTTGCTGTCATTAGAAGGTTAGGAAGATCACTACTAATATTTAGTTAGTATCACTACCAACTAATAGTAATATTAAAAGTTTAAATTACTACATTTTGGGTAATTTTTCTGTGAATAAATGTCTAGAAATGTCATTATTCTATCTTCTGCATCGCTTTCTGCAGGCAACATCCTGGGTCAAAGTAAAATGGAGACACAGGTTTCTGCAAGCCAGTCATCATAGTCCACTTCAAGGCAGACTTTGCACCACTCTATCCAGAATGAGAGCGACTCGAGCAATTTCATCTCCAAGCAATCCAACCATCTCCAGTCCTAAATTACTTAAATGCATCTTTTGTGCATATTTAACGATAGAGATGGATGCTGAAGGCTTTTATTTTCCTGGAGACCAAGAGTCTTGTGGACAAGTTTGTGTAGCAACACATTATTTTATCAACTTAGTACATAAGAGCCAAAATACTGTATAGTTTCGCATTTCTGGATATTTTAAGTCACTTTTAGTTAAGGTCTAGAATAAAATGAAATGGTATGCATTAATTTAGCGCCTTTTAATCTAAGGTACTGAAAGATCTACAAAGCAAATGAAACGCAAATGTTCATTTATCAAGTCACACACACCAAAAAGATCAGCCATGGGTTTGGTGTCTTGTCCGAGGACACTACTATGCGTGAAATTGCACAGGCTTGAACCACCAACCCTGCAAGCTACCCCACAGCTACACGGTGCTACCAGAACTCTGTGTAGTTTTTGTTGTTCTTCTTGTATGTTTATCTGCATCAGTAAATGGGTCAAATAAAAAAAACACAAAAGAAAAGAGTAGTTTCAAACTGACGTATGAAATATGGGAGCCAGACATCTCTGAAAAGATGGACACAGATGTTAAGTGACGACTATTTGGTATGGCAATGCAATGATACAGATAAGTAAAAGTATTCATATTTTGATCAAGTGTGGGTAACAAGTGCTTTCTGTCAGAAAAGGAATCCTTAATCTCTGAATTGACTTTTCTTTTTTGTTTCACAACAGGGTTGCACCTTCACCTGGATATTCTTCTGCTATAATTACACACTCTTTCTATCTTTCATTTCATTTCAGCACACAAATAACATCAATACAAACAAAGCATCAGGAGTATCAAAAATAGGTGTCACCAAACATTAATTCTGCCTTTTAAATAATTGTAACTAAAAGTTAGGAAGATTTTCATTTTTGTTTTCCTGTGAACATTTGTACACCATTCAGCCACAAGCTTTTGACCACAGACAGAAAAATAAAAACAGTGATTATCTTATTAAAATACATTGTTCCCCTGGGAAACCTTGGGTCTTCCCCTTGCTGGATTTTGACGCTAAAGCCATCTTAAATACTGCACTCCCTTAATAACGATAGCCTTTCCTGGTAGGACAACACCTCAGGGAACCTGACCCAAACGTGTCAATCGACAGGGCTAAAGGATCTTTGACAGATAAAGAAAGAAATCCTGAGAGGTGCCTTGATTGGTTTTGGCAGCTCCAGTTTTAAGGTCAGTTATAAGGCCTAAACAGTTCTGAAGGTGTCTAAAAACAAAACGTAAATCATAGCGAGGAAAGTAAAAATGACAGTGACTTAGAGGTCATTAAAATGTGTTCATTAGTACTTGATCTGAACGCTTCACGACTTCCGGAAGTCATGTGCATTTTTATTGTGAAACGTTCAACCGGATGTTCCGAGTGTCTAATCTTACTTCACACCGGTCTGCATGCCCGAGTAACGGTAGTCGTTTCCTCAGATCCCCCAATTGTCTGGGTTTGTTGACGTTTGCAGAAGGGCAGCAGTAGTTAGTAACGGGGCTCTGCCCCATGTTTAGACCAGCCGTGTGACAGTCAGCGAAGCTAGCCAGCTAGCTGGCTGGCTTAAATGGGTTTTCGAGTGAGAAGATGATCGCCTCACTCTCGAGAGGAAGTTTGATGGATGAGGTTCTTCACGGAGGCTTCAACGAGGTAACTTTACTCGGCGTTACTACTGCTAATGTTTATTACGTTGTGTTTGTTGTAAATTGTAAAGCGATTAAATTTCTTAAACGTCAGCCGGTAGGACACTGAAGTTAACCTTAGATAAAAATAAAAAAGCATCCTTTATTGTAGTTTGTGCAGCTCAGGTAATGTTGACGCCGTTTTTGCTAATTTCATATGACGGTTGTAAATGAAATAATTGGACAAATAACTGACGTAAGATGTAGTTTTATGCCTGACTTGGATGGCTACAATAACGTTTAACGAAACGGTTGACAGGAAGTGAGACTCGACTGCTACCAAACATCGCAATTAAACATCACAATTAGCGTGAAATGAGCGTTTCTGGTTTGTGGAGATGGGTAGGTTCTTTGTGGCGTATCCCGGACAACGGGGTGTCACGTGACTGACCGATACCGGTAAGGATGTGGTAAACCCACGGAGTGTACGAGTGAACCGTGTGAAGTACAATGGGGGAGTATGGTGAACTCTGCACCTCTACTCTGAACGTGAAGGTACATGACTGACTTCACGGAGTAAAAGTAAAATCCATTGGGACAATAGGCGGACCCTGCCCCCTCTCCCCCTGACCCAGTGGCGTAAACAAAGGCACCCGTGTGTTATGCCGTTGTCGCAGGCTTCTTTGGCAGCCAGTCTAATGTGTGTGTTTGTGGTTTGTCGGATTTGTGCATCTGATTGATGGATTGCAGCAGCAGCTGGCAGCATATGTTTCCTGGGTGAACTCTCAGCTGAAGAGGAAACCAGGCTTGAAGCTCATCGCAGACCTCAGGCATGATCTGCAGGATGGGGTTGTGCTCACACAGCTAATCGAGATAGTTGGTAAATACAATTCTGCACACTGACACACAAACAAATGGATGACATGATGAAAAAATAATAGAGGGAAAAAACAAAATAAACCATCAATAAGATGTTGTTTAATTTAGGGTTGAACACAGTCTGTGCTCAACACCTGTTCGTCTTTTTTAACACTTGTTCTTTACATGGCCGTTAATGATGTTTCGTATTCTCTTTGGGAGCTGGGGAGGTGCTGGAGGGAGTGTATGCTGCTCCACAAAACAAAGAGGAGAGCAGGAAGAATGTGGAGGAAGTTTTGCGCTTCATTTCCTCCAGGCACATACGCATGCCTCACATATCCGCAAGAGGTAAACTTACAGAAAACTATGTATTTCCGCTCTTTTTTTCTTTTCTTTATTTCAAGAGTATATGTTCCTAAACTTTCTGTGGCTCATTATTCACAGTTGTAGCCAGGAAGTGTTATTAAAATTAGAACTTAAAGTCCATAAAACACTTGTATCAAATATACGTATTTGTCTATAAGTGTAAACAGTGTCTAAAAGTGTAGGGAAACTCTTAACATGTGCTTCTTTTGTTTTTGCAGACATTGTCGATGGTAATCTGAAATCCGTAATGAGGGTAATTCTGGCATTGGCAGCCCATTTCAAACCAACAGCCAATCACAGGAATGCTTCTGGGAGCGGGAGGAGGTTGACGAGAGGCCATGCCAGTCACAACCCTCTGTCTACTGTTGCTCTAGCTCAGGGTGCCGCTGCTACTCTGGCATCAGCTCGACACGATGCCTCACTGCCCACACATACCGCACGCCTCCACAGGTATGCTGGCCACATGTTGTAAATATAATCATGGGTGTAAACTCTTATCCCCATAGATTACTGTTTAGAATCATGCAGAGGCTGCTTTCCTGTCATTTGCTTTGATGTAGTTCGGACAAATGTAAAGTTTTTGTTGTAAAATTCCTCTGTCCACTTATTTTAATTTGCACCTGAAAGTGGTTACTCTTTTCATGCAAGTCAATCAAATGGGCCTACAGATCTAACAGACTAAAGTTAGCCGGCATTGTAGAAAACACCTCAACATCTGCAGAGGACTTTCACTCACTTTTATAAAACCAACACCATGGAAGTGTCACATGCTTAACTAGTAAATTTTAACCCCACAAAGCCAGTTTTTTTAATGATCATACAGTTGTATGATTGAGTTGTTAAATAATTAATGCACCGCCAGATGTGCAGTGCCTGAAAGCTGTGTTCCAGAAATAATTAAAGATATTTATCGTCAAACTATTTAGCAGCTCTACGTATTTTTTTTAGATTTGAGTGCATTAGAAATCAATTGTGTGTCTTTGTGGAAACTAGCAAATGCATATTTTGAAAGAGTTGTTTTTCAGCACATATGGCTTAATCATTGATGTGTATTTGATAAAAGTAAAGCTGCTGATCATATTTTTTTTATTTGCACAAGACTTCTTATGTCTTGAAGCTCAAAAAGCTCATTGGTATAAACAGGGCTGTAGCATACAGTCAGGTATGTTATTATTGTTTGCCTGTTTATGAAGTCTGTTGATTTATTTGTGCATTTTTCTTGTCTTAGTTTGTCAGAACTGCAAGAAATTATTCATATTCTAATTAAGTAACTAAGAATCTGGTATTTCAGCTCCTATTCTTTATCTGTGGAGGAAGCAAATAATTAAAGCTTCCTTTTAGTCACATTTCAGCTGAACCTGTGCTCTCTATGGCAGAGTACAGTTGTATCATAAGCCCTAAAAGGGCTGATTCTTAGCTTTAAATGGCACCAGAGATGGTCAGATGTGGAGTGACAGAGCAATAGCTCTGTGGTCTTTGCTGTCCTCTGGTGGAGAAACACCGATCGTCACGTTTCCATCCTCACAAACGCTATAAAATAAAGAATGTCTCTGTGTGCAAGTTGAAAAGCTATTCGGTTGTCTTTCAGTGGCTGTGGATTGGATGGGGAGAAGAGTGTGTGTGTCCGTGCACTGGTTGAACAGTATGAAAGAGGAGCCCCAGATGAACAGGATAACCCTCAGCATAGCAGGTAATTTTGCACAAGCCTGTGTTTGCCATTGCTGTTATAGTCATGCAGGGCAAAAATAAATTTAGCAGACTGAAATTATATTACTAGAAAGCTGTCATATTGCCATGTTTACATAACTCGATGCATATAAAGAGTATTGGCTTTGCTGGCTGAAAGTCATCAAGAGGTTTATTAACCTCCACTATACAAGGTAACAGAGCTTTATTTCTAATTAATTTTATTTGTAGACATATACTTTGTTATATTATCAGGATGAAGCCTCTTACAATAAAATGTTAGAATTATACTACGAGTACTTTGGAGAAGTTCAGCTCAAACCCCAGAGATCACATGAGATTCCTTCTTTCTTTCCACAATTTTTTCCTTTAACAATATACTCAGAAATACTCAGTCCACCTATCTGTGCATATATAACATTATAGTATTATAGCTGATATCTAGAAGCTTTAATACTATAAACATCAAACTTCAATGAAAGCCCACTCAGAGATGTTTACACAGGCACTCCCTGTTTTTAATATTATGAGACATGTACATCCAGACTAGGCCTAAATTGTTTGTGTCAACAATGCCCCTGACCTTTATCAGAGACCCCGCTTCTGTCTATTAGTTTTATTTGACAGAGTGATGTGATTAAATGTTGTTTTTTAAAAGTATTTTTACATTAGAGAGGGCCTTTTAGCTGCTAACTTATTTAGGGTTGTTACAGTGATGGATCCACAGTTTGATTTTACGCTGAATGCTCTTTCATTCATACTTGGGATCATCACTAGGAGTAGACTAGCTTGTGAGCCTCTGAGGCTGGGTGTGTGTATTTTCAAGGGATCAGTAACTTGAAAGTAACATTTGAAGATCAGCAAATCTTTCTAATAAAAGGCCGACAACAAACTATTAGCTATATAGTTAGGTAGCCATGCACTACAGGCTTGACTTAAAACACTACTTTTCCAAGTTTTCTCTCCTAAATTTGCCACTTTTATCTGTAAAAGTATCTGAATGTTAGTGTTACATGCAGCACTGTTTATGTAAATTTGATATCTGTCATTTTTAAAACTTATTTTTCAGCAGTTTAAAAACAGAAAACCACATTTTTGTGGTGTGAGTGTTTTACTTTGCAGAAACTGCCTGACAGAGCATATGACTTTGGTCTTAGCGCTGCAAGTTTTGTTCTGTGTGTGTGTGTGTGTGTGTGTGTGTGTGTGAGAGAAAGAAAGAGAGAGTGTTTTTGTCTTCTCAAATCACATGTCCATTTTGAAGTTATGTGATCATATTTTTAGTTACAGTTATTTTTAGAGTGAGGGTTGAATTAATTGATTATTTGTAGTCCAGTGGGGGTTTGTCTTCTCAGAGAGACACTGATTCATCAGAGATATAAATAAAACCCGATGCTGCCATCCTTCCCATATGTTGCTCATTTGAGAGATACTAAGCTGCTGCGCTGATTGCCATGGTTACCCTTAGCTAGCTAGAGGCTGGGGAGCGGATGTTTCAGCATGAGGAGATTCACAAATTGCCATTAGTTTGTCTTAGCTGTAGATGCTAGACTCTTGCAGACAAAGTCAACTACTTGGAGTTGTTAAGTACCAGCTGAAGCGGCCATAGCTCGCTATGGGGGGTGCACAGATAAAATGGTAAGGCAAGACACTGATGCTGTGTGGGTTTGTGGTGATTCCTGAGGTTTGTGTGACGTTATGTGTGTTGTAGCATAACTGAAAGTTTGGTTAGTTCAAGTGGATTTTGACCCCTTCAGGCTCCTTTTCCTCCAGGATGTGAGACAAGACATTTATCTGCAAGGATTTATAAAAGAGACACCCTGGTAGCAGTTTACATGCTTTGCTTACGACATGTTTACAGTGCTTTGTGCATGATAACTGTCACTTTTGTCTCGTGGTTGTTGTGTTTTTTTTCTCATGCTGCTAAAAATGCAAATATGTGTTATGAAGGACATGCAGTAAGAACCTGAAACAAAGATATGTGAGTCAGCATTAAATGGAGTGTCATACATGGTGTAAAGTAATATTTTATATATATATATATATATATATATATATATATTTATTTTCTGGAGAGGAGGCTGTTGGTCTCTGCTATCCTACAGAAAAGTGTAGCTTCTCTGTAGGTGTGCAAAATAGAGCTGACAGAGAGTTAAACGAATGAAAAGTATTTAAAATCTTTATGTAGGTGCACAAATCTACATGCTTCTGTAGTGCAAGATGATTAATAAGTGTTTTGTCCTTTATGAGCCTCAGCTCTGTTAGTCCGCTGTCATCACCAAGAGCTCCACCGAGCAGCCACTCAGACAGGCAGGAGCAAGACCAGGAGCAACAGCAAAGCAGTGGTGAGACACAACTCGTCACTTCAGGTTCATTTCTAAATTTCTCCAAATTTCCCACTGACATCACAGTGACACTGTGTTATTTGTTTGTACACGTGTGCGCGTGTAGCCGAGTCATCTCAAGTTGCAGTGGAGATGGCGTGGGGGGACTCTCTCAATGATACTTTGGAGAAAGAGGTGCAGGAGACACGAAAAATGGTGTCTGCATTACAGGTGTGTTCATCATAAACCTCCATGTTTGATCACTGATGTGCTTCTTCGCATATTGTGAAACACTGCTTGTATTTTGCTCATGTTTTCGTACATATAGTAAAAGAAGGCTTCAGGTGATTTTTGAGATTTCTTGTTAAAAGAACTGTGTGGGGGTCATGGTTCAGTTCCCTGCACTGGGCCAGAACACACTACCCTAAACAACATAAACATGCAAGGTCCTGTTTATGTTGTTTACCTACTGACTTTTACTTGATGCAGGATTGTAATGCAATTCTTAGTAGCTTTTATTTTAGTTCTTAACATACACCGTGCACACAGCTGCACTGCCTCATAAGGCAACCTGCCAGCTAATGTAACACCGTGCAAACTGCTGTCACATGTGTGTGCCTTTGTAGGCTCTGCTGCTGCGTGGTTCGCTGCCCGAGGACGAGCAGGATGTGTCTTTGACTTTGGAACAAGGGAACACGTCTGAACAGCAGCTGGTAATAATGGTTTCTTTTTCTTAGTTTTTCCTCTCACATTTGTTGCCTTTATTTCATCCCTGCTGTCTGCTCTCTGTCTTGCTGTCTCTCTTTCTCTGTCATTCCTGTGTCATTTTCGTCTTCAACCCTTTGTGTTCACTACAGATCACGTTACTGTTTCATAGCTGTGGTTTTTGTGTGCGCGCATGTCTCAGAGGGTGACACGGGTATCAATTTCACTGTTTTCTCACTCCATTGCAGTTCTCACACACATTCCCTCTTTCTCCTTTTTTCCAGGTAGTCATTCGCAGTCGTTTAGATCAGAGTATGGAGGAAGCTCAAGAGCTGAAGGTACAGTTACTTTTTACAAGGTTTTTTTAATGTCACTGTTTTCTCCTCTTGTTTTTGTTGGGAAACATGACACCTAGAATGGATTTGTGGCGAAACACACTGCGATTAATTATTAACATTATTAACGATGTGTTTGCTGCTTCAGAGGGAACTGTTGTGCTGTAAGCAGGAAGTGAGGAGCCTGCAGGGAGTCAAGGTGGGACAAATCTAGACCCAGTTAATGATCTTAGTGCTTAGTTGAAAATGATTCTAGTTGTATTGAAAAAGTGCCGACTTTCTGTTGGGTTGTTGTTGTGCAGGACGCCCAGCAGCAGAGACTGTGCACTCAGGAGGCGCTGATACTGCAGATGAAGCAAGAGCTGCTCAGAGCCAGCATGACGAAGGATGAACTCGACAGCAAAAATGTACAATACAATACGATTCCATTTTTATAGCATAAAGTCAGAGTCCTGTTTACAAGAAAGTTGGGCACTTTGCATTATAGATGTGTAATGCACAGTCCCTCATCCGTGGAAATGTGTTGCAGGCAGAGCTACAGTGGAAGCTGGAGGAATGCAACAGGCTGTGGGCTGAATGCAAGGTGAGCTACTCTAGTTTATTATTTGAGTCTCACTTTAGCATTTATCATGACAACACATTTGTGCAATAAGGTTTGACTAAATGTAGAGCCACATATTTCCTCTTTGGTTGGTTGGGCGTGAGCAGAAGGAGGTCGCTCAGAAGGACAGACTTCTACAGCAACTCAAACACAAGCTCGAAGAAAGCCAGGACATGCAGGTGTGAAGCTCTCTCTCTCTCTCTGCCTGTTGACAAGATGTCTTGATTAATGGAGAAGTATTAATCAGTCTTTTTAACCACATGTCAATTAAACCACTGCCTGAAACATAGCTTTAGATAGGAAGTCCTCTTAAGTAGATCTATGAACTCACCCTTATAAGTAACTTCAATTTCCTCCTGAAGTTTCTTTAACTTAAAATAAGATAACAAGACTTTCTGTCTAGCATTCACAATGATGAACGAATCTTGGGTTTCAGACCAAGTATACCAAGGCATGCAGACCGGAGCAGTCAGAGAACCAACGACCTTTAGATATTCCTTGGAGAGTCAGCGCTTGTTTGCATGTATAGCTCTAGAATTGCTGCAGTTATCCGAGTAATGGATGAGCAATCAAAGGAACCATAACTGATTTAAAGAAACATTTGCAGTTTCACTGTATCAGCGGTGCGTATATGGCGCACCTTTGAGACAAAGAAAAGCAGCAGTTAAATGGTGAGTGGTGAGTTTGGAGTTATCGGACAAGAGGGCTGCCTGCTGCTGGTGTGTTTCTGAGCCAGGTGCTGAGCCGTGGTGAGGAAATCAGATGTGTCTGTATCTTCATAGAGATTGCCAGGCCTGGCGATCTCTATGAAGATTTTTGGTTACATTTTTATATGTTTTGGAGATGCATGCAAAGGTGGCCAATCACAAATGTTTGTCCTTCAAATGAGTTGGCAGTGGTGTGTGACTTCCTTGGACTGACCTGCTTGAGGTTTAAACAGTACATACATATTTGTACTTTTCATATCATTTGTATTCTTATAACATCAAACATCACAATTTAATCTGTAAGATTCATCAAGATGATACTACTTGATTTTTAATATATTGAAGCAAACGATCATGTTGAATGAAATTAAAGATGGTGTTTGCAGAAAAGTTTCTCTCAGTTTATCAGACTGTCGCATATCTAGGATATGAAACTGATTCTCCTGGAGATTAGTTGTTAAACCCAGTGTCAACAGGCTTGAGGTTAGCCAAGAGGGTGCTCTTAGGCATTGTGGTCATGCTTGTTGAATATTGAGCTGATCTATGCAAGTTGGAAACAGAAGTTCTGGCTTCCTGGGGTCATAAAATGCTTACACATTCTTAGTTTAAAGAAGTCTTTGTGGCTATCACAGTTTATTCAGGGCTCTGTCAATGATTGCCTGCAAGCACTACATCATATTGATTACATTAATTCGTGATTTGGCAGAATGAACTACAAAGAGAGTTGGAGCATAAAAACAGCATGCTGCAGGAGCTGATGAGCAGAGGTCCACAAGAGGTAGTATTTTTCTACATCGGTCCTTTAAGCAGGATGATTTTATGTTCTGTCTGCCTCAAACATAAGTTCAGAGTTGCAATAAACAGCTGATTATTCCTCTTTCTTTTCAGATTCCCACCAGTGCAGAAAATAATGGCTGTTCTTACCCTGGAAATCCTGCTCCTTCTGTGTCTGGCGTAAATATTATTTTTTGTCAATAAGACTTCTCAGTATTTTGGCTGATTGCTTTACACTTGAAATGTCATAAACCCGTATTCTAAATTTTAGACCAGCAAGTTCTTTGAAATGCTGAGATAATGTGATAAGATTGTTTGAGCATTGATCACTGCTGATCAAATGATTACCCAGAAGGCACTATGCTTCAAAATAGTTTCTGTGATATAACAAACGTCGAATATATGCAGAAATAGCAGTGTAAACAAGCACGAGGGGGTTTAGCTCAGTTTGTTTGTTTGTGCTCTGTCAGCAGGCAGAAGAAGTTCAGCTGCTCAGAGATGCACTTCGGAGTTTGAGGAACAACTTCAGAGACCACGACCCGCAGCATCATACACTGGACACCCTGGAGCAGGGCATTGTATCACTCATTGACAGGCTGCATGTTCTGCACACGCAGAGGGTACAAATACCATGCATTCACAGAACACCTGATAAATTAGTCTTATGAGTTTAGTTAGTACCTGTGCCTTGTGGGTTAAAAGCTCAAACTGTGTGGTGTCACGAGTCGATTGGCGAGTCTGCTGTAACTAAAAGTAGCTGCTGACTTGTTAAACTATCAGCTGATGATCACTTTAAAATCAGATTTTTACCCTGAATTTTTATTGAAGATTCAAAGAGGGTTTTTGTTTTTTGTTTTGGTAATTTTATCCAGGGAAGGGGGAAATCTCCGAGATGCAAAGCCCAACACGGAGATTTGGACTCGTCGTCTTCCACAAGTAAGAGCCTTTAGTGTGTCCTAGCTTCACAGCCATACACTGTAATCATTTTACTGATTGTGTTCTTGTTGTTTTGTTATAGACAATTGTCAGTCCCACAGTGGTTCATCTTCCTCCACAAAAATCCTTTATTTTACTGGAAAATCCCCAACGCCTTCAATGATCACTATACCGAAGAGGTTTGTGTGTTTATAGACGAGTGTGATAATGTTACACAGCAACAATTGAAAGAATATACTAACTGTACTGCTAGCTACACTGACTGAAGTGCTTCACACCTTAGACTGTATTTAAAAGATGGTTATTTTGGGTCTCTATAGTGTCATAAACCTGCAATCTTTCTAATGGCCAACAGGAGGCATGGTTAGAAAAGAAGTTTGATTGTGTAGAAGTCTGAGAACACAGACCCGCCCTTTGACCTATGACCTCAGGAAACACTTTCCCAATGAGTTTATGACTTCAAATCATTAGTTTCACACCTTATTGAATATAACATGATCATTTTGGAAATTATGGACTCTGTTGGCCTCCGTATCCTTGTCAGATCCACCTTTTACGTGCCACATCATATTGACAACGAACAAAATGCTTCTCAAATAGGGCTGTGCGCTATGACCAAAATCTCATATCCCGATATAAGACATCTATCGTACCGATAACGATATAAATCACAAAAATGTAACATTTTCTGTAAATTCTGTGAATCTCGGGCAGCTCGTCTTGCGGGAAGTGTTTCCAGCTGCGCGTCATGTAGCTGGAGTTGAGTGTTTTAACAGATGTATGAAACGATACATTTTTAGACATAAGTTGTAAAGGCCGCTGTTGTTATTACACGGCGTGCTGCGGGGAAAAGCCTGTTCTAACATTTGAGTCTAAGGTTTATTTTTTAGCACCTGGCGGCTCTTTTTTAATTCTCATCCGTAAATAATCTGCTCTTTCACGTGATTCAGTTTATTTTGAAAAGTCTCAACAGGATCTTGAGCTTTATTGTGAAAGGTTTATGTGGAACATAAACAAGCGGACATGCGATGTTGTTACCATCGTTGTTGCTAACCACAATGCATAAAAACAGGCGCTTGTCCGTCCGTAGTGTGGTTATATAAAATCTAAGAGAAAGAGAGAACTGTAAGAAATTAATATAGCCACTACAGTGACCATCAAAACGATGAAAAAATATTGCCGTAAACAGTTTATTTTGCGACACCACGAAACAAACGATAGCGTAAAATGAAACGATAGACGTTTTTATATCATCACCTGATATATATCGTTATATCGAACAGCCCTATTCTCAAAATGCTTAACAAAATGTGGCTGCTTCCATCTTCTGTATACAGTCTATGCCCGAGACTTAGTATTTCTATTCAGCGTACTCTTAGATTGGCTTATCTGATTTTGTGAAATCAGCCTGTGAGAGACAACGTATCCAATCACCTGCCCTTTCCAATTCCCATATGCTTCAGTGTAGTAAACTGTGTCAGGTCAGGCCAAGAAATTCGAAAATTATAATTAGCGTGACACAGTTTCTTTGCTTGTGTTGTCCAGGCTGGGTGAGGTGACTCTCAAGGACGTTAAGGCAGCTGTTGATCGAGAGGGAAACTACAGGTATCACTTTAAAGCCCTGGACCCAGAGTTTGGCACTGTGAAAGAAGAGGTGAGAAAAAGCAGCACAAGTGTAAAATCAAATCTGGTGCACACTGCTGAGGGTTTGTTGTTATTATTACCTAATATGCTAAATAATCCTAGAATTTCTTGTACTAAAAACTAATTAGTCTTTACTCTTGCCTGCAGGTATTCCTGGATGAAGCAATTGTTCCAGGTTGGGAAGGAAAAATAGTGGCCTGGTTAGAAGAGGATTGTGGTGAGGAAAGGTAACGGCATGATCCATCTGTCTCTGTTTGTTCCCCTAAATCTCAGTGTTGGGGAGCTAATTATGTTTTCTGTCTCAGGCCGCTGTAGGTTCAAACTGAGAGGCTCTCGACACTTTTTACTGTGATCCCAGTGGCACATTAAGGCAGCAAAGGCACAAGTGGACTGGACCTTCTATCAAAATACTGTAGGAGCACCAGGTTTGGGTTCATTGTAACTGATGTCCATAATAGTGTAAAAGTCAGTGCCTTATACGGTGAAGCTATTTATGGACTCAGAAATAACATTTTAAAGGACCCGTCGAAAACCACAGTAGCGTTGTTGTTTCACCACAACTACAGAACATTTACTGTAGTCACTGTTTAGTTTTTATTACTTGTTCATCAGTGTTGCCTTCAAAGAGACACCACCAGATTACATGTTACAAATTTATGTTTTCTGTTATGTCTTCAGGTACGTTACAGTTTTCATTACTATAAGCTGTTACCTTCAGATAAAGAAATGGGGGGGGGGGGGGTGTTGTTGTACATGTTTTGCGCTCTGATTTGTCTAAACTGTGGTCGACAAAATATAGAGAGACAAGACACGGCTGTATTTCTGTGTTTCGTGTTAGTTACGTATGATGGCATGGCAGTCAAAAGGACTCATTTGTGAACTAAATCAAGAGGAGAGTTGAATGTGGCTTTGTAGCCAATCGGCGTGCCTTGTAAGCATGCTCAGATTGAACTTCTGATAGTAAAAACGCATTTTGTGTAAATTTGTGTCTTCACTATGCCTTTAAATATATTCATTTTATGCCTGCTGTTTGTTTAAAGAGATTATGAACCGAGGATGTCCCTCCTCTGGTCGAAATATGCTCTGGATGTGAATTTTACATCAGAACGTTCACAGGATCCTTGTTCTGTAACATTTAGCCATCTTTCTTTTTACTGTGTGCGGGTGTATGTGTGTGCGCACACACAGATGTGTGTGTTTGGGAAGTTAAACTGGTTGTCACACATGTCATTGTTTCTCCCTGCCCCTGTCTTGCCATTTGGAATAAACTCCTACAGAATCCAGCAGAATCCATGCAGACGTCTGTTTATTAACTCCTGCTTGAATACCACGACTGGCTGTACTGTAGAATGTAGAAATATACTGGTGAGAGGATTATTGAACACCTGAGCTGTTTGCTAAAAGTTGTTTTTTTAAGTGAATACTGTCTGTTAACAGCTTTTATTGTACGTTAGGTATTTTTGAAATAAAACCTGAGACTGTTTTTTTTAAAGAAATGTGTTGTTCCCGTTTTTATATTGCACATGCAATACATTTCCATGAATATCAATGTCTTTATTATTGATTTCATCTGAGATGAACTGGGATTGCAATGGGTTCACTCATTCCAACTGAGACAGAATATTAGGTTAATCTCTTTCATGATTGGTCAAGTTCTGATTATTTTCTTCATTTTTTCGGTGAATAAATGTCAAGGCGTTGCAAGTTGTCTTCCTGTTTGTCGGAGCCGAAGGTGATTTTAATTAGTGAAGTAAAGCAGAGAATGATGGTCTCAAATGCATTTTCAGTTCATTTAATAGTTTAATCATAAATTATAATTGCAAGTCTGGACTCAACCCTAAACACTGTGAAACGAGGACTAAAATAAAAAGCATAAAACCAGAGCTTAGAGGTTAAAAACTTAAAATCAGTGTTACCCTCATTGTGTTGACTACTATCACACAGAATTGGATGGATTGAAAGATTTGCTAATTCTTGAAAAGAGCAGAATTCTTGAAACAGAGTTAATTGAACAGATTCATATAAACAGAAAAACAACATCTTAACACAAAGAAAAGCAAAACAACCCCGGGGTGAAAAGCCTTAAACACATGTAGGTCAAAAGTCAACAAAGACAAAAACTCTCGGGCATATCAGGGCTCTTATTTATTTGTGAGGAGTCACCAACTCCTCCTCCTTTTGTTTTGTAGCTTTGTATACTTTGCATTTAAATTTATTAAATTCCCATCTTTTATTTCCCTGACTGAGTCCAAATCTTTTTCATAAAACACAGTTAGCTAGTACTTTGATCAGTATGTAATTTTACACCGTTTTGTGTCCTTCATTATAGTCGACACATCACTTTCTGGACACTCCTGCTGGACTCTATCATCCATTGTCTTTAAAGTTATTTGACAGGTCTGTGACGTGTTAGATATGAAATGATGATTATTTCGCTTATAATAGGACTGCCCCATCCAACTTGGCAGTTCTTCACTTCTTAACCCAGGTGCACTGCCAAGAATAGACTCTAAATCTCACTTCTACCACTTCAGTCAGTCTGTGCTATAGAAACAGCCGATACAGCACAAAAAACGACCAGGTGCATCTTCATATCAGCCATATTCTACCAACCATAAGGCATAATTTCCACCAGGTTCCTCTATGTTGGTAACTGGTTGTTTCATGTTTGTTCTCTTAAGTGCTCTGCTTATGCTGTTATCTCTTGCTCTAGTTGCTCCCGGATACTTCATGGCGCATGATTGAGACTCACCTCTGGGATTCTGTTTTCATACCTGCTCTCTGGGAATTCCTTGGCGCCTCACCTGCATGCCCTCCTGCCCACTCATCACCTCAGACCCAACTGAACTCAGGTCAGCCATCTCACACTCACGAATCCTCCTGGACTCACGCCACCTCTATCACTCCTCCTGCAAGTAAGCTAGGAAAAACTGTCATACTCACCTTCTCTTAAACTCACCCTTGGCTCCCGTTCTAACTCCATTCTCCTCTCTCCCAAGTGTGACCATTACATACCAGCCATGCTCCAGTTACCTTCACTGTCCCGTTTCTCTGGTTGCTCATAGCTACGTCACCACGCCATGTTTACCAAACCACTGTATTTTGTCACTGCTAATTGTTACCTCTATCCTCTTTAGTCCTTTCTTGTGTGATGAAAATAAAGGCTTTAATATTCTTTGTTGTCTGGGTCTGCTTTCTGGGTCCAACTTGAGGCTTGATTACGATACATACAGTATGTCAAGTGTGGCAAAGGAAGTGTTTGTACTCCTGGTGCTTCATGAAAACTGACACGACAGAACGTTTATCGTCTGTGGGATAAACACTGAGATTTCCTGGAGGTTTGGATGTACATTTAAAATGGAGTACAATAAAATGATCAATTATCAAGATACACAGAATAAATACAAAGAAATATAAAAAACGACAGTAAGCAGTGTGAAGCCACTTATGAAAATGTAATATATCTTATTGCAAAAAAGTGTGTGGGGTACCGAGTCTATAGTGAGTAGAAACTTACTGTAATGTCACAAGTGGGAGGAGGGTTCAGTGATAGCCGCTGGGTAGAAGCTGTTCTTTAATCTGGCAGTGGGTGAATTCAGTAACCTGTACCGTTTCCCAGGGAGGAGCAGAGTGAACAGACCAGTGGATGTCCTCCAGAGGCGGCAGGTGCTGGCCGATGATGCCCTGAACAGTTTTTATCACCTTGTGGAGAGTTTCTCTGTCTGCTGCTGAGCAGTTCCCAAACCAGACTGTTATACAGTACGTCAGGAGGCTTTATATTGAGCAGAGGTAGAAAGACTCTAATAGATTTGCAGACAGGTGGGCCTTCTTTAGTATTCTGAGGAAATAAAGTCTCTGTTGTGCCTTTTTAATAATAGGAGCACCGTTCGTTGTCCATTTAAGGACCTCCCAGAAATATAAAGCAAGCACCCTCTCTACGTCAACCCCTGATTCCAGTGGCCTGAGCGCCCCTCGCTGTCGCTTGAAATCAATGATTTCTCTCTTCTTTTTTTTTTAATGTTCAGGGAAAGGTTATTATAACAGCACCAATCAGATGCTTTAATTATTTTGTGGATATGTGATATCAACAGAGATGGGAAGTAATGAAGGACAAAGCTTAAAACCATTCAAGGTTAAGCTGTGATTTTTTCTGTTTATAATTAACACTTTGTGAGTTTTTATGTCAAATAATAGCTGATGAGCTTTATCTCCAGATTCTACCAGTTGGTGGTGGTAATGCATCATCATTTGAATATACTAATAACAGAGTTACATTAACTGATGATACTTAGTTTAAACAATCATTCACCACACATTTATTTAACTCAGCTTGTTAACTAAGCATCACTCCATTAGCAACTGAACTAAACTGTATATTCTGAGTAAACTTAACTTTTTTATTTCTTAAAAATAAAAATATACCTTTCAATCAATAGAGGTTGGTGGTGTACCAGGGGCAGGGGGGTGACTTCTGAACTGGTTTTTCCTCTTCTCTGCTTCATCTGTGGGGGAGGGAAAAGAAACAGAAACCCCCAAGACAACAGTAACTGATTTCAAGTTTAGTTGTCCTGGCAGTTGAACAGAAATTGTAATGTCGGTGAAATGGATTCAGTTTTGTTTACTGATATTTTGCAGTATTGAAGGTCTGAAGATTGGCCTCCCTCCATTCGCCAACCTCTAGCTCCCTTGTTAAAGAGAGAATGTGTAGTTTTAAGCCTCCTATTATTTCAGCAGACACGTTTCTGCTCACATAGTTCATATTTGTGAGTTACCTTAGTTTCATCTATGAGCTCACTGCACACCAGATTTTGTGATCGCCGTACACAAAGGGTTGTGCGTTTTATGAGACTGTGGCATCCCAGTGAAAGAGGAATCTAATGTGATGCTTAGGAATGTCTGATTTGTCCCATCAAGCAAGGCGCACATCAGCCTAGGATGAGAGGCTGGAGCTTGAAACAGGCTTAACTCTTCCTTCGGTTGATGTGTGTAGGCATGACAGCAAGATTTCAGAAAAACTCATGGAATTTTTTAACAATACTTTCAAATATTGTAGATCGTGCTAGACACTCAATGAAACACATGGAGATTGTATTTCGTTCTACCGAAGTCCTCTTTTATTTGAAGAAAACTCATTGCAGATTCATGCTAATAACTTTGAAACAGTTACAACAACATATATAAAAAGTGGGCTTTCAACAGTCACCTACCTATGCTATGATGGGTATATGTAAACTTCTCACTGTGATACATTCAAATCAAGATTCACAGGCTGGCTGAACCCAGGCAAACTTCCCAGTAAAAGAATCTACTGCCATCATGTGGTCATTGATGTGATTACAGCACAATTACATTTATCGCTAAAAACAGTTTGAACAGTTCTTATTATAATTTTTTCTTTGCGTTACTTTGTTTCTTTAGCATTGCACTTATATTGACAGTGGTGGTGTTTTTTTTTGTTGTTTTGTTTTTGTTTTGGGGGTATTCAGCGACTGAATTTTGAGCCGCTGCGATTTACGACACCAACGACAAAGCTACGACAGCACAAGCAAGAAAGCCGTAAATGGTTGTGTTTGAGGCTGGAGGAGGTCATTAGAAAGTGAGGAGTTAAATAGGGGTTGGCTGTCAGGGAGAAGAGACCCCTCGGTGTAGGTGTAGTTCTCATGCTGGTGTAAGTCATACATATTATTCACCAGCTCTGTATAGTATCCCAACCGCTGCAAAATGCTTCGTCTGATCCTGCGGCTCAGGCCGTCCTCCGGGCTCCGGTGTCCCCGTGCCCTCCCGGCCGGGCCTGCTGCGCTCAGCTCCCGCTCTGCTCCCGGAACCAGCTGTCTGAGACGGCTTCATTATGGAGCGGGGTCCCGAGCCGCCTCTCTGGACTCCGGCTTCAGCTACAGAGCGACTCTTCTGCGGTCTCCCCAGCTAGCAAGTGGATGTCAGTGCAAGCGCTTCTACAGCCTGCCGCCACACCAGAAGGTAACGCTACCGGAGCCGGTGTCAGGTTGCTATAGCACCCATGTTCACCGCGTTAGCTGGTTTGACCTCCCTGCCTGTTACAGAGATCTGTTCGTGGTTCTGTTTATTAGCTGGAAATCCGGCTCTTCCCTGTATGAGGTTAGCAGGAACTGTTGAACGATTAGTTTCTCCACTGTTCACTGGAGACACTGTTGTGACTGTTTGTGCTGCGGTTCTCCTGAATGACACCAATCCGTCAAACCTGACTTGTGTGCCCCAAACACGGAGGCCATAGGAAATACTTGGGCTATAAAAACGTAACACATGCCTGATGGTGCTGAGCGATACTGCAAAATTTGGTATCGATCCCGATACCAAGTAAATACAGGGTTTCGGATTGCCAATCCCGATACTTGTAACCTATAAAGACAGCTTAAGTAGGGAACAGCAGTATGTTATTGTTTATGAGGTGATTCATCATAAATTTGCAAATTGTGAACAACTTTTAATGACCACTAACTGACTGAGCTTTACCTTCCATAATGGCTGTATTTTGTTTCCACAACAAAGTACAGCTTTCAGCTTGTCATCTATTTTGAAACAGTTTTTTTAGACTTGGAACATAAATGTACCTTTCTCTAAAGCACTGTTATTTAAATGTGCTATAGCTTACAAAAAACAAAGATGTGACAGGTACCGCGAAAAGGTTCAGACACTTTTCTGAGCAAATGTTTGAGGTATATTTTACTTTCTTCAAAAATAATTTATCTAACACAGAACTTAGATCTTAGACATTAGAAGTAAAGTACAGGTTGTATCACAATCTGATCCCAATATCAGTGTTTGTTTCAGTACTATCGATATTTGCCTCTGTCTGAGACATTTTAACACAGCGCATTCATTGTAAAGTTTTAAAAAGACTAGATTCATACTTTGTCACTTTCCCCAAGTGTATTGAAGTCAGTTAGAGCAGGTGATTTGTGTTCTCCTTTACTGCATCAGACAGAGGACTTTGAGGGAGCTGATGGTTAATTGGTTGTGGAACAACTTCAGGAACTCCTGAAAACATGAAACAATTATAACGTGGGAAGTCTGACATGCTCGTCCTCCAATTTAAGTGACCTGCTGGTTTATACCTCTTTGTCAGTCAGGAGTGCTGCATGTGGAAATTACATGCTGTCCCCTAAATCATGAAACTGGCAGCTTCACTTTCCCCTTACAGTCCAGAGGTGTGCTTGTTAGGTTAATTGAGCATAGGTGCAGATTTGAGGCTGTGAGCCTGAATGAAACCCTCTATTTTTGACTCTAAAGTGGAAGGCTTCTCAGTAGTCCTTCCACCTTTGTGTTACTCCACCAATAGCATGTCATTCATCTTTGCTGTTATATAAAAAAAACTCAATAAAAATCAGCTGTGGTGAAGTGGATGTAGGTCATTTTATTGAGCAATGAATGAGGTGATGATGATGATGTAGCAACAGCAGTTACAACACCTGACTTATGGCACTTTTTTGACTGGCCTTTTGGATACTCTAAAAGGATGATGCAGATCATTTTTTTAATTTTAAGTTTTAGGTTAAACTTTGATTTTATTCATTTGCTTGTTCTTCAGGTGGAGCTTCCTGCACTGTCGCCCACCATGCAGACAGGAACGATCGCTCGCTGGGAGAAGAAGGAGGGGGAGAAAATCAGCGAGGGTGACCTCATAGCTGAGGTTAGGAGCCGCGTGTGCCCACGCTGCCGCAAAACATGATCGTGGTGTACATTTCTAATGTTGCCTCTCTCTGTAGGTAGAGACGGACAAGGCCACTGTGGGATTTGAGATGCTGGAGGAATGCTATCTGGCAAAGATCCTGGTTCCTGAAGGAACCAGAGATGTCAACGTTGGAGCCGTGATTTGCATCACAGTTGACAAGTTAGTGTGTTTGGACAGTCCAGATTCAGAGCTGAGGCCTGTTAGTTCACTGGTGGTTGTTCTTTTATAGTAATGGGACGAATTAATAGTTGAAAAACATTAAATGGGGAGCACTCTGTTTTGATAGTGGCAAAATGCTGCTTTTATTTATTTTTTTTCAGTCCTTTAAGTGCATCATTAATCCTAGAGCTTTAACAAACATGATGAAAAGACTTGAATCTTCAGAAAACCCTTAAAATAAACTTTAATGCTGCTTGGTTTACGTCTAATGTAATGAAATGTGCTATATCAATAAAATTGCCAGGTGCCACAATCAAATATGGGAGGTTAAAAGCTGACAGGGTGCCGTATGGCTCGATGCAGTTGTGTCAGTTTTTACTCATTTGTGGATATATTTTCCTCTGCAGCCCTGACTTGGTCTCAGCCTTTAAGGATGTAACACTAGATTCGATCAAAGCAGCCGGTGCCACTCCTTCACCTACTGCCTCTGCTCCGCCTCCGCCACCCGCTGCTGCAGCGGCAGCTCAACCTGCAGCCCCTGGAAGCTCTTATCCCGCACACTTGAAGGTAAGCGAGCTCCTCCATAAACGAGTTCGGTCAGAAAGCCGTAGATTTGTGATGTGCACACTGCACAGCATCTGTTTACGATGCTGTTTTGTGCGCGTAGTCTTGGTTTGATCAGGGTTGTCCAGGATCACTGTGTATCAGGGCAGTGAAGCGGGTACCACTATGGACTCTTCTGATCATGCGTCAGATTTTACTACTTTGTGTGGCATTAAACAGTTTCCGTGGATGTGTAGTTTCCATGTATCTGTTATATCGCCAAAAGTTGATTCTGTTCATCTGGACATAGCGTTTAGTGGGAGAAACGTTTCGTCACTCATCCAAGTGACTTCCTCAGTCTCAGCTGACTGCAGGTTTCCCCAATCTTATAAACAGTACATTTGCATAATGACTGAAACCAACCCACTGAAGGAACAATGGGCTGGGAGGTCGGTTCCTTAATCTTAATTATGCAAATTCTCATGACCCTTGATCAAAGCCCACTGATCAATGGCCATGAGTACCATTCACAGAGAGTTGGGGAATGGCTGCAATCACAGTATTGTAAGATGGTGAAAGATGTACCCTTATGCCCCCTCCTCGATTCAGAGAGGGTCTTTCCCGATTCACGTAAATGGCCTCCTTGACTCCATGCTCAAACCAGCATTCCTCCCTGTCCAGGATGTGTACATCCTCATCATTAAAAGAGTGTCCACTGGCCTGTAGGTGTAAATAGACTGCAGAGTCCTGGCCTGACGAGTTAGCTCTTCTGTGTTGTGCCATCCGCTTCGCCAGAGGTTGTTTGGTTTCTCATATGTGTAAATCCTGGCAATCCTCCTGGCACTTAACAGCGTACACTATCTTACTCTGTTTGTTTCGGGGGACCCGATCCTTGGGGTGGACCAATTTTTGGTGCAGCATGGTCTGGGGTTTAAAAGCCACAGACCCGGTGTTTAGAAAAAATGCGTCTCAACTGCTCCAATACTCCCAGCTTTGACAAATGTCCAGCTGGGATAACCACATTTACTCAGGGTCTTCTTGATGTGCTGTTCTTCTGCTGACCTGGCTGCTGTGTCTGTGTTCGCTCTGTGTTGTAGTGTCCTGATGACACCCAATTTATGCTCCAGTGGATGATGAGGGTCAAACCTTAAATACTGATCCGTATGCATAGGTTTGTGGTATCAGCTTTTCGATGTCCACCATTACTGATGGAAATCTCAGTCTAAGAAGGCTAACTTGCCATTTTTAGACTGCCCTATCTGTTATATTTTTTAACTTTCTCTATTTGAAGGACTATTTTCTTTCTCCTTATTTAAAAAAACTAACAAAAATAATGTCACACCACGTCATCATTTAATCAGAGAGAGGTTAAAGGCTTTAATTTGCTGGAGGCTGTGCCACAAAATTGTCCCTGCCCTTACTTCAGCTGTGAATGTCCCTGTAACATCATTCAGTGTCTTCAGTGGTGATCGTGAAGAAATTTTCTCTAGACCTTTAACAGTGTTTGTTGTAACTTGACTAGATGCTTAAGAGGTTGTCAGTCTTTTTCAGGTCTATTGTTCACATTTGTGGGAATTTGTGTTACAGATCGCACTTCCTGCTCTTTCTCCAACCATGACGATGGGAACAGTGCAGCGCTGGGAGAAGAAGGTCGGAGAGAAGCTGAGCGAAGGAGATCTCTTAGCTGAGATCGAAACTGACAAGGCGACCATTGGTAAATCCAAATGGATTTGAACACATCGATCCTAAAGCGTGTTCACTTTCAGCACTACAGAGGAAAAAATATTTATGATCTTACTTTTAATATAGCCTGGTCCTGTGTGTTTGCATACAGGCTTTGAAGTGCAAGAGGAAGGGTATTTGGCAAAAATTCTGGTGGCGGAGGGAACCCGTGATGTTCCTCTGGGCGCGCCGCTCTGCATCATTGTAGAGAAGGAAAGCGACATTGCCGCTTTCAAGGATTACGTTGAAACTGGGGTGGTTGAGGTTTCCACACCACCTCCAGCACCGGTGAGACTCACAGAAAACCTGCACTTTCAAATAAGAAGTCATTTGGCTTTTGTACAGTTTTAAGATGCCTTAAGAACACTTTGTTTATGTCGTAGGTCGCAGCTCCAGCTGCTGCATCACCCAGTCCTGCTCCACCAGCAGCAGCTGCTGCCCCTGCTGCACCCAGGAAGGGTCGTGTGTTCATCAGCCCGCTTGCCAAGAAACTCGCTGCCGAGAAAGGAATTAACCTGGCTCAAGTCAGCGGTACGTAGCTGGACCTATGTGATGGACAAAGAGCGTTTGCTGAAGCTTTTACATTTTAATTTTAAATACTCTTTTGTTCAGGGTCTGGCCCTGATGGACGCATCACCAGGAAGGATATTGAGAACTTTGTTCCACCAAAAGCCGCACCTGTAAGGGAAACCCATACTGTTGAGTCACATTAGTGCCCATCAGCCCAGTTAAATCATGTGTACCCATTCTTATTGTTTAATGGTCCTTTTCTTAATACCGATGTAATACTGACAGTCTGATCAATAAGTCCGTGTCAGTCATGCCCATTTTTCTTTTAAATGATACATTTAGCTGTTGCAGGACAGTGATTTATCTGTTTTGGCAAATAATCACAATTATTAATTAATTTCCTGTACCTCTGTTTCTGTTGTCTGTAATGCAAATTAAATCTCTACGTCTGCAGGCTGCTCCAGCTGCTCCTGCATTTGCACCAGCCCCTGCTGCACCAACTGGCACCTTCACAGACATCCCTATCAGCAACATCCGCAAGGTGAGCACCACCACACACCTGCCTCTTGATGGGCCATTACATTCTGTGATGACTTCCGCTGCTAGCAGTCGGTGCATTAGCGGCTCCTTCTGTGCGGGGTGCTGTGCTGGTGTATTGAGAGCTTGGAGGCAAATGTCCCGAGGAGATCTCAGTGTAGCTCTGTTATCTCTGACCTGTGCTAACACATTTTGCCCCACAGGCGGGCACTCCATTTATCAAAACAGACCCAGCCAGCACACCTCATTCCTCTTGGTGATGAATAATGGATCAAAGCTAAAGTGCATATATTTGTCTCTCCTGCAGGTCATTGCTCAGAGGTTGATGCAGTCCAAACAAACCATCCCCCACTATTATTTGTCTGTAGATGTCAACATGGACCAAGTGCTTGAGCTTAGAAAAGAACTCAACGCTGTGAGTTTGTGCTTTCTAATAGAGATGTAACTGCACTAAAACCTCATTTCCAGCATCTCATAAACGATTTCACCCTCTTCTCTCTGCAGGAGGTGAAAGCCCAGAATATCAAACTTAGTGTGAATGATTTCATCATCAAAGCTAGTGCTCTGGCCTGCCTGAAGGTTCCTGAATGCAACTCGTCCTGGTTGGACACAGTCATTCGTCAGTGAGTAAAAACTCATTAAGAGCCACATGGAGTTTAGTTCCTATAAGCAGCAAACAGAAAACACGTTCTCCTGACTGTGGAAATATCCATCTTGCTTTGTATTCCCAGCCATTGTCTCTTTGGATCTTATCTTTAAATGAGTGCATGCATCACAGAGTGTGTTTACATGCCGTTGGGGAACATTACGCCAGTAAGTCATTTAAATGATAAAACCTTGTTACTGAAGGCAGAAACCATCACGGCCAAAAGCAACTAGTGCAGACTGGTGGTTCTCTCACAGCAGCCGAGACGTGTACAACCACAAGATAGATGCAGAGAAATGAAGTTAACTTGATAGGGAAGTTTAAAATTTAGATTTTTAATTTCAAGATAAATTAACTTTGTTATTTTGTTTTAATTATTGCGCTTGATTGAAACATTTCAAAGTTGGGCAGCATGATTTTAATAATCAAAGACAAAGTCTCGTTAGCACTGGTGAGGTGTCAGTTTATTTGCAACAGAGGGGAGAGTAGCAAAATGAAATTAACGTTGCTCGTAGCTGAAATTATTTCCATTTTCTGTGCTGTTTAAGTGTACATGAAGTCACTTGCACCGTTTCTTACACTGCGTGAGACTTTCTTTATTTTAGTTGTTAAGATGAAGTGTGCAGTATTGATTTAGAATAATAGTGGCCCTATAGTGCACTCGTTTACACATTCGCCCAACAAGCAAAACATCCTGGTAGGAGACGCAGATCTCTTTGGGTTTGTGTCAGTAATGGCATCTGTTATAAAAATGTGCCAAATCAAAACACGCGGAGCTACTCGCTGTGGCCACCTTTTGTGAATAACAGAGTGCCTGAAAGCAGCTTGTTGACTTAGAATAATAATGCAATATCTCCCTCAAGTGCAATAGTTGCAATGCCTTTATTAGACTTCCCATTATATCGGTGTGTTCCACTGCCTACTTGTATCATTGTTAATGCTGCTATTAGCACTATTTACCTCTCCATTTATAGTTATTTATGGTAGTATAAAACATATTGTTATACTTTTATTCTAATAAGAGTGCCTGTCTGTAAATATAAAGTTCACCAATGACTGTTATCTTAATGATGTGATATTTCTCAGGTTGGCAGTTTCAGTTTTGCCAGCAGAGAGCGCTCGGAATAAGTTTTTCAGTTTCGAAAGGGTCGCCTTGAAGAGAGAACTGCGCCGGCATCTGTAATGACTTTATTTATGTTTTCCAGGAATCACGTGGTGGATGTGAGTGTGGCCGTGAGCACAGCCAGTGGCCTCATCACGCCCATAGTGTTTAACGCCCACATCAAAGGACTGACCTCCATCAGCTCAGATGTGACGGCTCTCGCTGGCAAAGCAAGAGACGGCAAACTGCAGCCTCACGAGTTCCAGGTAAGGCTTTTTAATATTCTGACTGAGTGATAATTTTTTTTTTTTTTGTCCTTTCTTCGCAAACCTAAATTGTCCTCTTTATATTCCCAACCAGGGCGGTACATTCACGATCTCTAACTTAGGCATGTTTGGCATCAAGAACTTCTCGGCGATAATCAACCCTCCTCAGGCTTGCATCCTCGCTGTCGGTGGCTCAGAGAAACGTCTCATGCCTGCTGACAACGAAAAAGGGTCTGTGCATTTATGTAGTAATGTAACAGAATGGCATGGTATCATTTTAAACTGCCGTCTAATGCAGCGGGTCCTTGCAGGTTTGACGTAGCCAACATGATGTCGGTGACGCTGAGCTGTGACCACCGGGTGGTGGACGGCGCGGTCGGTGCACAGTGGCTCGCAGAATTCCGCAAGTTCCTGGAGAAACCCGTCACCATGCTGTTGTGACGAGACTGTACTGCCATCAAACTGCAGCAACAGGCAGAGGCTTCTCACTGAAGCGATCCGATTGGTCTAAACTGGTCTGGATCCTCCCGTGATTGGCTGGCCCTGGCACCAGGTCACTCCCTGTTACCCAGAAGGGGAAGAGGCAGGACTCACTCCGCTTACTTGTCTGTCTCGCTTTCTTTCCTACTGATCTGTCTCCCCTCTTGCGCTTTCTCACCTATACTCTATTTATTGTGGCCCTCATCTTACACGAGACCAGAATTAGGAGCAACTTACCCTAGAAGAGCAACTGACTGTGCGTCACTAAAAAGGGAAGTGTTACATGTCAAACCAGAGAGCAAATCTATCCCGTATACCCCTATTTCTGCCAACTTACATACGGGAATCTGTGAATGTTAGAAAATAGGAAATGCTATTTGTGGATAAAAGATTTAAGATGTTTGTATGCTTGTTGGGGATCTAAATGTTGAGGCTCACACAGATCTACACACCTGTCCCTGTTATGATCCCAGACACTCAAAATACAAGATGTTTTCTGTAGGGAGGGTGAAGCTAGGGTTATGTATATTGACTGTGGATGAAAAGAGTTGTATGTGTATATTTGTATATGGTGGTGAGACGTTTGGATAAAAACAAATCAAGCTCTTGGAGACCTCACCATAGAACTTAATAACATTATAGCTCAGAATGAAAAAGGCTGCCCTTACAGGAAATATCCAACAGTTTTGCCAATTCTCTCTTCAGCGGGGATGTTTTGTTTTCTAGTCTCAAACATTCTGTATTTCACAGCTGGAACGCACAAAGGTGGTGCTGGATGCTATTTGTAATTTGAATAAACTGGGTGAAGACAACCTTGTGCCATAAGCTCCTTTGTTTTGTGTCGTCGTTGTTGTTGTTGTTGTTGTTGGAAGACTTGATGTAAGATTGTATTCACACACGGTGATCTGCCCAAATCGAAGTGCAAGTGATGTACCTTTCTTGGGCATTGGTCTGATTGCAAACGACACCTGAACCTGGAGCCTCAATGACCACATTGGTTCAGGTATGTGGATGACATCTAGGTGAAAATCAAATCTCAGGATGTGCCACAGTTCACTGATCACATTAACTCTGTGGACCAACACAACTTTGCCAGTGAGGATATGAAAAGTGAAAGGTTAGCCTTCTTAGACTGAGATTTCCATCAGTAATGGGAGACATTTAAAAACTGCTTTGTACCATAAACCTATACATATGGATCAGTATTTAAGCTTTGACTCTCATCACACTCTGGAGAAGAAACTGGGTGTCATCAGAACGTTACAACACAGCGTGGATATCATTCCCACAGATATGGTGGCCAGGGGAGCAGAAAAGCATATCAAGAAGGCCCTGAGTAAATGTGATTATCCCAGCAGGACTTTTGTCAAAGCTGGAAAGGCACCTAAAGAAAGCTCCAGGTGATCCAGGAGAGAACAAGGACAACTGCTGTCTAAGCAAAAACCTTTCGTGATCCACAACGTACCATTTCAGTCAATTTTTCATGTTAAAAATACAGGTGGATGATGAATCAAAGGAAAAGCCTGAATGTTTGACTCCTACAGTGAGTAGAGCTGGTGGATGTGTCTTTGTGTGTGTGTGTGTGTGTGTGTGTGGTAGCGGGGGAAAAAAGAATGAATCACTGCACATCTGTGTCTAATATCTGTTCCCTATCATCACCTTCATCCTTCGAAGCATTTCTATCTCAGTGGGAGTGCCTCCATCTGAAGAACTTAATAGTTTAATGATGCCATAAACTTTGTAGTCCATATCTTTTTTTCCCTTCATATGTTGGTGCTGTTCTGGGTGCGGATGGTGTAGGCATTTATTCAAATCCCCATGGTATCACAAATCTCTCTCTCGCTCTCTACATACTCTCGCTCTCTACATATATATACATACACATACATGGAGCACCACTCTTCTACAGCCCATCCGATTTCCACAGCACAGTTGGGTCTTTCTCCATGAACCATCACAGTGAAACATGGCAGCATTTACTTATGTTCCCATATGAATTCCATAAATGTGACAACAGTTTATATGTTTAGACGACGACTGCAGAACGTGCCCGGCAGATCGACTTGGTGAGTCATTACTTAGTGAACACATTTTATGTAAATGCATCAAAGAGGAGCTCTGGTGGATTTTTATTTTGCCTGTAGGTCATAACGGAAGGATGTCATCATCTGATGACTCTTCTAGTGTCAAAAACACGCCTCTGAACATTTCTTTGCACCACTGACGACCTTCATTTTTTCTTGAAGCCTTGAAGCTGTAAATAACCAGATGATGCAAAATGTTAAAGCTGTTTTTTTGGCCTCTTACCACAAGGACAGAGAGTGTGGATTTTTGGCTTTATGGTAAAAAAAAAATGCCCAAAAGCTTATTTGAGACAACACCCAAAAGTCTGAAGCTCTTCGGTTGTTTGTTTGAATCCAGGCTCGGGCCTTTCTGTGGTCTCATGTCTGTGTGGGTTATCTCCAGGAACTCTCAGGTACTCCGGCCTCCTCCCACATACCAAATACATGCGTGCGTTTAGGTCAATTGGTGATTCTAACTTGACCAGGATGGGTTCACCCTGGACAGGTCTCTGTATTTTGACTGAAATCAGCTCCGGCCCCCTCAGAGACCCCGGATTGCATAGATGGAAGAAGCTGTATGGATTATGAACATAAATGAGCATTATTTGCTGACGAATCCATTTTAAGAATATGTTCAGTTAGTTTACTATACCTGGTGCACAGATTGTTTCACCTCTGCAAAGATGAAACATAAGATGCTCCTGAATTTGGAAAACAACCATGAAGGTTTGACACTCCCATGGCCGCACCATGTTGCTTACCTCTTGCTGAATACATGCACATTGTAGCTTCTGCAGCTGCAGTTTTCGTCACGCTACACTAACTAATTAGACTACAAGCTCACGCTGTAGGTACCACTGTAGGAACAGCTAATAGGAGCAGAAAAATTCCTTGTGCACTCGCTTACCTGACAACCTAATTAGAGAAAATTCTCCCAGCTGACAACGGGACAGAGACAGAGAGTGAAAATAACAGGGAGGGGTTGATCGCAGCACTCGATACATTAATCATGCATGCCTGGGTTTTTTGGGCCACCAGCTTGGAGACCGTAGGGATGAGATGACTGCCTCTCTGTCTTCCCTAACAGCTATGGGTGCTACAGGGAGATGGATGTTCTGGACCTTGTGTGTGTGTTTCACCGCTCAGGAGAACAGTGAGTAGGCCTGTCTTAAGAAAAGATTGAATTATTGCTGCTTTAGTACACTGCAGCAGCTTCGAGTGTTTGAAGGATTTGCAAAGTTTCACGAATGTTTGCTGCGACTCTGTGATTCTTTGCACGGATATTGCTAAGGCAGAAGGTTCCTTCTCTAGTGTAAAAGGAGACGTGACATAAATAACCTAAAACCTTATGAGTATTTAGAAAGAAGCATTTAAGCTTTTCCAGACAGAAATGTAAGACTGTGGGCGACCTCTTGATGCATGCGTGGACTGTTCGCTGTATACACATGCACAAATTCATCAAATGAGATGATATTTATTTAGTACGAGCTACAGGGGCTTTATTCATGTTAGTGCCGTTATTAATCAACTGCCTCTAAAGCGTGACCTTTTAATATTAATACAATACAGTATGTTTGACATTTTGAGTCTTAATGAAAGTCTCTCTTGAGGCCAGCATTTTCAGAACTTGTGATCTACGTAAAAACAACAAGAGAAATGACCAAACACATCCTAGTGAAGTGGCCTGTTGTTCTTCTCGTCCTGTGACGGATCTGGCTGAACCTCAGAGCTGTCAAGTTTAATTAACGACGACTGTGCTCGCTCAATTCCCACGCACACAAAAGGGCCCGGGGATGGCAGAGAGGAGGAGGGAGGAGGTTCATTATTGCAGTAATGAAGGGGAGAGTGAGGCCTGGTGCTGTCTGCACGTCAGCAGAAAAACAGCAGATGGGTGACGATAAAACAAGAAGAAATACCTGTGTGATGTCATAGGTAATGCTCGTCTCATTTGAATCTTTTCCCCCCTCCTAGCTGCGCTCAGGGTAACCATGAGAGAATCCAGTCTGGAGGTGGCTCGAGGGGATTTTGTCGTCCTGCCCTGCTCCTTCTACACCTCCGCCTCCAACCACCTCTCCAGACTCAACATCATCTGGACGCTGACTCCCTTCTCCAGTCCAGAGGCCCCGATACAGGTGTGGCAATACATCTGTCAGGGTGATGCCTTGCAATTGCATATTTTAGCATGGCTGTAGCTCATGGGGTGGAGCAGGCGATCTGCTAATTAGAGGCTTGGCGGTTAGGTTCCCTGGCTGCTCCCGTCTGCATGCCAAAGTATCCGTGGGCAAGATACTGAAGAGAAATGTCTTCACACACAAAGAACAACCCTGTAGTGCGTCACATAGAAAGCACTTGAGAATGAGGCATGTTGTATAAAGCCTTTTGAGTGTTCAGGTAGAAAGGTGCTATATAAGTTCCAGTCCATTTATATTCTCTACATATCCTGTTGTGTTCGAGTAACGTTTGTTTTAAATCAGTTTATTTCAAACGTAAGGCACAGGGGCCAGAAGTGGCCCGGTAAACACTCCAATCTGGCCCCCTGGACGGCTTTGGAAAATGTGAAACAGGGAATAAGTTTTACAGCTTTTCCTTCTGGCAAAGGTCTTCCCAGTGACCATTCATACTGCACCACACACACACACCAAATCCAAATTTTAAAAAAGGACATTTTCTGTGAATTAACAAAAACTTTGTTTCATTGTTACAGGACAAACTGTGAAATGAGCTTCCAGAACTTTTTCTGCCCATTTTCTACAATTTAAACCTAAAACATCGATCTGACTGATTTTTTTTTTTCACTTACTGCAGCAGCATTTCTTTATTGGGTAGAAAAACTGAGGCGTACCATTAAAACTGCAGTTATTTTCTTATATATCCCCAGGATTAAACGTGTAGCTAAACATCTTTACACTTAAGATCAAAGTGTTTGTGGCCCACAATGTAAATGGACTTTGACATCCTTGTTTTAATTGATTTCCAGGTGATTGTGTACGATCACGGGCAGGTGATTGAAGACCCCTCCCTCATTGGCAGGGTGGGTTTCACAGGTAAAATGTAAGATGATCCTCTTTTCATAGATGAAACTTGATACTGAAGACAGACAAAAACATTATTTCATGTGCTCCTTGTGCAGGTCTTCCTTTGAGTGCAGATATCATGCTAAACGACACACGGGTCTCAGATGCTGGTATTTACCGCTGCATGGTTAACAACCCACCGGAGATTACAGATCCCGGCATCGGAGAGCTGGTGCTCAGTGTTCTGGGTAAGTTATTGAGAGTTGAGCAGCTGGCAGAAGCACTCGCACATTATGACCATTTACCAAAGCAGGAATTGGTGATCCATTTGTCTTTTTTTTTTCTCTGTGATTCTGACTATGATATTTGTTGTTTTCCAAACCAAATCTGCCAAAACTGCTGTGGATTTATTTGTAGTGCAAATACCGAGGAGCCAAACAGGTTAGGTTAATTAAAACATTTGTAGCCCTGCCGACAGCAATCGTGGTGCTGCTGGTGAGTCTGTTTTTTAGTTCAGACTCACACAATTTTCTAGATACAATCATGCGGCCGAGGGGAGGTTTCCTAATGACTTTGGTGGCTCTGTGACTTTTCCTCCAATGAACAACCTGCTGGGAAGATTTCTATAATATTTGGCAACACACATTCACACAGCTCTTAGGGTGAATTCTGCTATCTTAGTTGATAAACCGAGTTTGTCTCTGGTGTGAATCGGCTGATAAAGACATAATGTTGTTCAGTGCTTTGGTTGAAGCAGAGTGCATCCAATAAAGGAAAAATATTTTGAAACCTTATCAGATCTCATAATTTTGACAGAGAATTGCACAATCCCTGAAGGTTAAAACTGATTTGGGAGAGCTGCTATAACGTGAGTGTAATGTGATAAAAGGTTTGTCTAAAGTAAATCCAGCAGTTCCCATGCTTTTGGGACAAAGGACGCATAATCTGAATAGAGGTGAAGCATATGCTTAGAAGCACTTTTGTTCTTGGAAGTCAAAATTTCAGCTCATCTCAAATTTTTGAGTTATGAGCCTTAATTTGCTCAAACTTCTAAGTCAAATTTTTAAGATAACTCAAACCTTTGAGACAATAACCTGAAATTCTGACCTATAAATAGCAACATTTTTTTTTCAGTGGCAGAAATAAGCTTCTGCAGAGCAGAGCCAGGCAGAGCATAATGAAGCATGAGCATGTTCTGTTGTTACAGCAACATTACTTGTTGTAACAATAAAACAAGACTATTTTAAACTGTGTTGTCACATGTTGATATGACAACACAGTTGACCACAACCCCCCAAAATACACACCATTAACTTTAGCTGTAATACAGATAAAAAGCACAGATAATGTGAAATTTGGAATGCTATCCCAGAGGCATACATTGATAAATCCATTTATACAAGAGAGTTTAAATGTTATTGAGTCAGCGGTTTACCAGATAGTTAAATTTTTACAGACCATCTTTCAGCTTTGCTTCTAAAAGCCACCGGCTTAAAAGTTCAAATGTGTGTCGTCTCGGTTTGTATCACATCTTTTAAGAAATTCATCTGTGGGTCATCTATAGTGCCGCCTTCGCTGCCTGTGTGCCAGTGGGATGGAGACATCAATATGGGAGGAAGTGTCAGGCTGTCCTGCTTGGTGGCAGAGGGCATCCCCACTCCAGAGATCCGCTGGGATAAACTGAATCCAGATGAAATCTCCCTTCCCATCAACATGGAGAGTCAGTTACACACACACACACGGATATGTATTAAACTTAAAGCACCCCTTGAGCTGAATCAAAATAATCTTGTGTGCAGATCGTTATTTAGATCTTAAAGTCCAAAAAGAGTCAACTAAATGACCCTAAAATGACGCACAATAAATGTTTGAATTTAATAGTGCAAGTGAAATATGATGGATATTATAATTGACTCCATTATAGCGCAATAAGGCTTCCGGCTATGACAAGCAGATTTAGTGCCTATTAAAAAGTATTTAACCACTTGGTGGCTTTTTCACTTAAGGCAAAAACACGCACACATGGGTCTGCTATAGAAAAAAAAGGAAGGCGTATTAAAGTCATAAGTGTTTTAAAATGAAAGTGTATTTAGGACTGTTTAAATGGAAGAGAAATTTAGTATTGCACTTCTTAGAAAAACAAAATCGACTATTTAAAGAAAGGATGGACTGAATTGGAGCATCATTAGCAAATATAACTTTAACTTTAGTCTCCAGTGTATGGGATAAGCTTTTTATTTCAGTTTTTCCCCACAGAAATAATTATGTCACTCAGCATGAGACCTGTGGCTAAAACACGAGTTTTACCAGATGTGGTACAAAAGAGCTTTTATCAAAGATCTTTGATTTAAAAAGAAAAAAAGAAAAAAAGCTTTTCTATATAGACACTTGAGTGGAAAGAAATGTCATCATCATGAAGGTTATTCTCCCACTAATGCATATCATTAACTCCTGCTTTGTGTTTTGTCCTGTTTGCTGTCTGGTGGTTTCCAAATGCTCACTTTCACTCACTCCCTCACTGGTTGGAGCAGATGGCTTCTCCTCCCTGAGCCTGGTTCTGCTGGAGGTCTCTTCCTATTAATAGGGAGCTCTTCTTACCCATTAGACTGCTGGGCTTCTCTCCCCAATACTGTAGGGTTTTTTCTTTAAATGTAAACTTCCTTGAGATAACTTTTGTTGTAAACAGGTGTTATATAAACCGAATTAAAGTGAATTTAATAACATAAAGTAGTCAAATGCTCTTTAAAAAGAGCACTGATGTGTTCTTGCTTATTTTCTCTCAGGTTAAATACTCATACATGACACACGCTTTAGATATTAGCGTTCACACATGTGCAGGTGATCCTAAATGCTCTAAATTATTGTTTTTTGACAGTTTTTTCTACTCTTAGGAGGATATGATAAATATGACTACCTCGCAGCCACAGGTACTCGGTATAGTGGCCCCAACCCACCAGCTTGTCAGATCTTTTGCTTCTGATGGGCACCCAATCAGGAGAAGGTTTCTTTGAAGTAGTGCGGAGATCCTCAAAGAGAGGGAAGCTCAGTTTGTCCTCTTCAGATGGTGGATGAAATAAAGCCATTTATAGGATCAATAAGGATTGTTTTGAAACATGAATAATGCAAAGAGTTCAAGCTTAAAAATACATATTCCTGGAAATAAGCTTAATACTCCACTTAAAAATAATTAAAGGAATACCTAGAAACACAACTGATCTCATTGGGGGGAAAAAATCCTGCCGGATATCTATATTGATGTGGACCGGGTAACAGAAGAAAGGATGCCACCTTGTTTGATGGAAATGAAAATTATTAACCTACAGAAGACTAAATTCAAAGACAAATTCAAAGGGATCTCCTCCCAGATCTGGACCACGGCATCACTGAGCTCTGGACTGTCTGAACTGCACCCTGGCAGTGTCGGATGGACTGAAACATAAAGTCCCAGAGGTGTTCTATTGGAGCCAGTCAATGATATCAATACCTTAATTCTCCAGAAACTGTCTGCATTTTCTCACCACGTGAAGTCGGGTTATTGTCAAACACCACAAGGAACCCAGGACCCACTGCACCAGCGTAGAGTCTGACAATCCAAGGATTTCATCCTGATATCTAATGGGTCAGGGTGCCGTTGCCTAGATGATCAGATCCTGGTACTGCTGATGGTTTAAGGACCTTCTACGGCCCTGTCCTGCTCTCCTAGAGTAACTGCCTGTCTCCTCCATGCTCTTGAGACTGTGCTGGGAGACACAGCAAACCTTCTGTCAATGGCACATAGTTATGTGTTATCCTGGAGCAGTTGGCCCTGACCCTAGGGGTGAGTATTTCCTAATACTCACCCCAGCTTGTCTGACACCACCAACCACTACTGAAAACAGTCAGAAAAAATGAGAAGGACAAAAATGGCAGAGTCCTCCACCATGTAAAACCATTCCTGTCTTGGTGGTTGTCTTATTGTTGGCCTTCAATGCCCCTGTTGTTATTGTCATTAACAGCAAAGCAGCTGAAACCGATTAACAACCCCCTCTGATACTTAACTCACCACATCTATATCCCAGAAAGTTTAACTGCCTTAACGCTATATTCTGATTAAAAAGTGTTCCTTTCTAATTTTTTAGCCATTATATAATGCTGGAAGTTTAATATATATTAAGCATGAGATTTGTAAGACAGCGCACTCACCGTCATACTCGTCTTCCTCTCTCTAAGGTGAACTATCGGGCTCTGTTCAAATTGTCAACGTGTCCTCTCAGACCTCCGGCCTGTACCGATGTTCCGCCACTAACACCCTGGGAACAGAGAACTGCTACATCAACTTATCCATCTACAGCAGTAAGATCCTCTTTGTTCACCCATAACCCTCTGCCAGAGTTTTTATGCCCTGTGATAAAACGTTCTTGTATTTCTGCCCAGCCCCAGACAGTCCCTCTGGTGTACTGCAGGGTGTGCTGCTGACCTTGTCTATGTGCCTGCTGTTGCTGGCTTTGCTGGTGCTCGTTCTGTGGCTCCATCACACAGGGCAGGATGGGAGGTTGAGGAAGGGGAGAGGAGACAAGGATGAGTTTTATAACGAGATACGGTACACGCCGTCCCTGATGAAACGCTCTTTTGTTTGATTTCTCAAAGACTTTCGGGACTTTTTAATGTATCCATGTAAAAGATGTCTGCAGCCCAGACCAGTGTTCCCTGAATGTTACTCCACAGCTGTAAAGCATCAGAAACTTTGAAATAAAAGTGGAATAAATGTTCTGAAAGGTGTGATAGCAATGCGTCTCATTTATGCTCATTTCCTCCAAACCAGCTTTTAAAGGTAACCATCAATGATCCCCTCAGCTTTAACCAAAGACAAAAAACTGCACTCAAAGTCAAGTCACCATCTTTCATGTAAGTTTTCCCTGTTTTTGGTCATAATTCTGAGCTAAGCTCTTACCTGGCTTCTGCTTCACATGGACCTCGCGAACAAGAGTGGAATCATCTAACTTCTCAATAAAACAAATACCTACATTTCCCTGAAAGCATCAGGCGAGAACATTTATGCACATTATCAGAGTCGATAAATTTAGGTTGCCAGTGGGAAATGTCATTGGGTTTTCAATCCAACTCCTCCTTGTAAATCTCTTGAGAAAACCAAGCATTTTCCTTGGACGCGAGGTTGAACTGTTCAGTGTAAGAGGACAGTGACACTGCTTTTAGAGCATTTTTTTGGCTTTTGAATATTTTCAGCAGCCACACACTGGCCACTTTATTAGGTATGCCTCACTAGTATTGGGTTGGGATCCTTTTACCTTCAGTGCTGCCTCAAATCAGAAGGTGCTGGAAACATTCCTCAGAGATTTTGGTTGATGGTGACATTACATCAGCACATAATTCCAGCAGATTTGTTGGCTGCATATCCACGATGTGAATCTCCTGTTTCACCACATGCCAAAGGTGTGCCACTGGATTGAGATCTGGTGACTGTGGCAGCTGTTTGAGTACAGTGCCATAGTGCTGGAAGCACTGTGGTCAAAAAGGGATGAGCACGCTCCGCAGCAATGCTTAATTGGTACCAAGTGTGCAAGAAAATATCCCCCACACCCCTCCACCACCATGCTGAACATGATGCTATCATGTTGTTTACACCAAATCCATTTTTCCTTGGAGACATTTGTGTTAACGAGAAGTTAAACAGATTACCCGATGAAGTGGACAGGTGAGCGTACAGTTTAATTAAACCCGAGTGCCCGCTCAGTGGTGCTGTTTTTACTGTAGCACAAGGCTTTAAGCTGCTAGGACAAAGATTGAAAATCCTACAGACAAAAACAACAGCAAAAAACAGACCAACAGGACAAATGCCAGAAAATAAAAATCACACAGCAGTTAATTTGCAAACAAAGACAAAAACCTTTAATTTAAATAGGAGGGGAAAAAAAAAATCACATAAAAAAAAGAAACTGTACAGAACATTTAACATCGACTTAAAGTTCTTAAATAAAAGACCCCGCCCCTCCAAAAGTAACTAAAAATAACAAAACTATAACAAAGTGGGATGGTGTATGATACATTTTTGTGCAAAAGAAGTATGAACCAATTCTTCCCAAACTGCACATCTTGATGTGGAGAGGGCGCCTCTCTCCACTCAGGTGTCTTTCTACAGGTAAACACGAGAGTCCCTCCCCTAAACATCAGCATAGTGTCTTTGATGTAAAAAGACCCCCCCCCCCAAAAAAAAAAAAATCTAATAATAAAATAGATTTATATTTTAAATATATTTATATAACAAACATGCTGTACAGAACGTCAGAGATTAAGAAATCCCTTTTTTTGGACACTCACATCTGTCTGTCAACTTGTGCTTCCCCGACTCCAACTAAAAGGCAAAAAAAAAGCAAAACTGAACAAAAGTCGAGCTCCCCATCGTTTAGAAGTAAAATAAATGAAAAAAGAAAAACAGAAAACAGCACTGATCAGAAAAGTCTGTTTTTCCTGAGTTGTGGGAGTTTCTAATGCAGTTTAAGATGGAAGCTGACACACTTTTACCTGTTTCTTCACAGCCACTCGAGAAAAAAAAAGGAGAAAAAACCCCAAAAAACTAAGGGCTGCTCAAAAGATTAAAAGAAAGAGAGGGGGGGGGGGAGGAGGCTGCTGAGCTTTATCTTCTAAAAAGCTTAAAATGGCTAGATGGGGAAGGGGGGGGACACTGCGAAGAAAAAAAAAAAATTGCCTTTAACAGCATGCAGAACATCTCTTAAAAAGAGGGACTAAAAGGGAGCATCTATTGTAAGTCTTCCTGCAGAAGCAGTCAGTTCCTTTCCCAGTATACACCCTGAGAACACTGGCCTCCATCCAACTTTCCAGCAGGGAAGGGGAAAAAAAACAAAAACAAAAAAAACCCCCAAAACCCAAACAAATCATTTATGAGGAAAAAGCAGCATATGGCGATTCATGCTATGGCACGAGGTCGTTTAAGAATTCTTCACCCAGTGCGAAGAGCCGGAAACCGTCGGGGACAAAGCCAGTGGACCCGGGGAAACTTCTGGGGCTAAAATTTTTTGACAGAACTGCAAGTTTTTCTTTTATTTTTTGTTTTATGAAACTCTCCCGTTTTCTGCTTTTCACAGTGGTAAAAAAAAATAAAAATAAAGGCGTGGGAAAAGAAACAAACTTAAAGCGATTTCAGGAACACTTCCAGTTATGTTCCACACTTAAAAATAACCAAAAAGAGCCGTTGGTGAGATGGTGCAAACGTGACGACACCAAACAAACTGAGGGGAGGGGGCGGGAGGGTAGACAGAAGGCAGATTTCCAACTCAATATATCAACACACCATATAGACAAACCCCGTTAAAGACATCTGTAAGACATTATCAAATAAATATTCCACCTTTGCTTTCAGTATTTATTCAGCTTTTGTTTATTTCCAACTAAAACGCTGGATTTAACTGTTGTAGAAACAGCAGTAGTAGTGGGTATTATAGTAGTAGTAGCAGGAGATGCAGAAGCAGTAGTATAGTAACAGAAAGGCCCAGACTGCAGGCAAAGAGCACACTGGGGATACACTGATGTATCAGCCAATCACATGGTCAGTTAACCAGTGGCTAATGGTTGTCGGTAGTGTCACATCAACAGCATGATGGAGGAGGAGGACTTAAAATAGTTTCATAATGAAGACGTCTTTTGTTTCCCTGGTGCAAAAGGAGGATAAGTAACTTAAAAAACAAAAGAAAAACAAGCAGCTAAAAATATATATGGGTATCAGACAAACTGTTATTTTAGACATCAGTGCATCCCTAGCAAACACAGCTCTCCTCACAAAGCAGCCTGGACCCCGGCTATTCAGAAAGCCATGAGCTGATTGGATCTGATCAGGGAGGACATTAGTGATCAGTAATCCAAAGAAAACAAACTCAGTGCACATTTGACACCGAGGGATTCGTGAAGATTCAAGTAAAAAACAAAAAATAGAAGACATTCCACTCACCAAAGCAAAAAAAAAAAAAGAGGATTAAAAAAAAAAGTTCCTTACACTCCCAGCTTGTGAATTTGTGATCAACACAATTTTTCACAGATTTGACTCGTCCTCTGTTTGATCCTGATTAATGGAAACCAGCTCTGTCTGAAGTTCTCCAGGTTGCTAGTCAGATACAGGACTCCACGATGTCCAAGCCTACATACGCTGTAAACTAGCAGTAAAAGCACCACATGTCAGCTGGGCTGGAAGGGAGTTTGTTTTTTGTTTGGGGGGGTGGGGGTGTTCCCTGAAACTTGCTCCAAGACAGAACTGTTGATATAGTCAGGCACCTCTGCAGGAAAATGGGCCAGAGTACAAGAATAATGTTTTCTTGTTTTATTTTCTTCTTCTTCCTCATATAATATGTGTATTTGTGCAGGGGAAAAGAAGTGGAGGCTCCTGAAATTAGCCAATATGTCATGTGAAATATTGTTTGATGCACAACTGTCCGGCGAGGATGGTTACATGTGGGGGGAAAACAAAAACAAGGCTTATTGTGGTCTCCACGTGTCCTTTAGTTGCACGTACAGCAATGTACTCGTCCTTTTTCTTTTTCTGGATTTATTATGAGGCCCCCCAAACAAACAGAAAAAACCTAATGCTGCTGCAGACGTCAAGTTAGAGATTGTCCTCTAGTCTCCAGTATAGAAAAATAAACAATCCTCAAGCAAAATATCCCTTATAATTTGCACTGGCCTGTCTGGCCTGTCATTACTTTTACAACCAAATGGTTGGCTGTAGAGACAGCGAGTGCTCAGTCAGGAAAAGAAAAAAATGTAAAATTAAAAATGAGTACATCATCAGGTCTTACGAGTTGTGATGAAAGCTGACTTTGGAATAAACAGGTTGGCTAAAATGATTTCATGGTCTGACGTGCATCAGCTCAGCATGCTATGTTTAGCTCTCTCTTGACTAACAAGAAGAGTGATGTGTATATTCCCAGATCCACGCTTGATTCAAAGTGCCATCAGAGGACTTCCAAACTGTGGCTGCGCTGAGTTAGTTCAACAACAGTTCATGGAATGAGTCCCAAAGGCTGGAATGAGTCCGGACTGGACCGGTCCACATTCAACTGCGGTGTGCTTTCACTGTAGAAACTGTCAATAGTGCAGACTCAGCGCAGGTGATCAAGTAAAGGCAGCTCTGTGGATTCCTCTCTGGGAGTGGGAGGGTCCGGGGATGGATCTGTCGTCTGAGTGGCTCCCAGTGGATCTTGCGTTAGACCGGCCTCTTGTAGGGATGCAGGAGGAGCAGGCTGAAAGAGACAGATTGATAATAAGAAGACGATTAAGTGCGTTTATCAACAGCA
Source organism: Mchenga conophoros (assembly GCF_057382185.1). NCBI lineage: Eukaryota > Metazoa > Chordata > Actinopteri > Cichliformes > Cichlidae > Mchenga > Mchenga conophoros. The sequence goes on along the minus strand of NC_140535.1, from coordinate 17,652,893 downwards.
CGACCAACAAGGCAGGCAAAGAAAAGCCCACTGCTTCATATTCACAGCTGAACAAAACAAAATGATTCAACGTGCTGTCAAAATCTGTATCATCGAGGTCCAAACAAAAGCAAATCAAGTCATTCGCACAGGCACAGGTACAAAAAGGACGTCCCACTGAGCAATCTGGATCATGATCTGAGAAAGCATGCCATATTTATAAACCACTTCCTGTTTGAATTACTGAACAACAACAAGCCACTCACTGCATATGTGCATCTGTTCAAATGAGCTTAATGCAATATCTCAGTAGGTGTGACTATCGTCTGCTGTCTGCTTACCGTCTACTGTAAAGACATCATGTAGGCAGAAATATAACTAAAGATTTACTTCATTACTGATCAATCTATCAGTTCTGTTGTCTCAGAACTCCTCAGACATTTGGTCTGTTAAAATATCCCCAAACACTCTAAAAAAATGCCCTGAGTGGGTTTGAAGAGACATTAAAATATTTTAAGGAACAATTTTTGGGGGTTAACATAAGCAAGACTCAAATCTAGGAAGCAGTAACCATAGAAACACAGCATATTCTTCTTAAGCTCCTCTTTTCCATTTTGTCCATGTGCCTGATTATTTACTTTAGCATATTGCGAATACTCAGTTGTAAGCAACTCTACAAAAAACACTGATCTGATAAAACAGAATGGTCTGAGTGGATTTACTAACAACAGGAGGGCTATATCTATCTGCTACCCCTGGGAAAAATTTTCAGAAATCACAATATCTCTTTCCACTGCTATGCGGATGATATCCAAGTCTATTTCCCTCTGGATTTGGATCTCCAATCCCCGCTATTGCCGTTGCTTAACTGCCTGTGTGATGTCAGAGACTGGCTATTTCATAACTCGCTTACCCTCAATGAAAACAAAACAGAAATTATCGTCTTTGGTAGCCATATGCCGTTGAAACAGCTATCGGGGACCTTAGGTTCTTATGCCAGCCATCTATCGTCTACTGTCAGAAATCTGGGAGTAGTGCTGGACAGTTCCCTCAAATTAGATAAGCAAGTGGCTGCAGTGGTAAAAACCAGCTTCTACCAACTACGCCAAATTTCGAAGGCAATGCCTTACCTACGACACAAGGACCTTGAAAGGCTCATTCATGCTTTCATAACCTCTAGACTGGACTATTGTAATTCTCTTTACTTAGGCCTCCAACTCTCCCTCATCCAACGCCTACAATTAGTCCAGAATGCCGCAGCACGCCTTTTAAGCGGCACTAGAAGACAGGATCATATCACTCCTATTCTAGCTAACCTCCATTGGCTTCCTGTCAAGTACCGTATTGTTTTTAAAATTCTTCTATACACTTTTAAAATCTTAAATAACTTGGCACCCAGTTATTTGATTGACCTTCTTAATTTATATATCCCTACAAGGGCACTCAGATCCTCTAATCAGGGGCTCCTAATGCAACCAATGTCTCGACTAAAGACGAAGGGGGATCGTGCCTTTGCTTTTGCTGCACCAAAACTGTGGAACAGCCTGCCGGTTGATGTCCGTGCGTCGGAAACTATTCAATCTTTCAAATCACGGTTAAAAACCCATTTGTTTAAGCTTGCCTTTCAAACTACTTAGCTTAATTTCTTCCCGGTTCATGCTTGTTGCAATAGTACCATCCTATAACTGTATTTTTGTTGTTGATTGTTTTCTTTTGCTGTAAACCTGCAAGTATGGCTCGTCTGTGAAGCACTTTGTTGTACCTGTGACTTTTAAATGTGCTATAGAAATAAAATTGAAATTGAAATTGAATTTGCTGGATTTGTTTGATTAATAGAGAAAGAGTCAGGTGATTTATGCATCAGAGTGTACTGACTGAGCGTGAGTATCTGTATTTCTGGATCTTTTTAAAGAACTGAACAACTATGGACAGTCTCCTTACCTGTGTGCGTATGGTCTGTAATGGTGCTCCTTCCCCCTCCGTTGAAGCTGGTCCATTAAAGCCCTTCCTCCCTGAAAAACTCCACTTGCTAAAGTGGCTCTCATAGTGTAGTCCGCTGCCCGGGCCAAGGCCAGCCCGCTGGCCCGTTCTGTGCCCCGAGCTCTCCAGGAGACTTGCTGGGCAGAAGCGCTCTGGGCCTGGCAGAGGTGGAGGAGCCACTGAGCTGCTGAAGGAGAGCTGAGAGCTGGACAGCTGCTGGCCCAGGAGACCCTGGATGGAGGATGTACGCTGTAGGGATGAGAGAAGTCCTGCCTCCATTCTGCCCTCTGACTGGCTGAGCAGAGCTAATGGGAGAGGCTGAGGGTGGTGATGCCAGCTCTGGGTTGGACCAACAGGGTTGTCTGTGCCTGAAGTGTAAGAAAAAAAAGCACTTTTAACTCCTAAAAATAAAATACTTGCAATACATTTCATCTTCATGTGACCATAACAAGCTAACAAAAACACCTCCATTTCTGTTTCGGTTCTTACCCATCGAGGGCTGGACAGTGGTGATGTGTGGCTGTGGAAGGCTGGAGGCTGGTGTACTCTGGGTGGTGTGAACAGCTGGGTTGGTGGAGATGGAGGTGGAGCCGCCTCCACAGTCTGAGTCTTCTATGTTCCCCCCGCTGTTGCAGCCAGCCCCGCACCCTTTCTGTAACCTGCAGGGAGACATATGTTACAGTTATGTTTACTCTCTCTTAAAGCTCATGTGTACATTTATTTAAGCAAAGAATTTGCACCTGTCCCAGCTGCTGATGAGCCAGGTGTAAATGTTGTGTGGGCTGACTGGTCCTCCCCACACAGAGCGGAGCTGGCTGTGTTCCCCAGCATAAGAGGTTGTGAGGGGGGACACGTAAATGGGGTAGCCGATGGGCTGGTCGCACGAGGAGTTAATCATATTCCTCAGTGCTTGTTTGGCATTTTGAATGCTTCCTCGTTCGGGGTTACGGTTGCGCAGGAAAACCAGCTCCTGCTGCTGCCCCGCCCACAACCCACGCACACACTCTCTGTTCACCTATGGAGGGCAGAAAAAAGAGAGATGAGGATCTGACAATCCAGGCATGTGATGAGTCAGAGACAACAAGACAAAAAAAGAAGAAGTGCTAAACGTAACAAGCTGCGACCTTGATAACTCTGAAGCTGAGGAATCTCTTGTTAAGCATGATGATCTTGTACTCGTCACTGCCGTCATCCATGATGTGGCGCAGTGCTAGGAGTGAAGGCATGTTTGCTAGAATAGCGCTTCGCCACACGGGGTCACCCTCGTGTGATATCAACATCTTTTCCTCATTGGCAGTGATGGCGTCAAACAGGACCATAGGATCCTCGTACTCATCTGGAGATGTAAAGTGATCCTGAAAGAAACACAGATTATACAAACAGTCTCACTTCAGTATCAAAAAAAAGAGTAAATATTGGCACTCCAGCACTAGTTTTCTTCTCTGGTACCTGGTGCAGTTTGAGTGACATCCGCACTCCTGGTGCTACGACCCGATTCAGCAGGTCCATATCCGCAAACACCCACTCGTCACGAGGAGATGTGATGCGGAAGTCTCCCTTGAAGAGTGCATGAAGGCCATAGAGAAACGGTTCCAAGCTGTCAAACAAACAAAACAACAATAAATCTGCCATATTCTTAGCATATATATGCATGGCATCAGCAACAGTGACAGACATGGTTGTGCGGCCTGGTGAACTTACCTTGCTGACATGCTGTGTGAGGCCGTGCCCAAGGCTCTTCTTCCCAGGATACAGAGGCCAAAACAGAGGTTGACAAGTGGAGAATCTCTTTCGCAAGTCACCGGCTAAAACACAGTGAAGCACAAATAAATTGTGCAATGTTGTACATTTAATGCCTTCTGTATTTCTGTTATTAAACATTTCACTTGTTTGTAATGATGAAAAAAGTATCCTAATGACAGACATAAAGTGGAAGACAACAAATGTCATTTAGAAAAATGCGACCAAATAGCATCTTCTTGTGCACATGAAAGCAAGATATACTTGATCCGTTATGATCAAAATATGTGTAGCATAAGGGAAAAAGCACTACAAATGCAACCCACGCATGTGACGTTATAGTTTAAATGTTGTGGAGGAGTCTTACTGTCTGGCGCCTGCTGTTGCAGTACTGAATCCAGTCCAGGTAAACCATGCAGAATGAGGACGGGGTGATGCCGGACGCTCTGTGATCATAGTCCTCGTCAATGTTCAGGTTGAAGGTGGGGTCACTGTCTACGTAGTTTGATCCGAGACAAGGTCGTAAAGCCTCCTGAATTGTTTCATTGGTCAGCCACTCTTCCAGCTTAGAAGATCGACTCACATAGTAGATGATGCTCTATTGGACACAACAAATACATAATCCAAAATACTAGTCACGCTAGGAAAACATTTTTGTAGACAGCTTTAAATCCACATCAAGGATTACAAGTATGTGCATATTTTAGCTTCATATCTTAGCTTCTAAATTTCTATGACTTGCTCTTCATCACAGAAGTAAAACAGCCTCGAGTCAACTAAAGTAAACAAAACCAACTGCAATAAAACGCAAAAAGCATGATGTGAGAACAGAGTAAAAACAGCTCCTCAACATTGGCTCACCTTGACGTAGTATGTGATGAGGATCTTACGAAGGTCAAATACTTGCAACATGGAGGCGGCATTGTTGTCGCTGATGCTGTAGCCTTCGAGCACGTACTTTGTAGCAGCCACCTCCCAGGCCAGCCAGCGCTGTCCAAAGGCAGCATTGAATGACAACATGTGAGGCAGGTGACCTGGTTCACAGCAGCAGCAGCCTTCATCCTCCTCCACCCCCTCTGTGATTGCTTCTACCTCCCTCTGCTGACAGTAGGTACCTGGAAAGATGTGAAACATAAGGATTAGCTGCTCTATTAAAGGGCTCCAACAGATGACACTGACACAATCTGCCTGGAAAACACAACTTCAAAAAAATATATATCTGCATAATGTGTTTAAAACTTTTATGGACAGAGTTTCTGCGTGTGTTGTAATTGGCTGACGGTTTTGGCTTGAGTGGCCTCAGGATCTCGTCTTTGTTCTTGGTTTGTTTGGCTTCGTCAGCCTGTGACCTCCAGCTTGGGCTAAGGCAGTTTGCAGCTGCGAGGAAAATTAGCACCTCCAAGTCTGAGGTCCAACGGGTGTCTTCACTCAATTCAATTTTATTCATACTGCGCCAAATCAGAACAACAGTTATCTAAAGGCGCTTTATACTCTAAGGTAAAGACTGTACAATGACACGAAGGAGATCCTCCACATCTGGGATGAGTTGCTGCTCTAAGTGGAGGAGTTTAAGTATCTCTGGGTCTTATTCATGAGTCAGGAGGAGCGGAGCAAGAGATTGACAGAGTGGCACAGTATCTGTACTGGATGCTGCACTGGTCTGTTGTGGTAGAGGTATCAATTATCTCTAGCTACTCCAGCTCCCATACGGTCACAAGCTCTGGGTAGTGACTGAAAGAACAAGATCATTGATACAAGTGGTGGAAATTAGCTTCTCTGAAGGGTGACTGCTCTCTCCCACAGTGATAAGGTGATAGAGTTCAGAAAAGAGCCACTAACTCCTCCACATTTGAGGTAGTTTGATGGATCTGACTAGAATGCCTCCTACATGAGGTGTTCTGGGGCATGTCCTACTGAGAGGCAGCCCTGGGGCAAACCCAGTACACCCTGGAGAGATTATAGCTCTCCATTAATTCGGAAACGCCTCAGTTTCTGCCCAGATGAGCTGTAGGAGATCGCTGGGGAAAGGAAAATGTTGATATCTCTGCTTAGACTGCCACCCCTTGCAGAAAATGAACTTTGATAAAATCAGAAAAAGTATCTTGTGTTAAAAGGTGACCTTTTTTGTTTTCTAAAATTACGCTGGTAAGAGGTGCTGTACATAGGTTTCATGTCAACACATGAGACTCTTCAGCTAATTTGGACTGACTTTAATGAGTTTTAAAATCAATAAAATCTTGGTGAGGTTTTTAAGAGTCACCAAATTAGGCTAACATGTGTCACACGGGGTATAACCAATAAGAGATGTTATGCTTATTTAAGGCTAAACACCACCTAATTATTTGATGTGGTGTCCAAATGCCAATAGGTCTCCAATAGGTCAAAGCATTTCTGAGATACGACAAATCCAGTGACAGTGTGATCATATTCTTTAAACGCTTTAAAAGCTGTGTGCATAAAGAGAGCTCCAATCACTCATTCACTGGTCGTGACAGAGTCAGACATTATAATGAAACTTGGTGAAATGACTGTCAAAGTCAGAGTGTCAAATTTAATAATCTTTTACCCTACAGCTCTAGCAGCTGTCACAGACTCCAGCAGGAGAGAAACAAGAGGAACGATATGATTAAGAACAGGTAGAAACACTTCACTGCCCACACATTCAATGCTTGGCCTTGAATAATTTTACTCAGCTAAAAAATAAAAAAAGATTAAACTTAACCAAAAAAATAATCTGTTTTAAGGTCGTATCATTATAGATCATAAAGCCCCGCTTTGCCAAGTGACAACCTCTTCAGAGGCTGACGCACAACTTTTTTTTTTGAATCCTCAATGACCTTAAAATAAACCAACAGATGTGAAACTGATCTCTTTTAAGAATAAAAATATGCTGTAAGAACTTAAACACAAAGTAATCTTCAAAATATGAAGGTGAAGTGGCTTTAGACGACTTTTCAATCTCTCCCCCTCATTCCTCTGCAATCAAGCCTTCATTTTCCACGGAGATTTCATACTTAATGGCAGACATAATTGCACAGGGTACGAATTTCATCGTCAATCGTGTAATTTTTCTATCGGCATGAAATAATGTGACGACATTTACATTTATTTAACATTTACTTTATGACAAGTTAAATCGAGAAACTTCTACGTCTGCTGCCACCTAAAGCTTTATATTCCAGGGAAACTAGTGCCATCAGAAACCTCTTTTTAACTACTGATTAAGCTACAGCACCACATCCCCATAATAAGTACTTTTTCACAACATTTGACTGATGTCCACGTCACAACAAGATGGTAAACAACTAAAAACTACATTACTATTTTATGAGCTCTAAACATCGCATGCTGCTGACCTCTGAACTCTAGACCCCTCAGCTGGAAGGTCACAAGGCCGTTGCCGATTTCGATGATGTGGACCAGAGCGTTGAGGTAGTCTGACGCGAGGATGAAGCAGTCGCCCGTGCTGTAGTTCCCCCAGCGGCCGAGCAGTAAGTCTCCACAGAGGCTGTGCTGCAGAGAGCGGGTCAGGTGCTCGTAGAAAATAGAGTTCAAATTGTTGTCATCAGCACCTTAATGATAAAAACAAAACAGACTGTCACCTTCATTTCAGAACAAAAATCGGTAAGCATCGACAGGAGGGAACACTGTGGCATACCTGGGTTGCGGTCTAACTGGGTGGCAAGTCTAGTATTGGAATGATCGACCCTCTTGGTGCTGTAAACAGGACAAATTAGGATTAAAACCAAATAGATTTAATTTATATTAAGAGTGTAAGATATACAGTTTCACACTTGCAAAGGTTATTTAACCAAACACATACTTGTAGTCGCGCTCCCAGAATTTAACGGGCCTGGTGTATGAGGTGACAAATACAGCACTGCCAAGGACAGGATTGAGAGGTGTGGAGAAGATGGCAGAAAAGACAGCTTGGACAAAAAGAACAGCAGAGTCTGAAATAGCAAGAGTTAAGGACATGTCACCAAAACCCCCAAAGCAAAACAAAAATCTCCACTGAATAACTTCACTGACACTTAAGACTATCAAAACAAAGAATACAGCACAAAATAACAATAACCTCTGTGCAGTAATGCAAAACAATTCAATAATCTTGCAACATAAAATACCTTTGTCACATCTTAAAGCTACAATTTGCCATCTTATACTCTATCAACCTTAAATTTGGCACTGGTGTATTCCTACTATCACAAAATCAAGCTGAATAAGGATACGGGGCACAGCAAAGGGCTGAGCAAAGGCATGAAAGGCTGAGCCCCAAGTGATCTGCCAGGGGGCAATGTAGGTCAGCACGAAACGCAGCTTGTACAGCAGGTCCCACATCTGAAAACATTCAAACATTCATCATTATCAACTCTCACACACATGCGCATGTAAAAATAGTATTCATATTTGCTACAGAAATAAGACGATTAAGACTATTTGTGTGCAGGAAGCTGTTTCTAAAGTAGAACAAAATCATTTGTGACGAAAGAATGCTACAAATATGAAATTTTTCTAACCTTGCTGAAGAGAATGGACATGAAGTAGTAATCGATTAAGAAGGTCTCTGAGAAGTGTGGATAGTCGTAGTGGAAGAAGAGTGTGGTGAAGCACAGTGTGACGTACTGCTGCGATGGGGTACAGAAGGACGAACGCAGCAGCTTCATTCCAGCTACCGAGATAAAGAAAGCTCGGCTACTGGAGGGTTCGAGGAAGGGGGGGGGGGGGGGGGGGGAAGAAGAAAAAAATCAACATATGCTAACATATGGTTACAACAACAGAGTAAGAAATGAAATGATTATTCAACAACAGGTGCTAGTGATTGCGTGTACGTGCTACAGTTTAACCCCTTTCTTTAGAGTTTGCAGAGAGGTGTGCATAATTTTACAGTGATGTGAAAAGAAAGGTTTTCGCAACACTTTATACAGAAAAACTAAATCCACCTTTAATTCCTAGAGAATTACAGTGGGGCAAAAAAGTATTTAGTCAGCCACCGATTGTGCAAGTTCCCCCACCTAAAATGATGACAGAGGTCAGTAATTTGCACCAGAGGTACACTTCAACTGTGAGAGACAGAATGTGAAAAAAAAATCCATGAATCCACATGGTAGGATTTGTAAAGAATTTATTCGTAAATTAGGGTGGAAAATAAGTATTTGGTCAATAACAAAAATACAACTCAATACTTTGTAACATAACCTTTGTTGGCAATAACAGAGGTCAAACGTTTACTATGGGTCTTTACCAGGTTTGCACACACAGTAGCTGGTATTTTGGCCCATTCCTCCATGCAGATCTTCTCGAGAGCAGTGATGTTTTGGGGCTGTCGCCGAGCAACACGGACTTTCAACTCCCGCCACAGATTTTCTATGGGGTTGAGGTCTGGAGACTGGCTAGGCCACTCCAGGACTTTCAAATGCTTCTTACGGAGCCACTCCTTTGTTGCCCGGGCGGTGTGTTTTGGATCATTGTCATGTTGGAAGACCCAGCCTCGTTTCATCTTCAAAGTTCTCACTGATGGAAGGAGGTTTTGGCTCAAAATCTCACGATACATGGCCCCATTCATTCTGTCCTTAACACGGATCAGTCGTCCTGTCCCCTTGGCAGAAAAACAGCCCCATAGCATGATGTTTCCACCCCCATGCTTCACAGTAGGTATGGTGTTCTTGGGATGCAACTCAGTATTCTTCTTCCTCCAAACACAACGAGTTGAGTTTATACCAAAAAGTTCTACTTTGGTTTCATCTGACCACATGACATTCTCCCAATCCTCTGCTGTATCATCCATGTGCTCTCTGGCAAACTTCAGACGGGCCTGGACATGCACTGGCTTCAGCAGCGGAACACGTCTGGCACTGCGGGATTTGATTCCCTGCCGTTGTAGTGTGTTACTGATGGTGACCTTTGTTACTTTGGTCCCAGCTCTCTGCAGGTCATTCACCAGGTCCCCCCGTGTGGTTCTGGGATCTTTGCTCACCGTTCTCATGATCATTTTGACCCCACGGGATGAGATCTTGCGTGGAGCCCCAGATCGAGGGAGGTTATCAGTGGTCTTGTATGTCTTCCATTTTCTGATGATTGCTCCCACAGTTGATTTTTTCACACCAAGCTGCTTGCCTATTGTAGATTCAATCTTCCCAGTCTGGTGCAGGTCTTTAATACTTTTCCTGGTGTCCTTCGAAAGCTCTTTGGTCTTGGCCATGGCGGAGTTTGGAGTCTGACTGTTTGAGGCTGTGGACAGGTGTCTTTTATACAGATGATGAGTTCAAACAGGTGCCATTCATACAGGTAACGAGTGGGGGACAGAAAAGCTTCTTACAGAAGACGTTACAGGTCTGTGAGAGCCAGAGATTTTCCTTGTTTGAGGTGACCAAATACTTATTTTCCACCCTGATTTACGAATAAATTCTTTACAAATCCTACCATGTGGATTCATGGATTTTTTTTTCACATTCTGTCTCTCACAGTTGAAGTGTACCTCTGGTGCAAATTACTGACCTCTGTCATCATTTTAAGTGGGGGAACTTGCACAATCGGTGGCTGACTAAATGCTTTTTTGCCCCACTGTAAGAGTGTAAGTAGCAGCAAGTTGCTGCTAATAAAAAGTTCATTAAGTGAGCATCAGCCAGTGTGTCCTTAGCCAAAAGTGAGTTGGTGCAACAGAACAATAATTCCACTCACAGCAGCAAATCTACACAAAATGTGTGAAAATTAAAAAAATTAAGATGCTGCAATGGCCCCAAAAAAGTCCAGACATTAACCTAACTGAAATGCTGTGGTGGGACCTTAATGGAGCTGTGCACAAAGAAAAGTGCACAAAACTGAATGAACTGAAGCTTTAAAAGCTACTGAATCATCACAGTTTTTTACACGACTGCAAAGACTGCTGTAAAAATCTTCACTGTGGTTCTCACACTCATTTTTTGAAAATGACGAAAACAAACTACTACTTCTTCAAAGAAAAGAAAATCACAGGTAACATACAATATACTACTACACTGTTTAATGAAATAAAACCTGACAAATTTCTCTTGATGTTCACATTTTTAAAATCACCCGTTTCAAGAGTTCAATTCAATTCGAATGGATGTATATAGTGCCAAATCACAACAACTGTCCCCACAAGAAACTTTATACTGTAGGGAAAGGGGGTACAATATTAGAGAAAACACCAACTATCAAAAGACCAGAAGAAAAAAAAAAAAATCAGGCTCAGGGAGGGGCAGCTGCCACCACTGGTTGGGGATGATGGGAAAAAGAAGACAGCAGAGGGAGATGGGACATAAGGCACACATGGGAGAGTTCAACACATCCAGCAGACAGCACATGTTCACAGGGAGCAGAGATAAAGAAAAGTATAACAGTATAACATTTAAAATATTAACAGAACCAGGACGAGGAAATGCTTACTAGATGTCCAGCTCTTTGTGATTCTGGCCCACTGTTCGAGCTTCGGTGGTCAGGGAGTTCAGCACTACAGCTGGGTAGATAAAATATTTCTCCACACACTGAAGCCATGCGTACAGCTTCTCAAACCACATCAACTGAGCAGCATCTGGGTCAAACAGAAAGAAAAAAAAAAAATGTTACAAATGTGGAGTAATTCACAAACTGCAGATATCCCACCACAGCTGTGAAGAAAAAGAAAAGTGAAGTTTTAAAAGAGGTTCAATACACTAATTAGCCACAACAATAAAACCACTGACAGATGACATGAATAAAACTGATCTGATCATCACTGCAGGATTGTGAGATCAGTGTTACTCACTTGGGATTCATGTGGATGTTTCTGGGTTGTAACGATACTCCCAGAAACACCCATCCTCCTCCAGCAGGCTTGTATGCTCTACCACACTGCAAAAATGCTTAGAAATTGCCTGAAGAATTCAATAAAGAGACCAGGCCTGCCCACTAAATTTCAAAAATCAAGCCTAAACTGGCCCACAGGAACTATCACTGTCACCATCTCAGTGCCAGACACCCCAAGGCTCCAATGTCCATGTTCTGATGAATCAGAGCTATTCTAGTAGCACAAGGAGAATCTATTCAATATTAAGCAGATGCTTTTAAAGTTGTGGCTGACTAGCACTATTAAAAACATTGCAAAAATTGTCTGTAAAATATTTAAAGATAAACTCAAGAAGACATGACAGTAATTTGATCATTTTAAACAACTTCTAACACAAAAATCTTGAGATAAAATAACTGATTTATTTTTAGTGTTGAGTGTATATATTACTTAATATATATTACTTAATTAATCAATGATATTCAAATCATATTCAAAATATGCAGCTGACTGTTGTTTAAAAATAGTTATGTATTGTCTGGTGAAGCAGCCTATGAAGTTTGCCGGGAGTGTTTTCTCAAGAGCACTTTCAGCTGGAGATCTTACTTTTTGTAATTAGAACAACTTATAACATTTCAGTTTCCAAAGCCTGTTATACTATACATGTATTTCTAGATGTTGTTATTTTTCTGTGCATGTGAATGAAGATAAAAGATGCAATCAGACACCCACCTCGGACCTCAAATTGACTATACTCTTTGGAGCGGAGCAAAGGGTGAGCCAGGCAGAACCATGGCAGCTGTTTGCGGAGCTGAGGCAGGAGATAGTGTGTAATGAAGCCAACAACTCCAGCCAGGATGTATAAGACAACGCTAAGAGCAGGCTGCGGAGCAAGAGCAAAAAGAGAAACATTTTAATTAAGTCTATATACAAAAATGATGCGAGAGTAAGGTCATGCATACTGCTCCAACTAACTTGAAGAGCGATGAAAACTGTGCTGGCACTGATGGCAAAGGTAATCACAGCCATGAGGGGACAGATGACGAGGTCCGAATGAAGAATCTCTTTCTATAAATAGACAGATTGATTTTAAAGCTAATTAAATCATTACATAAAAATTAAACTGCAGGCTGGTGAGCAACAGTAGTTACCACAGAGTTGCGTAGCTTATCAGGAAGAGGGTCCTTGATTTCCACAGGGGGTTCTTCTGGGTTTCGGTTCTCCAGTTCTGGGAATAATTTAGACCGGACCAGTGACCTGATGTTACGGGTAAAAAGCATAAAAGAAAGAGTTACAAGAAATACCACAGAAAGATACAATCTATCATCAAAGTCTTCACAGATGATCAAGACAGCAGCAGTGTCTCTTGGCCATTAGCATCATTTTTATGTCTTGGATTGTAGCTAACTTTGTAAAACACACAAACTACACTTTAGACTTGCTATCTATTGCTATCTATCTTGCTATATAGACTTCTTTAAGTAACTGTTAATCTATTCTGGATCTAAAAAGAAGATTCAATAAAGACTCCCAAGACCATCATTGCCGATATGAAACAGGAAATACTGACCAAAGGATGGTAGGATCGCTGCTTTGGCGGCTCAGGTGGTAGGATAAGGCCAGGAGTAGCCCACAAAACGCGGAGAACAGTACTGGAACATGGGCGTCCCCCCACGGTGCCTGATGGGAAAAAAAAAAAAAAAAAAAAAAAAAAAAAAAAGGGGGGGGGGAAGAGTCAAATAGACGACTGTAATAGGAAAAACACGTTCAAACTCTTCCATGTCGTGTTCAGTAAGTTCACACCTGACACTAACATAATCACACATTAACAGCTCTTTTGGCGACTTGGCTTGCCTGAACATGTCAAGGAATAGAAACACAGCTTGCACTGTTTTGATTTCTTCTTTTAATTTCCAGCTGAATAGTCAGGGGAAGTGCATTTCTACCTTTTACCAGTTAAAAATCAAACCCACTTGTCACTGAAATAATATTGTTTTACAGTACACAGTCTTATTTCTTTATATTTTGCTTCGAAGGAGTTAGACCTGTAATTTTTAAAGTGATCTTGAGCAATAGGTATCCAGGCTTTCAAAGTTTTCTCTTTGGCCATTGGCTGCTTTTTCATTCATTCAGGCCAGTCCTTGGACAAGAATGTTCTGTTAAGCCGCTTAGCACCGACCAATGAATCATTCGACCATACTGAAAACCTTACATCGCCTCACTCTCTAGTTAGTTACTGTATTCACGTCACCTGCTCACCCACCCAGAGGGGTGACAACAATACCCCATCAGCCTTTTACAGCTGAGCGCTAACAATTACAGCAATGCTTGCCTAGGAGGTCATAATATTAAAAAAATAAAGGTGTTCATACTAAATTTTGACTATCAAGCTCATAAGAATTGTACAAACTCCGTTTTTGCCCTGCATATGATCCGTATTTCCTCATTTTTCAATAAATTGCTGCAGAAGAGAGTGGTGGCTCACACACATAATACTGTATGTCTGCATAGATGCCGAGCCGGGAAGTGACACGCAATCACAAATGATCACTTGAGACATATGTGGAGAGTAAGCAGTCTACCTGTGATCAGATCACCCATGACGCACATTAATAACAGGTGCGAACTGGGACAGTCAGTCGGTTCAACTTACATTTATGGCACCGAGGCAAAATCCATACAGCAGGGCAGCCACCAGCACACTGCGTATGAGGCTGTACAGAGATGAAAGGGGGCTGGTAGTGGCTGAGGAAAGAATACAGAGAGATCAGACACAATTAGGCTGGTATGGGTGAGACACAACGACACAAACGGTAGACAACTCTCATTATTCTGTTTGGGCAGAAATACTCAAAGTATTTGTTTTTACTAGTTTCTCTGAGCAATGCACAAGCAGAATCTCTCATTTTTTAAAAATTTTTATTTGCATTGTTTACTGAAGCCAGGCCTTCCCAAGGCGGAAACAATAACCATACATCTAACTGCCTACTGTGATAGTGTGTAGTGACCATTTTAAAAAAACAAAACAAACTTTGCTGTGTTCAAATGTACCAATAAACACAAGGATGTGTTCAAATAACCACATGGTTTTTAAACTGTCCTCCTAAAAATGGTCTAACACTTTCAACTTCCAAGTATTCGATTATCCCATTCGTGTAATAATATTCTTACCAGTTCCACCAAAAATGTGCATGTCAATCTGCTCCAGCAGACACATCACAAAAGTGTTGACCTGAGGTAGCAACCCAAACAGGAAAATGACTGGGAAACACAGGGCAAACACTGTTGGATGAAAAGAGGGGAAATTGTGTTTAAAAATGGGTTACAGTTTAAAAACCCACTAATCCTCCTCCTGCATAAAGCAGTGTTACAATCAGGATATATTAAGGGCTATTTAATTAACACTGCAATAAGAAAGATAGACCTGCATGTAGCAATGCTAGCACTGTCAATCTGAACATCAACCTGATGTAAAAGAATCCATGAATAATACTAACCAATGAGCACATCCCTGACACAGAGCAGGAATTGCGCAGAGAAGATGATGATGCCATAGAGAGAGAAGGGCTGCAGACTTCCAGAGCGCCCAGATAAGTCAAAGATCCAGATCATCACACAGCATAAGCAGAAGTAGACTGGCCGACTGTACACAATGATCCAGTTATGCCCCTTTTACATAACAGACAAGGAGAGAAACAACGTTATACCATAATTTTAAGGTCAAAAGTATTTTATAAAATGTGGATTCCTAAATCTACTACTCACATGCATGGGAGAGGCTGCATCTGGCTGTACACTCTAAAACAAAGAGGCAGGGAATTTAGGCTTCATGTCTTTCACGTGTATGTTAAAAATAGGAACGACAATTGCTTGGCTCTAGCTAACCAGGTTAACTGAAAATTGTTGTGACCCTTGGACTGGATTTTGAGCACTTAGTCTTCCTACAACAATGATGTTAAAAGATTGCTTTAAAACAAGTCCAGTATCATATTACTGGACTTGTTTTAAATTGCACAATTATTGTACTCTTGACAGAGGATGCGTTGTAAGAGAAAGTCTTATAACGGTCTTACATAGGCTAAGTCTGACAACCATTTGTTTTTCCCCCTTTTTTCTTTTAAATGAACATCAAATCTCTAAGCTCTAAGTAAGATTAAATTCGACAGGATATGATTTTGCCAAATCTCCACCTGCGCGATCTGTTTAGAGATTTTCACAGGACCAAACGGGGGTTCAGAGTTTAGTTTAGACTGAGCACTTATATGTTATGACATTGTAAGAACACAAGTTTTGGTCATACAGTGACGATTATTAAGTTACTTGCTGAAGACTTTTGGTAAGAGAAACAACATAAATAAGAGGTACCTTCAGTAAGGAGTACTGGCAACTAGCAATGACCAGGCAGAACTGGAAGACCCAAATGTCCCTGAAAAAGCCTTGGAGCAGCAGCAGGAACCCCAGGAATGCCACCAGGCTGGCCAGCACCACAGCAAACACGTTCTCTCCCACACGGCGGTTCCTGGGAAAGTAAGGTGCAGCAGTACATATTTGAGAAACCTCAAAATTATATCTAAATTTTGTCTTTGACTTGTAAATAAAATGTGCTTCATGAAAAAAATTAAACCAAATGTGTATTAAGTGTTAAGTCAATATCCCACTGGACATAAGTCCTGTGACAATGAGGAGGTTCATCCATTACAAACGAAACAACCCATTAAAAAAAAAAAAAAAAAAACGAGTATCAGTATTATAGTAAAACCTTAAAGTTTCATCTAAATCAGTTTACAATGCATCCTGTATAATATCATGCCACAAGCTTCTATGTATTTGAAAGAAAAACACAGGATAACATTTTTCTGAGTTGTTGTTTAGTGAAAATATTTTAAATTGATCCTTTAAAAGAACTTCGCTTATGAATGAAAATCTTTTGCTTCAGTGTAAGAGGAAAAGCAGCCTTCAGAAATGATACAGAGTGAACAAATTTGTTGGACTTGTTAATCCATCTTCTCTATCAATTCTCAATCAAAACCATGGACCTGTTTAAAAGTGAACTCAGTTGCTTTTATAAGTTAAATATTTACTTGAACTGATAATTTGTCAAAACTAAAACAAAAACAAATGTTGTTATGTATTAATTATTTGAGGGGCAACAGAGTACATTTTGTACATTTTTCTTTGCTGTCACAGAGAAAAGTAACTAAATAAAATGTAATCCATTCTCTTTTCCAATGTTTTGTCTTACCTGTCTAATAAGGCAAGCAGAGCCAGTCGATCATATCGGACTCTCAGCCACTTTCCAGGCAGCACCCAAAAGCGATAGTACTGTTTAGGTTTGGCTTTCTCCTCAATCATCAAAGTGTTTTCTTGGGACTCTTGTAGAGACTCGTGATCCAGATCAAACTAGGTAAGAATTCAGAGATTGTGTGAATTAGGAAACAGGATCTAGAAGGACCGTCTGTGATAGTTAGCTTTGATGTGCCGACTGATGTCCTATTTGGAATAATCAATGAAGCACTGCTAACCTCGGGCATCTCCAGAGGCACCCTGCGCACCTGCATCCCCTGTAAAGCCCCTTGTCTGGGCTGTAGCATGGACAGGACTGGTGCCCCTTCTGGGACCTCAGTGGATGTGAAGCTTGAAGATTGGGACTGCCTCTCCCTTTCTCTGCAAGTGTAAAATTTCACAGCCTTGAATGTAGCTGTTAGTAATGTTTTAATGACAACAATAACTCTCGTAGTCTGTAGAAAAGAAAGACACTTGGCAATAAAAACTTTATAACTTACTGAACTGGGTCCTCATAGCCGCCTCCAGCAGGTCCAAATGTGTAGGACCTCTTTACTCCTGTTATATAACAGAGACACAGCAGAAATGAATACCCTCAACAGTGTAAAATCTGCAATCACAGACAGAGTATACAATAATGCAATCTGACAAGTGATTTTCTTTATGTAGATTCAAATACCAGTGACCATTACATTACAATTACTTTACATAATGCTTCAAAATAATAGCTCAAATAACAGACTGGTAACATTTCAAGGTAGCAAGTCCTAAGAATCGGTACTCAAGGAGAGTCCACTGTTCATGAATTCAGTCTCATATCTCCCCATTTAATAATAGGATAAACAGAATGACTGTCTAGACAAGACAAGGTACTTACCACTCTCGTCATAGAAATAGTGCACTGCCCCTTCTGATGTGTCGTCAAATGTTGAAGCCTCATGGATGCCACTGCGGGGTAGTAGAAGTGAAGAGGCAAACTGTAAGGCTGAGGGAAGTGTACGGGTGCGTGAATGAGAGGAGGTCCGAGCTCGCTGGAGGTCCTGGAGACTGCAGGAAGCAAACAAATGAATACAGCAGTTAATCTTAATCCTAAACTCAGTCCTCCTAAAGCTCACATCCTCCATGAGCTATAATTAGAATTATTTAATGAAAATACGACTTTATATAGACAAAATTTTAATCTGGGCTGTTATTCTTATGTCCATTATAATGTAAACATACTAATATGGAAGGCATGGCAGAAATATAGGGACATCTTTGCTTAGATGACAAACCTGGGAGGAGATCCCATGGTAGATGGTGGTGGTGTAGGGTTGCTCCCAGCATTGTGTCTCCTGCGTATGGCCTGGGTCCTCTTTACACTGCTGACTGATTCGTGTTTGCCCCCTTCCTCCGTGGCCATGGCTGAGGAAAGTTTATCATTTACATCACATTGTCAGTGTATATAATGCACATATCTAAGATTTAACTATAACTGCATTTTATCTTAATTCAGAACTTAGAATGTCCTTATGTTATTTATTCATTTATTAAATAAATAAGTATAAAGCTTAAGAGATAGTTAGGTTTCACACACCAGACTATTAATTAAAATTAATTTATTAGAAATTTTTCAAAGCATGACTCCATGTTAGCAGCAAGGACATGGGTTAATGAAAAGATTTTGCCTCAATGTGTTAGGGGTGATCGGTTACTGAGGTCTCAGCAGTGAGGTGGTAATCAGGGTTTAAACAATAATTTATACTCATCTTACTGATGCTTCTTATTTTTGTATTAGTAGTCTTTTCGGTCATTTTTCATTGCTAAACATTGTTTTAAATACTCCCATTTTATAAAAAAGAAAAACATCTGAACAGAATTGTAATTGAGCACAACAGTATTATTTACCAGCAGCACATATCTCACTCATGCTTTTCCAAACTGTCAAACCAAAAAAATATTTAAAATGAAGACAGTGAGTGAATAACAAAGAAATCAGATGCTTTCAGCCATCTCATTCTCCTCTCCTATGCTGCTGATGAGGATTCATTGAGAAAGAGCACAGCTGCAGCCTCAGCCAAATTGGCAATTTGCAGAGGTAAATTAAGTTAGCAGTTAGTGTTTATAGTGAAGCTTGTGTTTTAACTTCTTTATCAAATTAGCCTAACAAGCGCTTTTTGGGTGTTTAAAATATTCATATAATTTGTTAAACAGACAGTTTAATAAAACTTTATTGGGTTTTCATTCAAAGTTATTTATTCGATTAACAGTTTTGTAAACCATCTTTTAGTGCAGATGGGAACACCTCCTAAACAACTATGTCTTTGCTAAAAATAAGTTGCACGTCGACCATAAATGGCACCAA
Organism: Mchenga conophoros; assembly: GCF_057382185.1. Lineage (NCBI taxonomy): Eukaryota > Metazoa > Chordata > Actinopteri > Cichliformes > Cichlidae > Mchenga > Mchenga conophoros. The sequence continues at coordinate 17,633,778 of NC_140535.1, read as the reverse complement.
AAGATGGTAGAAAATATTTTGCATAGTTTCTTCACATTCTCATGACTCAGGTACAAAGAGGTAAAAGCTGGATGATGCCTGAATGTTTCTGGTAAACTTGCATAATAAGGAGTTCTACTAAAATAATAAAGTTTAAGCACAGCAGTCAACATTTTAATTAATATTTCCAACTTTCCCCAACACTGTGCTTTAGTTACCTTTCACTATTCCTACAGTAGGCATATGTGTGACTAGTCGACTAACTGACTAATCGTTGCTGTTGTCACTAGTTGGTACCAGACTTACTAGTGGTTTAATCTAATTATTAAACTTTTAATCAATGCCAAATGTCGCTATATTATTGGGTCCTAAATGTTGTGCACCCATTTGCCACCAAATGGCACATCATTGTTGGGAAACTAAATCTGTTAATCCAGGCCTGATCTTTCTGTTAACACTATCAGAATGAGATCATTGTTACAAGCAGTGGAAAGGAACTTTCTCCATAAGGTGGATGGGCTCTGCCTTAGTTATAGGGTAAGGAATTCAGTTATTCGGAAGGGGTTCAAAGAAGAGCAGCTACTCCTTCACATTGAAAGGGGACGGCTAAGGATGTCTGACTGACTTTAGATAAGCAGAAAAAAAATGGATGGATGATTTATTGTTTTATTTTAGATTCTAACTTTTATTGAAGTGGATGTCATGAATTTCGAACAGTGTGCATCATTCATAATGCTTGGGACTTTTAAGTCGTGATTTATTAGATGTTAATTTGTCATATTTTAGTGGAACGTGTTTGGTTTTGTATCATCTTTAACATCGGTTTATTTTAAGTGTTTTTCATCTTTGTTGTCTATCTGGAGTATAATGTGTAATATTGATAATGCATGCTGCAAGGTGCTGCACATTTAAGCGGCATGATTCATTACTGAAGAATGTGATAAATGGTTTCAAATACCTATGTTATTAATTTTTGACATTTTCCAATAAAAGTTTCTCAAATGGAACTTATTACCTGAGTGTTCCTAAGTTTCAGACTAGTCAGTTAGTCTTTTTTTTTTCTTTCCTCATTTAGTCGACTAAGAAATTAGGAAAATCCCTAGTATAACACACAGTGGAAACACCTGACATTAATACATACAGTATATAGGTAAAAGCTGCTCAGCTGTGGAAGCCCATGCCACAAAAATGCTGGTGCAAAGTTTTTGTGCTGATGGTTTTGTGCTGGGGGCTCTGGAACTCTGCAGTTATTGACTCAAAAGAGCTTTGAAGACTTTTGCGCACTATATGCAGTCAGTAAGCCAGTTCTATAACTTTACACAGTTTGAGCCTTCATTTCTGTGGTTCCTAAATGCTTCCAATTTGCAATAATACCACTTACTGATAGTGGAATATCTAGGATGGAAGCAATTTCACAAACTGGCTGGCATGCTTGAACTCAGTGAGCTCTTTAGAATGAGCCATTCTTGAAAAAATGTTTCTCAAGGCAGACTCCTTGGCTATGGGCTTGATTTTATGCAAGTCTGGCAATGGGAGTGAAAACGCCTGAATTTAAAGATTAAGAGGGATTTTTGTCCATATAGGGTATTATGTTACACAATGTTAAAATAATCTGATTAAATAGAATAACCTAAAAAATAAATTTGAATAAAATATTATTTTCTAAATGTTTTCTTTATTCTTGTTCCTGTGCACAAAACAGACACTTCAAAGCAGATTCTGTTACATCTGTAAATTTGAATGTGTTCTTTCAAACCCCAATCTCATGCTTTATTCCGTAAAGATACAGTTATACCTTTGTTTTGCCTGCTTAATTTCGAGCTTAGTTTTGTGAGGATTTTGTTAATAGTTTTGTTTTTTTTGTTTGTTTGTTTGTTTTTAAACGGGCCCAGGGTAACTTCATTTCTTTGAAGCTCAAATGCGGCATCTCACTATGGTAAGTGCCCTCTGGCATGACAAGCCACAGAAGCTCTTATCACCAAGACCATGGGGTCCAGGCATTCTTAGTGCTGTTCTTCTATGTGCCACTACTACACCATAAAGCAACTAACTCATGACTAAATTTAATAAATTCAAAAGGTCAAATAATTTTGACTAAATAAATAAATATCAGTCAGCATTTTTCCTTTTTTTTTTTTTTTTTTTAATCTATTGATGCCTTACTGACACTGTCCAGTTGCATGGGCAAAGTGTGAGTGAGATACCTCATTCAGTTTTCAAGGAACCGGGGTTAACCCCTTGATCCACGCAAAAGATCAGCCACCTCTGGCTGTCATTCCCCAAATGGCAGGGGGCGAAAAGCTAACAGCTCCTGTGCAGGGCAGCTATAGGTAGAATCCCTAATGTCAGGCATGAAGACAGCATTAGGGTGCAAAACCTCCCTATTACAGTTGAAAACTACAGACATGATGTGTAGGTAGATAGAGCATGCAACTTACAGTTACTGTTATTTTTCATTGATGCTAAAGCAAGCTGTAAAAAGACTAAGACTAACTCTAAAACTGTAGTTAAATCTCTTTGGTGCATTACCAAAGCCAACATGGCAGCCTGACATTCCAGCCAAACACGTTAGAGGAAAATGCTCTTCCCTTATCTAGCAAAACCTGAAGGAAGTCTAACACAATTCTAACACAGCACTGATAAGAAATTTTGTTCGCAGCTGCACATCTCTCAAATACACACCCTCATAAAGTCAGAATACAGAAACTGCTCTTGCACTCTGAATGGTCTCAATCAACCTCAGGGGGAGACCCAACTCATTTAAATTCAGCCTTTCAGGTGCCAGTCTCAGCTAACTGCTCTGTGACACCTGTGACACCAGGCCCCTGTGCAAAGGCAGTGTCCACCGCCGGGCTGTGGAGAAGACAAGTTAGATCCATCATGGAACAATCAAAATCAAAGACAGCCACTGCTCCCTCAACCTGCTCAGGGAAACTGTTATAGCAGTGCGCCTGGCCATGGGTGAGCTCCCCTAATGTTTTGCCCTCAATTTTTTTAGGGAAAAGAAAAGAGGAGATTGTGTTTTTTGTATGATGCAAACAAATATACGAACACCTTCAGACGTGGTGGACTATTGTGGGATTGAGTCTCCACTCCCCATAGAGTGGATTTCCTCTGTAGCTCCACTCCAGTGTTCAATGCACTGGGAACATGCGTCACACATAATGACAGGAGGTGTTCACTGCTCCACACAATCAGAGTGTGAGCCAGGCTGTGTAATGTCACACAGCAAGTGCCTCAGACAGTCTGTATACACAACTGTTGTTATACTGTCTCTCCTAATCAGGACATAACAATTTTTCAGGAGCAGCAAGAAATGCCCCAAAGCCGAAAACCTGCCGTCAGCTCCAAGTAATTTATATATGTGCGACAAAGCCTCTGGGGCTAGGTGCCATTTATGGCCCTCCACTTGAAAACAGCACCCCACCCAATCAATGAAGCATCTAGTTTTCCTCATAACCACCTAACCTAAGGGGAACTGGCGGTGAACACTTTTGGGTCTCTCCGGTAATAGAGAGGCAGAAGATATCTGGGAGAAATTCGGCTGAGATGACGTCTCACATCCAGCTGCAGGGTGGACACACAGAGCTGAAAATCCTGCATCGCCAGCAACCTCTGAAGGATAACAGATTATGCAGGGCATCAGCCCCTCCAAGTGCAAACAAGCTCTTAATGAGACCATACTTCCTTTGCAAAACAGATTGAGGTTCTGGTGAAATTTCTACACAAAATCTTAGAACAGAAAAGCCGAAAAAGAAACACTGCATTTTACAATTACCTGACAAAATACGAGCCTATGAGAGTTGCAAATACATTGCAACATAGTCTTTTCTTACTATTTGCTCTTATTGCACACTTGTCTGATAGTGACACTGTAAACTTATTGAAAATGAAAATTAAGTTGAAGGAATACACTGGAGTAGATCCAACAGGCGCTACTGAGACATAAGTAGAAGACATAACAGGACTTCTACAGTGATCTAAATATAGCAGCTCCACTTACAATGGTGCAGTGTATAATATATTCTTGAATGGGTATACAGGCATGATTTTTGATTTTTACAGAATCGTTTCCAGAGCTTTCTGATCACACCTCATGGTTACTTGGAACTAAAAAAAAAAGTAATAGAATTTCAGCTGCTCTCTTATTTCCAAAGGAATTGCCACAGCACATGGAACCCATGTTTGATTTGGCACAGACTTCATATCAGATGGAGTTCCTGACACAACCGTCACCTCTATACTGGCTTGGGTATAGTGCACAATCTGATATCAATGTGCCAATGTTGTTCTAGGATCACCGAAGCTAATGATGGGCCAGGTTCATCATTGCAAGTGACCAATCACATTGTTGTGATGTCATGGTTTTGCGACGTGGAAAGAAATTCGGACCAAACTCTAACCTTAACTCTATAATTATAACCATAACTCTATAATTATAACCGTAACCCATCCTAAACCACAACTGCCCCGTTTTGGATTTTAGTACACATTGGCAGTTTTTTCCATATGACAATATAACTTGCAATGTTGAACCTGGACCAATATTAATTATGATCACCAGGGACAACACCAACACAGGGATCATATCAGATACATCTAGTTAGATCACAGTACACTAGCTTGTGAGACCCCAAGGCTGGGTTTGTGTCTCTTCGCCATCTTAAATAAAATCTTTCACAAATAAGGTATATGTATTAATCACTACACCATGGAGTCATTACTCGTGATTAAATTAAGTACAAATTAATAGTGGTCTGTCATCAAATATATTACAGAAAAAAAATATCAGCAACAATTTGATGCCTTACAAATAGGCCTTACTATCAGCGACTCCCTATGAAGGTTAACTTTCTTAATTAGTTAGACCTCCAAACCATGATGAAAACTGTTTCAGTAGGGTAAGTTAAAACATATATTCTTGACTGAAAATTTGCAAACTCACCACCTCCAACAGCCCCCTCTTCAACCAGTTCTCCTGTTCTCCAGCCCATCTGGTTGCCAGTCCAAGAGCCTCCAAGTGAATCCAAGCGATGATGGTGAGCTCCAGCAAAGCCATCAGAGTGTATAGTCCGGGCTTCCAGATCAGACTTAGAGATGGTGAGAGTCCGAGGTGCAGGCGTGGAGGTGGAGGGCATTGCAAGCAGAGTAGAGGGCAGAGCCACTGCATTGCTCTGGCTTCCACCTGCCCCATCCATACTTAGCACTCTTGCGTGAGTCTTAGCACTAGCGGTGCTAGAAGAGCGTTGAGCAGCACGAGGATGTGAGGGGCCAGCAGTTTCGGGTAAATCCCCTTCCCTTGGAGTAGGCAGTTGAGCAGCAGGGGGAAGAGTCGATGTAATGCCAGTGTTAGCAAGGTCTGGAGAGTAGCAGGAGGTAGAGGAACTAGAGTCATCATCATCATCGTCATCATCATCTGAGCTGTATCGGCGCTGAGAGCCCAGGCTAGAACCTGCACTCATGTCACTGCCGTCGTCCTCGTCACTGGAATCCTCAAACAAACTTTCACTGTAAGCCTTAGTGCCGAGTCGATTGCGCACTGGTATGTAATCTCTGTGTTGTCTATGATTGTGGTGACGCCTGTAAGAGCCACAGTCAAAACTACTACTGCCAGCTCCAGCGCGCCTTCTTGGAGCTTTCCTTCGGCCTGGCCTGTGCCCCATGCTACCGCCGCTGGCCCGCAGCAGCTTTAAGTCTTTAGGGCGTACAACCTGCTGGGACTGCAGAGCAGGCTGCTCAGACAGTAAGAATGGGGTAGAAGATATGGGCAAAGCAGGCTCAGAACACACCAGACCCAGGGCCAGCCCTGAGGGCACTGAATTGGTCTGCCGAGGTGGGGGTAGAGGAGGAACTGGGACGTTCCTGTCCAATTCACAAACCTCTGAGTGGCCACTACTTGAAGGGGAAGAGTTCTGGAGAGGAGGGGGCTGTGCAATATCAGAAGGTACAGATGGCAGATCCTCTCCTTCAACAAGTGTCCGGTCTAGCCCCTGGCTGAGGGAGAATTCTTTGGAAGGGGAGCGTAGTAACACACTGTCTGACAGATTGTCAGTATCACTGCCATCTTGCACTGCTGAATCCTCTGTGGGCTTGTGGATGTCAGACCCTATCGCTGGTGCTGAGGCAGAAACCTGTCCATCTACAGGCCGCGACTGGCTGAATGAAGGACTTTCCAGCTGAGTTGAATCAGTTTTTTCACTGCGGTAACTGCTAACAGTGCTTAGCGTCTCACGGTCTGTGGTAGCTCCACCAGCACTGAAACAACTGTCTGTTGATCCAGCAGCTAGTGCTACTCCGCTGCGGCTGCCGGGGAGCTCAGTCCCAGGAGCAAAAGCCACAGGGTCAAGGCCTAAACCCAGCAGATTTTCACTGAGTTCTTCACTTAAACTACTCTTTATAAGAGGGCTTAGGGGAGTATCTCCCAAACTCTCAGATTCAGCAGAGGGGCCAAGGGGAGAGTAAGCCCCCAAATCATTGTCCTTGGAACTCTGATGAGACAACTGTTCTGTTAACATCTCCACTTCTTGCAAGTGTTCTTTCTCGCCTCCATCTTCTTGACTCGAGGGTGAAGGGGGGATAGACAAGGCTCCAGGTTCTTCAAATCCAGCTGACACTCCAGATACTCCTACAAGACCTTGGAACTCACCTCCAAGAGCGGCAACAATGCAGGATGAGACCCCATTCAGAGCCCCTGTACGGTAAGAAAACCAAACATTAGACTGAAATGTCTATGAAGGTTCTCAGTCATCCAGGTCATCGTAGTCAAAGGAGCTTGCAAAGAAAAGCGTCTGGACTTCTTTAAGTTACTTGAAGACGTTTCACCTCTCATCCGAGAAGCTTCTTCAGTTCTGAGGTCAAATGGTGGAGAGTCCCAGATATAAACCTAGTGGGAGTATCCCCCCACAGAGGGACAAAAGGACCCCCTAGACTGAAATGCACTTTTGCAAGCTGTAACACTGACGTTGTGAATTATGTTTCTCAAGATTCCATTTCCCCCCCCCCCCCTTTCCTAAATTTGTATGAAAATACTGATATACTTACAGCCTGACTTATACAGGAAGGATTAAACATTGTTTCCAGTATCTAATGCTCATTTCTAAACAGTGAAACATAACAGACTTACTAATGGGGTCCTGGGAACTCTGACGTAGGATCTCACGTTGAGCTGACGTGACAATCACATTATTGCTTCCTTGTTCCCGCATTAACTCTTTGATATCTGAAATAAAAGGAAATTACAAATTTAAAACATATGCTTGGATAAAAATGTCAGACTATCTATTATATACATCATGATTTAAAATAAAAATATGGTATGCAGAATTAAAACATTTAGATGCTTACCCTTAGTACCCCCTGAATCCTCCAACTGAGGCAAGAATTCCTGAAGAGTAAGAAAGAATATACACAATGCTTTAAACCACCTGATACACATGATTATGCATTACGAAACCATAAGAACATCGCTAAGTACTTAAAAAATCCCCCCTTAGCTTGGTACTGAACTAAAAAAAAATCTTGCAAACTACTATTACAGGCATACTGATCATGGAAAATACAAATTTTTTTAACCTGGCACTAAGCCACGGGAGGTTCAGACCAATTAGCATTTAATGAGGAGCTACGAGTTAGAAAGATCATAGCAACAAGTGTACTTGGGTTAAACAGTAACTTGGTTTATTCAATCATCTGCTGTCTATTTTTTTAATTTTTTGCCTGTAGCCATACCACCTGCTAGCTTTTAAAGCTTGCTACATCTTGTAGTAAGCCTTAGTGCCAAAATTCTAATAGATAGAACTGGAGAAATGTTGGAAGCCAGAAGAGATAATGTTGCATGCTAGTAAATATGGTAATCCTCACCGACACTTGGTTTAATCCAAACAGAGAGTGCTGGGAGCTGCAACGCACTGGGGGTGTTGAGTTGACTTTCCGAAACACAGTCATCTCTACACCAACATGACTATCCCTGTGAAATAGTCACATGCAGGAAGAAATTTTTTTCCCAAAGAATTCAGCAAGTCACAGCATCGCAACAGGCAAGTTTTCTTTAAGACACATCACATTACCTGTGCTGATTCCCCTCATGAGCACCTGACCCCTCTTCTCCTTCTTCTGTCCTTGGCACTTCAGCTGTTAGTGAGGCCTGCTTTTTCTCTACAATCTCCCCAAGGTCGAACATTGCATGAAGTCGGTAGTTTACCACTTTAATGGCAGTAAAAAATACAGCAACCACAGCAGAGTACACACCTGCCACCAACAAGCTTGGAGGAAGAGCCTGACAAGGAGTTGGAATTTAAAGAGAGGAATTACAAAAATGAGACCAGGCAGTCACGTCAAAGAACTAGAACCAGGAAGGAAGCTTAATTGGAAATGAGGTGTTAAATATAGCTGGATATTTCAAACTTATTATGGAATTGTTTTAAATCAGGATCTTAATTTAACCACACAAGTTCAGGCAAACACCCTTAGTTTTTATTCCCCCTATTGTTACAAGCACTAGAAGTTAAACTATAAAGTTATTATCCCATGCATATGTGCTGAATGAGTCTCTCATACAGTTTACATCATTAAAAAAATGCAGTTATGTTATTCAAAACATAGTATTTGACCCATTTTACACATGATAATCCTGGGAGATGATTAAGTCAGTTGAAGTTGCCAATGTGTAAAAAGGGCTTGGGCATGCAAGTTAGAAACGGATTATTAAACTTCTTGAGGTAAATTTGTGATTTGACCTATATAAGTGAAATTACTTGAAGCTATCATGTCATCATGGCTAACTTCTGAAAACTGATTTAAAAGGATTTGTGCATTATTTTGGTAGCTCCTATGGTGATAGGAAAATGAACTTACCATGTACAGAAGAAAGGGGAAAGCCAGGAGAAATATCCAAAGGTAGAGGTGGAAGCAGTTGGAGAATGTGCTCTGGTGGGGATCCACATACCACCCTCCAGTGAGCGAAGCCCACACGCCCTGCCGCAGTATCTGAAGAGCTTGGGAACCCATCTCCACCTTCAGGTTCAACTAAAAGTTGAAACGCTTCCCCCAAGGCTGTAGCTCAAAAAACTGTGCAGCAGTTTGAGCCACGGTATCTTGTGTCTACGATGGCATGTCCATGGGGCATGGCAGGTTGACCAAGACTGTTTCATCAAGCACAGCAATTTTGTGTCTTAGATATATGCATACACTTCAGCTGAGATAAAGAGTCCTTGCATATTCTTGTGCCAGTATAAGCTCCCTCCCTGCACCAGCGTTGCCACACTCTAGCCCAATCCTCGGTGGGTAATCAGCAGAGTGACTTTTTGACACACTGGTAACCCAATGACTGCACGAACAAGTGCTCATCTGTGAGAGAGATCACAATTAGTCAGTTTTCTTTTATGAAGCTTCACTTTAAACACTGGATTTTATGGAAAAACAATCTTGAAAATCTAATAAAAATCACCAAATAAGTTTAGTGTTGCTCTTTTTGTTTCAGGTGCAACTTATAACGTCTATTTAGTATGTTTACTTTAACATTTTACTCTTTTCTTTCATCTGTCCTTTACTTAATTACATTAAATCACAGGACACTAATTATCCTTTATTGCAACTGAAGTGACAGAATCGTTTTAGTGATCGATAAATGCAAAAGAATAACATAAGCTAGCAATGGCACGTGAAACAACGATTATAACAAACATAATTTGCCATTAGATGTCTTTCACACAAACAAAAACAGCTGTATGTGATATATGACATATCTGACATATTCGGTTTTCCGACAGCATGAACTCCCTATGTTCACGTCCAGGCCATTGTTGTGCCAGCTAGATTAAGTTTTGTGACAGGCACTAGCAAGCTAACTGGCAGCTCATCGTATATTACAAAGATTTCTGTGCATTTCTCACCTCTGGGCAGCCGCCAGTGGTTTCAGTGACCTCAGTGAATATGATAACATGACCTAAACCCGAAGATTATCTCCTCAAACTGCCTGACAGACAACATTAGGATACCTAATGCTAGTTACCGGCTAATGCTAGGCCGCATAAGCAAGCATTTCTATCTTGATGTCCCTATCGTTGACTGGGTAACTGTAACGTCACCCTAAAACAAGACAGCTTAACGCTAACCGCTAATAGGTAGGTGAAAGTCATTAGCTATTATTATCTCACGCTGGCTTGATAGATTTAATAATTGTGCTCACAGTGAGATGTTCTCCGATTTTGGATCCCAGCATAGCTCATAGTTAGCAATAGCTGTCCAGGTTGGCTTATATCCTCCTTCCGCATCCAGTTCATGCAAAATCTCAGCGCTTTCCGTCTCAGGATGCTAGCTAGGAAGGAAATCGGCTGTTAAAAAACTGTAGCTTCACTTTTTGCTGGCGTTAGCTAACTTATCGTTTTTCCCGAGAGGCCGTGCTCCTCTTTGGCATGACTGGGTGACAAACATCATGTATGGGGAGCCGTGGGCCCCTCTCATGACGAACAACAAATGCTTCTTGGTATAAACGGACCCTGTGTAAAAAAACAAAAACTAAACAAAAACAAAAAATGTTTCAACGAGCTAGCTCACTGAGTAGCTAGCTCTGCTAACAACTAGTTGACACACGCACGCAAGCACGCACGCACGGCCGCAAAGTGAGTGAGAGACCGAGAGAGATTCCCATGGCGCTGATTGGCCATGTGTACTGACGTCATGAGGAGGACTTTTTCTTCTTCTTTTATTTTAAAATATTCTTAAAATGTAATGTTAGTACAAACCAATCAACCACAAAACTACCTAAACAAATTAATAAAAATAAATAGGTCCTGAATGTTTACTTTCAGGTCCTGGCATTCATGTAGACGTTTCTTATATATGGGTTTACCAGCTAGCTCAGGTTAATGTAGGCCAAGCTAACCCCCATTTAAGCCAGCCACACTGCTAAACTGCTCCCTGCAATCCCAAAAGACCCTCACCTTGCTAATGGTTCAGTTCCAGATGCCACCTGACAATCCCAGTTGTCCATGCTTGAAGAGATGAATTGGACCTACATATAGGTAGGTACCGTAGCTAATTTTTAGATAGGTAAAAATTTTACATTTATATTTTATATTTATTCTTTATAAATAGTATAGAACTCGCATTTGTGTGCCATTCTGCAACATTAGCCAACGATCTCTTGTTTTTATGACAGTACACATAAACTCTTTACAAATAAAAAAGTTGTTCTTTTAAAGTAAAAGAACATCTCCGACCATCTTTGTCTGTAAAATTGCCTATTTATTGAGGGCATGTTAAAAAAAAGTTCTTGTGCAAATATACTATATTGCCCTAGGTATTAGCTCATATGCCTTCACACACATATGAACTTGACTGACATTCTTAATCGAAAGAGTTTAATATAATGTCCGCCCACCCTTTGCAGCTATAACTCTGCAGAAAGTTGGTGACCTCTGTGAACTATGCACCTCAGCATCTGCAGACCTCACTCTGTGACTTTAAATAGCCTACTGCTTCATGACTGAGTTGCTGTCATTCCCATTTGCTTCCAGTTTGTTATAATACCACTAATACTAACAGACTTGTGAAATATTTAGTAGCGTGAAACACCTGAAATCAATTATTTGGATGGGTGAGTGAATACTTTTGGCTATATAGTGTATATATGAGCTGGCTTCCTTAATATAAAATAACTCATTTTCTCATAAGTGGAAGAAAATGGATGGCTGGATGGTCAGCATAGTAGTGCGATGGTTAGCACTGTTGAAGGTCCTGCTTTTGAGTCCATTCTGGGGTTTTTCTGTGCGGAGCGCATGTTCTCGCGGTGTACAGTGGCTTCCTCCCACAGTCCAAAGACACAAATAGTCTGTCACTGTCTTAATCCTGGTGACCCATCCAGGATGTACCGTTCCAATCCCACTGTGATCCTGATTTGGATAAGTGGAAGAGCATGGATGCACTCATTTTCTCTCAATTTACAGAGTTATGTGCCTGAGTTAACATCACGGCTGTGGGAAGATGACACATAGCCAAGGTTAAATGTCAAGATATGAAGAGAAGCTATGAAACACATATAATTACTTGTGAAGTCCTTGGAAATAACTACATAGTAATTACAGTAAAAAGAAAACCTTGTTTGAGCAGTGGTTGCTCATTTCATAAAATTTTATTAATCCCAAAGGAAATTAATCATTGATGGTCATCTGCTCGCTCTCACACACACACACACACACACACACACACACACACACACACACACACACACACACACACACACATAAAAAATATGTTAATTAAAATACACACTTTGAGGTAGGCTTGAGCACCCCCACCCCGTGACCCTGAATTGGATAAGCAGAAGAGAATGGATGGATAAAATACACTCATTACTGTCGTACATTGCTATGCTTGAGGTGCATCAGGTCTAAAAGCTGCTCCTGCACTTTTCTGTTCCCCCTTCCAATTAAATCCCCGCGTGTTATACCTACAGCTTCAGTGTAGGGTAGGTCATATCAGCCGTCATCTGTTTCCCCTGCCTTTGCTGTTTTGTTGAATTAACCTTGTGATACCTCAGCAATGCTCAGGAGTGGCTTATCATATCCTGTAGCCACCCTCCTTGATACACAGTGTCAGCACAGATCAGGCCTTGCTGCACCAAAACCGTACTGACACCACACCTTGCTTACCCCACAGGATTATTGTCATCACTATCAGCACAAAGAGACTGATAGGACGGGTCATCCTGCTGGCTTGAAATGCAGTCTCTCTAAATTCTTGTCTTTGGTGATAAACATCCTTGAGATAAACTGATGGCTGCTTAAGTGCAGGCAACTATAACCTTACATCACATCAACGTCACCGACTTGCTTTCCTCTCTTACAGTTCCACATGTTCTCAGCAGGGGGTAGTCAAACAACACCAACATGGTGCCGCTGTCAAAGATTATCATGAGGCTGCTGATCCTTATTGTAGTTCTGTAGTTGAAGATGATAACCAAATTTGCCTTTGATAAATGCTGTGCGGTGGCATACTTTTTTACTGTGAGGGAACTCCTCATGTGCTGTAGCCTCAAAGTTAGTAATATGATATCAGCATATAGACTTGCTCCACATATTAAGGGAATATTCTAGTACTTTATTTGAAGGATTTCAAATAAAGACTGACTAAACTCAGTGTAGCAGAGCCTGATATAGCCTGACTCCTAGTTTCCACAAACACTCCCTCATTTTTAATAATTTGACCAAATAGTAACTTTTTTCATAACACTTCCTGCCTTCTAAATTACCAATTTTTTTTAAACTCTAAGTCACCAGCTTGAAATGCATGTTTTATGTTTTGTTTTTTGTTTTTTAACCCAAGTTGAGTGCTTGGTACTCAAGTGAGGGAACAACAAAGTCCACGAGTGTCAGACCTGATTGGGTCACACTGTGGACAAATCACTAGCATCTCTTATGAGAATTTATCTTGTCTTTCTTTTTCTTTTCTTTTCTTTTCTTTTCTTTTTTTGGACTATTTAAATTGCATTTAAGCCTCACAGAGATCATGATATTCCATTGCAATGGACTCTGATAGTATAAGAAGGTGCTTCATTATAAATAATAGACATCCAGGAGCTACTAACATGCCAGAACAACGCAGAGTCCAAAAGAGAGTGCGTGAGCAAAAGAAAGGAGTGAGAAAATGATGATGAAATTCAAGTGTAAGACACATTTTTAGCACATTACACGACCTGCAATTTGTGCAAATACTAGTTCATCATGTTAAATGTATTAACCTGTCTTGTTAGCCTTTGTAGAGTGACGTCATTGTGATTGTCTTTGGTCTATCCTAAAAAGATTCTTTGGTCCCAAGCACTAACAGACAAACGGAAGCAATCAATATGTTACACTGCTAATTTGCAAGAATTACTCTCTTATAGTAAGTAAGGCAACAGGGGTTAATCTAAATTTTTATTCATTTCTAGCCAGATTTCTATGATGTAGTGAAGATTTTAAAGAAATTGAATGAAAAGTGCTAGATGGATTTATGTCCCACGAGCCTGACTTTGATAAGAGACAAAGATGTAGCCGGGATCAACACTGAGTAAAGACATGGCTGCACATACATCTTCAACCCTGCAGCACAGAAAATCTACACAAGCACTATTGTTTGGCTCCCAGAATTAGTGTGAGTAATTCAGTATTCAACCAAACGTGAAATACGGTCACGATCGTCCTGTTCCAGTCATCAGATTCACCAGGAAGAATATGAAAAGTGGCAAGTTAGCCTTCTTAGACTGTGAGATTTCCATCAGTAATGAGGGACATCTAAAAGCTGATGTGTACTGCAAACCTACGCATACGGATCAGTATTTAAGGTCTGACTCTCATCATCCACTGGAGCATAAATTGGGTGTCATCAGGACGCTACAACACAGAGCGAACACCATCCCCACAGACACAGCGGCCAGTGAAGCAGAAGAACATCACATCAAGAAGGCCCTGAGTAAATGTGGTTATCCCAGCTGGACATTTGTCAAAGCTGGGCAGGCGCCTAAAGAAAGCTTCAGCCGATCCAGGAGAGAAGAACAATCGCTGCCTAAGCGAAAACCTGTAGTGATCCCATATGTGTCAGGAGTATCAGAGCAGTTGAGACACATTTTTTCTAAACACCGGGTCTGTGGCTTGTAAACCCCAAAACACGCTGCGCCAAAAATTGATCCACTACAAGGATCGGGTCCCCCGACACAAACAGAGTAACATAGTGTACGCTGTTAAGTGCCAGGAGGATTGCCAGGATTTATACATCGGGGAAACCAAACAACCTCTGGCGAAGCGGATGGCGCAACACAGAAGAGCTACCTCGTCAGGCCAGGACTCTGCAGTCTATTTACACCTATAGGCCAGTGGACACTCTTTCAATGATGAGGATGTACACATCCTGGACAGGGAGGAACGCTGGTTTGAGCATGGAGTAGGTTGGCGAAACCTGCAGCCAGCTGAGCCTGAAGAAGTCACTTGGATGAGTGACGAAATGTTTCTCCCATAAAACGCTATGTCCAGATGAACATAATCAACTTTTGGAGTGTTCCAGTCATTGTTCTCTTTTTAGTCTGTTTTTCTTTCCACCCTGTTTGCCCTTTGTATTAATTTCTTTGTCACTTTTTCCTATCGCTCCCTGTGTCAATCTGATAGTTACTTTTCTTGTGTGCCTTTCATATCTGGATGTGGTTCACACTCCTGTGGTTCTCTCATTGTTTCCACCTGTTCCCAGTTACCTTGCTGTATTTAGCCTTTTGTTTCTCCCTCTGTCCATTCATCTGTGCACCTTCCTGTGTTCTTGCTTCTCTCTGCATGTCTCCTTGTGTTTCTTCATTGTGTCATTGGAATATGAACCCCCTCTCTTCTGGATAAATCTAATTTTTCTTCTCTGTTTGAATTATTTTTTTGTTTGCCTGCCTGAATAACTCTGAAGCACCTTTTGTTATTCTTCTCCAAATTTCATTAAGGTTTACCCTAGCTTACCTTACATTTGCTTCTGCATCTGTCCTCTTATTGAACTTAGAAGCACACACACACACACACACACACACACACACACACACACACACACCTCCTACTCCTGAGTTATGTTTTACAGAACATTATGATGCCACAGGGAATTTTACTGTTGACCTTTCCGTTTTAAGATGCCATCACTTTACAATATTAAACATTTGTTGGAAATCTTCTGTTACTCGGTAAAGGAACTCTTAAGTTGTGGCCAAAAGCATATTTTATGAGGTCATAGTGATCTTTGGCCACTGCATGGTTGATCCTTGAGTCCCGGTCGATGTTTGGGCCAGGTGTGATGATATTTCTTCCAGGTGTTCTCATAAAATTAAGTAGAGTAAATCACTATTATGGGACTGGGTACGGTCACAGTGACTTTTACCTCTGACCAACAATCTTTATTCAGTTCATCATTGAGGCCAAGGGAATATTTGTGCTAAATATACCAAATTTTCATAAGACATTTCTGAGGTATAACATTCACAAACATGTCAGCATCTGTACCAAGGTTATCATAGCCGTGTTATTTTCATAGCTTTTATTAATATAGAGTTAAAAAGTTATTTTCTCTTTGGCTTATTTTTACTTACTTTGCAGTTTTCAGTGCTAAAGATTTGTTTTATTGTTTAAAATGTTTACTTTCAGTTTAGTTTTGATTACTTTACATTTTATTTGCATTTATATATTTAGCACTATAAACGCATTTGCTACGATTTGCTAATTGAAAAAGTGAGACCAACTTGAAAACTACTAAAACAAAAAGACTGACTGTATTTTTTATATTCAAAGTCTTTTTTTTAACCCTCTGAAAATGTCAGTTTCTTATTTGAAATTTAGTTAGTTTTATTTTACTACTATATTAACTTTGTCCGTTTGCAGGGACTGCACACCCACAGCTGTTGCAGAAGCATACAAGAACAAGGGTCACACAGTTTACCACACCATGAAGCCGAACTGTCCTGACCTAAAAACTACATTCTTTTCATTGTGCTCACCCACAATGTTGCATCCAAGAAGAAAAGTCAAATAAAGTTAATTATTTTAGGGAACTTCTAAGAAGCAACACACAACACAGTTGTGTACAAAGTATATAATCAAGTGTATTTTCATCTTTATCCACGTTCTGTACACATATTAAGATCCATTTCACATGAACACTATACAATAGCAATGAGTGAGGAATGGTATATTTTCTGAGCACTAAGCAGCTCATGTCGAATGGCACTTTCATAAAAAAAAGAACGAAATCACAGAGCATGAATAAATAACTCAACAGAGAAAATGGCTTTATATTATCAGATCCATTGAGTAACAGATTTAGCACATATAAAATGCACAATGCAACAAAACAAAACATTTGTTTGTTCCACCCTTGTGTTTTCTCTGCATAATCTGTACCGTAAATAATCCCCCCCCAAAAAACCCAAAAGATATTTGCAGCTATCAGAGGAAAAAGTGTGCTTTTAGTCCGGATTTGAGTAAAAGGCAATCTAAAATATAACGTGTTAAGAGGAGTGGTAACAAGATACATTGAAATATCAGAGAAATATCAATACAATTCACAAATCTTCAATTATTCATCTCGTAGAATAGTCATTTAATAACCGATAGAAAAAAAAAAACAATACATGTTTGGCTGCTTTACAAGGAATATCTATGCTTCAAAGATATGTTTACATTTTCTGTGTGCTTCTGAATTATCCCAAGACAGTTTAGAAGAAAGAAAACATTATGAGCGAGCCAGCATCTGGTGAGGTGTGTTGGTTTCCTCTTTCCAAGAAGCAATCAGAAAACACTCTCAAATGTGATTCTGAGCTCTTGAAAATTCCTGTAAAGTTCGGGCTGAAACAGTTTTGAAGTTGTCATGAAAAGCTGTGTTGCGGGGGCGAGCCAAGCATAGCATCTCGCATGATTATTCTTCTTTATACCTTCCCTACGTACACGATGCTTTTTCAATCTGCTAACCACTATATGTACATACAAGCAGTGTTCACGGATAAATACCTTCACTGGTGTAGAATGACTGGCTCACAATCATCCCTACCTGGAATGGCATGGCACATTGACTGCAATATCTGATATTAATTCTCTTTCTGAGCCATCATACTGTAAGGTTCACTGGCCAGAATATGGAGAAGGATTTGAAAATTCCTTTTTTCACCAGGAGGGCTAAATATCTTGCTTCATTTACTTTACGATAAGCCATCAGCAACACGGTACCATCTCTTGTGGATAGAGGCAGAGTGAGTGGGGAGTTTTAAAATCACATGAAATAACATGTAGACTGCAGACATGATGTCTTATCCAAATGAAGGCCTTCTGTTCGAGTGTAGCCAGGATGACTGTTGTGCTCTCTGTTCATCTACCATCAAAATTCAATAGCTGGGCTGTTCAGCCTCATACATCATAATGGGGACATTGAGACTTGAGATAGGGCATTACAAAGAAGTACAAAGAAACCAGATGTTTTTCAGCACTTTCTTCACGGTGCCATATCCATGCTATATACAAAGCCAAAGTGGATATGCCTCCTTCGAGCTTGTTAAAAACATAAAAAAATGATACACTAATAAGGAATTGGTGAATGCAGACTGAGTGCACATTGTGATACAGAGGATGAGTCAGATCTTGTGCCGTAGATAAGAATTTATCATTAATAGGAACTGGGCAACCTTGACTTTTGAGAAAAATGTAAAAGCAGGACACAATTGCTTTGCGCAGTTGTTGTTTCTTTTGTTTTTTTTCTTTTGTGGAATTTTTCTGATAGTCGACCTGACAATATTGGGGCGCGAAAGGAAAGCATCCTCTCTCATCCTCTTGTCTCAGTCCACACTTGCCTACTCTCCTGTGATTTCAGACGTAGTATTCTTTGTCTTTGTTCTTTTTACCCTTTGTGATGGCCTTTGCCACAGAGGCTGTCGCTGTGTTTTTGTCTTTGACCACTGCTCCGTTGCCCTCCGCAGTGGAATTGTTGGCAAAATTGTGGCTCTGGTCTGTCTGGTAGGAGCCCTCATCCCGGTTCCGGTACTTGTACATGGCATAGAGGAGGATAAGAATGCAGAGAGCAGCAGCAGCCACGATACCAACCACCATCCCCGTGGTGCTACTGGACTCCCTTATCACCTCCACGGCACCAGGCAGGCTCTTATCATCAGAGGCTGTGGGGTTGGCTGTGGGCACATGGGGAAAATTGGGGGGGTAAGTTAGTCCTGGTGTGTTTCGGGAGGATGGAGGAACAGGGGGCAGAAGCACCTGGTCACGGGTGTTCATTTTGCCTGCAGGAATGTGGAGCTGGTCAGGGTTGGTGGTGGGAACAAAAGGAGGTAAGGGGCGGGGTTTCTGGACTCCACCATCACCAGCGGCAGGGGGTGGAGGAAGGACTGTCCTGTCAGTGACCAAGGGGGAGTTTTTATTGTAAAAGTCCTCGTCATCGGATTCCGTCATCTCCCCAGAGCCGAAGGCTGAGACCTCCACAGGGTCACCACAGTCCTCCTGGTCCGGGGGGCAGGAAGGGTGGGGAGGGAGTATCAGGGACTCTTTGGTGGTTTCAAGTGGGGAAAGGAGAGTAGGAGGAGGAGGGATGACGGGGTAACGGGTGGCGATGGATGGGGGCTCAAGGGAATCCACTGTTATAATAGGCAACACTAATTCACCTCCTAGAAAGAAAACAGAAAAGGTAGGGGATCCTAAATTAGAGCAGAATTAACACTGAAATTCTGGCTGAGCAGTTGTGCTCATCAGAACGGAAGCACAATCTGCTCATTATGTACATTATTAATGAAGAATTTAATATTAGATGGCTTATCAGTGATTTTATTTATAGTAATTGCATTTCTATAATACATGGGTATTTACATCAGCGCTTGGCAACTGAGGAGAAAAGCAAACCGAAAGCATCATAATGCTGTCTGGAAGGTATGCATATGTGTGTGGGTGTGCAGATTAAGAATGTTTAATAATGCAATACAGCAAATGCGTAAAAAAGAGCTCACATGCAGAAACAAACATACAAGATGACCCGTGAGAGGCGGCAGCTGAATGAAGAGCACATAATAAACACAAGAACATTAAGTTTTAAATGGCCATGCTGCGATATGCACATCTGTAGGCAGAGGTTGAGGAATGATAAGAGAGCAGAAAGGTTATTGTATGAATGAATCACACACAAAATAGTATGATTTTCTGAAAGCACTTGCTATCTTACAGATGTACCTTTAACCACTACTACTAGATGCCTCAACAATTCAACAATATATTTTCCTGTGTGTGTGTGTGTGTGTATTTGTATATACGATTATAACATTCTGCAGAGTTACAGATGTTACAGATACATACATCTACAGACATTTACAGCCAATAGGTTCTCTTTCATTATTATTTCAGTCACACTTTGCCGGGCCAGACAACAACAAACAATTCTGATAAGGTCATATTAATAATTAAGGCACCCACAATAAGGCCAGACTCTCAAGTTCTACAGCTTGTTTCTGTCACAAACTCGATCAGACTCTCTTAATGCCTGAAGTACACTTCACAAAGATTGTCTTTGATTCACTTTTGTGAGCTACAAATACAGGGTAGAGAACAAATTAATGCTAGTCTGTAATAACTATCCAAATAATGACAGTTATTTGACAGAATTACTCAATATGTGAGTGTAAGATAGTTGGATGAAACTGAGAAGACAGATCTGTTTTGTTAAGAACAATGATGGCTGCCTAAAAGCACTGCATTTTGTCTGCACTCCTGGGTAAAAATAACATTACTCATCTAAGCACCCTAGTACCATCGCTTCATAAGGACCAATTGACCCACCTGTTCCCGGTTCACACTCTTCCAGGTCCTCATCATCACTTGGACACTCAGCTGATGCCACCAAAATATCATCAGAGTTCTGTGGCTGAAAGCAAACAGGGAATACAATTTCTTTTTTAACAAATACCCAATAAACATTTTTCTTCATTCAGGCTCACAGACAGTCTCTTTTTTACACTGACTGTCCGGTCTGAGAAAAAAATCTGCACTATGCAGCACTGTACTGCTTAAGTGTTTGTGCCTGGAGCGACACTAGTAAGACTACAAGTTCAAAATGAGCCCATCAGCAGCTGCTTTTTATCCTTTACCCCATTGGCTGACTTTATGTGTGTGCAAACAATGGAAAAACATCACCGATGGAGGCTCTCAATGAGATAAATGCTATATAATTGGGTTTTAAACAATTCTTTTATATCAAATTTGCACAAAAAACCCATATAAAATTCTCACATATATTTAACGAGGATGCAGGATGCACAGTGGGCTCTGGGCAGAGTGGGCATTAGAAGGCTCACTAATGGATTACTTTGATAAATTGAAAATATAGAGAAGACCATTTTAGGATAGCTAGACAAAAGAAATGGAACAAAAAGAGCACTCTGCAGTTTTATTAGGAGAGGCAGTGGCAGTGGGGGTTCTTTAAAACCTCAGGACAAGTCCAACTACTGAAATTTCTCCAATTTGAAGGGTTTTCAGCATTTATCACATTCAAATTCTTTGTTTTTATGTGGCCGCTGTATTGTAAAAATACACTAAGCAAGAATGTTATCATTATCCTAATCCTAATACCTTGATGGAAAGTAAGTTATGCAGCGAATTCAGAATCAAACATGCTGGATCAAACCTGTTATTTAATGAATTTATGAAGCATTTTAGCTTACCTATTACTCCATACAAGGTTTTATATGCCTAATTCTTTCAGTAATAGCTGATGCAGCGCTAAGAAATTTAATGATGCTGTGAAACACTGAAATTTGTCAAGGTGTGAGACTTAAATGTGGTTCATTTCATCTCATAACTCGTTTCATGATGATCAGGGGAAAAGTGTGTTCATGTTCCTAAACCCCTTTAAGGCCTAAAAATCTGAAAAATCTGAAAAATAAGCTTATCATTGTCAAATGTAGAGAAGAACTGGGGATTCTGAAGTGTTCTCTGGTTTTGTGATTGTGTGTTGACTGTCATCTTAGATTCTAGTACTGCAAGTTAAATTTCAAAATGTGCATTAATACAAGATGAATGGAACAGAAACTACAGTATAAGCTAAACATGACAGGGGGATTAAATAAGCTCCAAATGTGTAAACCTGTGCAAGTTTAAACATTTATGTTTTATAAGGTGACACACATAAAGACAGTGCCAAAGTATTACTCAGTTTTGTTCTTATATTAATCACAATTTTGCATTTTTAAAGCTGATTGAGAATGTTAAGGATGCTTAGACATATTAGCAACCTGATAATTGAACAGAAATATAAATTTGTAATTTTGGGAATCACGCACAGCTCCAGATTTCTACAAAGCTAATTAATTAAAAAAAAAAAAAAATCACTCACTGTTATTGAGCCATATTTAAAATGGCCTTTTTTCCTACTGCGAAACATAGACAACAGCCTTCACCTTATGAGCTAATTACCTCCCTGTTGTCAGCTAATTAGCACCCCTTTTTAAACTCGCTGACCTTTGAGATGCTCTCACTCAAGCTGGGCGACCGCTGCCTGCGGGTGGTGGTGGTGGCCATCGTGGTGGTCGTTTCCATGATCGTGGTAGACATATCAGACACCGCCAGCGGGGTGACGGAGGTGGTGTCCGTGGTCACCACGGAGAGCGAGTCTCCGACCAGCCGCAGGTTCCCCTCCACCTGTACGCTGGGGTCATTTTCCGCTGCCAGTTTGAGCACCTGGAGACCATTGTAATACAGCCCTGAAATCTGACCCTGGAAGGGTCGCCCTTTGTCAGAACCGCCAATTTTAATGGCTGCCTGGCTGTTAAAGATGGTCAACTGTCTCCCTAAAGTTAGACAGAAACACAGAGAAGGAGATGATGGAAAAGGGGAGAGAACGGCAGAGCACACACAGAGACGGCATATGGGAGATTTTGCACAAGAACATCATCTGAGCCAGGTGGGATTTAGTAATTCATTTGTTTAAAAGCTTATTTAGATGTTAACTCTAAAAAGGGAAATGTTGGTTAGCAGCAAGTTTATAATTTTGACTTTGCACATACAAGAAGAGGAGGCTTAAAGCCTATTTAGATGTTTATTTATGATTTTGAAATGTCACTGAATAAGTTAGCAGCTGCCTGTGGGAAAATGATATTTATATTTGTCTCTTAGCTTTAGAGGGGAAAAAAAGAAGGTGTGAAGATCTGTATCTTATGGCTCCTTTTAACAGGTAACTACTAAAATGGCAGTCTTGCCACACATCAGACAGTTTGAAGCCGAATGACAATAAAAATTTGACTCCCTCCTCCCACTGACTTCATCAGCCATTAGGCCATTAACACATGCTTTTCCGTGGGTTTCCCCCACGGTCCAATTGTTTTACCTCCTCAAAGGGGCAATGATATTCAACAGCACCGCTGTCAGCACCTTTACTGATAAGCAGTGTTACATCTGAGGAGGAGGGCTGCGGTAATGGGCCCAACTCAGGAGAATACTTATTAGCAAAGTTAATGGCTGCAAACAGTGATCTACTTTAACAGCCTGTCAGGGTTGTTTTGTTGCAGCAAAAAAAAAAATTCAGCTTGGGAGTCTGATGTGCTCGTTGTAGTACAATGCAAGGCAGCACAAGATTACAGGGAACAAGAAAAATGGAAAGAGGTTCACTGGGGTGAACACATCCTGAAGCTGTGGTTTAAAATATGGTTCAGTTATTAGGAACAAAGCCTAGTCAGCTTATGTCCAGTGTTAGCTTCACTGGTATTAATGAAAACGTTACACAGCATTTTAATGATATTTATGTAGAATAATTACACACAGTATCTAATTACACACAGTGGTTAAGAGGGATGATAGAGGGTTAGACAAGGGTTATGCGCTTTTAGTTAATTTAGTTTAAAATCTTTGTTAAGGTGCAGCCTCTCCACAAGGTATAAGGATGACAAAAAGAAATGGCAAGCACGCCATATTCGTTTGCTTCCACACTCATTTTCTTCTGCTTAAAGCTATACTGTGGCCATTAAAATTCATAGCCGGTACAAGTTCCAATTAAAATGGAAATGTATACGTCTGGGTAACCTGCACTTTGTCACCCTTGTCTTCTGGCACTGCACCTCTCAGGGGGGGAAGTTTATTTACTAGTTATTTCAAGGGTTAATTAATTAATTAATCAATTATATTTTTTACCTTTATCGAGTAGCCACTCGTCAACTACCCGACCAAGTCTGTATGGGATTCTTTGCCTAGCAATAGCCAGTCGTTCATTATCATAGTGTCCTTCAAAGAATTTGGAGAGACAGATTAAAGGTTAAAGTCTGCAAGCTGAAACATCACATGGTTAGAAACAAAGTTATAACGGCTAACATTTTTAACAAGTTATCAATTTTAACTCAGCTGTGAGTTAAAAGAAACTTGAGCTTTACTTAGTGTTATCTAGTTATTATGAGTAACACTGTTAATACTAATTAGAGCAACGTTTAGGCTATTTATAATGTGCTACTCTAGTTAGTGTTATTTAGCTATTTTTTTTTCCAAGCAAAGCATCGTCTTCAGTAATTACCAATTACAGACGAATAATTTTATGTACTTTATAAAACAGACATTCATTCATAAGAAACAACCAATCAAATCAGGAAAACAGTTGCATTTAGACAGTGATAAAAAGTCATGTAGTTAGAGTAGGAGCATATGAATTTGATTGCATTCACAGAGAGCCAAAGTCTCGCTCACTTCAGTGCCAAAATGCATTTTTCCAATGCAGCGCATGGTATACATGCAGTGTTTTTACTCGAGCTCCCAGAAGGCAGTGACAGTATGTCAACATCAAAGGCTTATGGGAGTTGCAATTTTAAGTCTCTTTGGTGTTCATTCATTCATTGTCTTGTTCATTTATTTGAATGAGACACAAACAGTTCCCCGGTGAGACAGGACTTCAGCTCTCCTTTAAACACATGCAAATGCAAAACAAATAAATTAAAATAAAACAAGAACAAGCAACATACAGTAATTACAGTATGAATTGTTTCTAGACATTAGGAGAGCCCAGATTTTTATTTAGACCTAGCACCGAGGAATTTCTATCAATCATCAGCCACAGGGTCACTAAAACTGATAGTAAATTATTGTGACATTATTTTGTTCCATTCACATTCTGTTGAGATTATTATTTGCAAACATTTTCAACAAATTTGTAATTAATACAAATATGAATAATTATTAGAATCTAAAGTAAACCATTACAGCACAACAATGAAAAGGCAGTTAAATGCCTGGTTATACTGTAAGCTGTAATATAGTGAAGATGTTAAAATATGTTTGCCTTTTTTTTCCTCAAACAAATTGCCAGAAAAAAATACTCCATGATATTTGATATCTATTTAAGGCACAAGAAACTTGTGTGATGTGCACTCCCTATTTCTAACTATTCTATGCATTGCCATGTGAAATGTTTCAAATATCACTGATTGCTGAGTGGGAGCTGACATAAAGGTGCACACCATCTTCATTACCCAATTGCATGCTTGCATGTGCCCTCGTGTTATATGCATCTGTGATTTGAACACCAGCTGGAGGCACAGAAAAGATGTGGTTTGTGTCCCACTATGCCAGCTGGTGCACCTGCTCTGAATAAGGTTAATTGGTAGATTGGTTCAGAACAGGTTAAAGCACAGCCAGTTATGATCATTTTATGTATGTATCTTTTCTTTTTTGGGTCCATGTATATGTTGTGTGCACACAGTTGAGTGATTTTTACTCACTATCATAAGTTACCACACATAAAATAAAACTGTTATATAACTTATCATTATAACAGTCTCCCTTTAGTGAATCTACACTATTTTGTATCTAACAACAGACAGATTAAGTATGATCAAGCATGATCACAGCCACATTTTGAATGTCAGCAAGAATTTGTCAAGTGAATATTTATTGAAAACAACACTATCATATAAATTTAAGGCTAGCAGTTCATACATTCACATCTAAAACACTGCTATATTGGGCTGAAATAGCACTTAAGCCGCACAAGAATGGCTTAAATATTACACCATTTAGAAAAGTCTAGAGAATCCCACCTGAGCCACAACTTCACATCTTCCCACCTCTCTACCAAACTAAATGCAAATACGGCAGCAGCTGATGAAAATACCTGAATTGCTAAACTCAAAAAGGCAGCTTTAAGGAGATTTACTCATTTCAAACTATTATATTTTTACACAAACACATAATTTTTAGTTGCATGAGGCAACTTTAATAGATCTCTTATAAACTGATAAAATAACCACGCAGGAACACTGAATTAAAATTATTCACTGGGCAAACTGCCAAGGCAGAAATAGGCAGACATGCAACCCTTTCTCTCTGATCCAGAAGTTTCATGCTGTCTTACTATGCGTGTAATAACTCCAAAGTTTGTCCTGTTAACCTTACCTGGTGGATAACGCTCAATGACTGGATGGTTGTCCACCTGGAGAGTGGCATTGCCACCACTGCGTGTGAAGCGTACAACATGGTACTTGCCATCATTTACTATGACAGCAGGCTCATCAATAGTGATGTCATCTGTCCCCACATTGAAGATGACACCAATGTTTCCTTGATCCTGCACAAAAACAAGAATGAACGTGACTCATTAGGCAAATGACAGATGCGGTAGGAAAAGCGAGCATTGCCACAAATGGGTTTGGGGAAAGTCCAAGATAGTGAAACATGTTGAGCAATCACTTAAAAATAAATGAAAGTAAGGGCTAACCCTACTTAGAGGTATTCCTCTGCTTCTCGGGGCCTGTACTTTGAGCCTTAGGGCATTTGCCCTGGGGGGCATTATGCCCCACTTCAATCTGCTGCTGGATATCACTATTAAGAGCATATAACACAGGTTGAACAATACAGTGTCAGTTGTGAATGATAAAATAGTAATTATTGCTAGTATTTATTTATGCATTTATTTTACAGCTTAGCAGATTGCGTGCCGTTTGGCGTGTATTATTAAATTATATTTAATATTGATATTTGCTTTGTACATCAAAAGAACTGTTTTAATTAAATTGGTGATGTTTATCTTTTTATAATATTTTTCACACTTTTCTGACTAAAGAGACAATGGCTTGACAAGTTTAATCTATCTGCTTGTCAGGCCAGTAACCTTGTTTAAACGGAAACCCATATCCTTTGTGACATGGGCAGTATGTTTAGTTCTTTCTTTAGGGTTCAGTGCCATTTCCCCTCAGCAGCCAGCTCCACTTTCCTGATGTGGATCACTCTTGACAGAATCCTGCTGTTTCTCTTTTGGTTGACCAACTTCTCACCCTGTCAGCCTCTACCTACTCCTGCCAACCTTCCTCAAAGGTCAAATCTGCTTCTCAAACTAGCCTTTGTTTGGTACTAATAAGAAACATTGGAAGCAAACTCTGTGGGGTCTCTGTGCCTGTCTGGCCCTTGTACGTTCACTGCCTCGCAGTCATTTTAAATGCAAGCCAAGGACAAAGTGCTAAGGTGGTTATAATAGACATAGTGAGAAACAACACATAAAGCTGCGGGGCCACTTTCCCTCGACTTATAGCATTAACCTTTAATGCTGGTTTAATACAGAAGTAAGTAAGTAAGTAGAAAAGGTGGAGAAATAAATCAAAAGACCATACTTATTTCATTGTAGACCAGAGATTATGCAATGTGATATTATGATATGTATAACACATGCAGTAATATTCTACTTTTATCCCACCCCATAACATGTGTATCTCAAATGTTTACAGTCAAGGACAAAAGAATCTGAAGGTTCTTATTCAAACAATCTCGACTCCTGCAGCTGCTTACACCGTATCAGACCTTGAACCAGCGAGGAAAGACGAGGTAAAGAGTGAAAATGACTGGAGTTGTGTTTTATTTGAATAAAATCTTGCAAACTGCTGGCCTTCCATGCTATGATGTGCACAATATCTACTGGCCTTACAGCCATTATGTAAATATGTTCAACAGTGGGCCTTGCATTGCAATTGGATTCCCTGCCTCTACTGTCAGAAATGAGCTGCACAGCTTATTCCTTGACATGCACCATTTCATATAACTGATTGTTCCCCATTTTCTTCTACCTCCAGTACTGCATTACTGACTCAAAGGCTAAAAATTCAAATACGTAGACTTCTTTTCCTTCCTTGATGGTGTGATGTAAAACCTGTCTCGGTGCTTTGCTCTTACCCTCTAATCACATGTAAAACCATTCGAGAAACCTTTTGAATTTGAAATAATTATTCTTGCTGACATGGCTGGTGTTAAGTACAGAAGTTTTAAGGATTGTTATCTTTTTATGCTTTCTAAAATCACCTGAAAGCCATCATGAACTCATGAACAGGTGAATATGTGCAATTGAATTGAATTATGATCCCTGAACAAAAGCTGGACAGTTAAAGTCACACAAATGTCACAGAACATGTACACCCCTTCAAGAACAAAGACACACTTTGGCAAATGAGAAATCCTTTAAATGCCTTTTGATACGCACTTACTATAAATTCCTTATATTTTTTATTGTCAGTGTTATCCTTTATATTTTCTTTGTATACTTATCTGTAACCTAAATGGACAACTTTGGATGTCGGTAGTTTAAATATTCTTCCGATGATGCAAACTGATGAGTAGTCATTAGGCAGCTACAGGGTAGTGCGACCTCAGGTCAAATTTCAACTCGTGTCCTCTGGACAACAATTAAAATCTCCAGGGCCAGGAGAGTCTGCCTGGGGGTCCTTATGGCTTCAAAAAGTGCTGCTCCTATTTTGCTTACTCAGTCTTAGAGAGTGATTGCAAAATAGCCCTGAAGCACCTTTTGACAGTTGGCAAAGCAACACTAATGCACCCCGGTTTTTGTAAACAAAAGCTTGGCCATTCTAGTCAACACATTCTCACTCCCAACTTATCACATACTGATGCTTGGTCATGATCCATCACATTTTTACTCACTGCCCTTTAGCATCATTTTTTCAGTGTGCAGGGCAAAGCATTTTCCAGATAAAATACAAAATTGAAGGCAATGTGGTGCTGAAACAAGCATTTTGTGAGTCGACCCTTATAGAACTCCATAATACAAAACTTTTAGCACAAATAAACTTATCTGCAGCCTGGAAAAGCATTTTTCATTCCTCTCAGTGTACTTAACAGAATAGACAAACAGATAATACAGACGGCAACATGAATATAGCATATTTCAAGATTTATATGTGCAAGGGTGCAGAGTGCCAGATTTTTGAATGATTGTGGAATAAATAAGGAATGGATAACTGGCCACTATAAACACAGCATTATGATAACTGCATTGAGTTTATATAAAGGCTTAAAGTTATATATTATTATGGTTGTGGTTATTTTATCTGACTGACATTAACTCGTTGACTGTGACTGTGACATCACTTCCTTAACTGCAAAGTGGTTTTTAATGCCCATGTAACTGTATGAAGTGCATTTTCTTGCACACTCACTAAACTGTTTCGACACCCGCTCTGATGGACTCTTACTTTTCTCCCAAAGATTTTTCATTCCTGTATCTCATCTAACCTGCTACTGACTATAATTCACATGAGGGAAAAAGTACTGATTTTTATAAGGATATGTGATTTCAAGAATTTGCAGCTTCTTCAGATGAAATGATGACGTGACAAAATGAATTAAAAGAGTTACAATACTAACAGTTCTTCTGTGATAATACATCGCCGCTGCCTGATATATTTTTAAACAGAGCACAGAGTGGACCGATCATGATTCTTTTAACACCACCAGCATTTCTGTCTGTCTCGGTTTGTCACCAGCCAAATGTTTGTCTCTGAATTGGCTTGCTTTACTATACTCTCTACTAGAGACTTTTTAGAGGTGGGTGGGAGCCTGCGACAATACTGTTGGGATTTTAGAGTCTTCAAATCTTTCTCAGAAATATAGAAATGATAAAATGTGCTTCAATCAGGTGTGTCGCTGTGGTCAGGGGTAAGGTTTCCATTAATTTCTGATGGAAACGACACATCTTAAATGAAGGAAACTGAGCTATAAAATTTAAAAGATTATGAAAGACACTGATTCCCAACTAAAATAAGTTCTGCATAAAAATGTGTAATTATTACTGTAAAATATATTCTGGCTATATAGCTAAATGGCTTATCACCTTAATAATATTGGGGAGAGGAGTGAGATTAAGGAATCACCAGAGGTGGGACCAAGTCATTGTTTTGCAAGTCTCAAGTAAGTCTCAAGTCTTTATCCTCAAGTCTCAAGTCAAGTCTCAAGTAATGTCAGGCAAGTCAGAGTCGAGTCTCAAGTCACTGGTGTAAAAGTCCGAGTCAAGTCACAAGTCTGAAATTTTGAATTTCAAGTCCTTTCGAGTCATTAAAAAAAACGAAAAAAAGCATGTTGCAGTTATGCTAAATGTAAATATTAGACCATGTAATTTTTAAATCTGTGTTTTTCTCAACACATGACAAAATAGTGAACTTAGAAAATATACACAAATTGTGAAATTGCACCTCTTTAAAATGCAGCTCAATTAAACCTAGCTCCAAGAATAATTTTCACCGACAGTTCTGAGATAAGCTGCATGTTATTCTTGGATGCGGTTGTAGGACCGGCTTTAAAATCGCATGACAAAAATATCATACACATTAAAAAAAAACTGTATCACCAACGTAGCCTGGAAAACATTTGCTAGTTAGATGAAGTCAGCTATCTCACCGTAGCATATTTATATGCATATTTATAATTATACGGTTCTTGGAGTGAGTGCATACACTCATGAAGTTTAGTAACTTCCGGTCACTGCAACAAGCCCAGGTACAGTTTACCGCCGGATGGGTACAGGACCTTGAAATGCACCGTGTAGAACGAAAGACCATCGTACGTATCATAAGTTTACCAGTCTCACAAATCGTCTTCATAAATACACATTCGTTAACCGTTTATTAATAGGACCTTTGAGCTCAATGGTAATTAATTAGTAGTGGAAATAATTTCTGGTACCCATCACAGAAATGTAGCAGTGACAATAATATTGTATGCTGTAATCGTACTGGGCAATTAGTGATACAAAAAACCTGTTTTATCCTGTGAATAAAAGTATATGTTTTTGTCAATGTACCATAATAACAGAAGCGAAACACAATATTGTGTCAGGACAATTCACTATTTATGCACAATAAACAAAGGAGCATAGCGCGACCATTTCTGTTCAGCGCCAGACTTGCTTGTAACCTATATCACCAATTATGTTATGAAAATGACGCATTAACTACAACAGCAGACTGACCTTTGTGGAAATGCTTGGAGCAGACTAACCTGTGAGCTGGAGTGTTCTGGGACGTTATATTTGATCTTTGAATGGCTGCAATCCAGGCCATCCGTCGCGTCTTTGTTACTTCGGAAACATGGCTCGAACAATTTCTCTTAAACGTCGTAATCCGATAACAACCGATCTCTTTACCCGTCGGCTTCCCGTGGCTGTCATGCGACCGGCTATTGCAGTTAATAATACAACGGCTTCTTGACATTTTTGTGTTTCTTTTTATCGCTGTATAACTGATTTTAATTGAAAGCCTGCGTGCGCTAGTACTTCTTGCCACGAGTTCCCAGAATCCTTTGCGGTTCTACCCGTGAATGACGTCACATTTTCAATCTCTATATAATATGCATGTTAAATTTTATATTTGGGGTAAAATATCAAGTCTTTTCAAGTAAACCGGTTCAAGTCCAATTCAAGTCCCAAGTCATTGGTGTAAAAGTCCAAGTCAAGTCACAAGTCTTAGAACATTTTTTCAAGTCAAGTCTAAAGTCATAAAATTAATGACTCGAGTCTGACTCGAGTCCAAGTCATGTGACTCGAGTCCACACCTCTGGGAATCACCCAAATCTCATCCAGTAAGTTGATCTTTTGTTGATCTTTTGCTCTTGAAGCACTGCTTTAACAATTCTAATAGTCTCCATTTTGCACAGTGTTTTGTTTCATCTTTTAGTCACTCATTAAAAACATGACCATTTGAAAATAGCATTAGCCACTCTGATGTGCTCTCAACTGAATACGGTGATGGTTTGCTGCTTTTGTGCAGAATAATTGGTCTTTTAAGCTGGTGCATGTACCGTGTTCAAAGTCATATTTTTGAGCTAACCATGTGACCAGTTTATTACAGCAATCTTCAGCAGCTCTGAAATCCCACTGTAATTATTCATCACAGTGGTAGTTTTGAATGAAAGGGGTGAAATCTGAAGAAAATCGAAACCATAAAAAGCTCATATCATTTGTTTCCTTTACTATTTTCAACTGTTATTCAAGCCAGCTTTGCTCTCAGTCGTCCTCTTCTGCAGAGGGCAAATTCCAGCGTGGAGACAGAATGAGATAAAAAGAAGAATTAACACTAAAGCAGAATACATTAAAACAAATCACAACTTATGTCTCTACAAAACAAGAAGGTGTGAAATTGTTGGGAAACTAAAAAAAGATTTCAACATCACCTGAACTGCTTTGGATTTCCCTCCGCTGAGCAGTAATAAGGTGTCAAACTCAGCAATCTGTCTGTGCGCAAGGACTTGGCAGATGCTAGGAAAAATGTTTTCAGCTCACTTTGCACGCAGGCAGGAATCCTTGCATTTACTAGCAACAGTCTACGGCTGGCAAGGTCAGATTCAGACATTTAAAACTGGAAATGCAATTTAAATGAGACGATTTAAAAAAAACAAACATCCAGGGCAGGATTTTTGGACCAAAATATGTCAAGTAAATGACATGTGGAGGAAAAACACTTTTGCTTAAATGTTCAACACTACAGTTTTTATCTGTTTTTTCAGTATAATGTGATATATGTGCAAATTACAATTAGCAGAATATCCGTTAAAACAAAAATATGTATTTGGTTTGGTAGGACGAATGTGATGCCCCCCTTCTTTCCCCTTGCCCTGCACTCAGAGTTAAGATTAGGGCAGCACGGTGGCACGGTGCGACAGTGGCGTGTCTAGAAAAATTTTGTTGGGGGGGCCAGGTAGGGGCACAGATTTGGAGAAGGGTGGCAGATTTAATTGGCAGATAATGTTTAAAAAAAAATTCTACCAACCCTTAACCATAATTCAATAATCCTATAAACCTAATAACCAAATGCACTTTTAACTCTTATTAGAATGAGATTTTAACCACTACGGTGCAAAGTTTTTAGATACTGCGTTGATAAAGTACAAGAGATACAATCAGTGCTTTGTCAGTGCTTACTCAGCATTCAAGGACATCAATATTTGCATAGTATTTTTACTGACATGTAGTGCACATATGTTTTGGGCAAAAACATTTTTGAAAATTAAAATACGAACATTTGTAACAAACAATTGACAAATTAGCCAGTTCCAATGCAAAACTTTCTCTGCCTGTTAAAAAAAGAAGATAATCTTCTCACAAACTGGTGTTTGATTTTGAAACAGGAAAAAAGTGGAGAAACAACTGAAAAGACTAACATTTGAATAAAACCTGAAAGCAAGTAAATACTTTCTATGCTGCCTTATGGTAAACTTTGGTAATATTGATAAAGAACAGCACTGGCTGATGATAAAATACAGTCAGCTGGCATGGTGACACTGCCAGTATTAACCTGCAGGGCTGGACTGGGACAGAAAATCGGGCATTTTGACTACAGACCGACCCACCAGGTATTAAAGCCATAAAGCCTTTGAATGAAAACAAATGCTGTTGTGACAGTGATGTACAGTCTTGTTGGTATATGTATGATTTCTATACATTTTACGTCAGATAAAAACTTTGGTTGTAAGATTTAGATAATTATTTAATAAAAACTAGGTATTTTAAATGAGAATAAGAAAGAAAAGTATTTCTTTGTGCCCCCCTTTCCCTGTTAATGCCCTACCTGGCCCCCTGGCAAAACTTTGCTAGACCCGCCCCTGCACAGTTACCAGCTGTCAGCTACATAAAAAAGGATCCTGGTGTTATTTATCTCTCAGAAACAGTTGATAACTTCAACTCATTCATGTCACCTAAAAGGTAAACCTGTTTCTCCATCACCTGTTCAGCTCTGATGATTCAGTAAGGACATCTCCTGGTTTCATCTTCATGTTTCCCTCTCACCACATATCTAAACAGACATCATGACCAGCAGCTTTACAGCTGTGGCTCCAGCAAACATCAGCTGATACTAGAAATTAATATTAAATAAATTCTAACAACAGCTGATCAAGCTTAAACGTGCTGCTGTTGTTTAGCGCAATATCCGCTGGTTTCCTCTTTCTGGCGCAAAGTGGGCGATAAACAAGAGAGAAAAGCCGATCAGCTGATCATTGATCAGTTTCATGATTGAAGTAGCAACAGGAGAGGGAGGGGGAGAGAATGAGAGAAGAAGAGGCAGCTGTGCAGCATAAAGACAGAATAAATCCAGCTTTGTGTCTTTTTTCCATTCTAGCTAAAGTCCGGGACAAACTGAGTCTCTTCTCAGCTCAATACGAAACGTGTAATATTTTCTCTGAATGAGGGACCATTCCATTTTTTAAGGAGCCGTTGGCAACTCTACTAACTAAACTTATGAATAAAATAAAGTTCACTATCAGTAACATCATAGCACCCACCCAGCTGTATAAAAACTCCGTCAAACTGGCTAGAACGCAGTATGAGTTATTGCAACTGACAGTAAAAAGTCAGCAACATGAAAATAAACTCCACCTAAACTTGGTTTATATCTGACCCAGATAGACTGCAGGTCATAACTTCTTACCTGAAGTTCAGTTCACCTGACACTCGGACTGGCGGCTGCTTCGGGTCTCTCCTCCTGCCTCCCCTTCCCTCATCCACCTGTTGCCTCTGTGGAAGCCCCGTCATAGCCACCACCAAACAACGGAGTTATTTCTACACATCGACCTGCATCTGGCCAATCCACCACCTCTCATTGTTCATGCCATTACAAAAAAAATAAAAAATAAGTCACTGGGGATATGCCCGGTATGCCCGATGGCCAGTCCAGCTATGTTAACCTGCAACCAAATCTGCAGCTCCATACAGCAATGTTACGACTTAGATTATATCTTATAACGCATAACTCTTATGTTAGCTGCCCTCAGTAGCATACTGTCTGAAATATTCCACAGCTGCAATAATTCTTTAAGTGTTATTTTTTTCCTTGGTATTCTAATTTCACCGAAGTTTACTAAACTCAACAAACTTGATATTACTTACCGGGA
Source organism: Mchenga conophoros (assembly GCF_057382185.1). NCBI lineage: Eukaryota > Metazoa > Chordata > Actinopteri > Cichliformes > Cichlidae > Mchenga > Mchenga conophoros. The sequence goes on along the minus strand of NC_140535.1, from coordinate 17,599,141 downwards.
CATTTATTCTGTCCTCATTTTCTTTCACCGAAAAATTGTTTCCTGCAGTGCCATCTTTCGCGCTTGGCTCTCCTACCTTTGCTAACGTGATGCGCATAGCGCAGAAGCGATGCTGCATTCACTTACACTCGGATATCTGAGCGTCACCGTGAAAACATAATCGGACATTTGATATTTGATTGAATTTTATTGTTTTGCCTTTGGGGTGGCACCTGGGGTGGCCAGTCTGGTTTGGGGGGTGGCCTGTGCCCCCCCAGGCCACCCCGCTGGACACGCCATTGCGGTGCGACTGGTTGTCTGTCTCTGTGTGTTGGCCCTGCGACAGACTAGCGACCTGTCCACGGTGTACCCCGCCTCTCGCCCTATGACAGCTGGGATAGGCTCCAGCGCCCCCCGCGACCCTGAAAAGGATAAGCGGACGCGAATGGATGGATGGATGTATTTGGTTTGGTAGGACAAATGTGATGCCCCCCCTTCTTTCCCCTTGCCCTGCACTCAGAGTTAAGATTAAGAGACAGAGTCAATGTGGTGTGGAAAATGAGGAGATGCTGACAAGCACACTCAAAAAATTGAAATTGGGTGGTTGTTACATGTACAAGATTCAAACTTGTAATTTGAACTAAATAATTTCATGTTTCTATGGTGAACGCAATTAAATCAAGTAGCATCTGCATGAAATTCAGCAGCTTAATTTGTTCTTGTTGAGATGACATGATACAATCTAGTCAGAGTGGTTAGTTGCCAAATTTCGCTCTACATAAATAAATCACTTCAAGTCAATGTAAGTATACTATACTATACTTTGACATGTTCAAAAATTGGTTATTTTACTTGGTTAAATCACGTGGTTAAATTGTGTTCATCCAACAACAGATTTTGTGCATGATGTTTTTTATTCTAGTCTTTTACCTGCTTCTGTGCGTTGTATCTGCACCAAAAAGTTCAATATTAGATCAAATGAGTCCAATAAATCAGGTAGAAAGTACTTTTCCACACTTAACAGCAGGTACTTTAATACAGAGACTGATATTACAATTCAAATTCCTTTTAGAATAAAAATGATATGAATAAAAGAGGCGCACACGTAATTCACAACTGGTTTCAGAAGGGTCATAAAAACTTTTTCATCAGAAGACTTATTTGTTTTTGTTTTTTGGAATATAAACAATTCAATCAGATTGTTTTCAGGCTGGGTTCTTTCTGCACATGGGGTCCATTCGTCTTTGCTTCTGCCAATGCCCAAAACAGTAATGTAACTGTGTGGTTATGCATGCCCAAAACGGCAGCTTCTGAGCTGAACTGGTCCCCTGGAACGGACACTAGCTGTCTTCAGGGAGCTGATCAGACACGTGCCACAGATTAGATTAGCCACTGAGGACATATTCATTACTTTAGTGGATATGACACTAAGTGCGTGTGCATCCACACATGCAAACACCAGACAGCTGACCTCAAAGCTTCCTAATCAGAATGAATCCAATTCAAATGAGAAACAATAATTAAAAATAAGAGGAGCCAAAGTTTTGCTTTCAAAGGTCAGATTTGTAATCTTATAAAGGCTTTTTTTCCTTTTAGTGTTTACCACAAAAGTGTCTGCTAATAAGATAGCGACTTCGAGTTACGAGTTTTGTCAACAGATGTGATTTTAATTATTACACCATTCACAGACGTTTGACAGATCTCCCTTCTGGTTTTCATCACGGCACACCTGTCCTGTGGCTCCATACTAAAAAGCCTGATTTCCCTCCAGAAAAAGGCACCATTGCAGGCAGATGCTGAGGCACCACTTGGCTTCAACGACCACACACACACAGGCACGCAAACACATATCCACACACGTGTTCATCACCAGAAAATATCTCGTAGTCTGCTGACGTGCGTGCGCCTCTTCTCCTTCTTGTACTTGTGTGATTTATTAATTCCTATTTTATTCCAATATTTGGACTCAGATGCCACTAATCGGTGAATCACACAAGCTGTGATGCTTCTGCGCCAAGTTAGAATAAGGACAAAGTCTAGTTAAAACGTCATTTAAAAATAGACCGAGAGGTTTAGTTATATCCATTTCATTTAATTAAGATTAGAGCATTAGAACTCCACCAGCAAATGTGAGTTTGCTTCCTGTTTTTTTGGGCCTTCATCAGCTTATCTGGAGAGAAATGATGATATGTGACTTACAAGTTTACTAAAATAAAACTTTGGCACCTTAGCCGTCTTTTTCTTCCCCTTTTTGTAGCTGTAACTATTTCTGCGCTGTCTATATTTATTTAACTGCTCATGGAAATGCTGCCAGTACGACAGCAACCACGTACTGTTCACATACGTAAAGGTTGAAAGTACTGCAATCAGCATCAGGAACGGCTTACCAGTTTATCGATAGAATAACACGCTCTGTGGCAACTCGTGAGGGAAGCTGAAATCTCTTGTTAGGGTTTCCCTTTAAGAACCCCTGAGTTACATGGCTGCCTTGTTGTCGGAAGCTGGTGAGCATTTGAGAAGTAGCTGCAGCCGCTCTGAAGCACATGATGACATCATAGTTACTGTAATCTACACCCTCCAAAAAAGCTCTGTGCATATGTGCAGTGCCAACAGATATCCAAATGTTGTGAATCATTTTGCAGAAAGGTCATGTGATGTTATCCTGACGGCTCTTTCTCTGCCTCCTCAACATGCAGACCTGGCCTGAATAATAAAGGTTAACACTTAAGAAGCCACAGCAGCATTTTTTTTAAAACTTTTGAATAAAAAGTTCACATTTCAGTGTAGTGACGTTCATTTCATGGTTTCATTTGTTTCTAACTATGTATGTACATGTTGTTCGGGCCTTCAAATAGTTGCTGTTGCACTCTTCTGTTTGCAGACAGAGTAGACTAATTTGAACAGTTCTGATAGGCTTCACACCTCACACAGACCAGATTTCCATGACATACAAAGTATGTTGTCCTTTTCGCCTCCTAAACCAATCACAATGCTTCTTTATAACCATATTTGCAAAGTGTGACATTAAATAGCACAATATGAATGACCATAAATGCTATTAAGGATAATTTATTCTACACAGAAAGTCTGCTCACGTATAATCACAACATGATTTTAAGCTCATGAATACAGGATGCAGGTGGTATGAGCAGACTCACTCGGAGAAGGAAATAAAATGAATAGAAAAGTATCTTAAAATCTCTCTGGGTAATCATTCTTACATTTTCTGTCTAAGTAACTCCACTTGTAATATTTAGAAACCAGAAAAAGAATGAGCATAGTATTCAGAGTGTTCAGAGCCGCAGGTCATATGTATGAAATATTTAAATTCTAATCTCCTTTAAGTGTTTTTTTTTAATCTATCGTAGCAGTGTGATACCATACCAGTCTTCCCTTTTTGTGACTTAAAGCCACACAGATTCACGTTCTTACTATGTGCAGCTGAAGATAGTCTCCAAGCCCATGGGTGCTCTCCACTCGCACCAAGATGGCATCCTTCTGCTGAGTGCTGAAGCCCACGGCTAAGCGGTCAGCTCGGGTGCTCGGGCGCTCATTGGGGGCCCAGGTGAATGTGATGAGAGCTCCGCCTTTCCCGAAGATATATGTGGTGCCAGCTGGGAACAGAGGCAATAAGGAAAAGATGAGAGGACAGACAGTAGCCAGAGACACTTTTAAAAACAGGCAGCATTTTTAACATAATTAGTTCTGCTTTATCAGGTGTCTTCCCTTAGCCTTGGTTCTTTTAACTAATTTAACATTTGTTCGTTTTTAGGTTTTTTTTCTGGAAGTACCAATCCTTATTATAAAGAGATGAGATTCCACGTCTCTCTTTCCTTGCACGAACACTACCTTTCATTTTTCAAAATCATGCCATAGGCAGAGAAAAACTTCAACCAAAGATGGGAGATTTATTAAAGAAACCCACTCATGAATCTCCATTAAATAGCCTGAACTACTCATTTTGATAAAGCTTTGCTTTCACAAATGTAAACTTCTCTTGCACCATGGAAATCCAGAAACTAGCAGCATCTTTTGTCCCTGTACCTTCTTGGTTTTTGAAAGATAAGGATGATATTCTGGACAGTTCAGTTTGTTTTTTGTCATTTAGCCAACCATTTAATAATCACAGTTAAAATGCATCGCAAACACTTGATATTAATACAAAATAGCAGCTGGTGCAGAATCTAAGAGGTGCATGAGAACGAAATATATCTGCTTGAACCTTTACTGTGGAAGTCTTTCCTCTGTGCTCAGCAAGATTTTTGTCTCCTTGAGATAAACAACATAAACAACATTTGCCTTGCTTAAATTGCAGAATCCATATGCTGATCAGCCTGTACATATGACACCTCTTGTGACACCTGTTACATTTTCCTAAATTCTAAAAAAAACTAACAGACTGCATAAAGGCATTTCAACAATAATTTGCTAAATTCTTTCATTTGTGTACTTTAAGCCATTTAATATAATCCACACAGCTTTCATAGTTTAAATGTGGAAAATCTAAGTGAGAACCAAGCGCTGTCCGCAGGTTACAAAGTTACACAAAGGCAGGTGATAGTGCAGTCACTGTAATACGTGGCCATAGCAGAAATGAGAATTACTTAAGAAAGTACAAATAAACTCGTGTTGGATCGTTTCAGCAACTGAAACCTAAGAGCTGGTTTCACGACTGGTGGTTTTCAATGCCCGAATCTCTCAAAGATTTAAGTATAGAAGCTCAGAGAAACACTTGAGACAAAATTGTAGCCTCAATGTCAACCTTCTACAAAGACTCCACTCTTCAGCGTAATGGGCACTCACCATACAGGTTTCCTATTGACAGATCAAGCTGCTGGTTGGATGCTTTCTTAACATTAAACGCCTAATCCAAATGCTGAAAAACATCCTGTGCTGGCTTTGAATTTAAATTAAAAGGGCAGGTTCTCTGACAGCAATTATTTTAAAACAAAATTATTTCTTACTGAGGTAATCTTAATTAATGTCAGGGATTTGCAGTCGAATATGAGTCAGTGACATTAGTCACATCAAAGAGCGGTTTTATTGGCTTCTTCCTTTCAGTTAATGTTACTCACAGCTGGCCTCTTAGTCTCCTCTTCCCAAATTACTTTTGAGAAGACTGAAAAGGTTTGTGTGTCCTTGTAGATTCGTCTCTTCTTCTTAGATTACTTTTCTTTGCAGAATTTTGCAAGGGGACTTTGTTATTTTTCACAGTGATGTGTAATGGGCTTCTAGATTCATTTTCAAACCACTATCTTGCTTACTATGCCCGTGTCTTATTGTGTCTTAAACAAAATATAGGTTACGAATCACAGCCGTAACAACGCTGCGATGGGCCCCGGGGCAGATACGGTGTTTTTTTTAGGTTCCTACTGCCAGCAACCAAAGCAGGATCTCTCTCTCTCACACACACAGACACACAATGTATATTTGTGTAAAAAAATATTACATGGTATAGTAGCAGTAATACTAATATCAATAACATGGTTCCAGCTTTTGATCAGAACCACGGATAAAAGCATTCAAAGGAACAGACACATTTAAATAAGCTCATGCTATAAACTTGCACCATCTTCCAAAAGCCCAAAACAGATTCAGCCTCGCGAAAATCATATAAAAACATCTGTAATGTGTGTAAGCATGGAACAAACGAGAGAAACCCATTACCCACAGATCGTCACAGACTTATTTATAGGACTCCTCATTCACAATCGTTTCCTATGGTCCAGCTTCTAGATACATCATGCACACATATTACAGTATTATTTGTATATTTCCAGCCTATAAATGAGAACAATGTTTCAGTGCTCTATAAAAACGCAAACTACTCACCGTCCCAACTTTATCTTTCGGACCTTGCGCTCACTGACAACACTGCTTAAACCCAGAGTCCTGCAGGTATACTCATCCTGTTCTCTCCTTCCTCTTTTCAACCGTACTTTAAAAAAAAAAAGTCCTGCTAAACATAATTTACAACAGCATCACAGGAGATGTAAACAGGTTCGCCTGCATCAACCACAAATGACAGAGAGAAAGGCCAGAAAAAAGCAAACAAGCATAAAATAATCAAAGATTTCCCAGCATGCCTCTGTGCCATCAAAATGCATTTAGAAAAGGTTTCTGTTTTAATCAGTGGAGAGTAAATATTTGCAGAGCTAAAATTCAATTAATAAAGAAAATGTATACTGCATAAACGAGCTTCGGTCCAAAAGATAAAATTGTGAATTTAAAATATTAGCAGGACTAATTATCTGGTAACTATGCCAACTAGCCCCCACCTCACATCCTCTGGGCCTCGGGGTATTGTCCCAACTGCCCCATCGGATGCTACGCCTTTGTTATGAAAAACAACATAGCATTATGAGGGCATATGGTAATAAATTCTATCAGCCCTACAACATATAGTGCAGTACTTGTGCAGATAGTCTACTTGCCTATAAGGAGTTCCAAACTAGCACTTCACCACATACTCAGCCAAAATCAAACACTGCTGGTATTTGTTGGAGGACCATAATGCTGCAGTTGATTATATCATACAAGCCTTCATGATTCCTAGCTCTGTTTACTCTTGTGAAAGCAAACAAAGAGCAGCCAAGCCACGGTGTGGTCAGTCCACATGTTCGGAGACCCCATTTCATATCAGGCCTCTTTTCAAATTTCACTGTGCTGTATAAGCCAGGACACCTCTTTAAAAGTATACTCAAGAGGCTTAAGCCTCATGCACTTCTTGTTCCCAGTTTTAGAAGTCTAAATACCGGTCTTTGGTCGATCGCTGCATCACATTTAATAGTGTGGTGAGTACAAATGTCACCAAATGTCATCAGAAAAATGTGGGGGACTTTCGTTATAGCTAAATAACAACAAAAATGTAGATTTATGAAAGAAAATCATATTTTAGCAAAGCAATAGATGGCATCTTCATTCTATTCAAATACGACAAAGTCATGCTTAATTACCAGATAAGTCATCTCATGTGAAAACAGCAATTTAACCTGTAGTCTTTCACTGTAACTGTGTTGAGAAGTTAGAAAATTATATCTGCCTGTTATTATATACTCAGCTAAAATATAACTGACATGTTCACATGTAGGCTAATGTACACGGCAGAGCTGCCATGTATTGTTCACTGTAATTATTCATTCTTTCCATACTGGGTGCAGCAAAACCTAAATGGATATTAATGCAAGTGACGGTGAACAACACTGACAGATGTGCTGAGGGAAAGTTCAGACGCAGCTACTAACTGACTCCAGCAGACTGAATTAGTCAAGTGGATATCTTCCAAGGCTACAGGGCTTTTAACTGCGAGTGTTTACTCGCTAAGCCGCAGTGGATGGAACAAAGAAGAGTATCGGTAGATACCCTCTTGATTCAGCTAACGCCTACGCATGAAACCGTGTATTAATTTTATCATTAGTTCAGATTGGTATCAGGAGTGATTTCGTATATTTTAATGGATTCTTCTCGGCAAAAATACAGCAGACAAAAATCCAATCCAGTCTTTACTGTACTCAATTACACGTGACCAAATTTCCAAATAACTAAGCTAAAGCTCATTAACCAAATGGTCTTGAAGTACAACACTTGATATTGGGTGACTGCTTATTAATTATGGACCCATGGAAGTGTATTTCGGAAATTATGAAATTTCAATTAAGTCTGCTGGAAGAAGGGATTTCTTTGTGAGCAGTACACACTGATGAGATAAACAAAAACAACAAAAACTCTTTAATCTCAGAAATGATTTCCCCCGTCAAGGAAACGTCTCACTACAAATGGTTTCCAAACACAAACATTTAGTTTGCTGTTGGGATCACAGAAAACAGACAGAGCAGAAAGGCGAACAAAGGTAGCAAGCACTCCTTGTGTGTGCATAAAAAAATATAGAATATTAATACACCTGCACAGAAACACCTGTCTATAGATAGCAGTAACTCCTGAATTAGTCATAACATTAAAGCATTTCAATACACCTTTCTGCCTTCCTGTTCCGTCTCCTCTTATCTCTTCTTTTCTGTGGCTGAGCTCCATCAACGAAAGCACACATAAAATCAAAATTATTTCTATAAACATCACAATTTGTTGCTTTGAAACAGCTCCCTGCTCGCTCGCTCTCTGCCGACTACCTCATGGGAGTTCTCTGCTCTTGTCTTGTGGCTGTACATTGCATCTGTGCTTTAATAACAAGGCCTCCTTGGAGATTCTCAACTGCAAAGTGTTCACTGTATATCACATCATTATTAGTTTGCAGCTGTGGCAATTAACTATATTTTACACAGGCACTGCAATGTTCCTGCTGTCTACTATATTATATATGGGAATAATAATAAAGCGATGGAGCATATTCACTGTGCAAATCAAATTAGGGATATTAAAGATAAAAGATGTAAGACAACGACCTACAAACGGCTTCAAACATTAAGAAAATAAATTAATCATTATCCGAATAAATAATTGATCAGTACAGTGATTTAATAGCCATGACTTCATGTCAAATGTACAGATTGACTGATATCTACCAAAGTTACACGCTAACCACTAACTGCCAGCCCATGCCCTTACGTAACGCCATTTTGTACCCCAAGATGAGATAGTGAGTCAATGAAGCATCCAGTCTGCCCTCAGTCCATCACGAGAGCAAGAAGATTTAGTGCTACCCAGAGCTCGTATTTTTCTTTTATACCATCTATGATTCTGACCTCTTGTCAGTCATGTTGAAGGGCAGGAAGTCAATGAATGAAACAGTAAACACAACGATGGCGACGGCACTCAACGGCCCTGGCAAGCGACCACTAGGAAGCAGGATTAACATGAAAGGCAGCTGGCTAGGGTTTGTTTATACCCTAGCGCCTATCCCTCCCGCCCGCACACTGTGCATAACACATTCCCTCCTGGCCAGCATCAAGCAATACTCGGGACTGGTATTGGTATCTGGTTCCCGCAGCAAGCCTAAATTATGCAGTTTGTCTCGCAGATCACATGCATGTTGGCTATATGATGATCTATATGCTTTAGCAACATCTGTCGATGAACGTGATCACCAGTCAGAAAATAAAGAAAGCTGGCCAAAGAAACCAAAGTAGCATCGCTGGTGCAACAGTCACGTCATCTAGAGTTAGACATGCTACACACTGCACCTTTAAAAATGTCTCTCAGTTTAACACAGCCCCCTCAGCATATAATGATATCATATGAATAATTCGCTTTTTAAAAAAAAATGCATAGTAATTACGTAAATGGAGCACCTGAATTTCTATAGAGAAACCATGAGTGATTGTCATGTCTTAATGGATCCTTTACACAACAAATGTAACAGTATGGATTGCTTGTTTGTGCCAAGATGCATGCTACCCACTCAAACATCCTGTTCTTTTCATTTGAGCTCTCAGCCAGCTGAATACGCGAGAGACGAGGCAACATGCTCATAGGACTTGGAAAATACGCTGAAATGCTGGCGATAATTTTTATCACATGTATCAGTTAAGATGTGAAAAGGTTTGAAATCGCCCCCTGAGCTTGCTGTCGTAAAGAATTCCTGTGGCCAGAGGGAGTGAATATTTGCTGTCATAATGAATCATACAAAAAGCGACTAATATCAGCAACATTACTGACACAAAGCAGTGGAATAAGCTGTAAATTACTCATCCTCTCATTGCCATTTAAATCATTTCTGGTGATTATGATCAGGATTTTCATATCTAAGTGCACCTAAGGCTGTATAATGTCAATTAACAGCTCTGAATTGGCCTGCCAGCCTCCAGCAGGGCAAAAATGTCCAAGTGTAGTACAGTATACTGTACAATATGCTGTGGAGGCATCAGACAGACAGTTTGTGAAGGGCAACAAGGGCACTTTACTGGGAAAACAAAGCTGTTCAATTAAGAAAATAAACTCACATACATCTTTCATCTGTGAGCGGTTTGCTGAAATAGAGGGTTATGGAGAAATATCAAGTTCGAATTTATCATTTGACTTATGGCATCTGAGGCACACTTCTTCCACGGTCTATTAAATACGGCTCACTGAAACGATGAAAATGAATAGTGCAGCCTAAAGCCTGACAGAGAGGACATATGGCTCCCAAGTAAAAATATGGCGTTCACGTTAGAAAGTGGCATCATATACTTAGCACAGTAAACACAGACTTCGGAAATCAAATCAATCAAATCAATTAAATCTGATCAACCAAAAGCCAGACTGAAAAACGTTATGAATCTTAAATAAATGCACATTCAGCTGGCGCACGCAGGCTTCAGCTGTATTATGCTTGAATTGCAGTTTCTGCTCCTATCAGCAAGATGTATCCACGCTGTCACTTCTTAAATTGAATGTCTGCAGCTCAGAGCACCTCCAACAAACCCCGTCTTCTAAACCAGTGTTAAGGTTTTGCCCCGCTCAGATTTCAGGTGATGTGTGTCCTGGTGAAGCTGTTTTGACAGTGACTCAAGTGCAAGACATCTCCCATCAATGCGCCACAATAGCTTTTATGACCATGTCAGTGATAAGGACCCCAGCCTTCTCAGACTTTGCCCCGTCAGCTGTCATTGTTGAAATAAAGCGATATTAAAGTTACCTGTGATGGCTTGATCGTGAGGCAGGTGTATTTTAAACATCTGGAACCGAAAACATTTTTTAACATTGCTTATGGTATTTATTTTCTAGCAATAGCTACTCAGTGTGCTTAACTCTGCCATGGGGGGAGGGGCACGAGCCAGTCTACGCCTAGTGCTTCTCTCCAGTAAATGGGGAGAGTTGCATCAGGAAGGCCATGTAGTGTAAAACCTTTGCTAAATCAAATACGCTTCGTGAAGAATGAGATTTCCATACCAGATCAGTTGAGGACTGGGCTAACAACAAGCGCCGCTGCTGATGTTGCCAGCAGGGTGCCGGTGGAAACTGTGTTAGTGTTTGCTGAAGACATAGGAGGAGGAGGGGGGTTTGGCAGCAGGGCGAGAGAAGAAAATGTAGACAAAGGATGTTGAAGATGGAACTGCCAGGGAGGAGGGAAAGAAGAAGACCAAAGAGACGGCTCAGGGATGTAGTGAAGGAGAAGGTTTGGAAAGAAGAGATGGAGGAAGCAAAGGGAGCAGCAAAAAGAAGAAGCAGGAGAAGACGAAGAAGCCATTCAGCGTGCTTCTAGTTTAATTTATGCAGTATAAAGTAGCTCTGATTGCTACTGGTGGAGTGCCCTATTCCCACCATGGATTCAAATTGTCAAAGAACTCAGAGGGAATGATGACGCAAGTAAAGCAGCATTATTTTATCTCACTGAGATGAGCCTAATAGTTACAGTTCACTTTTCTCTCTTCAGGCCACATCAGAGCTATATTAAAGGGAGACCTCATCACTTTTACACATCAAAGTGTGTTTGCTGGTCTTGGGGAGTTGCATAAAGGCTTGAGTGGCTCCAGAGGGAGCTGCATTAAATCTGATAAATGTCGGTTAGAACTGAAGACTACAAGTTTGGGAATGAATAAAAATCTGGTAGTGAGGACATATAGTCTGCTTAATAGACCTCCGTGGCCTAGCCTATGCTTTAATACATCGAACTGAATCATAAAGTTGCATTGTGGGTAATACAAATAGCAGGTTTTGGCACCAAAGAAGAATGTGTCGAATGAAAAAAGCATTAACTTTGAACCCATTCTTAACTGTCCATGATGTGCTTGACAGTGTAATGCTATGCTCTCAGCTGGGTTGTGTTAAAATGGTGGCACACGCATGCTACTGCTAATGCAAACTGAACATTTCCTCTCACTGCTGCTTCAGATTAAAAGCATTCAACTGGCAAAACACAGAGCGGGCTTTTAATGATTTATCAATAATGCGCCTCCAAAGCAAAACAACAGGAGTTTGTTCTACCAGGCTATAAACCGATACAGCTGTTGCTCCTCTGCTGCATGTCTGCCAAAGTAGCTGCTAAAGCACATCAGCTGAAGTGTAAAATCCTACTTGCTGTGATCACAGTAAGAACAGGTGTCACCATCCCAACTCAGATATTATTGTATTTAATGACGAATGTGATTTTGAGATCCCGAAATGCACACTGCAGTGCTCTGATAAGCACCTGTAATCTGCCAGTTATATGGCCTATGGAAAAAAAGGAACATGCATGACACAATTGTGCACCTTTAGCAAAGCATATTATAACAGGGTTTTACTTTGTTGAGAATTGAAAACACTACAAGACCTTGAAAAAATGGATTTCCTAGAAACCTTTAGTCTGCAGCTACATTCATTCATTTTTGTGTTTTAGACTCTTTCTCATCGAGCACCTCTGCAGTCTTTATATTTTTTAATATATTTTTTTCTCCTCTTGGTTCTTTTTTTGGTTAATTTTTTAGAAGCTGAAATATCCATTATGCACCAAGACCTAACTTGGACCTAACTTCTCAATAATCTTGATATCAAGACTGTCCTGTCTTGTCATGCAAGCAGAAGTTTCTGATGCAATATAATGGTACAGCAAGCCAACCTATAATGTGCTCTGTGACGTACTAAAAAAACCCATCACTCTTTGTGAATGTGACCCTTCTTCTTTTTATCGACTACCATAAATGTATGGCCAACGTATTAACTTCACTGCACCTCAAGAGGAGCCTTGCTAATGCTCACTGTAATGTTACAGATGGGCAGGATTACAAGACAATGCTGCTTTTCTTACCAGCCCCCGTATAGGCCTACATCTCCTACTAATGCAGAATGCCGGGCTGCTTAATGGATTGCTAAAAATGTGTACCAGTTAGGCAGCATAAATGCAATCTACAGTATATGTGCCATGATGTTTGGTTACTGGCTATTTTTTCGAGAACGCAGCACTCGCACTTCTTTTGTGTCTCATTTTTTTCCCTCTTAAAACACTTTTTCAGCCTCCTGTTCTGCTTTGCTGCAGATCTAGAGCAGGTCTCTTGTTTCTGCTTTTACGCCCCATCCTTTGTCGCGTCCACCACCCAAAACGACCCGCTCAATCAAAATGAATGGAATGGCAATGGAGGCAATGGCTGTATGATTTTGATTTTGATATGAAATTAACAAGCAAAATCTGAACACATATGCATCCGCTGGCCGAGACAACCTCTGTTGCTTAAATTTGTTTTTATTTGTCGTGTGTGTTTGTAAGTGTATTATTGTGCATATGTACTCAAGCCTTCCTCACTACGATCCTTGAGGGTAATGTAATATGCGACCTGGAGACAACTGAGCCCCCTTCAACGGATCTTCGGGCGTCCCTTTGTTTTCCCTTTCTGCAGCTCTCAAAGCAAGAAAAAAATAAACACTGTGGTGCACTAATGCATCGATCTAAGGACAGCATGCTTTCTGTTTTATTCAATCTTTAAATTTTGAATTGTGCCCAAAGGTATCATCACTGAAAGAAGCTCACTAAACCATTTCCTGCACTTGAGACGTCTCTCTTCAAGCATTAGCTCCTTGCCTCAGCCAGACAGTTCTTGCACTAACATGGGGGCCCTGGAGATCTAAGTGCAGCATATTTTTACTGAGTGTGTTGAACATGCGGGTGTGTTGTGAGCATGAAGGGGGGTCAGCTGGTGCAATCTTTCTTGCATTCTTGTTGAGAGCATACAAGGTCTTTGGCACTGGGGTCATGGCTAGCTCTCTTGCGGTCTAGTGGTTCGGTGATGAGTTCAGCAAATCCCAGCATAGAACCTGATTTAAAACAACGCTGCATTTAAGGAGCATGCGCAAAATCTCTTGAGTTTTAATGGCCCTGCAGTGATGGAATATGAACTATGGAAGAATGGAAGCAAGCAAGTTACATAATATGCTTCAAATTGGGATTTGGCTTCCCCTGGTATAAGAAAAGCTTCAGTTAACATGGTGTTAACATTCTTGAAAAGGACCTGTTCAATAGCTAATGAACTCATGTAGGGTATTTTGTTTAGCAAGTGGAAACATTTTATTTATAATGAACCAGATACCGCTGCTAAATTGCATAAACCAAACCATGCTGAAAACATGCTGCAGGTCTTTGTGAGCAGTTGATAAAGTAGGTGTGACTGAGTTATTCACGGTTTTATTCGAGGCTTAGGAATGAATGAAAAACCTATTTTGAATTATGAATTTATTATATTGCTGTAAATGCATTTTGAGTGTTAATGCTTTTGTATTATGTTACATGAAGGGAAGGGGAAGGACAACAACAAAAAAACTATCAAAGACCAGCTGAGCGATGAGCAGTGCCTGGTACTTGGAGGAAGAAGGATTTCTGATTTTGTAGAGGGATTTGAAGGTGCGTCGTTGCAGAGTTTAATGTAAAAAATGTACAGGGCAGAACAAACTACTACTGGCTTAATCGGCCAGTTATTTTCTCAATTTTTTTGCTTTCCTGATCAAGCTTATGAAACAGAGAAAATCATTCATTTTTTTCCAACTTGAGAATCAGGAATGTTTGCCATTTTTGCTAAAAATGATGTTAAAACAATTCAAAAAACACATTTTATTCTTGTGGTTAGGAGCATCTGTGGCTTTGATAAATAGGATGAGAAATGAACTATATGAATGCCACTCCATCTAAGATACTGCTAGAAAACAGTTATTTGTTGATCGCGTAAAGCAAAAGGAATAAAAACCTTTACAACCTCACACCTTAGTCCTAATTCAGTGATTAATGCTGTCCTATTTTGCTTGGTATTTCATGCACTTGTCATAGAAATACTGTGTGTATGATCATGCTATGAACATTACCCACTTTAATGTAACAATAAATCCAATAATGTGTTTTGGATGACAAATGTAAGGCTTTGCAGCAGGCTAGGTGGCCCATAAATAGAAAATAGCCCAGGGGCATCCAGAAGTCTTTGGCCAGCCTTGACACACATGGCCACACACATGCACACGCTCAGGCTCATACACACAGGCATTTATGCTATATCAAAGCAAGGACAAAGCCCCCCAAAACAAACTATGGTTTAAGTGTTACAATAAAGGTGTTTGTGACCAATAATGAAGGCCATATTTATTATGCCTTTTTAAAGGGTTAGGACTCTCTGATAGTTATTCCACGACTTACTACCGTAAACATGACACCAATAAATGCTCCCCAAAATCCAGATATGCATTCTACATATTGCGTTACGGTATTGCAGACATGGCTTGTAAATCACAAGTGCTGCCTGCATCATTTATGTTGCACTAAATTGAATTTCTTGCTCTGAAGCACATCCTTCATAATAACCCACAGTACAAAATCTATAATAGAGGTAATTGAAAATTTATCAGCAACTTCTTAGAAGTGTTTTTTTTTATAAGCTTGTTTGATCACAGGCTGTGCTGTCCTTGTAAAAGCCTGGTCAGGAATGATATGGCTATAATAGCACAGATGTAATTCATCACATTTTTAGCCCTTTTGCAAGCGACAAAACTGCTGCCGTGAAAAAGACACTGCAAATCCATCGGGTCTCTTTTTATAGGACATAAAAGCAAGTCCTAGGACTGAAATTTCAAAGTAAGATATAAAAGGGAGCAATGACTCTGGTGTCAGCGCTTTGAAGGACCCGATTTAAGGAGTGTAGCCAATTTGATGCAGGACAGATCAATACTTTATATCACATCCACTAAGCTCGAGTTATATCGAAGCCTTGAAAAATAACCAGAACAGAAAATGATCAAGACCAATTTTTAAACAAAATCAAGATTATTTTCATAAATTTAAAGCAATCCCCACTCGAACTCCGTTTGTACAGTATAATCACTGTAGAGCTTCTGTGCCACGACATCGCACTAATTACAACACACTGCATCAATCACCTTTGCCACAAGGGAAAAATCATAACAACGAGTGCATTGTGCCACTCAAAAACAAGCAGGAACATCACAGAGAAAGATAAGGAGATTTGCAACGATGATTCATCATGCTGTTGATCTCTATTTGTAATGAAACAAACACGGATCCACAGATGCAGTCGCATCTTGAACAGCAGCACGGGGAGAGGGCAAACACTATTGATACCGACGGACAGATAAAGATAGTTAATGACGCACAGAGGCTTGCAGCTCATCTATAGCTGCTGAAAGAGCTATAGTGCCTCTGTATCTCACAAAAAAGCCACCAAGAATAATAAAATAAAAAGAACAAGAACAGCAGTAGCCTTTCTACCTCTAAAACGACAATACTGCCAATTCTGTCAGACAGCAGAGATTTTATCTGACATCTAGCTCTTAATAATCCCACGGCACTCTGTTCTATCTAAGTAAAGTGATGCCTTGGTGATGCAGCAAAGTGTAAACCTCAAAGGGAAATGTCTTACCATGGCCCCCTCTTGTAAGAAAAGGCATCCTGTTGATAGCAATGGGAACAGTACCATGTTTATTATGGAAGTGGTGGACATGGTGTGTGGTACTGAGACTTGAGGACACGCGTGCTGTTCCAGTCTGGATGGGGAGTATAGTAAGCAAGGTGAACCAAAAGGCAAGTCTCGAACAATAACTTAGGCCCATGCCTAGGCTAAACTGTGACCAGCTGCTCCGCTGTCCAAGCACAGAGGTGGCTGCAAAGAGTCTACCCATGTATATTAGATCCACATGGGCCCAGGACAGAAAACTTGGCCAAGCTTTGGCCTCTGACAGTCCAACTTGAAGACAACAGGGCATCTCACTAACAATCTGGGCCCATTTCTTTTGTACTCCCTTAGACTGGTTCGAGAGTTCGAGATTCTGGACAAAAATATCCTCTGGATGTTATGAAAAATATCAAAACCGGATATAAAAACAGGCAGTCAAAATCCAGTTGCATTTGCGGAAGAAACTGTAGAGCAACTAACCTGTCTATTCTCACTTAACATTGTGCCATGCCGACATGTCCACTGCACGGAAAAGCTAGATTTATAATCTCACTAAAAAGCATCCTGAAAGCACATTCTTCCAAAAGTGAGCCAGGTGCATCCTAAATGCAGAGAAGATAAACATCCGAATAAAGAAAAGGAAACGAATCCAGCCTTGATTTCAAACGGGCATGTTGCTCAACCATGATATTTAGGCATGAGAAGTGGCACGAAAGAGATTGATGTGATAGGAATTCTGATAAGAGTCTCCATCGCCCACAGGTAGAGCTTGGGGGCAGCTGAGCCTGCCCACTAAGAAGAAGAGTGCCCCTCCACCGCAGTAGAAGACATAACACGCTCCCGCGAGAAACTGGATCATTTCATTAAGCAAAAATCACGAGCAGATAAAAATAGGTGGAGATGCAGCGATGAAGGGTGATGCAGGAACCAGTGCTTTTGTTCCCCTTTAGCCAGGGAATGGGTAGAGAACGGAGATTGGGAGGGGGGGGGAGAGATGAGTGAGAGAGAGCGAGAGACAGGGAGCAGTATCTGCAGCAGCGGCAGCAGCAGCGCGGTAAAGGAGAAAATCCAGAAAATAAATAAATAATTTCTCAGCGGCTCCTCGTTCAGCCTCTCACAGGCACAGCAAATCCAGCGAACGGCAACCTCTGGCGTGGCGATCTACCAGAATGCAGCTGAGTGTTTCTGTTTCAATTGAACGTACAATCCTCCCCTCACGCTCCACCTGCTTAGTCTCACGCAGTAGCGACTACTGCTGCATTCCTCTCACTGCTGCTCCTTTATTCCCCCTTTATCTTCTCCTGTTACCTTGTCCAGATCCGCCGTACTGCCTCTGACGGAGAACGGTTGGTTAACGTGACGGCTGCGTCTGTCTGTCTCTGAAGGAGAGCAGGTGATTCTCCTCAGATCAGATGGCTTGGGTGGCAGCGAGTGAGATGTAGCCTTGGACTGCCGCAGCAAAAATTATGCTAATTAAAAAGCACCGTCGTATAATAATGAATCCCGGATGGGTAAAATTCCAGGACAAGTCTGGACCCCGGCAAAAAGCAACCTTGCCTTGGAGTTGTGGTCTAATGAATGCAAGATAAAGGAGCTCTTCTGAAGGCATACTGTAGTCAGAGGCTCTGATCCAGTGAGGCACAGCATGTGCCTCTGTGTGTGTGTGTGTGTGTGTGTGCGTTGTGTGTGTGTGTGTGTGTGCGTCTGAGAAAGAGAGTCTGTGAGCGAAGAGAGTGGGGGGGGGGTGGCGAGGATGGGAGAACGATAGCAGAAGGGAGGGAGACACAGGAAGAGACAGCGAAAGAGAAAACAGGCAGCCACGGCGCAAACACACAGGGAAATAGTGAGGCAAGTAAATGGGTTGTGTGAATAAATACATGCTACAGATTCACAGCGCACTGGCTTGCAGGTCCTGGCAGTAACACGCAGGAATCATACTGCAGAGGAGGAGCCTGATTTAGGTGAGCTGTCAGAGCTGTTACAGAATGAACACAAGGGTATTGGTATGGACGTGCTCCTAACATAAAGACTCCAGAGCTACAACAGGCATGAACGACAGAAACACAAATACCTGTCAGAGCAATATCGCTCGCCACCCCTAAGCTAAGCAAGTTATGGGCGGCGGTATGTAATCCATTTTAAGCAAATCAATGGCTTGCATCAAAATTCAATCTCAAACCTCTCTTTTCCCAGGATTGCACTTCCAAACCTTTGCTGTTTTTACATTACACTCCAAATCAATTCGCTCTAATCCCTCTGCCTGCTGTTTTCACCTCATACCTGTATACGAGGCACCCCTATGTTAAAAGAGCTCAGTAGCTCTGCTGCTTAACCATGCAGAACTTATTCTAGGCAACGACTGATCCGAGTTTCCGAGCTGCTCACGTTTTGAACTGATGAATTGGACTACGTTGACACTCGAGAGGATGGAACACATTATCAGAAAGGGAGAGACAAAGTGAGGAGGGGTGGGTGGGATGGGTGGAGGAGGTTGAGGATGGAGTCAAATAGGAGAAACAGTGAGGAAGAGATTGCAGGAGAAGTAACGGGAGACTGCAGCTATATCAGCTAAATCACGGTCGATATAGATATCAGCTGGGATTGCCTAGTCGGTTGAAAGGACACGCATGGTAACAGGAGGACAGAGGCAAGCCATGCAGCACCACCTCTCATGGTGACAAGAAGTCGACGCAGGCCATTACTCAAGCAGGGGAGGGGGTGGGGCATGTGGGGGAGTGAGGCTGGTCGAACAAAAAAGAACACAGGAGGGATGAGTGCACAGCACTCTGGAATGGCAAGTGCCCAAACAGCATGTAGACATTTATCTGCTGCTATTATGAACGTGAATAAGCTGGAAGAAGCTGTGGATTTTTATTTTTTCGGTCAGAGGGAGATTTAATTCCCTTATGTGTATCCTCTTCTATACATTTCTCCATAAATCTTAATACTGGGAAGCACATGCCAGCTTAATCAAACAGTGACGATGCTGAGCGCTGTCCGGCTATAACATGTAGACACATTTTACAGTAATAACTATTTGCTGTGGAAAGGCACTGACAAGCACAGAGAGAATAATCCCCCGATGACGCCAACTGAAAAGTCAATTTTATTTCCACTGTCAAAGCAGTTCAGCCATTTTCAGTTTTGCACAGCCAAAAATACGGGCAGTCATAACAAATAATTTCAGCAAGAAATTCTCTCTGACACACAATTCAAATAAAACCAGTATTTAATTTCCAGATGATATTTCTCTGAGAACTGTCTACAATGAAGGGCTTACGTTAATTAGTTTGCGTACTTGAGGGTTGCTTAACACCATCGAAGTCACAATATCTGGACAACACAAGGGAGAAGGATGGATGACTGTAACCTTGTGTTGCCCTTGGTTATTTTCCAACTTGAACAAGTTCAGCAGACTTTAAAGGACGCACATCAACTTTGCATTAGAAGCCAAGCTTGACCGTCAGATGAAATCCAACAAACTTTTCCTGGATTTCAAAAGCAAAGATACTGCCCTACATTATCTGCGATTTCTGTATTCCACACCAAACAATCTTTCATTTGCATTCCTTAAAATCTTCCCACATATCTTTTAAAAGCCCTTTTTATCACTTATTGAGCTTTGGGAGAGCACTGAGCATTTCCATAATCACATTATTTATGCACATAGGGAACAATTTATAGAACATATACCGTGAACAGATGTCTCACTGCAGAAAAAGCTCACGTAAAGAAGGGTTTTTTTTTCTGCTTTTTTCTCTCTCACAAACTTGCGAGTGACATGATGCGAGAAGACGTGTATAGCGTTTTAAAGACTTAAGAAACCTAAATGCGCATGTTTGTTCTCGGGAGGATTTGTGAGAGACGAGTTTTCGCAGACATCCAGTCTCGCCCCAGGGGGTAAAGTAGCAGGATTAATCATAGCACTTTCAGATTAATTACTCATAATGCGAGCAACCCCTGAAAGGCATGGCCTGCAGTTGTGATGTTTGGTTGATTTCATTAGTCTCAAAGCGACAACACCTAAAATAAGCCTGGCGTAGACGGTGCAAGGAGAAGAAGGAAAAAGTAAGAAACATGAGGGCGCTGCTTTGCACAATAGTTCCATCGACAGATATAAGAATTTGCATTCATTCACACCGATGCTCTAATGCTTGAAGATGGAGGCGGTGGGTGGGGGCACTGGAAGCACAACTTTAAATACACAATTTCCTGGTCGAAATGCACACCTTGAATAAATGCGATCTTTCACTTGTGTCTTGGCAGATGGGGTGCAGTCTCTTTGAAAAGACAGTGCATGTGACAGTAGGCTGCATATTGCTGGCTGCACATGGTGCTGGCAAAAATAGATTTCCTTTGCTTGTTTAGCTGAGCTTACTAGCCTCAGCATGTCTCCTGGAAAAGAAGAGCGGCAGTGATGCTTACAATGTGAACAAATTACAATATATTAAATAGCCAAAATTTTAAAATGTTGGGCTCTGGATTAGGGCCAGGAAAAAAAATGAGAGAAAATGAGTGAAGGGGGACTGCTTCAAGTCATTTCCTCCTTTTATTCCACAGTGTAAAGTAAAAAAAAGAAAAAACAGAAAAATCGAAAATGGATATATAATTTTTACTTGGATGAGGTGTATTTCCAGCGTAATCGCCTTATTTTGATGATGAGCATGAAAAGACATCAGCAGCAAAGCTGGCTATGCTGGAAGCCCTCTCTCTTCTATTGCTTTGTGCTGATCTACTCGTCTTGCTCGTTATAGAAAACATGAGCTGTTGCTATAGCTCTGGTATGTGCAGTGTCCACCTGATGATTCAGGCACTTTAGGATATCATCAAAATGTCAACAATGGCACTATTCGGACAGCAACTGTCAGAGGGGGCACTGAACCACCAGTAGTAACTATCACAATGGTGATTTTTCATATGGATGAAACACAACTGCAATTTGTGTATTACAAGCAATACAAGATATCAATTTTTTTTAAAACACAAAAATAATTATGTTCACCCCATCCTCCATGTTCTTGTGATTTGCACCTTCCCTGGAAATTACTTCCTCTTTGAAGGGAGTTTTCCCTCCCCGCCGTTGCCAAGTGATACTCAGAGAGAGGATCATCTGATTGTTAGTGTTTTCCGTCTAATATTTTAGGGTTTTTATCCTCTAATATAAAGTGCCTTGTTGTGAATAGGTGCCATATAAATAAAACTGAACTGACCTAAAAATACAGGAACCGGTTACACATTTGTGCACACAGAACAGCAGTGACTTTATTAATTTTTCATAACAATTATTTCTGACACAGACACAAAATCTGTCAGAAAGCCCTGATCTGTTCTTCTTCATTTCGGGCAGGTATTGTGTAGCGCGCTTATAGTTTTAAAGGTAAATGCTGAGGCATTTTTATTTAACAGTTAAAATTTTTTTGATGCATTCAGTCAAGGTCAAATGTATATCTAATGGTTATTTATAATTTTTTTTGTGTGTTTTCTTCTGCTTAAATCCAAAATGAGATTTTGCAGTAGCAAAATCATTGTTGTGAGTGTGGATGCTTTCATCAGTACACGTAGGAGATGAGCTATGTGGCAGCACATAGCTAGTTAAGCTGAAAACCAATTTAATTGTTTCTTTAATTAATTAATTCAATGATTTTGAGGCAGCAGATTTCAGGTGACAATTATTAATGGATTCTTGCATTGTGGGACTTCAGGATTTCAAGAGGTGAACTTTTCCCCTCTGTTTCTGGGCTTTTAAATGGCCATTCTATCCAAATTAACTATTTGAAATTAGTTCCCCCTTAATAATACCCGGTGGTTGATATATCTATCCATCCAGTAGGGGCAGTAAATTCTAATGATGCCACACTAAAGACAGCTACAGATGGCACACAGAATGCAAGTTGAAGTATGTGAAAGAAAAACCTGAATATATGAAATGAAACTTGAGATTGAGATTTGTGCCCACAATATATGCTTCACGTTCAACCCGTGGTGCTATTTCAGCCAATATTTTTCAGGAGTGTCCTTGCTTACATGGCATCATCATCAACAAGAGGCTGTTAGGAAGGTAATACTAACTCAGATAACCACTAGCTCCAACTAAAGTATGCAGAACAGCATCTCTGAATGCACCTTGCATCGAACCTTGAAGCAGATGGGCTGTAGCAGCAGAAGACCAGACAGGAAAAATGAATCTTGATTTCTGCTGCGACATTCAGGGTCAGGGTCAGAATTTGCCATAAGCAACATGAAAGCATGGCTCCATCTTGCCTTTTATCAACAGTTCAGGCTGCTACTGATGGTGTAATGGTGTGTGTGTGTTTTTAGAACACTTTGTGGCCCCTTAGTACCAGCTGAGTTTGAACAACACAGCCTGCTTGAGTATTGCTGCTGACCATGTCAATCCCTTTATGACCACTGCGTGCCCATCTTCTCACGGCTGCTTCCAGCAGGATAGCACACCATGCCATAAAGCTCAGAAAATCTCAAACTGGTTTCTTGAGCATGGCCACCACAGTCACCAGATCTCAGTCCAATAGAGAACCTTTGATGTGGTGAAATGGTAGACTCACATCATTGATGTGCAGCTGGCAAATCTGCAGCAGCTGTTTGATGCTATCACGTCAACGTGGAAGACATGAAGACTTACGGCAGTTCTCAACACAAAAGGCGGGCTCAGCTCGGTACTAGCACGGTGTACCGAGCAAAGTGGACACTGAATGCGTAAGTGTTTGTTTCCTTCTTTACTTGCCACATGATTAAAGACGTTTATTATCACTCTCGTTACACAAGTACAGCTGCGTTCAACACCTAGAATGAAAGGCACTGTTACAAAAACAACTTAAAACAAAATGGGAGAAAACACACATTTGAATACTCTTGTCTTGCTGCATTACTGTCATTACTGTGTTTATCCACTTGTGTAACACAGACAAAAACACTGAATCGTGTCTCTTTGTCACTTATGCTGGTGTTTTAACACTCAAACCTCTGGGCTGCTTTTGAAATCAATCCATCATTCACTCATTAACTACCGTCTAAGAAACAAATAGTAATTTACTCCCAAAGGAGAAGTAAACAAAGATTTTTCTGACATTTTGCATCATCGCTGACAGCTGTAGTGTTGCACAACTGTAATTTTCACACCCATCAAATATGATTCATTGAATCGTGAGCAGAAAGCCGCATCGAGCCATTAACACACAAAAAAGGAGGAATATGACAATCAAATAAAACCACAGAGGGCAAATGTAGTATGATAGTTAGCAAAAAAGTGAGTGATTTTAGACATGATGTGTGTCAATATCCATTTGTTGCATCCTCCTTCATTTAAGCTTAGCACTTAACATTAATTAGCACCATATTTCATGTGAGTAGCCACTAAATGAGCGGAGGTGGCAGGAACCAAGATGAGCGAATGCTTATGCTTCATTTATGCAATGTTGCCAGAACGGCAAGAACAAGAAAATCAGTCATTATTCTGAGATTTCAGACAATACTTCCAAGATCCTCGCTCCACTGCTAACATTGTATTCAGACCAGATGCTTCTAATGTGTTATGTATTTTGGTGCAGTTTGGTGAGAACGGCTCTTGAACCAAATCGGCTGCATTACTTCACCTATTTTATTAATTACCGCAAATCGTGTGTGAAAAACAAAATAGTTAAATAATACCCTTTCAAATAAAGAATCGGCGTGAATGTCATGATCCTTAGTGTTGAAGGAGGAGTTATTTTGTTTTTTGTTTTTTTAACTGTGTGCTTCTTTCCACCAAGAGGCAGATACTGTCGGTATCTTCACTTTACACAAATGTTTTTCAGTGGAGTCTGAAGATAAACAGTTGTTTGCCTGCCCAATGCAGTTACTGTGAATCAATATTTAAAGATTTATATGACTTTGCAGCCTTGGCAGAGATACATACTGCACATTTAACTTGTATTTTTGTCCTGCCCTGTTCTTTAGCTGATTTTATCATAGTGACTGTTTATTTAAGATGGGAAATGGGTTTAGAGAGCGAAGTCTGATCCCTGTTGAATTAACTCTGAGCAAGTCATCAAGTATCGTTGAGTTGAATATTACAGACATACTTCTTTCCCCCCCCTTTTTTTTCTTTTTACAGGAACCAAAAAGAGATGTCAGATTCACAATATATTCATTGTGGGATGTCTTTTGTAGTACGCAGTATCGTTTTATGTGAAATAATGTGAAAGCCCCAGCAAAGGAAAACTAGAGTAACACATTAAAAAGTAACATTCTGGACTGCTCAGACTTTTTTGTCTTGTAACGACTGATGTGGCAAATTGGTTTTGCATTTCACTGTTTTTGTTACTTTTTCAAGCAGCCTGTTTTTCTCCATTCTAATAATTTTTCCTATTTAACACACGCATGCACATACACAGGCATAGGCATATTAACAAAAAGAAAATCACGACAAATGTGCACAGTTTCTCTTTCTCTTCATTGGCCAGTTGCTGTGCAGGTGTTATTTGAAGATTTCCAAACCTAGTGTTGTGTTACTGTGCATGTAAAGCTACGCTAGAGAAGAAAGGAGAAAGGAAAACCTTTATGTCATCAAAGACGCACATTATTCTGAATTTGTGGGTGAAAAGAACATCACGGTGAAATGTAAACTGTGCCTTGGTAACAGATAAGTGTCTGTGAGTTTGGAGGACTCCAATTCACATTTTGAGAACGCCTCTTAAAGCTAAGTTTCCCAAATTGTGTGCTAAGACCTTTGAGGAGCAATTTGATGCTGTTACTATAGCTATGGGATAGCAAGAGCTAGCTTCTAGTTAATATGAAACTGATAGCTAGAGGGAATTAACAGTCTTGCTGTTGTTTGCATAGCAGAGAAGATACTAACATCAAATTGCTATGCAGTGATATACATAGTTAACTATACAAAAGGACACATGCACACTGGACAATATAACT
Organism: Mchenga conophoros; assembly: GCF_057382185.1. Taxonomy (NCBI): domain Eukaryota; kingdom Metazoa; phylum Chordata; class Actinopteri; order Cichliformes; family Cichlidae; genus Mchenga; species Mchenga conophoros. Next base: position 17,573,939 of record NC_140535.1, on the reverse strand, counting down.
CATGGTTGTAAGGAATTGCAAAGTGCTGGGCTTTTGTTTGCAATGCAAAAAGTGCTTTAACCAGTTACTTTTTTCAGCGGGTAACACTTTCGCTCTAAACTACATAAACAATTATTTATGCAAGTACCATTTGTGAAGGGATCAGATATGTGGATACCAGACCACATATTCGAAGATGACCTTTACTTTCATGTCAGCCACACTCATCCAAACCTTCGTGACTGTGTCTGGTTGTGCTGCCATCGTGTTGGCAAAATCTGTCCACAGTCAGACATATGAGCACCTGCCAAAGTACTCAAAACTGATTTTGTGCCACGTACCACTACAGTAGGTGTCACCAGCAACACTTTTTGCCCTGATGACACACACACAAACACAGATGCACAGCTAATTCAGAGCAGTTGATAATCACGCATTTCTTTTGTAAGCTGTGAAAAAAGAAAATGCACCATTTACTCTTAATTAAATATTCATTTATAATCATTTAAAGGAAAAATATATGTCAATCCTTAGCAAACAGCAGCATCGCCATCACTTTTCCAGTTTCCATCTTAATGGGGAAAATGTAAAAGTGATTGCCAGATGCCTTATTACTTAACATTTATCAAATGGTCATCAAGTGTTTTTTAAATTAGACCAACAGATAATAGTCCCAACACAAGCTGCAAATGAAAAAAATACTTTTTGTGACTGATGGCACAATCAAACACAAACTGCTATTTCTACAGTTCATTAACCTGACCTTAGGACAGTCCAAGTCAAATCACGAGTACTGCATCACTGCCCAAATAGCAGTGCTTACTGTGCATTGAAGACTGCACAGAGAATCAAATCGGGTGAGAAATGATTGCGTGTGTGTCCTAAATTTATCACTCGCATTACAACTGCGTCTGAGGAAAAATGCATAAGGGACAGCAGTCTACCTCACTGCAGGAAAGAAGCTTAACAGATCTTTTTATTATTCATTGAACATGAGCAAAGTGAGGGAGCAATCTATCAAAATGAATTGGGGGCAAAGAAAAAAATTGGAAGGATTTTCTTTTGCTGAGCATGCAGAGACTCGTCCATTGTTGCACAATGACCAGAGTTTGAGCCACGTATAAAGAAGTGGCGATGAAGACAAGGGGGTAGATAGAGAAAGATAAAATGAATGGAAACTGAGACGTGTTTTTTTTTAAAAGAGATAATGAGAAACAGGTAAAGAGAGGTCATTTGCATTTGTGTGTCAAATGGAGAGGGTGTCTTCTGTGACAAAATGGTATCAAATTCACACATGTACAGTACTGTTGTATGTGTTAGCCAAGCATGCACGAGAAGGACAGCACTAATCTAGACCCAAATAATCTACCATCCAATGAGAAAATCACATTGCACAGTAATTTTTCATAAGAATATGCATTAAATACTTATTCCTACTCACTAAATTGCTAATGTGTTTAGATAGGTGGATCTTTGCATACACATCTTAATATGAAGCACATTAAGTCACAAGTTGTGCTGTATAACCACTCTTTGGATTTGCCTAAAGGTGTAGTAATTACTTTACCAATCATCCTTCTAAATTGGGTCTGTGTGGACCCATCAGTCCCATGTTTTACGACTTTGTCAATTCATTCCTAATCATGGGCCATTCTCATCGCTTCCATTGTGCCACTGTTTTCTATTTCTGCTTTGATTTGATGGGTTTTTAAAAAATGTCTGGGGGTCCCGGGGGATAAAGTCAAAAGCACATTTACAGTATGTTGTTTTAATTGAAATATTTTTAAAAAAAATATATTTGCCATGGATCCTATAAAAAAGAGAGCTGATACTGCTGCGTCATAGCAGCAATGACACTCATGGAAGTGAGGAAATAGCATCTGTTTGTTCCCTCTGTAAGATGCCCTGAGCATAGCAGGAGGGGTCCTATGACTGCCTGTAGTGCATGTTTAGCTTTAGGTTTTTTTTAGTTTTTTCTGGTCTCTGTACAACCATAGACAGAGCTTGGTTGACACTGGGCAGACAGGATTGCACTTTGTCACTCATAACATTTATGGACAGACTTTCTAGGTGCAGCCAATGTTCGGAGGGAGGAGGATTCAGTGGTCTCATCCCTGCTTTTTTGCAGATGATGTGACCTCCAGCCTGCACTGGAGCAGCTGAGTCTGAGGCAGATGGGATGAGAATTAGCATCTCAAAGTCTTAGGCCATGCTTCTCATCTTCAAATGGGTGGCGTGACAACTAAAAGTTGTTCCAGATGGAGCGATAGTGAGTGATAGTGAGTGAAAAAATGAGATTGTGGATAAAATCAAAAATGACCTTCCTCTAAAGGGTGTCTGAGTTATCTTTTAGAGATAGGGTGTAAGGTTTGGTGGTTTGGGAGAGATTCAGGGTAGAGCTGCCACTCCTCCAAATCAAAAGGAGCGAGTTCAGATGGTATGACCAGGATGCCTCCTGGGCACCTTTTAGGCGAGGTGTTTTGGGCATGTCCTAGGGGAAGGAGGTGAGGAGGCCCCAGGGCAGACCTAGGACATGCTGGAGAGATTAGACTTCAGGATTGGCTGGTTGTGCGTTTATTTCAAGTCTTCTATGTGGGAGTTAAAATGACCCTGGCTGTTTTTTATCATATGAATACAGCACAATTAATGTTAACTAATATGATTGAAAACTAAATGACACCAGAGTCAAATGAATATAAATACGCTTTTTAGTAATAATTGTACTTGGGATAAAAGCTGCACGTTGTGGTAAAGAAAAGGATAGACTGTCCTTTTGCTAAATATGAAAATTGACTGTAACTTTGCAAAAAAACCAATAATAATAACAATCTTTTTTTAATCTTTAGATGACATTAATTACATACGTAGAGCTTTAAGAAGAAATACGTTTTAAAATGTTATTGTGCTATTATGATTGCTTCTCACAGAAAATTATTATTCCATAGTACATGTATGTAAAATATGTAGGAAACATAAGGATTAAGAGTATCTTATTATTGTCTAAAAAATATATGTATATTAAATATTCTGCACTTGTTTTACAGCCTGTAAGGACAATAACCTTACAAATACTAAGTGAAACTATGTATTAAACTTTCTAAAGTAATTAATTTGTTAATCAAGGAGGCACAACGACATTTGACAGACCCCTCAAAATAACATGTGCTAGATACAATGGCTGTGACTATTATAGCTATTCACAGCACTGCAGCTGTCTGAGTGCCTTGTTACTCTATACCGTTTCCATAAACGAATCTCCTGAATGCCAATTTTATATGGATCGTGAGTTTTAATAGGTTACAGAAGTGGGTAGGGAAATGTGAAATACTTGAACATGAGCTTTTATCAGGCAACAGTGGCGGCTCCAGCAGCTGAAGACGGCAGCCAGTTGTGCTGCCTGAAGGAAAATGACAACAGTTGTGACCTCAAGTATAGAAATGACATAGAAATGCATCCAGAGTGATGCACAGTCTGCCAATCACATAATGCTATGAGAAGACATGCTGAGTTTTCTGTTGTTGCTGTTGTATGATCTATGGTAATAAAGTCATAAACGTGAAGAGACAATATGTAAAAAATGAAAAGAGCATGCAATAATTTTAAAATGATCTAAACCCAATTCTTCCTTCAAAACTGAACAAATGCAACATATCAAAAGCTAAAAATGATTGAACGACAAAATTTTAACACAGATTACTTTGAACGTAAGGTAAGCAGCATTTTCTCTTGTGACTTATGCATTTTTACAACTACTTCATCACATCCTTTCCTCATTGTAGAAAACTACAAAATTTTGGGAACTAAAGCACCGTATGAAAGTAATATGAAAACTCTTCACATTATTATTTGATATAGGGTTTTTAGCCACTCAATGGTTTTAATTTTAATTTTTATAATGAGCCAAATGTTTTTGAAGACTCTTTTAAAGGGCTGAATGTATTACAGCTAAAAGCACTTTTACAGATCTGCAAGTTACCTATATCAGCGGTTCCCAACCTTTTTTGCGCCACGGAGCGGTTTAATGTCAGACAATGTTTTCACGGGCCGGCCTTTAAGGTGTCGCGGATAAATACAACCAAATAAAATGATAGGACCAAGACAAAAACTGTGTAATAAATGCGAATTCACTGTGTAATTGCTGTGGTAATGTGTAAATATTTCTTTCAAAATAAGACACAACTACAACACGGGAAAAGACCCAGAGAAACCGAGTTAACGATAAAAACCATAAATTTCGCACCCCAGCCTCAACTCTCGCGGCTCAGTACCAAGCCACTCATGGACCGGTACTGGCCCGGGGGTTGGGGACCTCTGACCTGTATCACAGATCCCAACTTTTGACCATTGTGTTGATAAAAAGCTGGATAGGTCTTTTGCTCAGGTAGAGGTTACAGTGACTGTGATTTCTAAAATTTGTAAGTTTGGATTTATCAAACCGCAGGATTCCCATTCATCTTAGTCCATTGTAAACAGCACTCTGTTTAGTTACTGTTTGGGTTAAAACACACCATATCACGATTGTATCCACATTTTCAAAAGCTTCAGTTTTTGGGGGCTATCTGGGTGACAACCCCATTTTAATATTTTCAATGTAGGCTACAAATGACTGTCTGCATACAAGGAGAAGGGGAAGGCATATCAGCAGGCAGTGAGAGAGAAGAAAAGGATCCAGTGTGGAGGTAAGAGTGACTCTTGTTGTGGGACTCTTTGCTGTCTCATAACAGCAAAAATTGTAGGTTACAATTTTAAAATTAGAATATATATTTTAAATTACAAGCAAATTTTTCAGTTTAAAAACTTGATATATAGTCTTTCTTCAGGTTCAATGTAGGGTTTAAATGTTTTACAAATTACTTCAGCATAACAACTTTTTTAGGATTAGTGTTGGATTCCAGACATTACATTAAAATGAAGAAAACAGTCTTGAATATTACAGAAGGATAAGACTGCATACAGACATATAGCTTTAAAGGTCAACTAAAATGGGCTTAACACCAATGAACTCTTTATATGTCCTTTGTTCTTGCTTCTGCTAGATTTTGATCTTTTTTATTTATGCAGTTTTGTGTATGTTAATGGGTAGGTGAGTATGCTAAGCCTAAAATCAGAATTTTCAGTGTGACAAGGTTGTCTTTTTATCTGGCTACATATAGTAACCTGGTATAACCTGGTACATAACCTGGTACTGGGTCAGAGTTTCAGTTTAAAATTGGCTTAAGGCACCACATTTTCACTTTTAATGACAATATGCTTTAAGTGCGATATAATTCATCAGCTGGAGAGATCTGTTTTATGCATGCACTGAGAAAGCTGCGCAGTGAAGTTACAGCAGTGCGAAAATGTATTTGCTGCATTGTCATGGCAATTTGCATGCATGTAAATGAATAAATATGTCTTTCTGCTTGACCTTAATTCTATGCCAAGTTTGCTTTAAACACATGAAATTGAAGCAGGTAGAACACACATTAGAACATCGATCTGACTATTTGTACGTTTTTATGAGATTGAATTGATAAAATCACTTTGACCTGACCTAACACTAACATGAGTTCCACAACTCCCTCCTTATGCTGCAGGGCAGTGTCAGACCTGAGTGCAGTAAGCATTCTATAATGTATAAGTGTATAAAATGTAAAGTTTTAGCTCTCTAATGTATAGTATTCAATTATACCAGTTGCTTTAGATTAGTTCAGATATTATGATGGTTCAGCTTCGTAGCCCACGCAGGCTTCTGAAAAATGATGTAAAAAACACAATACATCATAACTGCATTAGAAGTTGCGCTTCCTAAATTCTTCATTACAGCGGGTCTAATTTTATTGCGCACCAAACAGAGTGAGAGCTTGATGTTGTAAGAGGAACAGCAATTGAATGATGTATAAGTGAGTGTGTCGCTGTGTCTTTGAGTGTTAGAAAGAGTGACAGAAAGAAACGAAGCCAGATAGAGGCAGTCTCTGTATCTGAAGGCCTCTGTGTGTGTGTGTGTGTGTGTGTGTGTGTGTCTCCGTCTAGCCTTTATGATGTAAACTGAATGTAACCTTTCTCCTCTCACACAGCCCCTGCAGTAGAGACTAGGAAGCCCCGGCCTACCCCCGGGAGCCAGCATAGACTAGCATTCATCAGAGGCTGAGCTGCTGCGTGGTCTGGATGTCAAGTGAAACCCACCGTGTTCCCATGGAGAGCAGGGTACAGAGGGACAGTCAGAGCAAAGTGGAGACTGACCACTTGGTAATCAAGTCTTGCATAATGTTTGTCCCAAAAATTGATAGAGCCTCACAGAGACTGTGCTGAATATCAGCCTGGAAATGAGAGAGTAAACAAAGGCACTAAACGCCAGTGCGACAGTTTATACTTTATCTTGTATCTCTACACATCCACTTCACTCAATATGAGCAGAAGTGCCAGGCCTCTTGCTAAGCCTCTGACCCCACTTTTACACCATTTACTGCCATAATTATATGTACTCTTGGTTACTTCACCTACAGGCGCATTATGATTGCTGTTACTTCTTTGGTTATTGACAAAGCAATTTAGAAATAAAAGCATTCTTTCAATAAATAGCCTTTATATGAAGATTATTTCAAAACATCCTCTTTAACAAATTGCCAGTTATTATAAAAAAAAAAGGAAAAAATAAGCTCTCCTCTCTAATGCAAATAGATCCTCGGTGGATATGACACTGTTCTAACTGCAGACGCAGCCTTCTGCTCAGCTCTTATGTTGTTATTATGGAATCTAAAACTGCCTATGGCTGTTTAAATCGGCCAGCACACCAAGGCTTTTTCAGGCTGATATAAAGCCTTCCTGATAGCTCTTTTAAGGGAATCTTTCAGTTTTATTGTTTGCTTATAATACGATAAGGTCTTTCCATGCAGTCTCCCCTTGACACACAAAGTGAGATGAAGCTGGGTAGCTATACTTATGTCTTTTTCTCCTGAGATATTTTTGTTAGGGAAAAAAATAAAATTCTTTGAAATAACTATTCCCATATAGCACTATAGACTGAATTTTTTTAAAGTCTCATTATCCGTGCAAGCACTTTTAGACTAACGGAGGCCTAACATGGGCAATTACATATAGATGAACAGAAGACTGCTGCAGCCATTTATGACCAACAATTTAAAACAGCAAACAGGCCAGTCAAGTTTCAGCGTTAACTGTGCCCTAAACCAGTAATCACGTTCTACATTATTTATTCACATAATTTCCAACCAGAATACTTATTTTCTGGGGCATCTCTGACATGATAGCCCAAATTTCTAACCGCTGCTATGACGTTGTTATTGCTTGAAAAACTTTTTCTACAAATTTTGAGATACATTTTTAAGCGGGTAAGCGTTTTCTCTTCTTTTATGACTTGCCCTCCAGTTGATGTACTCCTGGCGTCTCCTTGAACCCAATTTTTCTTTTCCTCTTCAGTTTAATACATACTTATAATGACTTAGAAACTTTCCCAAATATTATCAAGCTTATTAAGGAATATGGCAAGTGTCAAATATAGCTTTATATTGTAATTTAATTATAAGCAATGTTTTCACCCTCACAAGTACAGAAGTCTACTCCCTGCAACCTATTTAAAGTGCAGCATTGGTGATTTTACATGTTTTAATTTGGACGGGAGGTGATTAAACAGCACTCTGTATTTAAATCCACAAGCACAACCTGGTAATTAGCAAAGCTCTATCTTTATTTAAATAAGTCTTTTCTGCTTGAAGGAGCTGTCGAGCATGATGACATTAAGTCGAGTTCCACTAAAGAATAGAGTCAGTTACTTTTAACAAAGCAAGCGTTTAATACAGTCTGAGAAGATGATGCTTGAATTACAGGCACAGAATAATCCTTTAATGGCTACTTTCCCTCAGTATGCATTGGTTTCATGGACATAGAATGTTTGTTTGGTAAGAATTAATTCATCTAACCAAAAAATGTTAGTATTATTGAATAAATCATGGGTGGGTCTCGGAGGACAGACAGATTTACCTTATTATATTTTATTTACAGGCTACTGTGATGCAGTTGGATGATTCCAATGACTTCAAGGATGAGTTTTATATCAGATTATGAGACTCTAATAGCAATAAAATGTTAAATATTTAAGGTTGGACCAAATGCTAGTTGTAACTCGGCATATAAAAGCACAACTATTGTATCTTATAATTCTTGAGAGACTAAACCTATTGATGATATATATGATTTTTGGAATGCTGAAGAATTGTTGCTATCGATGTGATTTAGAGCAGCATGAATAGACTGTATACAGATGATGGATACGGCCTCCTGTTCTGAAATTTAAAGCAAAAAGTGCCTTCAAACTGTGGGGTGGGGGTTTCAAAAATGCCCAGTAGTGGGCATCTTCTATTGCTGCAAGAAGCCTGGCTTTTTACATCCACTGTTCTTGTTCTCGGGAACTCCAGTGCATGCGAAAAACAATGCTGGTCTTGCTAAGGCTCTACCACACCCATCCACACACGCAGGGCTTGGGGTGCAGGTATGTCAATAGGGTGCAGGGGAGGCATTCCCCCTCTGTCCCCTTCTGGCCGCCTGTGCCTCAATTTTATTCTGCAACCTAGACATCCACATTACTCACACTCTCACATAACACATACATATAGGGCCTTGGGGGTGGGCACGTTTTACAGCATCCAGAGGATGGTCGGTGTACTCCAACCCACCTCTGGCGCTGGTGCCCTACCCTCAATTTTAAATGCATATAGACACTACAGGTCTTCGGGAGGAGCCGTGCTGCTCTCTGATGTTTTAAATGCATTTCAGAACAGCACACAGCAACACTACATATGAGCGGGCGTAGGGAGGTTTGGGGTCTTCACTCACCCCGGTTCTGTTAGCCGTCAGGGCTGGGGGGCTGGGAGGAGGTGCTGGCCGTCAGACTGGGGTCTGGGATGCGGGGCCTCCCTGCTACTGCAGATAAGGAGGTGGTCCGCTTGCCTCCACCCCAGAGAGAAGGGTAACATCTCCTGGGTCTAGGTGCGGCTTGCCCCTCTGGGGGCGGGGGTACCTGGACCTGGGATATAGAGTATGTTTGGGGAGTGTGACTATCTGTGCAGTGTCTATTTGTGTCTGTCTACACGTTGGGTGAGTGCCGAGTATTTGGTTGTGTATATGGGGCTGGGAATGCACGTTTGTGTCCGCGTGCGCCTGTTCGTCTGTGTCTATGGCTGTATCCCAATTCAGGGTCTGCAGCCTTAAAGTACGCAGCCTCAACGATCCTCAAGGGCCACGTACTCAAAGACCGCTAAGGCCAGAAGTGCGAGGCTTGTAAAATGGGACGGTCTAGCCTCCGTTGTGCTGCCCAGGTTGCCTAGCAACCATGATACTAACAGCTGGAAACGTGTCATACAGCTTTGTTTGACAGAAATGAAGGAGAAAATCTTTTGTTCATTTGTTTGTTTCTTTCTACATGAGCTTTGATCATTCTCTGTAAGATTAAGCTCAGCTATTGAACGGTGTATATTTTAAAGTAAAGGCTTTAAAACCAAGTTAGTACAAACTTCACTAATGTCACATAACTATGCCGACATGTTGCCAACAGTAATGTTTTAATGTTCTGCGTTATTAAATATTTGCACATAAATAAGTGACATAATATTCAGTACTTACTTAAAGTTTACTCTTCGGCCGCCCCTCATCCGCCGTTTTTTTTCGGCGAAATTATCCACACCCACCGCCGCGCTATGCATTCTGGGATATGTTGGGCCACGAAGTCTACACTGCCACAGCCTTAAAATTCAGGGATATGAAGGACGCATTTCAGGGCTGCATTTCGAGCAGCCTTTGAATTGGGACAGCCTTCGGCGCGCCGCTGTGACGTAATCGGCCTTGAAATGGGGCCTTTAAGGCTGCAGACCCTGAATTGGGATACAGCCTATATGTCAGGTTGGGTCTTAGACTCAACCTCTCTGGGTACATCTCAGGCCCTCCTAAGTACGGAGGCCTATCTCCCCTCACCACACTCCCTGCCAGTGGCTGATGCCCTCAGACGTTGGTGTGTTGGTGGTTCTTGTCGACTGGGGCTGGGCACACATGTATGTACCGGCTCACTCCTGGTGGCCGATTGGCGGGGCCTGGCGCCTGTGGCCCGGCTGGGCCCCTTTTGGGGGGTGGGATGCCCTCAGGCTTCTGGCCTCTGGGCCTGAAGCCTGGTTCTCTCTGGCACAGCTGGCTGCCGGCAGAGCCCGTGGGCACGCCACTGCAACCCCCTCTGGCCTCTGCTCCGTAGCTGCTGGGTGACCTCTCGTTTGGGGCTCTACTCAGCTATTCCCAGGAGGGTGGCACGGTTCCCCCCCTTTGGTGGTCCTCCTCGGGTCCTCGTACTCTGGGGCCTCTGGATGTCTGGGGCCTGGATCTCCTCCATACCTGCTTCATACCCTGGTGGACGGGGCTATGGCTCCCCACACTCCCTAGCTGATCGTTACATGGAGAAACCTTTGGAATACAAGCATGCTGATCCACACAGGTATGCACACAGGTGTACACACAGGTGTTCACAGACGCGGACTACACCCTTCATGGCTGCTGCCTCAAAGCACATTGTGCGCTGTCTATCTTGCGTGCTGCACAATATCGTTTAATATTCAGTATCTACTGTTATCTACTGCTAGCTAGTTTATTGTGATGGTGCTGTATTTATTATGTTGCTCTTTTTTTGCTTACTTTCTCTTCTGTTTTTTTTTTCTCCATACAGGTGATCCAGGTGTTTTGTTTGTTTTTCTTTCTTTCTTCCCCCCCTTTCTCACCGTCTCTTCTCCCCTCTGTTTTTCTTTCTCTCCCTCTCTTTCTTTCATTCTTTCTCCCTGTCCTATCCCCCAGTCATGTCTGTCCCGTTTGTAGCAACCGAAAATAAAATAAATACATAATTATAATAAAGGTCAATCAAATGGACCAATATGGCAAGGCCATGATGATCCACTTGGTAAAATAAATCTGTTTGGCATCTTTCTCGGCCTTAAGACAACAATTCTGATGGCTAAAGATCCAAACAGGACACACACAAAAAAAAAAAATGCCCAGCAGTGGGCATCTTCTATTGCTGCAAGAAGTCTGGCTTTTTACATCCACTGTTCTTGTTCTCAGGAACTACGGTGCATGTGAAAAACAATGCTGGTCTTGCTAAACTGGTTGTGGCTTTCAGTTTTTGTAACCACGTGCAGGTTGCATGGTTGGCATGGCTGGATTGAAGACATGACCCATGTCAAAGCATACATCAGTGCAGAAGATCAGAAATTTCCAGATTATACAGAGGGAGATGATGCAAACTTTGAAAAACTTGAAAAAGATTTCTTTCCTTCTGGTTTCTACTTCTTCAACTCCTATATCAGCGATTTTGCCTGAGTTGGGACAGTGACTCAACCAGTCATCTTCATTTAAAAAACGAATACGATATCATGAGCATCATCTTATTTCATTTTTAGACTGGTAAACACTTTTCTGATGAGTGTTGATTTCTTTGACAACCCTAATTACTATTTACTCTACAACTTTTGTTGTTGTTACTTTTTCAAGTAAGCCATCCATTGCTGTTAAAATGTTGCTGCATTTTTCCTGTCGCAAAAGAAGAAGAAGAAAAGAAAATCCCTGATACATTCACAATACTTCAGTCTCCTTCTGACTCTTTGCTATAGCACAGTGTATCTGGTTGTACGGCTGTGACAGCTTAGCATGCTAAGGTCAGCTTTCAAAATGACTGAAAGGCCATTACATTGCAGAAGTATTTGCATTATTTTGTGCTGAGTTGATAATCAGTGTCTGTCAGCCACTAAGGAGCTCCACTGCATATATTTAAGAAAGAACAGAAAACTAAGTGCAGCTTCGACACACTGGTGGGCTGCTCTGATGGACAATGAATTGCCAAGCTTGTTTCTGGTTATGTGTTGGAGAAGATGTAGCATAAACTCAGATTGCAGTGAAGTATAATCAGTGTGCATCAGTGTACAGTAGGCTACTCACTCTGTATATCATAATCAACATGCACAAGTTAAATTTTGTAGGGATGTAATGAAAAAAGTACTATGAGTTACTTCTCTTGGTAGGTTATGCTGTAATGCAACAATAATGTAGGCGTAATCATCAAGTTACTTTTAAAAGTAATGTTTCGCAAAACTGCATTTTATATATGCTATGGTGAAATTCCAAACAAGCTCGTATAAAGCACAAACACTAGCACAGGACACTGACAAAACTCCATTAAAACTCATAAAAAGGTATGAAAATACAACTCACGCAAGAAGGGCCACTTGTTGTTGTGAGTCCAAACAATGGCGCCGTAGCGATGCTAGATTGCTTCGCGTCACTTCCAAATGCAGACAATGTAACTGTGGTTTGAACTCCTTGGTAGACAGAGTGAGTGAAGTGTGTGTTATAGAGGTTTGGATATTTCTCCTAACTCTGTTAGTCAGTGTGACATTGGCAGAAGATTGAACTCCCTCTCCAGCAGTCAGTGTTTGCAGGGTGAGTCATAAGAGACCATGACTAATCATGAAATAACCTGTCGCATATCTGAGCGAAACTGGCAGTGTGGCTTGTATTTTCCAATCTGTCAAACATAGCTTAGCACAGCCTGTTTCTGTTTGCATTCTAATGAGCTATCAGCTTGCATTAAATTATCCTGATCCGTGACACGTTACCCAGAGGTTGCAAGGGGTCAGAGAAGCAATGTCTAGTTGCTTTAAATGGTGAGTTGGATTATTTTTGAAGAAAGAATTACTGATTGCTGATGATGTAAATTCTTGAGGCTAATGAGAGCACTAAGGCAGGTATTTACACTGCGAACAGTGTAAATACCTGCCTTAATTCTCTTCAGTCTCCACGCTGAGCATGTAAAATCTCCAAGTATAAAGCCTCACTAGCTGCTATGTCAGCCTGTGATTGATTATTTAACGAGAACCAAGCTATAAGACGGATTAAGTGCTGGAGCAAAGAAATGGTTAAATAGATATTTTGACCTCATGAATGATCAAAGTCAAGCCACCACTGAAGTTGACTATGAATGTAAATTTTATGTAAATCCATTTAACAGTTTCAGAATATTTCAGTCCGGACCAAGTTATTGCACCTACTGGTCCATAGGCAGAAGCTGCTATGCCCAGAGCTACACCTTAAAATGTTTAACAAATACCTTATATGATTTTACCCAAAAAGTGTCATTACTAATGATATCTTTTTATAGATATACTATAGATATACTGAGGTAAAAGCATAAAGTATATGATACTCAACTTCTTATGATTAAAAACATTAACAAATATCAATTATTGACACCATTACAATGTGCAAAGATGCACAGTATAGATTCCTGTGTACAACTTCATGAATGTGTTGTTGGTGGTCAAAGTTCACCATGTTCATTTTTTACATTTTACATTTCCAAAAAATGTCAAAACTTCTAGAGCAACGTGGAAAAAACAGAACAAAAACAAAAAAACAACAGTAGCTTTATTTGTTTTCTATGCAGTTTTAATTCAAAGATGTCAGACTGTGTCTGCCCTTTAGATTATTGTTGTTCAGTAATAATTGAATGTAGCACATTTGCAAATGATTAATTTCTGATAAACACCCTGGTAGGTGCACCAGAAACCACTGATTGGTCACAATCAACGCAACATTATCACCACAATCTAAAGACAGAAAAGCAGCATCTCTAAGGGAGCAGATTTCACTGGCTGACTGGTCAGGTCGCACTTCCTAGCTCACAATGTTTTATACAAGATGGAAATAAATCACTCAGAGTTATGTGAATGGGCTACTAGTGCTATTGATCCCACTAGGAATCAACACCTACTTTGTTTTTAGAAGAGCATCAAGCACCATGCTTAGAGGTTTAATCTCAATGACAAAAAACACACAAAAAACAATAAAGAAAATAGAGAGACAGGCCATCTATAATGACAATACAGTGGCTGAAATCTTGAGTGTGACTGTGCTTCATTTCTTTTCTACTTTTGAGGGTAGTCAAAATTGCAAAATCATTTAAACTCTCAAAGTAAATGTCTAAAGGTACATGGATAAAAAACAAAAAAAAATCAATTTAAGTGTGTTCATGTGTTGTGCAATTCAATATTACACTAATCTAGAGAAACGCCAATGTACTAAGAAACATGAAATTGTGAGCACTTTAAGCGTTCCCAGCTGAACAGCAATCCATAAAATCACAGTCTTCTGTCTGGAAGGGCGTCAACAGTTGAGAACATTGCTACCTGAATGACAAACACTGGGGTGAGAGAAGATGGCAATCAGAGAGTAATGGGTAGTGTTTGCGGCGAGTGATTTTCTGAGCACTTTATTAGTAATACTTGGTGTTGTGAATGGTTTCCAGCTCTCTAATAGTTTTTCTTAGAACATTGTTTGATGTCAGTGGAGCTAAAAGTAGAAACTGAAACTCGACGTCATATATATATATATATATATATATATATATATATATATATATATATATATATATATATATATATATATATATATATAAAAATATATAAAAACCCAGCACGCCCCTGCGGGCGGTTTATCCTTCAAGCTCGGGTCCTCTACCAGAGGCCTGGGAGCTTGAGGGTCCTGCGCAGTATCTTAGCTGTTCCCAGGACTGCGCTCTTCTGGACAGAGATCTCCGATGTTGTTCCTGGGATCTGCTGGAGCCACTCGCCTAGCTTGGGAGTCACCGCACCTAGTGCTCCGATTACCACGGGGACCACCGTTACCTTCACCCTCCACATCCTCTCGAGCTCTTCTCTGAGCCCTTGGTATTTCTCCAGCTTCTCGTGTTCCTTCTTCCTGATATTGCTGTCATTCGGAACCGCTACATCGATCAAGCTCTGAGCACAAGATCCATAGAGGCTGGGGTCTATCACACCAGGCAAGACCCCAGGTGCAGGCTGTGTAAAGATGCCCCAGAGACAATCCAGCACATAACAGCAGGGTGCAAGATGCTAGCAGGCAAGGCATACATGGAACGCCATAACCAAGTGGCCGGCATAGTGTACAGGAACATCTGTGCGGAGTATAACCTGGAAGTCCCGAGGTCAAAATGGGAGATGCCCCCAAGGGTGGTGGAGAATGACCGAGCTAAGATCCTGTGGGACTTCCAGATACAGACGGACAAAATGGTGGTGGCTAACCAACCGGACATAGTGGTGGTAGACAAACAGAAGAAGACGGCCGTAGTGATCGATATATATATATATATATATATATATATATATATATATATATATATATATATATATATATATATATATATATATATATATATATATATATATATATATATATTCATTGAGGGAACTAGTTAAAATTTTCTTTGTGACATGCTAATATCAGAATTTGACTTTTTTTTTTTTACTTTTGTTTTGACTGACGGTTTTATGGGTATTATAGTCTTTGCATAATTTCTATATTTGTACAGTAGTGCCTAATCACACTGAACAGCACATGTTTCTCTGTTTGAGGAGTTTGTACCCTGTCACACAAACCTTTGGATCAAAGACTTCAGACCCCTTGGTAATCTCTGTTTGCTAGTGAAAAATGTGCATTCTCCAACATGGCTGCTGGTTACGTGAAATTAGTCACAAAGATGGTCCTCCACCAAAAACCTCAATGTGACTGCTTTGGTCGATTGAAGGTTGCCCTGGTTGGCTGCAGCTTGCATGGGAGACACCAACTTGCCTGTAAACACCCGCTGAGGAGTAGAATAAAAGTTGAAAACCTGCAACCATGTTGGCTGCAGAGGTAAAGCCCACTTTTTACTCGTGAACACTCTACGTTTCTGGTTTGTGTTGCACTTTCTCAAGTTGTTGGTTTTGCAGGCAAACTGGTGTCTTCTATGCATACTACGGGTAACTGCAGCAATCTGCCAAAAGTTCTAGATCCATGTCACTGGGACCTTACTAAAGTTGGACTTATGGTCCCACCTTTGTGTCCATTCATGGACCTCTTAGGTGATACAAAGAGGATTGTCATGCAGTCCTTCAATAAGACAATTGAGGTTAATCTCTGTGCTGCTAAATGGCAGTTGGTGAAAAAGTTAGCTTGAATAGGAAATCGAATCACAGTGAAGTTCATGAAGAAGAAAAAGTGTGAATTTCTTCACTACAAAGAATTTCTTGGTCTATTATCTATTAAAAGTTTAAGGACAAACAAAAGCTGAAACTTCAAAAAGCTAGCCTCCTTTAGCAGCTGTTCTACATATTTTTCTACATATTATGACACCAGCTCTGCAAAGCCTTGTCTAGTGTCAGCACAGTACCATGACCCTGACGAGTTCTTTTAATTTTGTTTTTATTTTTTAACTCTGGTTAGCAAACAGCTTGTAGGTGTCTTATAGCAACCTTCTGGCAATAGCAACACTTGAATACTGTATTACCAAGTGTGTGAAAAAATATAAGTGAATATGTGTTTTAAAAGATAAAACACAAGAAAAAAAATACTAAAATAATTTATAATTTCATGACTATTGAAAAGTGCAAACATAATTTCAAGACACAATTTCAATAAGTAAGGAAGGAAGCAAATGAAGGAAAGGAAAGAAGGAAAAGCAATGCCATTAGGTGAAAAGTTCAGGCTAAGGGGACTTTTTAGATGTATTTGTCTGGTTGTTAAACTATTTAGCAGATTAGATGTGAAAAGTCCGTTTTTCATGAGGCTTCACTTTATATTTTATTTCATTTAGTCCTTTTATAGCTCTTTTAATGCCATCCTCTGACATTTGAGGTAAAGGACATTTCAAACGGATCAGATCTGATTTGTTGTCCCCTGAGCCTGTTTGGTGTTTGAAAAGTTAAAATACCACACAGAAATGGTAAATATGACGGTCTCAGTTTAGTAAATTGGAAGAAACAGGCTAATCCCTTGGTGTCCCATATACAAAGATAAGACATTTTTCACATGCACACATGTAGTTGCTTTAGTTTGTTGACAGCTTATTAAACAGTGTGAGTCACTGTGTCGCTGTCACTATGAGCCTTAACATAGTGCACTATCAAGCATCGCTGATTAGAGTGAAAATTTTATCTATTTATTCACCGAGCAGCTATTTTCAAAATAATGGCAACACTGGCACAAATCGGAAGACGGACCGATTAGCAATTAATCATACTTATTAGTGGGTTTTTTTTCTATTTGCAAAAACATGCCTGTGACATATTGCTGCCCTTGAGAGAAAATCACTGAAGTATAACACAGAAGACAACAAAGATATTTTTAATGTGAGAAACTGCAAGGACATAAGCCAAAATCAGTTAAAGGGGGCATTACTCCCTCAGGTGCTTGACTTCTTTTCACATCTATGTAAATGTCAAAAGTTTTGCAGTTATGCCTAAAAGGCTACAAAGCTGTAAAAATGCCCTGAGTGGTCAGACATTGACCTTTGGTGTATTTCACTGGAGGAGGAAATATTTAAAGAATTACAAAGATTAAAGAAGTGCTTCCTGTAAATCACAGGTGAACCTTTATGACCCTGTAAGCTCTGCCAGTCAATTACACTCTGTTTAAGCTTTTCTACCTCTTTAATATAGCTGCAGGGAGCTATGCCAGCAGTCTGAGGCCCAGGATTTAGACATGACTCACACAGGGCAGAGGTCTGTCAGGAATGATATTTTATAATAGAGACTCAGGTGTCTGCTAATAAAGGGCATCTAAAGACAGTGGTTAAGTGTGCATAATTTCTATATGGTAAAAGTTAATAGAAAATTATAATATGTTAAAATGATCATGAATTGACCAACTGAAACAGCCCATAGAGAAATCTAATCACAAACATTCATTCATTATAAAAAATTGATAATACAAGTATTTTTCTCATTCTAATCCACAAATAGAAAGTACTTCATGTGTTGGTTTGCGGTGCGTCTTAGATCTGTGGTGTCAAACAAAACCCCTCGATTTGAATTTCATTTTGAAGAATAATACAAAGTGGTAGCGACACAAATTGGCTGAGTAGGGTGGGTAATAAGGGAAGATTTTCTTCGTGTGGCTAAAAAAACCCACCTGCCCTTTGAGAGCGCTATGTGCTGGCACATGATGATAAACAAAACAGTCCAGGTGGTTTGTGCCAAATGTTCTCCCTTATAGGCTGTAGGACATTACAACAAAACACCTTTATGTTTGGATACTAGACTCTTTCAGCGAAGGCTGCTGTATGTCACTGGGACATAGCCAGGGTCCAGCTTTCCTCTACAGTGATGATCATCAACAAAAAAGCTGGGTCAGCTTGACACAGATGTTTTGCTCTCTGTGGAAGTTTGACTTCCATGACGAAATCGCAGGTGACTAATGCAAGTGGTTAAAACACAACTTCCAGGATGATCTAAAAATCACAGCTGTGCTTGAAAACGTGCACGAGGAGACGACCTTCAAGGAACTGAATTGTGGTCCAATTAAATCAGGCATGCTTTGTTTTTTGTGTAGGAAGTCAAATTTAATTCAGTCCCTTAATAATTCTAAAATCCTATAGCTGAAATATTTGAATTGAATCCATCGTCGGGCCTTTACGTGACAACTCTGCGTGTTCTCCCCACACACAGTCATCTATCAGAATGAGTATTAAGGTGAAATAAGAAACAAGGAGTAAAACCTTGCATGAACAGACATCTGTCCCAAGGACAGAGACGTGTTTTCAGCAATGCATTAGCTATTATTAATTTCTGTATGCAGCTGGCAACTGCAAGATGTTGTACAATGGTCATGATGTAACTGAACTTGGACTTGAACCACTCAAAGTAACTGCAGAAGGACTTCTTTCACAAACTTCTGCATTCAAGCAGATTCATCAATCATACAGGACCGCTCTGTCCCAGCACGTAATGTTATATGACGGTGGTTGGCTTGAAAAATAACATTTATTTATTTTAATCCCATCCTGGTTTTACAACATCTAATTAATGTCTGCATAAATGCCACTGAATCTGATTGGTCTGAGTAGTTGGAACTGTGAATTCAATGGTGTATCTCTGTTAAACACAATATAGTCTCTTTTAATCTGACTTAAATTGAAGTGAAGTATACACAACTACCCATCTTTTTACAGAAAGCGAGCACAGTCAATTTCACTTTAGAGTTCAAGACTAAAGTGAATGAATTATACTGTAATTACTAAGGCCTTTCAAACAAGTAATGTATAAATGAAAGCTCTGGATTTTTAAATTGCAGCCTGATTAATATGTCAGCTTTATAATGTTTATGTTTCTCACAGAAGGGACGAAAGGCACAGAGGTCAGGTTTCCAAGAGATACAGTATGGTGATGGATCCCAAGCTAGTCCAAACCACTGACTTTAAATAGTCCAGATTTTGTAGTGTCTCAAAAGTCTATTCCTTATAGGTCACCAAGTTATGAACAGCAATATGTTTTCTTGAGCCTCTGTCCCGGAGTGCAAGATTAAGTCTGAACCTCTATCCTGGATTATCCTTGTGGCCTTTGGGACACACTCATAATCGAGAATGACTCCACCTGAAATGAAGGTCAAAGGGAAAATAGGATTTGACTGAGCAGTGAAACTTCCAGTTTTTCTGCTCTTTAGAGTGCATTATAAAAGATGACATGTCCCCCTTTTTCACTCTTTACATAAACACTTGAAATATAATTATATAAAAATAACCACTGGTTTTTCAGACGATGAATTTGTACGTAAAACTAATTAACAGTTTTTTTTTAAATGTCATATTTCTTTAAAAGTTGCATTTGGTCTATTTCAAATCTTTTAATAAGTCTTCCAGTTTTGCAATTTTGATTTAATTCATTATATCTTGTTAGAAAGTAAAAGCTAAAGATAATGCTTGCTAACAAGGCACGTGCAACAGGACATGCTGTCTACTGTAACTTGCCTACATGCCTGGAAACTCTGTTTACTGTCTGCCTTTTATCCACAGGAATCAAACAATTCCAGCGAAATGCTGATTTACAAATTAACACAAAGGTGGGCTCCAATCTGCTAATGCTATGGTTATGTAAAGCCATGTCAGGTGGAATTTCATGTGCTAGTTCAGTGTGCGGGGGGCTTACTGTACGTCGGCTGGCAGAGTTTGACGAGGTGGGAGGACACAGAAGATTAGAGAAGAACATGGGGGAAGAGTCACGTTTAGTTAAAATAAACGGTTGTCCATTGAGCAATTGAACATTGTATTATTAATGTCACGCCATTTTTTTTTTTTACTGTGTTTTCTTTTTTTTTAAATAAAGTTTAAATACAATGTTTAGACTGTGGTTGTTATGACAGAAATTTTTACTGAACTTTACTTGACATTAGCACAAGTTGAAAATGCTCACATAGAGTACATGTTTCCATGCACTCTGTCTCCACACACACACACACACACACGTAATGAATATGCCAAAACAATTATCTGCCACTGCAGAGGTTAACCAATAATTACAGACTCCATATGTTTACAGAAAGAAACGTTAAAAATTGAGCGCAGTGCATCATTCTAAGTGATTTTGGTGATAAAACAATGACCTAGAGATAATTAGCCCAGATGTTTATAGCAGACTTGGTAAATTGCTCACTTTATATGAATATCAATGTACTGAGGCACAAGCTAACTGAGAAAAAATGAGTTGTCTGACAAGCCTCCAGACTTCTCCAACTTTGTTTCTTATGAATCCCCTCTTGGAAAAAAAAAAAAAACACAAAAAAACAAAAAAACAAATCTGATCAGTAAAGCACACCAGTCGTCTTTCTCTTTAATGGTTGTTTCTTGGAATATATAGCTGACCTTCTGCGCTGGTGCACAGATGCAGCAGACAAAGGTGGGAGGATTAGATCTGGCTTTAATGATGGCGAGATAAACAAAGCAGCAGATTGTGGTTTGGATGAGACAGGCTTTACCATTTAATACTGATGATTACAAAAGACGGTCCTGCCTACGTGTTTGTTTGTGTATTCACATTATAGTCACATTTCCATTAGTTTTAATGACTTCAATGATGGATCAATGTGAGGTATGAGGCTTGTTATTTCCTCCGAGTTGGACTGATGTATTGGTTTGACCTTTGATATTGGCCAGCGATGCCATTTACCACCCGCATGATTGAGAGCCCTCCCTGAACACTGCTAGATGAAAACCCAAAACGCTGCAATGAAATTCTTTTTCCCCCCCCTTTTGTTGCTGAAAATGTTATTATTGCCGCTATCTAAAAAGTGTCTCTTTCACGCCTTTTACAATTACAGGAATACATTTCAGATAAGTGAACACAGAAAATTTGTGGGATAGAGAAATGAAAGATCTGAAACATTTTCTGTTGGCAGCTTCTGTCCTGAAAATCAAAACACACTGACAGAACCACACTGATGCATCCGACAGCTAGATCACGGAGTGCTTGCCTCTGTTGCAGGCTAACAAATATTGCTGTAAATGCACTCATGTCTGCAACACTCAGAAAAAGATGGTGTGAAGATTTAGCCGTAGGCAGCCATTTGAAATTCCAGCTCAGATGATGTGATGTGCATGAGACAAACTGCAATTACAGAAAAATATTGAAATTCCACTGGAGATGGTCTCTATCTGATGCTGGGAGGGGTTTTATCATGCGTCCTTTGAACATTTTGTCGATTGCCATAATGTCTCATGACTGGAATCCTTTCCAAGGTTAATAAAGATCAACAATTTGTTTTTGCTGTTGTTGTTTATGTAAGCGGACATGCTGTTTGCTTTGACAAGCCACGGCCGACTAGAAGTATTATCTGTGTGGAAAGGGAATCAACACAAATATCTGCAGTTCTAATGGATGAAAGAAGGAGGAGGAAGAAAAAGAAGAAAAAACCAACTCTTTAGTATCATTTATGTGACATGGAAAATGCAAGAATTTTTTTAACTTGCCGTATCAAATTAAGTTGTTTGATTAAGGGCTAATAATGCTGTGAACTACCAAGTAAATACAGGAGCAGTATTGCTGATACCAATACTAACACTACTCCTTTTAACTTATAATGGCAGTATATGTAAATGCGCCTGTCTATAAAACACTTACATTTGCTACAGGCTATAAATAAAACATAGTGCATGGTAAAGGTATAGTTTTTTTATTTAAAAAATATTTATTTAACACAATCCAGTGGCCTGCATAACGAACTTAGAGGATAGAAACAAAGTATCGATCCAATCACACTAGTATCGATCCGATACCAATACCACCTTTGGTATTGATGCAATCAATATTTTCATTAGGTCCAATTCAAGCCTTTATTGAACAACAAATTCCTGCCTGTTCAAATGAAGTTACTGCAGAAACACTAAAAAGCACCAGCATATCAATCTGTAATACTAAGACATGCTGTAGCAGGTATTCAAACAGACTATATTCATATTTAAAATGACAATATCGTTTGAACTTTCACAAATCGGCGCAGTTATCCCGCTCCGTGACGTAGCACATTTAGATGTAAAACATAAAGCCTACAGTGGACAAACTACTGATTTTCAGATCTGTAGGCAATGACAGGAAGCACATTTGGCTGTGTATTTGTTAAAACTAGAAACTGTGGGAACAAGTGAAAGAAGAAGGCTGCTTGATGATATTAAGGTAAAGCCGGATAATCACCTACTCGAAAAAACACCTTATTTAGTGAGCTAAGCGCTCCACTTATGCTACACTCAGTGTAAACAGCCAACAGAAATTCGTTTATAATGATAATTGATGAGATGTGTTTTCCTACAATGTGAAGCTTCCCCTTACAAATTTGGCTTTCTTACACTCAGTGTTATTGCAAATTATCCTCTCACACTCGCCCTACAGCTTTCATAGCACATTGTCCTTTTCTTGCTTTAAACAACACACACCAGCACATTTGGATAATGATTACCGCAAAGACGTTTCTTTGTTACTCTAAATGCCTCTCCAGCAAATGAAGCCTAACTCACCCTGACCGATGAGCTCGAGGGGTATCGGGGGGGCTCCTGGTAAAAGTCGGGTCTTTTATATTTGATGTCGAGGGCCCTTTATAGTGAAAGCAGCAATCAGATGAGAAGTTTGAAATGCGGTGCTATAACTTTGTTATGCACAATTACAGCACAATCGGCCCATTGAGTTAGAAATGTAATATATTACCATGCTTTCAAATGTAGGCACAATATATGCAAATTTTCATATTCACATGGTTTTTGACTAATAGGAATAATAGAGTCTTATTGTTATTCGCTTAAAATAGCTACAATATACAATGGAGGTTTGATTATTACATCATTATTGGAGTGATGACATGAATCCTTAGTTTCCGCTACTACCTTACAGAGCAGCTGGTTTCATTTTATTAAGGGCAATCCCACAATTAGCAGCCTCATTAATGAATTTTGCACATCTTTTCTTTCTTCCTGTAATCTTTTTAAAGCTCTAAAATCCAGTGACTCCATGAAAAAATGCCGCTGGCTATTCTTTTGAAAACAAATCATTTTCTTTGGCCAATTATTTGACTCTACGATCTGATCAGTAACATCTCAATCAGACTTTTCCCTGTGAGGTATAATACAGCTGCACTTACGGTCACTGCAGAAAGGCCCCCCGTAGGTGGTCATGGTGCAGTCACATGAGAAGCCCTCCCACAGCTGCAGGCACACTCCCTGGTGGTGGCAGGAGTCCTCTGTGCAGGTGGTGCTGGGACCTGCAGGGTATTTACAGCAGATTTACCAGCTGTTTTTCTGCCCCCACTTATTTTATTCACACATCTTCAATTCTAGCCTACCGGAATAAATAACATACAGCAAAAGTAACAAGCTGTGGTAAGCCAGTTTGATTTGGGGCACTTCTGCACAGCAGCAGCCATAGCTCTACAAAAAAGCCATACTGTCAGTAAAACGTTGCCCGTTTTTCTTCTCATCCTTGTCCTTGTTGCCATCTGCTCATGACTGGGTATCTTTTTTGCTTGTATACAACAGCACGCTGACTGTGATGTCTTTCCGATTGCTCTTTTACACATGTAGGTCAGCGTAGGACCGTTACCACTTAACACTGAGCACCAAGGCAGCCTGTGTGAATGTAACTGCAAACTTTTGACTAAAGTCAAGGAAATTTTAGATAAAACATCCATATTTTTTATCTGATCCAGTGTGCTTAATTTTAGTTAACTTAAGCACACAATCTAGTTAACAACACAAAGAATTAAAGGTTATGTTGCGTATCAACTTTATCTGTGTGTTTGCACCGCCGAGACCGCCTTAATTCTTCTGCACCACCAAACCACATTTTTAACACCAAAGTCAGTCCAATATAATTACTCTTACTCATAAAAATCATGTTCATAACACACAATAGCTATCAGCTGCCGATCTGTTAAAGTTTTCAAATGTATCTGACTCTGTAAGTCCAACAAGCTTCACCCTAGTTGCTGTACAAAAGCTGTACGATATGGATTACTGTGTTGCAGATACAGAAGACTAATTTTCCCTTGAGGACACCCTCTAGATCCAGGATGGGCAATTAATTTTCCCACAGGGCAATCCACATGGGAAACTAGGACTGTTGTGGATGGCTGCACCACTAAGACAAACTGAATTCTGCTCTGTATTGAGTTTCTCTCTTTATTAGCTTATTGGTGCGCTCACAACAATCCGACTTTCTTATGTGGCCATTCGGGAAAACGAATTGCCCACATCTGCGTAGATAACGGCATCAAGCACGTGCACGTGCTTGGTAGTTGTCTGAGTCCTGTCCATCCAAATGAATTGTTAGTAAAACCTGAGCAGATGTATAAGAGTTCACTTAAAACTGAAGTTTTAACACACAATGGTAACACTGAAAATGTACTTAAATGGTTCAAACCCTGGATATGGATATTAAGAGTATAACAATTCACCAACTGTAGAGGGAAGGTATAACAAAACAAGGAAACCATCTTTTGACCGCAGGCCTAATGGCTTAATCACGATTGCAAGCATTTTCACAGTTGGCTTTTTATGTGAACAATCTGCAGAGAGTACAGCTTTTACCAGCGTTTTAGTTTTCGAATCATTACAAGCCAATAGTACACGCACTCCATGTGGACTGACAACAGAAAATGTTTCTGAATCTTTATGTCAAAGGCTGAGAGAACCTTAATGCTAAAGATCAGAGCAGTTGAAGATCACTAGGAGCTGAACTAGATTCAACAATTCATTGAAAAACACATGCATGTTTAACTTAGGCCTGTCGTACTTGAGGCCAGACAGAATGTACTTTACCTGTTCAAACCCATCCGATGCTTCACAAAATAAACAATGTTGTGGATAACTATCAGCTTCATCCTCTTCACTTTACTCAGTGTTTCTTAAATAGAGCTATTGCAGCATGAATAACATTGCTGTCATGGACCAGTGGATGCTATAGACTGTGTGGAGGAGGACCCAAAGGCCGATGTGTGAAAGTGAACCGTACTGAACTGAAAGCAACCGGTTTTTTGGCTGTTTGCAAAATCAAAAAGGGGAAAACAGAAAACTATAAGCTCTAGAAAACACACAGGGGGCTAAGAGACACTTCGGCAAAGGGAACAGATGCTCTGACGAAGACGTTATTATATATCTACGCACAGAAGGGCAATCAGGGAAGTGGAAACAGCTGGGGAAAACAAGACACAGCTGAACTAAACCACAGAGGATGAGACAAGGGATGAAAAACTAAAAGCAACTGACTGGACTGACACAAGAGGATGAAACACTAAGGGAAAACGAAACTCTAAAGAAAATCAGTGACTAGGGAAAAGCCAAAAACATTGTAAAATAAACAAAAAAGAAACCAATATCAAATAGAAAATAAAACTTGAAAAGTCTAAGATCTCACAAACACTGTTCAAGTGACCCAGGACCGTGACAAGTGATTTTTCAGGATCAGAATTGATTGATACTTTCACCCACGAACAAAAACGAGATGAAAATTTCCAGGGGAGGTGAGATCCAATCGAGATCCAATGCTCCCCTTTAAGACAATGTGTGATGTGGGAGAAGTTGGGAAACGATCCAGGTAAATAATATCCATTTGTGGATATTATAAGTGTGGAACAACTCTCACAACAGCAAACTTTAACTGAAACTTAATCGACTTTAGATTTAGTCCACAATAATACAAACAAAAATTCAAAAATTAAGACTAAAACTGAATGAAAATGTTCCGCTAAAATTAACACAGCAGCAAAGTCAATAACAAAAAAATTGAGAAAACTCAAAAATGTATTGAATCAAGTTCACATGACACTTTTGAGTTTTCTGGTTCCCCCCCCAATCAGAGGAAGATTAATAATAATAACTAATTCACAACTGGGCCACAATCATTTTACACCAACTGAAGCTCCTCACCGGTAACTAATAAATGGTGCAAAACTGACAGAGAAAAATGTCTGACCTTCTCCAAGCGTCACCACCAGTTCAAGTACATATACAGCATACATCTATTCTGTCACATCCAGGTCGGCCTTTGTTAAGTAATGGCTACCTTATTTGAGATTTTTTGTGACTATTTAGCCTTGGCAGAACTGTCCACTCTGCTGAGTGTTTTCTTGTTAGAGGTCCATAAAAGCAGCTGAATGTCTTTACTGCTGCATGACAGTATTGCACGTTAGATTAGGTTGAAAGGAAATAATAATACACAGAACAACAAAGATGTTTCAGGCCCTAACAAATGAGGTGTGATTAATTTTCAGCTACCTGCTCCCCTCTTTTCAGGAGTACCACCTGTGAAGTACAATGAAATCAGAACACCGAATGATTCACAGGTGTTTCACATGTCCTCACCTCCACAGCCGTGCTCCACCTCCCCCACTTTGTGTAGGGCATCTGCTAGGAGGTCAGGGAGTCTTCCATTCAAGTCCACAGATGCCAGGCAGCCCTTGTATCCTTCCCGGGATGCTATTAGCCTGGGCAAGCTGCTGTACATGCTCTTCCCAACACCTCCAATGTACAGCTCCCCTTTAAGATAGAGGAATTGATCAGGAGGAAATTTGGCCAGAAAAAACATTTTCCGTATCCAAGTGCTTGCTAGTGCATGCACTGAACCACTCCGAAAAACAGCACGTTTTACACATGTACACACTTTAAATTTTGCAATATAGTGTTTTCTTCAGAGCAAATGTCAACAAAATTGACTATTAAGCATTAGTTTCTGCCACAAGTACCAACTATATCTTTAGTAATACCTTTCAAATCCAGGTTGCGGGCTCCATTGGAGTGCTGGGTGACAGTGCGGGAATCAATCTTGAGGATGTGCACATTGTTGCTGTCACGGGAAATCATCACATTGTGCCACTGGTTGTCATTTAGTGGCTTGTCAGAGTTTCCCTTCATTAGTGACGGCCCATTTCCCAAGTCAAAAACATAATGGATGTACCTGCACGACAACACAAATGTTTACAAATGCCATTTCCTATCTATAATTATTTCTTCACATGCCACATGCCACCAGCAACTCAGCAATACCACCTTTACGTAGCAAGCGGATAAGTAAAAACCGCCCGTGTGCGTGACTTTTATACGATTAAAGCGTGGTTCAAATTACTCCAGTGTCATGCGTGGCGATGCAGCTGTGCACACTTCTGTCTGCCAATCTGTTTTGTGGTTCTATTTCTGCCGGGCCTCAAACTACTCGAACATATTCAAGTATTTTGTTTATGTTCAAACAAATAACAGTGAATTTATGTAAACACAGAAGGTAATGCTTTAGGCACACCAATATGTTGACATTAAATCTTATCATTTAAAGGACACACTGTCAAAAACGACATCTTGCTTAAATCAAAGTAAAGCAACATCCATGAATAAGCTGCTACACTTCACACATAACACCGAGCAGCCGGAAAACTATGACAGAAGTGTTGGAAACCATTTTTTTTGTCTGTGTTGTCTGCCTGAGCCTCTGCTGCAGGCTCCAGAGCTGAACAAGGCTTCCCGCTGACTAATTGCTTACTGGGAAGAAAGTCTGTGCAAGGTCTGACAGTGGGAAGATACAATTGTTGCTTTGCTTGCTCTGTTTTAACGACCTTTCTCTGCGATTCTCTCTGCAACAAAAATTATTTACGATGAATAAAACATTTGAAACGTATTTGAGATGGTGTCAAAGTGCCAAAATGTGCTTGAGTACGGGAACGAGTGTGACTTTTTTGAACTTGCGCTGCCTCTCTGTGCTCGACTCCCTTTAACAGAATTATTTATAATGAACAAATGATTTTAAAGCCATTTGGTATCTCTCTGCAGTGCTGCGGGGTGATGGATTCAAGATATGAATTATGATTAGGTAATTTCGAGGCCAGGAAATAAGAAAAGCTCCCGTTCGTGCTTTATTTTTCCAAGACAAATACTGTTTGGTTGGAATACAGTGAATGAAAAAATAAACCCCTTTTTCAGATTTCTTCATCACACATGTATATTAGACGCTAGTACTTACCCTTTGACTAGCTCCACCACAATGAAGTCACTTCCATCTCCTGAGTTGTAAAGGATCAGCCCGTCGGGGCTAGTGGTCTTGAACTGAAAGAAGAGGTGCATGGAGGCGTAGGCCTGTAGAGTGGAAAAAGCCAAGTAGCTGGCCTGCGTTAGGAAAGTTACAGGATTGGCAACAATGTGCCTCATGCCAAACCGAGCATTCAGCTCGCAGTAGGAGATGTCTCCATTCTTGCACTGGTCCAAATAGAGCATCCCATTGAAGGAGAGGGCTTGCAAATGTCCGATGAAGTTGGAAGGCACCACAGAGATGAAACGGCGCTCGCTCATGATCCCCGTCTCGATGTTGTTGAACTCCAGGCGGGTGTGGGCGCCGGTCATGTGGCCTAAGTAACAAAGCATTCTTTTTCAACTGAAAAACATTTCAGTATCTGTGCCTTTTTTCTACTATAGCCACTTTCTCCCTACTATACCTTCCACAGTCACGTTGTCTACAGAGAGCTGCAAGTTCTTCCCACGCCGTACCACTTTCACTGTGTGCCACTCGTTGTCATTCAGCTTCTCGCCTACAAGGAGTATCTCTGGTCCCTTGCCTAAGAGGAAGAAAGCGTCAAGTGACAATCATACCACATGAGCTCAGTGTACAAGCCTTCGACACAAAGCACTCAATATTTGAAGCACTCTCAGGGTTCATGCATTCATTTACTTATCACTCACACACAAAGCCACAAACCAGCAAGCAATAATTTGTATTTATTCAATACGCAATAATATGGGAAATGAGACAAAGAAACAGCTACAAAAGAGCCCATTCAAATCCGAATGTTTAAAATGTACTGCATGACACAGCTGCGCGTTCTCTGTGTAGGGTCATTTGGGTGATGTCTGTTGGTGGAAACATGTTGAGGCCATGCAGTATCTGGAGCCCTGTCTCAAACACGGAGCTTTAAGTTCCTGAATTTCTGCACTATCCTGAGCCTTTTTCAGTGGTTTCAAAATAGGTCACAGTGCAGAAGCTTGCCACTGCAGCACCGTCATCCCAAATCAGTGCCTATGCAACAGGCCGACACGGCAGTTCAAAGGAGTTCTGACATCGCTTGGGAAACTAATTGGCCATGCCTAAGCTGACTGCGCCTTTAGGGGTTTGTCTGTCTAATTGAGCTCAGGGTGCAGGAGAATTACAGGGGACGTACAGAGGACAATAAATGGAAAACATCAACTGGTTTCCGAACACTTCACTGTTTCATCCTCAGGGAAATAAAATGGTGACTGGAGACTTTGTCCAGAGCTGCATATCAAGTGTCTTCACAGCACACTGCATCATTTCACCGTCACCCTGCTGAATATTGACTACGCACACCAGAAAGATCAATCTCATCAAATCCCGCTCGCTGTATATTTGATGGCTTCGCTTAGATAATGAAAAACACACAACTTGCTGGATTCACGTCCAACACAAAAAACCCGAGAAATGTTTATCTTGTAAGTGACTATCATGATAGCAGAGGTACAGACGAGATTTGCTGTAATGAAAGAGGCAACAGCGGAATGCAAGACAGTACGGACTATTCGGCTTATCTGTGTTTCTGCATGGGGACCTCACCTGCTATCTAATGTCAGCATATGAAGCCAAACACAATAATATCAAA
The DNA here is from genome assembly GCF_057382185.1 of Mchenga conophoros. Taxonomy (NCBI): domain Eukaryota; kingdom Metazoa; phylum Chordata; class Actinopteri; order Cichliformes; family Cichlidae; genus Mchenga; species Mchenga conophoros. The sequence goes on along the minus strand of NC_140535.1, from coordinate 17,543,975 downwards.
ATAGAACAACAAAGTCAAATTTCTTGCAAGCACAAAACAAGAATTTCTCAATATTTTACACATAAAATTCAGTTTATATCATTATTACAATTGGATAGATCAAGACCCAAAGTGGTGATACTACAAGTGCAATACTGAACATGCTTTCAATCATATCATCATTTTAAAATTACACTCAGGCCACTCTTCTTGTTGTTGCAGTTGCCCTACATCTGTTGCTGTTGTGCACATTTGCACAACATCGTGTTAGTTCCGAGAAATCGCTTAGGGGTGAACTAAAGTCTGGGCATCCTTCACAAACAGTGTTAAATGCAATTAAAGGGGCTATGCACACGTTCATTAAGTATGTAAAACAGTACAGGTACAACCAGTAATGACTATTTTTCTAGCAAGAACAATTTCTCTTTGTCTGTTGTTTCCACTGGGATGTATTTCGACAACACAACTACCCAGTTACAATACAATACAATACAACTTTATTCCAGAGGTTTTAATCAGCTGAGGGTGACACAATAAATAACAACATGCAAGCCCATGCTGTAGCGAGTTATCGATCAAAAAGGGAGGCCTGCCCTGGAGCTTACCCTGCTCTGTCACCTTTTATGACTGTAATGGGGAGGACTGCTTACTGAACTGAGCGTTATGTTCAACACGAGATCTCAAGACCTGTCGCTAACAATCGAGGCCATCTGAAAAATGTAAAGAGGGCAGAGAGCAAAGGCCTCGCCCCCCGTCCCTCTCCCAACTTATTTTTAAGCAACTGGAGGAGTCCCCCCCTGCTGGCCATTTTAAAGAATGCAGCTTCAAAAGTGACCTATTGTGCTAATTTACAACTCAGCGTAAAGTACTTTTGCACACCTCACAGTTCAAAATTAATCCTGGTTCTTCTGATACTGGGTGTTGGTACAGCATCTTAGTTCATACTGTCTGAAACAACTTTAAGATGATCCTACTTTTAACCCATCTTTTATAAAGCATCCACAGAATAAGGGCAATGGCATCAGTGGTCCTGGCCCCTTATTGAAATCCAATAGTGTGGTTGCTATAGCAGTGAGGTGGGATGTTAGCTCATATAGCTTGATTATGGATACAGTTTAAAAATGAACGATGAATGAATGATCCATGGGTGTGGAGTCAGAAAGAAGCTTACCGGTTCACTGCAGCGAATAGTTTAAATAGTTGCAGCAGGGTAAGTAATGTATATAACAATAAATAATGAATGTTGTCTCTCAATACTTTTAAATAAAGAAGCAGCATTTTAAATGTATATTTTATGATAGAAAGAGTTATCTGTAACACTGCAGAGTGGATCAAAATGGTAGAATAGAAAAGTGTATTCACCACAGACATCTGATTGTAAACCCTTTGAAATCGGTCTGCCTTTCAAAAGCTTGAAAGAAAGGTCCATATTGTCCATTCTGATCCCCAGCTGTATTTGAGTGATGCTTTCAATAATAACTTCAAAGGCTCGGTGGAGTTATACAGGTCAGACTCATGAGTGAGCTGAGACTATGGCTGCAGGATTTGCGTCTTAATAAAAAGCAAATTTGTCGAACAAATGCCTCATTTCAAAAGTGTGCGCACCACGCTTTCCCAGACTCCATATAATTAATCAAGAACACTGCAGCAACATTTGTTCTTACAGCGATTACCCTCCCACTGTGTATCCAGTTGTGGACAGTTTCCAAGCAGCTGTTGCAGATGGGCTTTCCTCCCAGATTCCTTTGGAAGTAAGCTACATTTGAAAGACACCTTGCCTGAGAAATTCCGATTTCTCAGGCAATTCCGATTTGCCTGAGAAATAATTTGCCTGCAGTCAAGTTAGAAGGTAGTCCATCAAAGCGGGGAAAACAAATGTATTTAAAAAAGTACATAACCCAAACTGTACGGTAGCGCTGTTTTTGGTGATTAGTGTCTTAATAATTTAAGCAGGTAGTTCTGCAGTTTAAAACTCTGTGTACATCTTGTAATATTGAATAACCATTAGGAAGCCATTCATTGCCACATGTGCCCAGTTAAGCTATTTTAGAGGCAACTGATGCAGGATACAAGCAGTTTAATGAATACAGAAGACACAAATAAAGTGGACAATGCACAATGTTATAATGCCATCTGCTGGTAGAGAAGGAGAATTTCCAGGGCAGATATCTGATGAAGATAATAGATAGGCAGGCAATGCTCAATGCATTTTTCTCTGCTAAGCTTTCTTTGCATAAGGTTTCATCTGTATATTTTCCACTGAGTGCAACAAATCATTTAAAGTGGATTATAAACCGCTTTTATGCAGGTGAGATAGCACACAGGCACCTAGTTTCCATTCAACCATCCACACACATAAAACCAGACACACAAACACACATTAATGCACACATTTTACTCACCTCGCACAGAGAAAAACAATATAATTGATTCAATATAACGAGCAGTTCAATAATTTCATACATGTGCAGTAAATCTGTGTACAACTGTATTGTAAAAGCTGTTAAAACCTGCACCTAACTGACTGCGGGTTATTGATTCTTTACTTACCTGGGATTCACTGTCAAATATATTTGAGAGTACACAAAGAGTTGTCTTTATCAGAGTATCTACCTCTCGTGATTTTAAATGCATAATAATTGGCAATAGGGCGGCTTTTCTGCGAATCGTTTTCTAACACGAACACCGAGAGGTTTTTATTCTGAAGTATCAAAGAATTATTCATACATGAGGGGTGGGAACAAGCTTTCAGTCCGCACTCAATTATAGTGATAACTTTTATAAGCATTCATAAGCCTCCTCTGTATACGATGATCTAAATCAGAGAGCCACTCACCTCTCCACCGGCAATAGCGTTTATCTGTTTCTCACACCGCTGTAGTCTGAACCCAAACTTAAATTGCCTGTCTATCGGGCGAGAGCAACAATCTGCATCATAAATTCCAGCATCACTGCGGTGCGACCTGAACTCCCACTCCACTTCACAAGAGCAGAAAAAACCAGCAAATCTATTCCGTTAATCCAGGGGAAAATCTTACTTTCAGTATTCATTTTCCTTTGGGTCAGCTGAATTATTAAAAGACCCTGTAGCTTCATGAAAATGTTTTTTTTCTTCTTTTTGGATAGATTCTCATCTTTATTGCCATTTTTTAGCTTATGTTTTCAGTTCATTTTCAACATTTATTTCATTTATTGCCCTGTACTTTATGGCAAACAGTCAACGATGTGCAATCAAAACGTTTATTGATGAAAAGAGCAATCTGTTAATCTGTTAATGAGGCATTGGTAATCAGAGTAAAAGGAGATGGGGTATTGAAAAGATATTTAAACATGGAACATGTTTCGTGACAGTTACTCTAATAAAAAGGTGTCCAGAGCTGCGAATTGTCTGCACCAATCTGTATCTATTTTTACACATTTTAGCCAAAACAAGTCATTGATTTTCTGAAGCTCTGCTATTGATCTGATTTCATTCTAACCTTTAAGTTTATCTCAGCTCTGTCACTGCAGTCTGATTACTCCTAATAAAGCAGTTGTTTTTTTTCCCTAAAATGAAATTGAGACACTGATTTTCCCACTAAAGACAATTACGGGTTATATTTTAACTGCACCCAATTATCAGCTATGTGAGCAAATTAGTCAGAGGCAGATGAATGGCAGACTCATTGGCAGCCCAACAGCAGACTATTGTATGTCAAAAATAGCTACATATGATTACAGCATCATTATACTGAAAATGTGTCTAATTTGAATTGGTAGATTTCATGACAACAGGATCCCAATTATATTCAGCTGTACAGCTGCGTGCCACAGTGAAGTCTCACTCATGTTCTTATCTTTATACTGATGCTTGTGAGGAAGATAACAGCAACAGTAAACAAAGACAATTGTGTGGCAGAATAAATGAATTATATTCTCTTTCATGTGGGAGCAGAGGCACAGAGCATGTTCCTAAATCATGGTACAGTAAATAAAATCATAATCATAGGAGACACTTACTGAGATTACAGCCTATCCTGATACAATCTGGTGAGAGAGAGAGTGAGATGGTGAGATTAAAAGAAAAAAAAAGAGAGAACAGCACAAGAGGAGATCATTTCACATCCTTCAAGGTACATTCTGCAGACAATTCAGTGCTTTTCAGAGCCCACCATCCGGGGACAGCCTGAAGAGTCTAAACCGCCACCTTCCTCTCTGAGGAAGAAAAAAGGAACGGTGAGTGAAAGGGAAAAAAAAATTCCCAGCATGTGTCTGGCACCGCTGGAAATACAAGACACCCGGTCAAAGTTGGGATCAATGAGAGTTTTATGGACAATAAAAGTAGAGGTGCAGTGAAGTTATTTTTAGCATCCATACCGGCTCTGCTACGACTGCTTAGGTTAAGAATCGGCAGGATTTATCTGTTTCAGATAACACGACTGATCGCTCCACCTACATCTGCTTTGGGGTAATTCGGCAAACTCACACTGCTGTGAGGAAAATTGTCAGATAACAAAATTGGAAAATGAAACTCGTATTAGATTTGAGTGTCTCACGAGGAGATAATTATGCTGATTTTAACATGAGAAACATGAAAACCTTTCTCTGAGAATAGACACAGAGAACAGGTGGCTACTGAACAATAAACAGTCACAGACGTCACTGAGGCTGAATTTGCAGTCAGCGACAAGTAACCTGTACACCACTGAGATATATGATCAGGAAATAGTTGTTGAAGCTAGGTTAAGAGGAGAAGTGATGATCAAGCTTCATGCCAAGAAAGAGTACTTCAGAGGCGATCTTTGCTTTGAGAGTGTTGATGAAGAAGCATAGAGAAGGTCAGAAGGAATTGCACTGCATCTTTCAGGATAGAGCATATGATATGATACGGTAGAAAGTATATGTTAGGGTGCCAAGAGTGGAGGTGTGGTACTGCAAGGGGAAAACAGGAGCGGGAGAGAAATTTCAGAGGGTGGTGCAGGACATGTATGAGGACAGTGGTGAGGTGTGCAACTGATGTGACAGATGGGTTTTTAAGGTGGGGGTAGGATTATATCAGGGATCACCTCTGAGGCCCTTGTTGATTGTAATGGTAACTTGGTAACTTCGATGTTCACAGATAACACTGTGATCTGTAGTGAGAGTAGGGTGCAGTTGGAAAAGAGCCTGGGGAGGTGGAGGTATGCTCTGGAGAGAAGAGTAATGAAAGTCAGTAGAACAAATAAACGAAGAAAGAATAAATGTGAGTGAGTGAGAGAGGGGTAATAGTGAAGAAGCAAGGAGTAAAGATATCAAGGTGTATGAGTGTCTGAGGCCAACTATTCATAGAAACACTAAACAAGTCAGGTCAAGAAAAGAGAGTGGATGGAGACCAGTATCAGGCGTGATTTGTGACAGAATATAGCAGCATGAGTGAAAGGGAAGGTTTGCAAGACGATAGTGAGACCTGCTATGGTGTGTGGTTTGGAGACGGTGGCACTGACAATAAAAGACAGGAGGTCGAGCTGGAGGTGGCTGAGCTGAAGATGCTATTTTCATCGGGAGTGACCAGGATGGACAGTATTAGAAATGAGTATATGAGGGAGACAGTTCAAGTCGAGAAGCAAAAGTTAGAGAGGCTAGGTTGAGATGGTTTGGACGTGTGCAGAGGAGGGACAGTGGATTGGACAAAAGTTGTTAAATATGGAGCTGGCAGGAGGGAGGAAAAAGAGGAAGACAACAAAGGTTGTGTGACAGAGGATGGGGTGAGACGGAGGCAGTGGGGACCCCTAAAGGGAGCAGCTTAAAGAAGAAGAGCCTGTGCAATCTAATATATGAGAGGTTAATCAACTAGTAGTCCGTAGATGTAATACATTATAAGTATATTCTTCATGACTGTGCTTTTTTATGCACAAATTATTGTCGTTTATTAAATCTGGTAGGCTAATGCACCTCTACTGAAAAAGCCCAACTCTCGATCCATCTTCAGCTCAAATTGCTGTTTGTCCTGCAGGCTTGACGGTAATATATTTTCCGAGTTACACACAGAGGAAAAGTGGCGATTTGCACAACCTGCAGCCTCAGTGATAGTTACACCGTGAAAAAAGTGACAACAGCACAAATGTAATGCTTTGCCAACATTTTCTCATATCTACAACAGTGACTATCTTCTCAATCCAGCTGAAATGTTCACATTTTTGGCCTCAAAATGGGCTCACCCACACATCATTTGCATGTTCTGAATAATGAAACCAATTTAACCAACTGTGGTTCAATATGTCGGTGTAAGTTATGTGGCTGCAGAGTGCTCTCAGGCTGTCAACCATCACAGAGCAGTGGATACAGACAGCCAGAGACCAGAGTGACTTTCTGCTGCGGATGTGTGTCTGCATGTGTGCGTGCGCGTGAGTGCGTGTGTCTGTACGGCCATCGCTGGTACTCTCTGTTCAGTGAAGCGGCTCTAAACTGGAAAGGCCAGTAAATGTGAGGGGAAGGAACTACAATGGACACATCTACAATGTGAGCAGTTTAAGCGGTAATATTTCAGCGTAATGACGGATCAGGTCTCTGACTGCCTTCTCCTTGAACTGCAGACAAGCCATTGAAGGGCTGAAAGAGCCGAGACGGTCAGGTGGGACCTGACCAAGGGATGAACTGAAAGAGTGAGTGAGTGAAAGAGAGAGAGAGAGAGAGGCAGAGAAAGAGAGAGAGAGAAAGATAAGGCAGAATATACATACACATATACAGTAGCCTAAAAAGTCACTAATCCCTTGTTTTTCCACAGCTTTTGGTATTTTGTTCTGCATTTTATGTGCATTGTCTTTAGAGCACAAAAATATACATTTTCTCCCTTTCTTTCCTTTCTGCCTCTGCAGTATAAGGTATTAGATAAAGACATAACCTTGAAACATATTTTAACGTCTACTTCAAAGCAAAGTTTAGACATAACTGTGACGTCTCGTTATATTGACGCTTTAGCTCGTATTGGGTGTAAACACAATGGCACTTGCATATCATACTATTTTTCTCTCTATATAGTCTTGTCTGTATCTGAAGACAAACAAATATTTAGCAGGTTATAATATGCATCTTTTTTGACGTTATTTGGAATGTTTCTTTAAAATTTCCTGGTTTAAAGCAGAGCTGGCAAAAAAGAACGCTGACAAGGATATCCCCTAATGACATCACATTATGCTACTTTTTAATTTAAACTGATAATTCGTTATTTAATTAATTCATTTTCACTTAGACCCAGCTGCTCTTTCTAAAATTGACAGAACCACTGCAGGCCTCTGAAAAAAATTATAGGAGCATGCAAAACAACCAGGGGTGTGTGCTTTACTCTTCTTTTTTTTAGGCCACTGTATATACTGTGTATGCAGATGGGGATGAGAGAGCCTCAGACAGAACAAATACACAGAGGTATCTGTCTAAGTAACGCGGCCTAAAAGTTCAAGAGGGATTACAGTATGTGCTCATATTCGCCGCAGCAGCATTACCCAGGTTCACAGTGAGTTTCACTCTGCCTCCATCCAGCTCCAAGCGCAAGGTGTCTGCAGACTGCTGGGAGGTGGTGGCCATCAGCAGTCCATAGGCCCTCTGGGACATAAAGCGCAGAGACACGTCCTCGGCCTCTGTGTGCAGCGTCCTCGGCAGTACCACTTTTAGATACATGCTGCCGTCATAGCTCACCATGGTGGCCTCTGCAGATTTAGGAATTGGATTTGACCAAAAACGGGAGAGAAAAAAAGTGTTAGCAGACATCCAGAGGGAATCGCAGCGTGAAATTAAAAACACGAAGAGGCATTTATGGAGCGAAACCTAAATTTGGTCTGAGATTATTTTGGGTGCGACATGATATCCTTTTAGATTGCAGTTTTCATCTGCCGCACCAGATGGCAGAAAAAGCCTGGAGCAAACAGAGAGAGTGGCGAGATTGCAGGCGCAATCAAATTTCTGAAGGATTTATTCCCAACACAGCGCAATAGAAGGGGGATTTTCATTCCTCATACTATTAGCTGCCAATGGAGCTGCGTAATTTGGCCTCTCTGTGAGGAAGTTATCTGCACGGTGAATGCAGAGTGATTCAGGCCGAATCACTCTGCTGAAGAACCACTGCATTTCTGATGAAATACTCATAGCACTGGTAACCTCGTGATACTGACAATCCACTAATGAATCGCTCTACTGTAGGTAAATACCGCAATTTGCTGTTGAATGGCTCACATTAAAAACAGCATCATTTTCCATAATACTGTCACTGTCACCAGGTTGGTTTGTATATTTGGAGAGTTATTCTGGATTGAGAGCATGCCTCTCATTTGAATAGAGATGGCATTAGGCAGTATGATCATAATGCAACTGCAAATGAAATTCTTATTGTTTAGGAAGCTTGAGCACTAAGTCCTTTTGATAATGAAATTTGTCTATAGCTACATTGTTTCTATATTTACAGAGACTTTTAAGCCACTACACACCTAACTTAATAAATAAAATACTAGCCAAGTGTGCTAAAAGCTTTGCAGCACCTTTAAAAAGAAAAAAAACAAAACACACATTTATCTTCCCCATCTACTGCCATCCTTCTTAGATACTCTTACCCTTCTCGCAGCTGGGGCCTAGGTACCCAGTGCTGTTGCAGTCACAAATATGGCGATTCCAGCCCTCTCTGCAGTGTCCACCATTGGCACATGTGTCTCTGGTACACCTGACGTGAGTCTCCCTGGTGCAGAAGCTGCTGACACCTGTGGCGCTTTGAATTTCTGCCAGCCTCCGGAGGTTACGGCTCTGTCCATCAATGAACAGGTCCCTCACACAGCCCACGTAGCCGAGGCCGAGGGACGCCGTCCATACCTCAGGGGGCAGCATGAGGTTTTGACGATCCTCTGGCAAACCTCCAAGATACATGTCCCCATCCAGATCAAGGATCTCACTGCCTTCATTAGCAGAAAAAGGGATGCTCTGGCTGTTCACTGAAATAAAACCTGTGGGCCAGGCATTAAGTGTGAGTCAACTTGCACTTACACAGTTCTTTTTGTTGTTGCAGAAAAGGAAGACAGGTGTGTGCGTGGGTTGTGCTGAATGAAAGGCAAGAACAAACTGCGAGATTGAGGAAGTGGGCACCAGGCTGCTTGTCTTAAAAAAAAAAGTGAATATAATAAAAATGCACTATGTGTCCTTGGGAGATTATTTTGCTTTTGGGCAAAAGCAAAAACTAAAACTTGATCTGTAAAAGTGACGACCTGTGAATTTGGGACCCTTGAGAAGAAATGGATTTTATTTATAGAAACGTGAGGCCAAAATAGAAGAAGTGCAATCTCGTCTTCCACATACGTACCGCACTAATAAGTCAGGCAATTCCTAATTTGAGTTGGGCGACTGTGTAATTGGCCACTTGTTAAATAGGTTAACACAAATTTAAAAATGTCACATGTAGATTATAGCAACTAAAAATATAATTGTAATTAAAAGCTAATATGCATGCATGTTTCACCGCAGTGAATAAAAAACAGGAGCGTGCCAGAGTGACTGTATCCACGCTGACATATGGCGATTTCACAGCTTGGAACCTTTTATAGTCTGCTCCACAGCTAAAACTAGAGAAACACTGCAGCAGAAGCAGACAGAAGGCGTACCCCGCTTTCACAAAAACACAACACTGACTTACCATTGCGCCCTTTTCTCTGGAAGTCCACATGGCACCACTCGCCATCATTGAGCCTCTTGCTACTGGCTTTCATCTTGATGCTGCCAGAGCCCATATCCATGACGAGGAAGAGAAATCCGTCGAGCAGCTCGATGGCAAAGAAGTCGGCCCGGGGCTTCCTATCAGGCTGCGTGCCCTGCAGGCTGCCATGGCTGAACAGCATAAGGCCGCTGGGCTCTGTGGTGCGGAAGTCGAAAGATATGGACCCCGTTTTCTTTGTGTTCCACCTGGGCAATGTCAAGTAGGCAGACGGCGTGTCGAAGGTGACCGGCTCCAGGGCTTCCACATCCTCGCAGCTGAATATCAGGTCACCATGGATACTGATCTTGGGGTCTCGCTGTTCAGCCAGCCGTGACAGCTCGAGTCTAAACTCATTATTCTTGTAGACCACCTAATAAATGAGAGAGATGTCGTGGTGAGATGACAGCTGGAAAAGCGGAATGAATTTAGTGCAAAGGTTGAATATTAGTCATCAATAAACACGACAATCAATAGGACACAGCAGCCGACAACACGGTGAATCATTCCTGAACCCGGAGCTGAGACAGAAAGCACTTTAGTGATTTTACATTTGAGTGCATTTATTCTGCAGGATTTCAGGTAGATCATAAAAATATTTTAATTACCAACAAATTATGAGGAGATTATCACGAGACAACAAGAAGGCAGCAGGTGTTAAACCGCTTGTGAAATTGCAAAAAAAAAAGAAGGAAAAAAAAGAAAATGCATTTAGATTTAGATGCAAATGCTTATATTTTAGACATTTAACTGGCTCATTTAGGAATGCACAATGTGTCTGACATAATCATCTTAAATTCAGAGCGGAGGAACAGGAGGAGGAACACTGCACCCACACGATGGCAAACAATTTGGTGTATTTATACCGAGGTAAACTGAAAGAGATCAAGTCAAGGCAGAGATGGTGAGTGGGAGAGAGGCGGCCTTGACCCTTTACAAGCTCAGCGCGAAATTTATTATTTAAAATGGGTAAATTTAGTAAACATGCACTCGTGATCTGCAGAACAGTCGTTAAAAAAAAAAAAAAAAATCCGATTTTGCACTCCGGCATGAATAAATGTACATGAGAAACTCATTTGCCTTTGAGGAATATTTTGCTGGTGATTTAATATTTTAGTGAAATTCAAAAACAACCTTTTGTACATATATTTACTTGCATATACTGTACAAGGCTCCAGATAGACAATGCCTATTTTCAACATAAAGCATACTGGGAGAGAATGCCTGCGCAGGCTTCTTTGTCTTGTTGTTGTATTTTCTGCTTTCATTCTGGCTTCATCAATATGCACAGTAGGAAACCGCGGTCCTTGTCTCATTTTGTATCAGTTGTAAGTCACCCCGAGCCCACTGTTATCTGCCACATCACTCTGCAACCAGTCACTGCCTGAGGTGACACACCACACAGCACAGAGGACTAACAGCAGAGCTGAGAGGCAATTTGAGCCAATATCACACTTCACACTGCCTCAGTGTGACTAATTAAGCAGTGAAATCAGATGGCGAAACTGACCATCGAGAAATGAGTGTAACAAGCAATTTTAAAATGGGAAGACAGTCAATCAAGGCAGTCACTTACACAAAGAGGGAACAGCGTGTTTTCAGTTAACAACCAACAACACCAGCGAAAACGCACAGATGGCTACAAAAAGACACTGTGACCTCTGCAGGGCTATTATATAAGCCAAAGGACAAAGCAAGAAGCGGAATCCTATTTCACCAATTCAGATGCTTGTTGTTTGTGACATGGATTACAGAGTATCCCAAAACACAAGAAATAAAGCCCTTTAGTGCCAACCGGCAAAGTCCCTGTGTCATTTATGTTCAAAAAGTACAGCATAACAAACTGTGAGAATGAGGACCTTCTCTTCTCCCAACAGCCGTGTGAAGACGTTCTCCATAACCAAATTGGGTGCAATCTGTGAAGCATTAAAGTACACGTAGCTAATGGTTAGGCATGTGATATCTGGAAGGTACACGCACGGCAGCATAATAAAACGACATAGCGGCAACTTTGAAAAACAAATTCATCTCTGCCTGCTGGTTGTGACATTCATCTGAATGTTTCTCCTGCACTGATGAACCTGATGGCCTCTCCTCAGCAGCTCTCATATCTACTATCCTGAAACATGTAGGGAGATTAGTCATTGCCTAAGCTGTCTACATTCAGTAAAATAAGACAGAAAAAAACGAGTATTTTCCTCACTGTTCACTTTTTTCCCCCCACGCGGACCAAGAGGAATACAATATGTGCCGGATGTATTTGTGAATACCTTCTAATCACCACAGAGCTTTGATTTTTTACTTCATCACCAAACTCAAGCGCTCGCTTATGGACTGACACATCTCAGATTTCTTGGCAGGCCGATCCAGTTATGACCAGCTCTGCCTGTGTCACCGCTCACACTCATTATCGGGGTTTGTCAACCCTTCTTCATGACTCTTTATCGCGTCACACTCTTCCCGCATGCCTACAGTGTGACTGTGTGACTACACACAGAAGTAGTAGGTCTAAACACCATCACCAGTCACACCGCCCACAGAGCGGAGGTTGCAGCATTGGCAGCGGTGCTGGGACAATAACCTGTCCATAAATAACATCTCCTTTTCGTTTTAGTAGATGCAAACTGCATAGTAATGATGTAGATGGTGCACTTAAAATCAGTCAGTGGAAATACTTTTAGTGGGTTTAAATATTTATGTTATGAGGTTTATTAAAAAATGATTATATGTTTGTTATTGTTTGCTTACAAATGGCTTTATTAATAAATCTGTCTGTTTTAGGAAATTTATATAATTTATAGGAAAAAAAAAAAAAAAAAAAAAAAAAATATATATATATATATATATATATGCAAACTGTGTTGACGTTATGACTAAAAATGAATAACAGCCTTGATTTAAAAATAAAAACTGCTGGCAGCTCTCTGAGACTGTACTTAGGCAGTAATTGTGTTTAAATGTCGAGCTAGAATATTCAGAAAAATTTGTATGAATGCCCCTCGGAAAATTAAACCCAGCGCTGGTGCGGTGGAGGTGAGGGGGTCGGGCGGGGGCCAAGACAGGAGAGTGGAAGATGCTCAGATTTCCATTTCAAGTGACTGGGATGGACATTTATTGCTATTATTAAGAGCATTAGGAATGCATTAAGGAAATTTTAGTGGGATCTGTTGTTTCTTATTATTGTTCATTGTGAGAAGACAAAATAAACAATAATATATATAACTGACATACTATTCTAATTTGAATCTAGGGTGCCGTCTGTGTATATGAGAAACGTGACGCATTTAACCCAAATAGAGCACTAACATCGCATTCGCAGGAGGATTACTAAATGAACGTAATAACAGGAAAATCAAATGAATTGTGATTTAAAATACATTTTGTTCAAAAAACATTAGATGTTAATAATCTCTGTATGTGCGACCCACATGCGGCCCACCTGTCAAGGAGGAGATAGAGACAAGGAATGCATACATGCTACAAGGTCATTATAGTAAAATGAATAATTCTGGGAATAAAGTCCAAATTTTTGGAAAAACCTGAAGTACTATTTTGACTTTAATCTCAAAATTAAGAATAATTAAATCAAAATAGAGCCTTCTAGTGTGTTTATTTTTCTTAAAGTCTCTAATATTCCATTGGTATAATATGGCTTAGACTGAGCTCAGGTTTGGACATATGCAGAGGAGGGATGGTGGATATACTGGATGTGGAATACAAAGGATGTGGAATATGGAGCTGCCAAGCAGGAGGGAAAGAGGAAGACTCAGGGAATATTCCTGGATGTAGTGAAGGAGGTTGTTGTGACAGAGGAGGATGTTAGGGATAAGGTGAGATGGAGGCAGATGATCCGCAGTAGCGACCCTTAAAGGGAGACTTTGAACATTAAGGAATGTTTATGACCAAGTTACTGATGTCATACACAAAAACCTGGTGAAAGCAAAATATCTGGGCTAACAAACTTGCCCATTTATACACCGTATATTCATTTCGATATAAAATGTTTATTTATTTTTTGACCATGGTATTACATAGAATTACCTAAATTACTTAAAATGTATTGTTGCATGTTGTTTCAACAGGCAGTAGCACACATTGATTGTAACATCCATGTTGTTTCCACAAGACTTGAACGCACTGAGGTCAGAAGAACAAACTCTGACTCAGGAAATAGGACTAATCCAGGGAACATGTAAATGCAAGGTTTAGCACAGGGTTGCCTTGATCAAAACACTCATTCATACATAAATACCTTAATAAATTAGTACTTCATACAAAAACCCAAAGCATACAGGAATTATTTTGCAGGTATTTGGTAAAAACAGACAAAGAAGTGGACAATTTAAATTCTGACCGGCAACGAAAAGTCCACAGATTACTAAAGTCATCTAAATTTATCTTGTGAGTGGGTGGGCTCGATTAACTGTAGCTAAATTCACAACAATCCAGCTAGGCAGTCGATACTACTCGCTTAAAAACCACAAACCTCATAACGGCAACATCAGGATAAGAATGATCCTTTTTGGGGGAACCACAGATCACTGTCCAGTTCCTGTTGTGACATTTAAACTAGACCAGTGCACAGTAATCACAGCATATTACAACTGTAAAAATCACAGATATCGCTAACTTCTTTCTGTATGCAACATCTGATTGAACTTTAAAACTTGAACTCCCATATTTTGCCTCACAAAATCCAATTAATCAAAATATTATCTGAAGATTTCATTTCTCCACTACACCAGCTGGCTGCTTTGTCATTAGCAGTTGACAATTTAAGCAGTTTTTTCAACCGGATCCCAAAAAGAAAATGTGAAACCGAAGTACGAAGAAGTCTTCGTGTTAGTTTAAGCAGGCCAGCACTGATGAACAAGAGCATACCCGACAATAATCAGTCCTTAATCTACTTGTACCAAGACAGTAAGACAGTCCTTCTGACTGCCAAGCACTCACACTTAATGAAGCCGCTGCTCGTTATGCTCCGACCTGGCGCTGCTGTTATTAGCTTAGTCACGTTATTTCCACTCTATTTGCCTTGTGCATTATGTGTAACCTATATCTAAGTGATGTGTCTGCTCTGTCCTTGGTGCATTGTTCTCCCTGCTGAATCCAGAGAAGCTGGATTTAATGGGGATCAGGACAGGCGGCTAGAAAGAGTTTATAAGCAATTACGGAATAAATGGTCTTATATTGTGTGACGTCAGTGTCTCTGACAGAAGTAAACTCAGCTGTATGAGCTGGGGTATTAACCCCGAAGAAAATCGGCCTCCCTCACGTCTGTGTGACTTTTAAATATCAGACTGCTGCCTGTTTAATCACGTCTCCTCCTAACTCTCGTTGCGTAAGGGGAAAGCATTTCTCTTATTTTAAGGCTCACAGCACATCAGTTGCTTTTTTTATGAGACGGCTCAGTTCATTAAAAATTTGTGAGACCTGGCTGAAATTGGGCATTAACCCATAATTTGCTGCTTTACCTAAACATCTAGTACCAAGTACATGATCTTTACTCGCTTGCTGAAGATAATCAATGTGACAGGTGCAGGTCAGACTTAAAGCACTTAAAAAATGCAGAAGAGGGGATGAAAACCAGCTGAGGAATGAACATGAGATGCATCTGTTTCTTATGCATATCAGTGCTACATTCTCAAAGGGGTTCCCACAGGAATCTATAAATGCATATGCTCTGCACAGCACAACCTACCAGCTGAAAGTTTCTCCTTCAAACACCCTACAACAGGAGAATCAATATCAGTGCGAGGGGTAATTTTCTATACGCAGAACATGCTCTGCTTAAAGGGTTGCGCTACCTAAGGAGGGTCGGATAGTATTTCCAGTTTGCTGCTGAAGCTGAGGTCAAGCTGTACTCACATCTTTCAGACAGCCCATGAAGTTGTTGCTGACCGGGGAGCCTGGCAGGTCAGCTGTGTTTAGGCTGCCCCCTATGTAGAAGAGATCATCAGAGCCCAGCATGGTGTTGTCCTCCTGGGTGTAGCCAGTGGTGGTGAGAATCCCGTCCACCAAAATCGTCACCTACAGGGATAAAAATCCCAGCACGTTAGGAAAATAAAATCCAAGATTTTTAAACCAAGTGGAAAGAACCGGCCTAATTATTTCATGCTTCATTTCTTGATTTGAAATAAGCATGTCGTAATGTTGGCTCTTGAAGGCAATTACAAGAACAGCTTTGAAAGGTTCACTAATCTCAACTGATCACCATTTCTGATAAACCAGCATGATCGTAGCGAAGTCAACGTATGATAAATGTGGGCTCCGCTGATATTTTGGCTCCAAAGCAATTTGCGATGCTACAGTTATTTTGAGATTAAAGGTAACAGGATGGCAAGCTACATTTACTCGAATATTGGCACCATCAAAGCAAGAGATTTCTCCTATCAATGTCGTCAGTAAACAGGGAAGAAAACGAATGACTGAACAGGGATATAGAAGTAAAAATGATATGCTTGTTGCCATGACAATAAGCCTACAGTAACAAGTATTTCTGCACAAATGTAACAGCTCCCACTTAGGGGTAATAAGTGAAAACAATTACTATTTCTATTGTTGGGAGCATTATTCCATTTCATTTCAGGAAATTCTACAGTAGAAAGCAATTTCTTTGTATATTGCACTGCATATAATAAATATCACAAAATGCATAAACAAACAAAATAAAGTGTTGAGCATGCATGGTCACAGATTCAGTTAATTGTTCCGATGTCTCATGCTACACACAATATTCCTGAGTGGAAGGACACTGTGCATAAAATCCTTCAGTCAGATCATTAGCTTGGAAAATACCACAGATCATGCACTGTTTTCACATAGGGAGAGGATGCAAAGAGCAAAAGCCAGTACAAATCTCTATCCACTAGCTTCAGGTTATACTTGTAGGCGATCAGTCAGCAGGGCAAAATCAAAAAACAATACCCAAACAACCTAGGAAAACAGAATAAAAAATTAAGGATCAACAAGAGTAGAGTAAGGCAAAGGATTCACAACATGAATAAATGGCTATAATGCATTGCTACAAATGAGTTCAATGATGATCTGTAATGTACTACTAGAGGATGTAATTAGCTAACGGGGAACAGGTGGTGCAGAAAACTGGTGGGAAGGAAACAAAGTGTGGAAGGAAAACTAAGAACCAAGGATTACAAAAAGCTAAAAGGAAAAAAAAAAAAACAGGAAATGAGAGAGATGAGAGAGAGGGAACTATTTTCCAAATTCTCAAGTAAACACCCACAGGGGAAAATAAGCATTATAAAATGTGGAATCATTTCTAGCTTCGCTTAAAAAATCATTTAAAATGTTTGACTTGTGACCCTTGCATCTCGAGAATGAGTTAACTATGTAAAAAGAACCGTGTCTATTTTTATGAATATCATAAGAGGATGAGAGACAGCATGGTATGTTTAGGCGTCAGGTCAATAAAATGAGGTTCTGCCTTTCCATTTGCTGCTACTGGCAGGTATTGATTTCTATCTATCTGGTACTGAAGCCTTGAGTATCTTTGCCTCGGACCTTGGACAATGAGAAGGCTTGACTGAGGGTTGATGAAACTGCACATGAAGAAATTTCAGAAAAATGTGTTTCATGTCTGGGAAGTGATTGAGCTTGCTTTCTTGTTCACTCCAAAATGTCTACAGAAGCATGGCCGATGTCTAAGATGGTGGTGACACCCACCTACTTTACTGGCATTTGAATATCTGAGGTGAGGGATCGGTGCGTTCAAAGGTAATTACTGATTTAGGTCATTATTAATTAGAAGAACACACTGGGAGAATATACAGGCTCCAGACCTGGATGGCACACTTTGAAGCTGACCTTTTATCATTAATTTTGCCAGCATTTCGACATCGCCGGTGTTATGTAGTGCTTATTAAATGGTAATATATATTTATGACTGTCAGTGTAGCTCAGGAGGTTTTCAAAAGAGTATTCATGCGGTACAACAACAGATAATCAGCAAGCATGTTAGTGAGTTCTGTGTTCTGAGCATGCCAGTAAATAGGTGGATGCATCGATAACAAGGGTTGAAAGGCAGAGAAAATGAGCACCAACGAGTTTGCCCAAAACAGACTACACAAAAGGGAGATGGAGAGAGAGAGATAGTAATAGGAGGAATTCTAGAGTGAAAAGCACCACCGGATCTAATAAAATGTTTCCACCAGCTCTCTCGTGGGAGTTACAGTTCCTCCTATCTACATGTCAGTGAGCTAACTTATCTGAGGGGAAAGCAATTTACACAGGGATCAAATGCATGCCTGAAAGCATAAGTGACGTTGTAAGCATTCGGCTTGCCGCTCTTCTGGAAGCCAGGCTAAGGAAATAGAAGTGGAGGAGGATGCACGCTTATATGCAGGTTAACGTGACAGGTTTAGAATATACTGGCGATGATGAGATGGTTAGATACAAAATGAGTTCTTCTTTAGAAAAGAAATCTAACATTTATATGCACTGCATGAGTCCCACTCATCTTGGGGAATATATTTAGTCTGGTGATAGTTCAAGTAAATTTACAGAGCGATCGCTTTGTGGGGAACAGAAAAGCTAGCGCCGCCTTTCCCTTTAGAAGCTCAGCTTTCTTAGGGTTTCAGTATTGTACTGAACTCAGTTAGCTAAGATAATGGTAACAGCGACATTAATGCCATTGTCCAATGTATCTGACTAATACAGAGCATACTGGAGCATATTGGTCAGATATGTGAGAGCACAATTTAGGGTGGATGCACTCTTAGCTTACGCTTAGCTTAAAGTGAAGACATAACAGATTAGCTGGAGAAACATAACTGACAGCTAAATAACCATAAACACAGCTTATCTGTCACTGCTCTGTGTGTAAATACACTGAACTGCTACTTCATTAGGCGCAGCCATTCATCTGCTCGTCAATGAATGGCTACAGTAACAAGTGTTAATAAGTTGCAGCCAATCATATGGCAGCAACTCAGTGCATTCAGGCATGTAGACATGGTCAAGATGACCTGCTAAAGTTCAAACTGCGCACCAGAATGGGGAAGTAAAGGTGGTTTAAGTGACCGAATGTAGCATGCCTGTTGGTGCCAGATGGGCTGGTCAGGAAATGGACCTACTTTTGTGTCTTGGGTTTACCAAGAAGGATTAGAAAAAGAAAAAACAACTCTGAGTGCATGCCAAAGCTTGAAGCAGAGGGCTACAGCAGCAGAAGACGACCACACCTGTGCAGGAAAACAAAGCTCAAGAAAAGTGGACAATAGAAGATTGGAAAAATCTTGCCCAGTCTGATGAGTCTGCTGTGTACTGCAACATTTAGATGGTAGGATCAGACAAACAACATGAAAACATAGATCCATCCTGCCATGTATCAATAGTTCAGGCTGCTGGTGGTATAATGATATGAGGAATGTTTTCTTGGCACATTGTTACCCCTTTAGTACTATCATTTAAACACCACAGCCTACCAGACCAGCGGTCCCCAACCTTTTTTGCGCCACGGACCGGTTTATGCCCGACATTATTTTCACGGACCGGCCTTTAAGGTGTCGCGGATAAATACAACAAAATAAAACTAGTACCGGTACCGAAAAAAAGAAGATTTATTCATAACACACGTGAAAAGACCCAGGAAAACCGAGTTAACGATAAAAACGATAACAAAATAACGCTGAAAACCGATAAAAACCCTGAAAACCATACATTTCACACCTGAGCCTCAACTCTCGCGGCCCGGTACCAAACGACTCATGGACCGGTACCGCTCCGAGGCCCGGGGGTTGGGGACCGCTGTACCAGAGCATTGTTGCTGACCATGCCTACCCCATTATGACCACAATGTACCCATCTTCTGATTTGATGCCCAGCAGGAAAATACACCATGTCACAAAGCTCAAATCATCTCAAACTGTTTTTTTAAACATGTCAATGAGTTCACTGTACTCAAATGGCCTCGACGGCGGCAGATCTCAATCCAACGGAGCACCTTTGGGACGTGCTGGCACGCGAGATTCGCCTCATGGATGTGCAGCTGACAAAATGAGCTTGTTATCATGTCAATATGGAACAAAATCTCTGAGGAATGTCTCCAGCTGACAAGTTTACAACCACCAAATGAGCACTTTTGCAGTCATTATACTGTTTCTTTCTTCTTCTTTTTTTTACAGGAATTGACGAGCGAGGAGTGGCTCTGACTGTGAAACCCTGTAAGGCCGCTTACTTGTCAATCAAAAGGTAATCAGACCAAAATCAAATCTTGCTTTATTTTCTGTCAGCACTTCAAGGGCATTTCCATTCGTCATTAGGACTCCTAAACACCTAATTATACTCATCTTATGAATCTTTTTTCTTCTTCACTAGTTTGTCTCTCTGCAGTTTGTTGCTGCAGTTATGAGCCACAAGGTTGTTGCAGTGGTGACAATGCAAAAAAAAAGAAAAGAAAAAGGTAAATTTGTGAGACCTAAAGAAATGAGTAATTATGTGTGGGCTTGTTCCTGCAAGCAACCACTTTACATTACACTCACTCCCACTTATTCAGTGTCCATACAAAAAAAAGTGCAGCTGTAAGGTATTATATGAGGAGACTAATAGAATAGCAGAATGATGCAGTCAAAGAAGAATGCCAGTGGGGTAACATTTAATGTAACGGACACATCCTTGCAGTAAATTAGACTGGGAATTCAGTCCCTTGTCCTGACTGCTAATGATATGAAACCTTAAGGCCGAGTTGTACTTGGCTGGAGTACAATAGGTACAGCAGTACATGGTTGGACACGTGCACTGGCTGTATTCATTATTTAAGCACTGCTTTCTCTCGCAAGTCCCCATATACTGCTGCAATGTTACATCAGTGGCTAAAGCTGCAAAAAATATATTTTTGCACTCTCCGTTCAAGAGTTGGTAATGAACAGGCTCCTGATATCATCACTACTGTGGGACGAATGAATAGGATGAATAATGAGTTAAGTTTTTATTACAAAAAAGGTATTAAAAGTATATATATGACAATCTTGTGGGTGCAAGAAGGAATCAATTCTCTGAATTAAGAAAAAGAGTGATTTCTAGAAATGCAATCTAGGGGCAATGACCTAATAGACGCTTGCAATATCAGGATAGGGAATGTGGCAGCAGAAGCATTCAACAGAATCCAACACAGTATTTGTTTACTGGCAGTTCACACTGCCGGAGGTTAATAGCAGCCTATCTAAACTCTATTTGCAAAGGACTGCCATTTCCTGCAGCTCATAAGAATCAGATCCAAATCTTTTTTATATTAATAAGCTGAAAGATACACTTTAAATACTGTTACAATACTGTGTACAGTGACTGATTTCTCATTATCTCACACAGATCGCTTGCAGACTGCAATTATATTGACTTCTGCGTAAATACAATCTACACATTTTACAAAAAACTGCAACTTTCTTAAGCAGAATACAAAATCATAAGTAATGGATGTATACACACCTGACGGAGGTTGCGCGTCACACGAACATCATGCCATATATTGTCATTAAACCTCCCACTGGTTGGTTCCACCAGGGCTTCAAAAGCGCCAGAGCCCAGGTTGATGACCAGCCACAGAGCGCCATTCCTCAGAGACAGGTTGACATAGTCAGCTGATTTCCCCGTGTGAAGCAGCAAGGCGTTCCTCTGCAGCGTCCGGAAGGACAGCGTGATCTCGTCCAGGTTACTCTGAATGGGAGTCTGGGATAGGTTGTAGCTGAAGAACTCATTGCCTTTAAAGGTGGCCACTGACGCCTCCTGCCCTGAGAGTCAAAGAGAAACAGCTTAGATAATTGTTCCTCTCATCCAGCTTAACCTTTACTTATCTACTGGGTGCATTCACTACTTTAGTTTGCTAAAATAGAGGAGGCTTGGTGGGTGATATTAGAGGCTAAAATGAGCGGAAAATGCAGCGTGCCGTATTGCTTCGGAAACATTTCACTAAGACCCACTTGAACAGACCATGTGTGTATTTTGTAAAGCTATTGAAACGTTGCAAAGTCACTGTACAGTCAGATGAACAAGTGTACATTTTCAGCGTGCTGTTTCCATAGTAAAGTATAAGTCTTTATGTCTTTTTCTTTTTATTAACATATGTAGGGAAAAAAAGGCAGCTATGAAGTGATCCTTACTGACAAGTACTTTCATTGTAGTCAAAGCCTAATGAATTGTATTCATCTTTCATAAGACCGACATAAAAACACACTAGAGCTACAGCATTACACCACATCCTCAGCTGAGAAAGGTCCTGATCAAGACGTGTGCACTTTTTACCATCATTTGAGAAGAATTTGCTAAAAAAAATTATTATACAACGACAGCCGCTTTATCCTTTATTCAGCAGGGTTTTTTTTTTTAAATGCCAATATCAACGTGTAAGGCTTGGCTAAACATTTAATTCACACTCACATTCCAGGGAATGTCCGCTAGGTAATGCACACAGTGAAATATACAGAAGGGAACTTCACCAACTGTTCAGAGGGAAGCAGATGGAGCTTGATTAAAGATGTTGTTTTTGTATTTGTCAATGTTTCTTAGAATTCCACATGTTAGCAATTTTTCTCAAGCAACCCCATCAATGTATCCTTGATGGCAAACATCACACGGCACGTCAATAATAAATCATTCTTGACAGCTTACAGCTCATTCAACAGTTATGCTGCTAATACACCTTCCACAAGGTGACAGTTTTGAGTTTGTTTTTTAATTTTTTTATTTTTTTTCTCAATTCACGACCTCACAGGCAGCCCTACTGCACACGAAATTAGAAAGAATCACTGAATTTTGTTTCGCTTCATAATTCACGAAGGCCTTCCGCGCACGCACAACCTTTAACCATCAAATTTTAAGTTTAGTTTTTCTGATATTGAACCAAAGTTTTGCTTTGACACAGGGAGTAACACTAACAACTTTACAACACATAGTACTGCTGCTGTCCTTTGCTCTTTATGAGCTACTAAGCAAGCTGTTTCAAGCTAGAAGGATAAGCTGACCCTTTAGTTGATGCTTGTTTGTTTGCACAGCAAATGTCAGCTTTGGTACTCAGGGGCCAATTTAAGGCTGCAGGATGAGCAGTCCTGTTAGTCTGTATTGTTTGTGCAGTGTAGTCGCTCAACTCTTGAGCACACAGCTACTCGTTGAGCTACTGGCGCGGAGCATGAATGCAAACTTCCTCATTTGGCTGACGTTTAAGGTGTAAAGTAAAACCAAGTGGAGCCAATAGTGACAGTTACAACTACAGGGAAATTATAGCACTTGAACTAAAAGTGCCTTTGTGTCATTTTTCATTCTAAATACAGAAGGATTTATCATAAGAGATAAACCTTAATGACAAGAAGATTTGCATCTAAGCTGTGCACATTCTACAGAACGCAATCTGCCTAATAGGCTTCCTGTCATTCTGTGATGAAGATGTCCCCAGCATGACCCTGAATCTGTCTTGAAGGTCTTTCTTGAAATGGGAGGGGTAGACGGCCTATAGCTCTGCTTTTCAGCTCTCCTAGAAGGTGTCCTACTGTCTGCAGCAATAATGTTTACCACTCTGTAAAAAAAGAAAAGAAAAAAGGAACAAGAAAAAAAGAAATAGTAGCTTTGTTTTGTCTGACACCAGACAGACTTTGGCACTAACTCCGAAGAAAAATCTTCAAAGACCCTAGCTGCAGTCAGTACGCCAGCTAAAAGATGCTGCTGGAGCAGTTTAGCACTTTATGCATGTTATAGCTATACGAGGGTGGGGCGTCGGAGAGTGAGGGGGTGGATGGGCCGTCCACCCTCTTGGATTCAGCTATAAGACCACTGTGCTGAACCACGTCTCGATGTAAATGGAAACACATCAATGAAAAAAGGAGGCTCAGCAGAAAATAACAGCAGCACCGACAATCTCTACATGCCTCTCCTGCTTCTCATCTCATTGTGGCACGCGCCACCTTGCCCCCACTCCCGTCTTACTATACACCATTCAATCTACTTGCAGCCCAAGGTTTTGAAATAAATTCCCTCTAAATTCAGGATACAAATACAAGCGAGTCCTTCTAGAAGGACACTGCTCATGGCCAATCCAATGAAGCGTGCAGCTACAAAATATGGAGAGCGAAAGCATCCTGGATGTTACTATAACACCGGATAACTCTAAGACAGTCAGTGTAAGATTTATTTATAATTCTGCTGCTGGGAGCTATACGTAAGCTCCTGATGGCCATACCATGAGGTGAGAAAAAGGGTTGAGCCACCAGGTGAGAAGACTGTTACTATTAGACAAATTCCACCACTCACGCTGCTCATTAATATTAAGGTTTACAGCAGATTAATTTCAAAATGATGCAAAGCCGGGGGCACAGATGCAGCTGGTAACGTTTGTCTGTGGCTCAGAGGCGGGGACTGGGTTATCAGGCAGAGTGCGAGCAGGCTGTGGGGCAGCAGCTGACCACTGGTGTGTAGCTCTGTAGGTGGTCATCAAGCTACACCTGTGCCTGAATAATCTCATCTGGGTGCACACGCTGGCGAAGGAGTGTGGGAGTGAAATATTCACAAGCTGCCGCTTCTCAATTTCCAGAAGTCTGCATATTTGTGGCAAAACAAATAGAGACTAAGTCTGAGAGCGCTCGCTCAAGTATGCGCCCCGGGGCTGAAGGTGGAACACAGTTAATAACAAATGTTTGTTATAACATGAGATGGTTGAATAAAGCGCTGATGTCTCATGTATATCCCATGAGGTCAGACGTGCAGCGCTCTGTGTTGCAGCTGTAACTGTGCTTTGCTTGAGCATTGAGGGTTATTTCTGCAAATCTCGATTCCACAATCAATTACCAACTTCTTCTTCATTTAAATGCGTGAAATTGAACAATTACGTTTAGGCTTCATTTCATGACAAATCGCACTGTGGTTGGCTTCAGGACACACTTACTGTATGATGTACTATATGCTTTATATAACAGCATTTTTCTAATACAGCAGAGATGATTAATCTTTGTACGATTGAGGACGTAGTGGCGTACAGTATATTCACCCACACCGTTCTGTCAGAATATCCATTGATTACAGCACAAGCTTAAACTGAACATTATGTTTTTGGTCTTATAAAGACTAATTGCTACTAGTGGCTACCAAAAAGATTTAGACCCTAATCTGTAATGTCACAGTCATGCTCGGCTTCAATCTGCATCATTTATATATGGTGAAAAACCTCATTCTGTGAAGCATTCTCATCTCCTGTAAATGATCTTGGTATAATTGTTATTTGTTCACATATGCGTGACAAAATGCGGATGCTGCCACACCCTCTTTTATTCCATCTTCACCGAGCGGGAGAGTGAAAGATGACATACGCAGCTATTTCAGTTCACGGCTGCACATTATTCATAATCAAGGATAATTGGGTTGAAAATAAAAAATCATTAGTACAGAAGCTGCGATGATAACCCGACACCACTGTTCTTTCTGGTCAGATGAGCAATTTTTCCCGAGGAACTGGGACAGTGGAAAATACTGTGTGGTCAACATGAGGGGGTCAGAAAAGCCAAGTACGTTATAGACAACACTGATCTCCATGGAGACAGGATGATGAAGTTTATCTAAATCTCACAGCGTGTGGAGGAAATGCAAAAGCCTCACCACAGCAGAGTACATCCACCCTTTTTCAAAGTGCCTATATTCCAAGTATGCCTTGCAGAAAATGTTTTACGCTTTATTTTAATTCAGTTTTAAAATCATACAATTATATTCAGTATTTTCATCACCTGTAAATGAGCTGGTATAATTGTTATTTGTTCACATAGGCATGACACAATGTTACTGCTTTTTTTATTTTCCAACCAGAGGACCACAGTGGTACCTCTCCCTGAAAAAATATCCTCCATTAGGAAAAAAAAATCCCACAACCTTCCAACAATGTTTTGTTTTGTTTTAAAATCTCCCACTGATCTACAACCCAGTGATAACACGTCTGAGACATCAGTGCAACAGAAAGAAAATTCAATTATGCACACAACAACCTTAAGAATGAAAATAAAGGCAAACTAAGTCCTCACATAATATGTCTGTCTAAACACCTACATAAATAAACTCCCTTCTCTGCAGACCTTCACATTTGTAAGATGAGATACCTTTATATATATAAATGTATTTTTTTGTTATTACTGACACCTGTTTCCTTTGAAAACACCATGAAACCAAATGAGCATAAATGCATTACCTTGGCGAATAACTGCAGAGGTCAAAGGTGATGTTCCAGTAGCTCAGTCAGTGGTCAGGACAAGGGTTTGACGGACAAAAATTGTTATGAATAGTGAGCATAACATGAGAGGAAGCAAAAAACGAATAGGCAAGTATATGACAAAAGAGGAGAGGAAATATTAGTGCAGCACAGTTAACTAAAATGATTTCAGGGGAAGGGAAATGTGATCAGGTGGTTGGGAAGGAAAAGCAAACCAATAGACCCCATACCTTGGCGGTTTAACATCAGGTGCGCCAGACCTTGAGGGAAAGAACAGAAAAAAGGATACGAAAACAGGAAGTTCATAAAGAGGTTCGGGAGAACAAAAGCATTGTCACAATGTTGGACTGCAGTTTGTGACAGACATCCTGGGGAAGGTACGGATGTCAAAGTTCAAATTAAAATATAAAGGGGAAATCAAACTAAAAACAGACAAACATCTCAAGGGAGGAAAGGGAAGGCAAGGAGAGAAAAAAACATCTTGACAGGTGCAACCCTCGCAGGTAGTTGCTCTCATAGATGCTTTTTTCTAATGGAACACATATTGTATGTTTATTTGATGCAGACAGCGTTTGAGATGTACCAGCTATACATAAAACTGCTTCGACTGTAAAGACTAAATGTTTAAAAAAAAAAGAAGAAGAAAGAAATCACCCGCGGTAATGCTAGTTCATGGATTTCTGTGATCTTTCTATCTCCTGATCTCCACTTCTCCACACGAGTATTTGGCATGTAAGTGCTCAGCCAACCCAGATGAGCCTATTTAACCTTTCAGATGGCACCATTTCATAAAAGGACAGACGAAGCACCATTCCCTATCCTTTAAATCTTTAGCGACTCTCATTCATATTTTTATTCTCACGATTTACCATCTAATGCAGCGGGGTTTGACAGTGGAGCCTGAAGTCTGTGCCCTAATGTAATAATATAAACACCAATACATCTAAGGCTGTCACACGTAACCTTTTAATTTCAAAGAAAAAAGCAATGCTGCACTCCGGTAAAGCCTCACTAAATATTAACCATCTTCTAATTTGTCAGCCAAAGACAAAAATGCCACATCACGCCTCCATATTATGGCATATGGCAGGGCAAAGGGGTTAGCCTGAATGCACTGGCTACTGTGCTGAACATATGAGCTAATTGCACTGATTAACAGTTAGTTTACTTCATGAGATCATATTATAGTACTCATAAATACTGCATGGAAATGCCTTCTAAAAGCAAATATTGAGAACAAACATTGTTTTCGTGTCACGTGCTTGTTGTGAGTGACACTGCAGTCAAAACCCTGCAGGTTAGCCTGCGTGCACTGCTCATCAAAGGTTGATCCAGTTTCAACCAGCTTAAATCTCTCAATGCATCGTGTGCTATATACTGACAGCGAAACACAGACAAACATCTCAGTAGGTCAGGCAGAAATTGCATGGCGTAGCCTAGCTCTCCTGCTTTTCCCGATATCAAAGAGTTGGGGCTGACACAATGCAACACTTCTGCTGAGCACATGAGCCCCACTGTGTGAGCCGACACAAACACCTCTCATCAGTGCATCAGCACTCTAAGACCCTTGTACAGCAAGTCTTACTCACTATTCCAGCCCCATTTCAGTCATTAGGTAAAACCTTATGAAGAGGGCAGGTTGCTCTTGCACAAATCTCGTCGCATGTCCCACTCAACAATCTTGTTAATGCTGCAACTCATGGTGTGGAATGGACATGATTACCCCTGGGAAGGTCCTTGCCTGCCAACACGTAGGCTTTTGATACAGTGTGCCACTGCAAAGCCAGTGACTGAGCCTCTGCTTAGACAGGATTCACCAGCAGCCCTGTCTGCAGAGCAGACAAAGCACTGCTGTGTGCACCCCCACTGCGGCTGTGCACTGCACATGACAGGCCAACGTACATATACATAAATGATGTCACCTCTTCTTACCCTCATCACCCCTAAGGTGATCTCATACTCAAAAGCAGTACTAAGATGTGACTAGATTAAGATCCCGTCTGCCTCTATCCTCTGCCTATCATTCTGCTATGAGCGTCACACAGCATAGATGAGCCACGGCATCAGCTTCAAGGGGCTACAAAGGAGGCTTGCATACAGTGCCATTAACTGTAACAAAGACACTGTTGTTGTAAGCCACCACTGGCTCACATAGCGGGAAGAATAAAAATCCTCTTTCCATGCTTTTGCCTTTGGTCCTCACGGACAGGAATAAGGTTCCCTTCATCCAAATAATAAGCAAATGCAGTAGAAAAGCCAAAGCTGGCAAATATCTGTCTTTCACTTATATGAAGATGAGGAAAAAGGCTTTGACGGAAGCAAATTTTGACTCACTTACTTGTTGTTGAGCTCTGGGTCAAGCAAAACTGACTCGCACCCGTGAGTAAGATGAATGAATGTTGTTGACCAGAACAGAAATACCCAAGTCAACATCATAATCTTTGAGAATATATGCATTTCCTAGGAGTTGAGTTATAAGGGGATTAGGAGTGGTGCCATTGCTTCCCTTGTACAAAGGCAGCCACCCATCGAATACGTGCATCCTGCTTGGCTGTGCCTTACATCCAAATCTCAGTGTGTGAAAATGCAGAGATAACTGGCTAATACCCTTTAGAAGGGAAAGCCTGTATGGATATAAACTATCCTTCCTACCAGTAAGCTATACACTGGAAAGTAGGCTATAAAATAAGAAACCAAGCGACTGAATATCACTTTATTAAAATGCTACTATTAGGATACTTTTAACTTGGCCTCATTATACAAAAAAGGTGGAGTTTTTTGTTATTGCTGTTGTAAAAAGTACTCTGAAATCAACTCATTTACCTTGTGATGTGATGGTATTGGTCACAATACTCTACAATAGCGTGCGATTTTCTACGTCAATAGTTTACTAGTCACGTTTTTTTTTTGTTGTTTTTTTTTTATGTGCTTACACACACCTTAACATCTGCACCTCCTGACCTCGAGTAAATCTATGATACTGAAAACATACAACCAGGAAAGCTGCTGCAGAACAACTCTTTGTGTTTTCAAGCACTCAAAAATAATGCACCTCTGGCAACATCCCAGTTAGAGCTGGCTGAAAATAAGTAATTCAGTCGGTGAATGACGAGGGTTTTTGAATCCACAGATTCCTGGAGCAGGTGAAGTTTTTTGACCTGTGCGATTTCATGTGCAAATATACCCAGCAAAAGTTTAAAGAGCGCACCTAAAAACATGCGAACAAACACTGCTACAGAAGGAAGGCCTGGTGCTTCCGAAAACGTTGTATTAACAGGCTATTCCGTGTGCACTGCTGCTGACCTTTAGACCGCTAACTCCCCTCACTCCCCTCCTCCAACACTTCAGCTCTGGATTCTTTTCATAGATTTTTTTTTTCCCACTTGTAAAAGCACATTATAATTTAAATATGTACATATATATGTTTTATATTAAATATATAAGGCTGAGAGAAACTAGCATGATTTTGAAACATTTTAGCATATGAAAAGAGCTGAATTTATGTTAGTGGGACTGCCAAAAAAACACAAAACAAAAAACATAATAGTTTTATTTCTCTGAATCATTTATAACGCGATTAACTCTGGAAATGATTCTAACAAGGTAAGCAAGGCTACCTTTGTAAGTTTAATTAAAGAAGTATAATGAAAAAACAAATGCAGATGTTGAAGGACCTCTCAGTCATTACTGTGACATTAATTAGCAAGCAACTACGAAGAAAGAACCATTTCACGAGGATTAGCATTTGCTAAATTTGTTTTTGCATGAAAAGTACAGCATTATGAAGCCTGTTGTAATGAGGGATTAGACCAAGGTCAGTGCTGCTGAAGAGATGCAAAACCCACCAGGACCGCTCGTGTCCTTTCTTTCGAAGATTTTGACGCTTGCCTTATCATCCCAGAAGCTCTCAGTGCGTCATTACTCTGTGCTTACAACTGAAAATCTGAAGAGGAAATAACACAATGATAGTGTGTTTGCACATGGCAGTGCGTGTTGCGTAAGGTTCCCCTATATGTTTGACTGATTTTGCTGCACCTTGTGAGGTGGCTATTCTTATCTCTTGTTCACAGACCTGATTTTTTTTTGGGATGCTGCACTCTCTTGGCATCTAAGCATGCCCCACTATGGCCTTTGTCCGCACGGATCGATGGGAGGCCCACGTGCAGCATACTGTAGATGAACAACTCGGGACGACTCACCTGCTGTGCCAAAAGATTTTTGCTGGCTTAAAGCATTCCTCACACAAATAAGGCTAATTCCTGCACCAGTTAAAACACAGCCAAGACCAAATATAGCATGTAGCGTACCATTTTTGTCATCTCTGGGGTAGGGGGAAGGCAATTTAGATAATGCATAGATTAGTCTATTTCTGTTGATGCAAGGCCAGCAGGGTAGAGATTTGCTGCAGAATAGTGTATGAGTGATATGAAGGAAATTTTAAAAAAAGCATCTGGTCAGTATTTCTTTTCTTCCCCCCGTCATTCTTGTTTTCATGCATTCTGCATTTGGGGATTGTCTCCATGTCAAGCTTTAATCCAATAAACACTCTGATGTGCTCTCTTTGCAGCATGTCATTTAATAATGCGTGCCTGCTTGCTGTGAGCAGAGCCATGCCATCTTTGCTAATATTAACAATGATTAATGCTCGCTTCTGCAAATTGTGCAGCGATGAATCCTGTTTTAACTGTTGGTGAAAAGTACAAACCAAGAGCCGCATAAGTTTGAAATCCTGCACTGAGAGAATCAGTAACAAATCATGTATCATATAAATACTGCATCTAATAATATACCCAGATACACCATGTATATTTAATCAACACAGGCGTATGAGAAGACTGCAGATGAAGAAAATGTCATTTTTATCTTTGCTGTCATACTCCGAATGTAAGCGCCGCAAGCAGGACTTGAGAGAGTAGGTGTGTACAGGTGCACATCTCGAGTCGGTAACACTGATTTATCATGTGCAACAGTCCGGCACACCTTGTGCTGGTGTCCTGAGTCTGTTGGACTGTCCTTTCACCAGAACCAGCAGTTCCTACCAGGGAGATGGATGTCTCACTCGGATGCCAACTAAACAAATCTTCCTAGCGGCTCTCAATCCTCATTTCCATTCAGCATGTGCACCTCATTAGAAATCAGTCCTGTTTGATTACGGTGACTGAAAATGCTGGCAATTCAGAGACAAGTGTCTCTTCTAAGAAAAAAAGGCACCTATGCAAAAAATACATTTCAAGCATTATCAAAATGTATTAACGTTAAGGCCGTGGCGATCAGCGCCAGAGTACATTCAACTCTAAAATGGCATCATTTTAGAGATAAACACACTTATTTACCTTAGAGATATATGGCATATAAGACTTAATAAACCTCAGAGCAGCTTTCTTGAGATATATATGCACTGCCAGGAGAGGAAAACATAGAATGTATAAATATTAAAGCAAAGCATTTCTGTACAGTTGCTTTCTCTGTGATGCAGTATATAAATGCAACCCCTATTGTGTGACACCCACGTACTCGGCGGACCTTTCTAGTCACCTTGAGCACAGTGATTATATATACAATGAGCATTCCGCACATTAGGCCCTTTTTCATCAGTGACCTTGTGACCAGTGATAGTATATCTCCGTTCAGCTTAATTTGTAGGATGTCAGAACTGCAGTCCAAACTGACAATAACAACCTGATAATAACCGAAACACACTCTCACCCACTGATGCTGCGGTAATAGCCTCTGCAAATAAGAGCATCACAGCAAACAAATTATGCTCATCATTATGCTCATTATATAACAATGCATTGTCTTACCTTCTACTTCTCTCTGGACAGCTGCAGGAGTGAATGAAAGACAGACATGTTTAATCTCGATATGAAGAATTAATCCACAGCCAGATTACTATCTGCATCTCATCAAACATTGATGGGTATGCCATGCCTTCCTCGAGCTTCTTCTTTATGTCACAGCATGCATGCTGGTGACACATGATTTACCCAGAGCCTTGAAAGTCGGTAATTTGTTCGCTCGGTATAATGATAGTATTGTATCACATCTGTGATGGATAATGTCCCATATGCGTGATCTCAGATATAGATGCCAGGATTCGTTTTAGCCACTAAGAACATCGCATGGACTCTTGGAAGAAGGCTGCGAAGCTTCTGAGCTAAGCAAACAGTCACGAGTAGCATTTATAAGAGGGACCCTAATGTGTTTTTGCAAAGTGGAAAAGATTTTAATCACTACCATTTTCTGATCTTTATACCTTAGGTAACGAGAAGTGTCTAAGCTCCTTTAAAACACTTCTTTTCTCCTTTTATTTTAAGCAGATTTTCCAAAATAAGAAAAGGGGCTCCATTTGGTGGCCCATTCAACGTGCCAGTGTTGAAAACATGCAAACAGCTATCACATTAGAAAGCTGTTATCCTTTGACTTGTGAAGATAACTGCTGAGAGAGCTGAGCTCACGCAGGCGAGCGGCTTCTAAGCGGTGCTGTAGTGTACTCTGGCCTGGATTGCGGTTAAGTGGGCTTTATTGATTATCCTCAGGAGCTCAGTGAAGGTATGCACTGTATATCTGGAAGGTATGTGAAAATATGTGAACTATTTATACTTTAGACATCGCTGAACAGCTCATAGTTCTAATTGCTGACTTTGTAACTTTCATGCTTGTGGTGTTGTCACACTGTATTTTGACTTTTATCATTTACCCTTATAACTGTGTCTGCCTTAGTCAGACAATCCCTTTTTTAATCCAAAAGAAGCACAATTTAAATAAAATCTTACTGCCTTTAAGTCATGGAAACACATGGTATTTTTCTCACCTTCTTGGCAGTACCTTCCCCTGTAGCCAGTACTGATACAGTCGCAGAAAACCTCTCCCTGGTCGATGGAGCACAGGCCTTTGTTGCTGCATGGAGAATGTGTGTCACATATATACTCCAGATCATTATGGACAGCTTGACCATCCATCAGTATTGGTAGCGCTTCTCCTAGTTTCAAATTGGCAATAAAGCCCTGGAAGGGTGCCTCATATTTGACAGTGCTGGAAGTCAGGGCTGAGAGGCGCACGTCAGGTGAGATTCCCCCTACGTAGAGGTCGCTATCCACTGCCATCTCTTTTCTCTTGGACTTCACCTCAGTCGCTTTCTCCTCGTTGTCCACCACCAGCTTGGTCTCTCTGTAATTACGAGTGAGAAGGACTCTGTGCCAGCGCTGGTCGTTGATGTGGGTCTCCGTGTGCAGGGAGGCGGGTTCTGCGCAATGAATGGTAAACCGCAACTGAAGCCTCCCGTCCGCAATGAGAAGCTCCAGGAAGTCACAGTTTCCCCCGTCATCGAGATAGAGCACCAGGGCTTTGCTGATGTTGGTTTTGAGAATAAAGCTCAGCTCACCTGTTGTCTTAGCATCCCACTGGCCATAACGTGTCCACTGACCAGGAACCCCCTCATATTCCAAAGCTATTCCTGTTAGCACCAATCCAGCTAACAACAACCAGGAAGCTGCTCCTTTACTGCTGCACATGATGCTGACTATCTATTATCTAGTGTAGGCCTCTAGTTCCAATGAATCCAACAGACAGCTGTGAGGAAAAGCTATCTATATATCTAGAATTGTTTTATAACCCTACAGTTTGCAGAAATAAGAGTTTCTTTAGCCTTGACTGTCTATCCTGATTCTTTTTGCCATCTCTCCTTGGGTGACTCGTGACAGAGTGAACAGCCGAGGCACATTACAGAACACTTTGCATCTACTTTGGATTGGCTGAGAAAGAGAACAAACAGCACTGCGTGATTCCTCGTCTTCGCCATCCAGTGTCTTGGCCTCCATCCAGCACTGTTCCTGTCAGTTCTTCATGGGTTAGCTAGGCACGCGGCCTAGGTACAGCCTCCATTCTCCTCAGCATCCCAACATCCTAAGACATGAAAGAAGAGCGTGCAATGAATAATTGGAAATACTGCACAGCACAGTCATTATGAATCACGTGGCAAATCAATTACCAAAGATAATGAAGCATCAAGAAGGGGAACATGGAGATGAAAGCAAGAGAGAATTGTCAGTGTTACGAAGAACTGAAATGCCTGCCTTTAGCTCTGGTTCACATGATCACAGGTCACTTTCACCATCTACAGCCTAGAGATTCCAGCAAAAGGCCCTCAACACATGGCTTTAGCATATAGCCCTAATCCTGGCACCCCACCTTATTCAATTCAATTCAATTCAATTTTATTTATATAGCGCCAAATCACAACAAAAGTCGCCTCCTTAGCTTTTGGGCAGAAAGGGAAACTGAGGGTCTCACTAGTTTTCTGAGACCTGTGTTGATTTCCAATAAGCTGGTGGGAAAAAAACAACTTATAAGCCCCCCCCCCGCACAGATGTTCCAGCACAATCCATGGCCTCGGTAACTTCAGTGATGTTGAGCCCCTAAAGCCTTCTGCAGTCCCTAGACTCAAGCTAAGACGTTACAGCTAAAAAATACATGCAGGCTAGAGGCTGGAGAGTGCTGAAAAGGACAGGGTCTATGTTCGAAACAAACAAGCAAACAGCAAAATTCAATACTTTGTGATAACAAAAGAGGGTGTGCCTCTCAGGGCTAGGGACACAAACAAAGTTATGTACCAGTCGTCAGCTGTACTCGGAGCCTGCAATGACTCACTAAGACCGTTCAGTTTGGTGTCAAGCAGGATAAAATTATTTCTTAGGAAATTAGACATATTCCAAGTGGCAAAAAATGTATTTAAACAACGAGGGTAGTGTTTATTTATATTTTCATTACCCTGCAGAGAACAAAGCCAATAATAATGAATACAGACAAGTACAGCTTCAGCCTGTTGCAGCTTGTTTCTTTGTGCCAAAGAACTCCACGGCTACACAAAATCTATTAAAAACACATAAAAGCGCAATAGCACTATGTGATTCAATTAAGTGATCAAAACCACAATCAGCAGCTACAATCAATTACAACCAGTTTGAGTAAAAGCGTTGAGCGACAGTAGATCTGAAGGATGCTTATACTGCACGTCACATAGCGCGCGTCTGATGAAACTCACTATATGTTTGATTTTGAAAAGGAGGGTGTTGAGTGAATGTTGAGATGTCTGCGCTTAAAATTCAAAAAATGTCCCAAAGTCACCCCATCTCAAGAAGAGGAAAAAAAACACAAAGAAATGGAGGTACTGTACTGATCCAGTCAGATCTAATGAGTCAGTCTCCAATAAAAACAGCCTGCTGTCAATAATTTCCACAGTTACAGCTCCCGGGCTTTACAATAAAACATAAAATAGCTAATTTGTCTGAAAGAGGAAATAATCTTTGTTGTGTCAAACTGAGTTTTTTCTCATTTAAGGATGTTTCTCCACCAGGAGTAGAAGCATTTCACGCAAGTTTGGCCCAATTTCATCTCTGTCACAGAGAGAAATATAATGTGTGTTTGAGTCTGCTGGGAATTACAGCCTTTACTGGGTATCCTGCAGATGAGGGACTGCTACAGTTAGCTATATCTGCTAAAGGTAGATGTTGCAAGAAAGAGTGCATTACAGCAAATAAATCAAAGTTTTTCCCTAAAGCATGAGAAGGCTTCAGGCTGGAAGAATATCCTTCTGATAGACGGGTTTATCATGGGAATAGGAAGGTCATAAAAACTGACACCCTCCTCACAAGATGAATTGCAATTTGCCAGGGTCAGGTATGGCGTGTCAGATGCTTCACAGGCTGTATATATGCGGTCAACACTAGCTTGCTTTGATGTTTTAAAAAAACATATTAGTATTTTGAGACACAAAGTAACAAGAAGGTATGTGCTACTAAAAGACATCGTGCACATAAGTGTTGTGCTGCAAGTCCTGTATACTCATTACGAGCCATTTTCACTCTAAGATATCACTACAATGTGTGGGCAGGTAGTATAAATAAATCTTGAGCAGGAGAAATTTCATATTATAGCGTATGACAAGTGCACAGTTTGACTGGCTGAATTTAAGCATGAGTTCTCAAAGTTAAAAGAGGATGAGCTGACATTTGAATATAAACCTAACTTCAAACAGTTAATGACATCTATATGAAACATCATTTCTCAAATAATCACACTTTTAAGTGCACTGGTTATGCCAAATGCATCCTTCTGTACGCGTATCTGAGCTGTGTGTCCCGTTAACCCACACCCTTTGCTCTCAACAATCTTACCAACACTCAACATTTCTGAAGCAGCATTAAGCCAACAGAGACAGGGTGGATGAAACATGCAAATCCTTATTTCCTGGAGGGACTAGTCAAGAAATGTAATTTTGTTGCACTTGTTGGAAAAAATATTTAAGCTGATTCAGCACAAATCTTGGGTATAAGTAAGTCTTGTCATGGATACTGTTAATTTCAAACTCCTACTAACATGAAAATAAAAAAAGAAGCATCACAGTGCTTTAAAAAACTCAATTCAGCCCAAACGCTGTGATAAATGGACTTACATAGCGCTTTAACATACTATCTGAGCAGTCAGAACACTTTAACCATTATACACAAGTTGATGGTTTAGGGGCGACTCATTGTGCCCACGAATACTTTAACATGTAGAGTAGAAGATCCAGGAATTGAACCAGAAACCTTCTGATTAGTAAACGACCTGTTCTACTTCCTCTAATTTTCTTTCTGTGAAGATTTTGATCTTACTGAATGATATCACCGATTTATTGCTGACTTTAAAAAACAAAACACAATAACAGTTCAATGAATTACATGCTTCAGAACACAAATTAGAGTCCTCAATGCATGTGTGTGTGTGTGTGTGTGTGTGTGTGTGTGTGTGTGTGTGTGTGTGTGTGTGTGTGTGTGTGTTTGGACCTAGGTCAGCTACTCCCTGTTCAAATAGGCCTCACTATTGATCACAAAATAACGACGTCTCAATGTCTAAGCAAGGTGCTTACAGTTAAGCTTGTAAATTTTAATGGCTTTCCTCACTGGGTAACATGCACTTTCTTCATTAAAAGCAACAGGCCAATTACCCATCAGGGTCAGAATCTGGTCTGGGAGCCACTCGGGGTGCTCAATTAATCTCGTTTAGTGGTGCCCCGAGCCAATTTGATGGCAAAACCAGATACATTATACACTTCTCTCTTCCACCACTGGAAGAAGACTGGTACATGGAATCTACCAAGGTCTGTCTGCACTGTCACTGGTTCACGTGGCAGAAAACAATAGCCTTTCTTTTCATCTGCCCTAAATTTTTGAGCTCTTGTTGTTCTTTTTTCTGACAACTAAAATTATTTTGCTGTCATACTTTTCTGTCTATAAAAAAAAATTGAATAAGTAGTGATACCATAAAAGTAGGACGCATACAGCATAATTCTTACATGCATACATCTAACATGATGCAGTATATTGCTATGGTGAAGTGAAACGCCACCAAACATCACTGACATTTTATTATCAATACAACGGCAAAGAGACACTGCTGTACTGTTTGCTTTTGATCATCATACATAATCGTATCAGTTAAATACACTCACTGGCCACCTTATTAAGTATACCTGTTCAGCTGCTTGTTTACACAAATCTCTAATCAGCCAGTCACATGACGTAAACCCAATGCCTTCAGGCAGATGACCTGCTGATGTTCAAACCGAGCATCGGAATGGGGAAAAATGTCATTCTAGTGACTTTGAACAGGGCATGGCTGTTGGTGCCAGATGGGCTAGTCTGAGTATTTCAGAAAGTGCTGATCTACTGGGATTTTCCCACACAACCATCTCTAGGGTTTACAGAGAAAGGTCCAGAAAAGAGCATTTTTGAAGCATGAGAAAATGCGTTTTGGATGCCAGAGGTCACACAGCAAACTGCTTGGAGGGTATAGAAAGGCAACAGTAACTCAGATCCACTCGTTACAACCAATCTATGCAGAAGAACACATTGAACCATGAAGCAGATGGGCACATTGTGGGCCCCTTTGTACCACCTGAGTCTGAATACCACAGCCAACCCGAGTACTGTTGCTGTCCGTCCCTTTATGACAACAGTGTAGCCATCTTTTCATGTCTACTTCCAGCAGGATAATACACCATGTCACAAAGCTCAAAACATGGATGTGCAGCTGATAAATCTGCAACCACAGTGTGATGCTATTATGTCAATGTGGACCAAAATCTCTGAGGAATGTTTCCGGCACCTTGTTGAATCTGTGGTATGAGGAATTAAAGCAGTTCGGAAGGGAAAATAGTGTCACACCTAGAACGAGCAAGGTGTACCTAAACTAGTCGGTGAGTGTACATGAAACTACTAGTACACAATTTTTTTTATCCTTACATATATCATCTTCAAGAATTCTGGTTTGTTTTCTCAAGTTTCACACCTACAGTTGTATAGTCCATTTAAATGGAAATCTGGTTAATTTCCCCCCTTGGTGTGGTTTGTTTGTGGTTTGTTTGAACACAGTCTTTGCACTCGGACCAAAACAACCACACCAAGACCCTTTGGAGGAGGTGGTGTTGGTACGGTTCCAAACAAACTCCAGAGCAGTCCATTTATGGTTTGAATGTGATTTGATTCACATCTGAACGAACTACCAGGCACACGTTACAAGTCTGAGCTAAAAACATCCCGTAGCCACGTACGCTTCTATTCTAATTGTGGGAAAGTACTATAGATGTGGAAAGGCCCAGCAACTAGCCGTGAAATTAACGTAAATTCTGTTTTCCAATAATCCAGAATGCAGCACCTTCTTCATCTATTTACTTTTGTTGCTCCCGCCCTTTGGAGTTCACAAACCAAACCACAGGAAAAAGCTACAAATTTACAAACTCGTCAACTAATTCCGACCAGAGAAAACCAACAATAGGTGTAAAAGTGACCTAAAATAATACTCACTTTATAAACTACCACAGATATACAATCACAGAACTATTTACTTTGCATCAGACATTCCAGGTAGACTGAAGGTTATATGACAATCTCTATGACTAAAGCCTTGGTCATAAAGTTTTTGTTTGTGAATTAAATAAAAAAATGAACTAAAGTTCAACCTTAATGAATATTCAGTGTGTTGATAGCTTTTCCAAATCACCACACACAAATTTGGGGAGAAAAGCCAACTGCTGTAGACAGTGGAGATGGGGAATAAAGCTGCTCATTTTCAGACAATCTCTCCCGAGTAAAACACAGCTTGAGATAGAAGTTCATACCCCGACCTCTTTCTCCAGTAAGAGGCGCACAGCTGGTCAATCATTGTGGGAAGTGGGTGGACGAGACACATTACAAATGCACCATGTTTTACTCCAGCCTACACAGCTGGTGCTAATGAACGTACTTAAAAGTAAACATTGTTCAAAAATCTTATGGATAAAATGTAAATTATTACAACACAGCCCACAAATTAATAGTTATTTTTTAACATCTGCTGGTTTTTCTTCTTTTCTTGCAACACATAGTTCAGACATACACTGCAGAAATGCATCAAGGACACAAATATGCAACAAACATGACAAATACAGCACACCAGCTTATGTCAGGAGGTTTGAATGCATGTATGTGTGCGTGTGTGTACGTAGACATCTTTGTGAGGACAGAAAATTGGCATGCCACTATACTTGTAGGGACCACCAGTGACTTATGGGGACAAAATGCCCATCCCCTCGAGTTTGAAGGCATTTTTGAGGCTCAAAATGTGGTTTTAGCGTCAGGGTTACAATTAGGTTATGGTTAGATTTAGGCTGAGGGTTAGGGTTAGGCATTCATTCTTGACGGTTAGGATTAGGGTAAGCATGATGTCAATTAGATGTCTTCACTAAGATATGAAAAGAATGTGTGTGCGTGCGTGCTTAGGACAGACAAATTGTGAGTGGGTGAGTGGCAATAAAATTTAAAAAAAGCACCAATTCAAAATATAAAAAAGGCATGACAGGAAGAGACAGTAGGTGTGGGTATAAATGTGGCGTGGCGTTTGACAATTCAATTGCGGCAACAAGGAAAAACAACACTATTATCTATAGCCGATAATAATATTAATAAATGTTATATTCCATCGTGCTGAGTGAAGGTTTTTTTTTAAGTCGTGAGAAATAAAATGATAATAAATAATAAAATAGCCTGAGTGCTGCCGAATAAAAGAAAATAAATAAAGGAGAAAAGACAGTGCAGGGACGTGTTGCACACTGAAAACGCAATGTTGGCCCACAGAGCTGCTAAAGCAGAAAAAGGAGGAAG
Source organism: Mchenga conophoros (assembly GCF_057382185.1). Classification (NCBI taxonomy): domain Eukaryota; kingdom Metazoa; phylum Chordata; class Actinopteri; order Cichliformes; family Cichlidae; genus Mchenga; species Mchenga conophoros. Next base: position 17,503,945 of record NC_140535.1, on the reverse strand, counting down.
CGAGGCGACCACGAAGCATCCGAATAAATATAAACATAACAGGTAACAGGTAGAAATGTGAGAGATGTGGCGATGACTCAAGAGTTGATGCAGAGTACAGAAAAAATAATACCAAAGTGGCCTGTGAAAATAAGAGTATTACATTTCCATTCAGCAGACAGAAAATTTGTTTAGTTGGGAGAAAGAAGAAAAAAGAAGCAAAGAAAAAAAAATGGAAAGAAAGGAGGGATCCAGTATCAATCTCATGTAATTGGCTCAGTAATTGTTACAATAGACATTTGTATACATTATAAGGATGATATTCAACACTTTTGTTTTGTGGTCTAGCCTTATGATCCCTATGGTGAGAATAAAGATGAGTTACCAAATGACTTATGTGGAATGTCACTGCTGCTGGTATCCTAGTCTATAATCACAAGCCACTGGCACTGATCATTAAAAAATGAGAGTAATGGGGTTGCCACATAAAACCTCCAATCCAACTTCCTCTTCCTAACAGATTAGATACTGTATTCTCTTAAATGGAACATTTGGGATCACATCAGGGTCACAACCAGCACTGCACTGCTAAAGAAATTCAGCATGAATGACTTGCTGGTAGTAAAAGTCAACCTGATACCCTGGGGAAGGACAGAGAAGTGGTCAGAGAGGCTACAGGTTCAGCAATTACTGCCTGAACGTGAACAGATTTCACACACACACACACACACACACACACACACACACACACACACACACACACACAGGCTTGCTAGGGATAGGACTGAACTGTTTTTCTTGACTCCACAGCTGACACCAAACAGGAGGGATCATAGTGATACTCAGTATTATGGCAGCGAACACAGCGGTGAGCTTAAAGCAATTTTTTTGAATCTGGATAAACCGAATAAGCAGGTGAAAGAGCAAAACAGGAGTTCGACTGCGAAGTTACCAAAAGGAAAATGCTTAAGAATAACCTGCAAGAGATTGCAAAAAAGTGAGCCTGATATTCTGTTGCATGGTATGTTTCATTTAATCATACATGGAGTCTGTGTTTGCTTGTCACTGAGGCATTTAGACGGAGCTCAAGGTCTTCTTGTCTTCAAGTATGCCTCTGTTGCAGTGATTGGTTTCTTTTTCACGCTTCAGTGAACTGCAAATGTTTCTGAAATTATTCCTCTTATCTAGAATTTATCCGAGCAGGTTCTTGGGTTACAATGACAATGAGTCCTGCATTTGCACCTAATGTACCACATGGTTATTTTTCTCCAGCTGTTTAGCTCTCTCTTTTCATCCATCATTTTTTTCTATTAGACGACCAGTGGAGGTTGAATATTCAGCCATTCTCCAAATGGAGCCTGCTAGACTATGAAAACAATTCCAATAGGCCTATAGAAGCAAATGTAAGGAAAACTGCACTCAATATGCATGCCCAATCTACTTGTGGCATGGGTCTGTGCACCTAGTGAAAGCACTCTGGCAAATATTGACTTCCTACTACACCTCTGTAATCCTCTGAGTGATGCTGGAAGCAAAATTAGGCATAAATTCGGATATTAATTACCAAAGTGAATTGCAAATATCTCATTAAGTATTTATGTTGATGTAAGATTCCATTCTAGAAATAGTCTCTATTAGGGTGATGGGGGTTATTTGGAGTTACTCTGAAGTACTGTGCAAAAGTCTTGAGCCACCCCTCATTTCTTTATATTGTGCCTGGAAAAGGACAGCTATCTCTTTAAACGAAATAAATAGAAATATAACAGAAAAGGCAAAAACAAAGTTTCTACAATGCTAGTAAGGTTGACCGCCTTTATAAGGCAAGTTCCCTCATTTATTAGTCTTCAGGAATAATTCTCCGGGCTTCTTGAAAGATATTCAAAGCTCTTGTTTGGATGTAGCCTGCCTTTTTGTTCTGTTCTCTGTCGAGATGATCTGCTTCAATAACGCTGAGTTCTGGGCTCTGGCGAGGCCATGCCATGCCTGATAGTGTTCCACTATGGGTTGTTTTTTTATACCCAGGTATGATTTCACTGCACACTGCCAATGTTATGCTAAAAAATAAAGCTGTTGCCAGTCAGCTTTCCAGATGGTAATGCATTATGGATCATAATCTGATAATACTTTTATATGCTCATAATTCCATCAATTTTGACAAAAATTCCAGCACCAGTGGCTGAAAATGTAGCCATCATCTATGACAGAGCCCCCGCACTGTTACAGGCTATAAATACACATTGTTGAACATTCTCTCCTGATGACAATTTGAACTAAAACATTCAAATTTGGATTCATCACCAAATAAAACCTGTTCAGGTTTGGCATACTCCAGTCTTTTCTCCCTGTTTCCCTTCCTTAAGAATGGCTTCTTGACAGCCACCCTTCCACTGAGACCATTTCTGATGAGGCTTTAGGGAACAGCAGATGGATCAACTGAAGGGCCAGATGCATCTTTAAGGTCTTTGCTGGATATTTTCCCTATTTCTTAAGGACATGACTTTTAGATATTGCACCATTGCAGACGGTTTTTGAGGCCTTTCACTTCATCTTTTATCCTCCAACTGTCCATTTTTCCATTTTTCTTGCATTTGTTAAAAACACACTGCACTCAATGATGAGATATGCCAGGTTTTGGCTAACAGCTCTTTGGGAATCACCTTGTTGGTGCAAAAATACTGTTTCATGCTTGTCAAACTGTGTTATCGTTCCATACAACTACGTTTCTATACAACTAAAGAAAAAGGAACAAATGATGTGTGTTTGTGACAGGCTGCTAGAAACAAATTGTAAAGATACAATTTAAAGTTGGTTCTTCGGGTGTCTGTTATGTGTGGACACAACACTGATTCATCACATTGAGTAAGCTGTCTGTTTTTTGCTTGAATGATAAAAAATTGTGAAAATAAAAGTGGTCAGGTACAAGAACTGGGATGAAAATGAATAAAGTTAAAAAAGCAGCAAACACCCAAAGAAAAGCACTGATATTTAGAACTACTGCTCAAGACCACTTTAAAACATTGCAAAAAAAAAAAGTATTTCTCATTGCTATTAAATTATGAATAAATGAGTAATGAAACAAGACTTTTGCACAGTGCTGTACCTTCTTTGTTACAGCACAGTCAAACCTGCTGATATTTACAGTAAGTGCAAAGGAAGATTTATCCCAGCTTTTTCAAAGAATGCTCTAATCTAAGAAAGCATATTGAAATTTGTGGCATGCACCAGACTGTGGAGGCAAATGCTAAACGATATAAGATTATTTAATGCTGCTAAAAACCCTTCCACATAATTCTGTCTGTTCTGTGCCTATTAAGTTCATGGTCTTAAGTTTGGCTGTCATGCACAGCAGCATTTCTTCTGAGTGAAGAAACTACACGAAAACCTGAGCAGTGAGCGCAGAATTACTCTAAATTACAGACGGAAACAATGACACCAGTAATGATACACACTTTTAATTAACCAATTTTGAAGTAAAATCTAATCTGGCCTGGTGTGAAACAAAGACGAGTTTGACCTACATACACTAGGAATTTTTCTTTGATCTAGTTTGGATTGAAGATTGAAGCTCTCCTTTTAAAATACATTGTCATTAATTGCGTTTTGGTTTTTTTTCCTTTTTTTGCTTGTTGCCATTTTAGCATAGGTTTTCATAAATGGAAGAGCTGTAGACAAAAAAAATTGTTTTGCTTTGTTTGTTGTCTCATAATGAATCATTAATGTATCTGTCTAGTTGCATGTTTTAGTAATTACAGAGTGTAACAGCGAATTGATTCCTTCAAATAACCGTGAGACACAGATGGATGCCTCTTTTCAGACGTTTGTTCCTCTATGGGGAGACAAAAAAAAAAGGAGTGCTGGTATTTATCAGGAATAGTCTGTAGTTGAGTAACTCAGACATCAAGGGACCGTCTTGTTCCGCACACTGAGATAGTACTGCTGCATACAGCAGCAGACAAAGAGAGTGAGCAGCCATGTTTTTTTAAAGCTCAACAAAAAGTCCACAGCGTGTCAGCACTTTTGCTTCCAAAATAAAAATGGACAATTTTCTAACAGACTTGAAAAAAATCTGAGCTTGCGGGGTTTTTAAATATATCTAAAAAAAAACTATTTCCATCCATCTTTCAAGGCAAAAATATGATCTTTATCTTATGAATATACATTTTAAGGAATAAAAAAAGATACTACTACACAGTCAAATCTCTCCTAAGCCAGTGGTTCTCTCGCAGTAGATAAAATTCAGCACAGAGACAGACGGTAGACACGCAAATAAACAGACACGACTGCTTTTAAAAGCACAAGCACAAAGATAACATCAGGGTGAGGCTGTTTGATGCCATAAATGTGATCTGAATCATCAACTATCTCATTAGCAGGTCACACTTTGTGTGCCTCAAAGGATGTGCTCAACATGACTTCCCTTCATACTGCACTCTTCTTCACCTTCTTGCTTCTCCTACACCACCATATGCAGCCCTTATATCAAGTCACATGACTAACAGTAGTTTGATATGGGGCGCCGTTTGTAAACTGAAACATGCCGAAATTAACAGCAACATTTTTCCACATTTAGCTCTAAATCTTACAAAAACATGTTTTTTCGAGTCATTTTTTACAACATTTAGTAAAATATTTGTAACTTTTCATATTTAAAACAGGATTTTAAATGTTAAATCTAAATGCTAAATGTTAAATCTAAATGTTAAATGTTAAATCTAAATGCTAAATGTTAAATCTAAATGTTAAATGTTAAATCTAAATGCTAAATGTTAAATGTAAATATTATATTTAAATGTAAATGTTAAATGTTAAATGTAAATATTATATTTAAATGTAAATGTTAAATGTTAAATGTAAATATTATATATAAATCTAAATGTTAAATGTTAAATCTAAATGTTATATATAAATTTAAATGTTAAATGTTAAATCTAAATGTTATATATAAATCTAAATGTTAAATGTTAAATCTAAATATTATATATAAATCTAAATGTTAAATGTTAAATCTAAATGTTATATATAAATCTAAATGTTAAATGTTAAATCTAAATGTTATATATAAATCTAAATGTTAAATGTTAAATCTAAATGTTACGGGAAACTAAATATTTAGCTAATATGCAAATTTATTGTACGGGTCAACGGAAATACCAAAATAAAAGCTTCAAGAAAACCTCCCGCGCTAAAGTGTGCCGGTCGCGGTCAGGCTCTGTGTTTGCGCTCCTCTTACGGTCACTTTTGACTGCCATGAGCTGCTTCGACTATTCCCTACCAGCATGTCCAGCGATTTAGCTGAAAACATTGGAAGAGCCGTTTTGTCGGCCATCCAACGATTCAGCGGTAATGCACCCTCGACCTCACAAACGCCGCAGCACTTGGTAAGTTTATTGTATAGCATTTTGGACGGGTTGATAGCAGTGTTAGCAAAACTAGCAAAGCTAAATTACTTAGCTAGTCCTCAATTATTTCATTTGGTAGGCAGCAGACAGAGATCGAACATCATACAACTCTATTTATTTATTTATTTGGTAGGTAGGTAACAGTCGTTCTTGATGTAAATGTTTCCTTAGGAATCCAGCAATGCACCTGGACCAAGTAGACCTGCCGTCTCCACTGGGATACCATACTGCTCGGTAGGCCTTCTTACACATATCATTTAATTCATTTATCATGAAATTTCCCCTTGTGGGACTAATAAAGGTATGTTATCTTATCTTAGCTGACTGGTTTTGATATACAGTCAGGTTCATAAGTAGTTGGATACAGACACATTTTCTAATGTTGCTTCTGTACATTACCAGAATGAATTAAAAATGAAACTACTCCAATGCAGTTGAAGTGCAGACTTTAAGTTTTAATTCAGTGGGTTGGACTAAATGAATGCATAAAAATGTGAGAGGGAAAAATTAATTTGTAAACACAATCCTATCATTTCAGAGGCTCTAAAGTAATTAGACAAATTAAATAACTGAAAATAAAATGATAATTTCTATTACTTTATTCAAAACCCTTTGTTGGCAATGACAGCCTGAAGTCTTGAAGTCATGGACACCACCAGATGCTGGCATTCCTCCTTACTAAGGCTCTGCCAGGCCTTTACTGCATTGGCTTTCAGTTGCTGTTTGTTTGTGGGCCTTTCTGTCCTAAATTTAGTCTTCAACAACTGAAATGTATGCTCAATTGGGTTAAAATCCAGTGACTGACTTGGCCATTCAAGAATATTCTATTTCTTTACTTTATTAAAGTCATGGGGTGCTTGGACTGTATGTTTTGGGTCATCTTCCATCTTTATTATTAAATGCTGCCCAATCAATGTGACTACTTTTAGCTGGACTTAAGCAGACAAGTATGTATCTGAACACATTCAGCTGCTTCAGTCCCGTGTCACATATTCAGTAAACACTACCAGTGCCACTGGCAGCCATGCACGCCCAAACCATCACACTGCCTCTGCCATGTTTTACAGATGATGTGGTATGCTTTGGATCATGAGTCGTTCCACCCTTCTCCATACTTTTTTCTTGCCATCATTCTGGTAGAGGTTGATCTTGGTTTTATCTGTCCAAAGAATGTTTTTCCAAAATTTAGCTGGCTTTTACTAGATGTTTTTTTTTTTTTTTTTTTTTTGTTAAGTCCATTCTAGCCTTTCTATTCTTGAGGCTTATGAGTGGCTTGCACCTTGCAGTGAACCCTCTGTATTAGGGCTGTTCGATATAACGATATGAAAACATCTATCATTTCATATTATACGCTATCATTTGTTCTGTGGTGTCGCAAAATAAATTTTACGTCAATATTTTTCATCGTTTTGATGGTCACTGTAGTGGCTGTATTAATTTCTTAATTTTCTTTTTTCTGTTATGTTCTCTTTGACCGCATGTTGTCTGTTCACAGTAAAATTTTCAAAATGCAAACACTACGTCTCAAATCAATTCCAGGCCTTTTATCTGCTTAATTGGTAATGACATCATCATTTTAATATGGATACCCTAAATTAAAGCTTAGTCTGCACATCATGTCCATGATATAATTTTGATTGGAATATGTTTCAGTAAACGGGCAACAAAATAAAACTTGTTAGGGTCCAAATACACACTGACCTAATTGCAGGCCTTTGCTACTCTAATTGAGTGCTCAAAGCACTTTATACAACAGATCTCATTTACCCATTCACATGCACAGATTAATACAAGCACTTTTTCTGTCCAACATTCGCACACAGTCATAGTCGGATAAACTCATTGGGAGCTCTAGATTAGAGCACCTGGGAACTGAATCACCAACGTGACCAACAATCACCAAATGCTAATCTACAAGATACAAAAGGTTCAGTTTTCTGTGTAATGGGTAGACAATAGTAAGATGGTCTGAGTCTACAGTTTGTTTGTTTGTTTTTAATGAACAGATAACAGAAACCTTACGGATGTATTGTAATGCATAGGTGTCTATCTGTATCTGTGTTTGAATTCATTTCAGGTTCCTCTTCCATCAGTTCCTCAAGCTCATGCTACGCGCTCACATTTTGTGAGAAAAAACAAGACCTGCAAACACTATACAAAAGATGTTGTGTGCTTGCCCTTGTCTTCAACATCAACGTTTCTCATACCGAGAGGAGATTCACGAGCAAAACTAGCACAAGATGGCCTTATTGGTAAGATCTCCTTTACATCTGACTGGTCTGAAGCACAACTTAGAGAAGAAATAGCAGCAATCTTCAGAAGAACATTTGCACTGTCAACTGGCCAGACATTCCCTTTTGAGTATTTGAGTACAATTAGAGGATGTAAACGACTAATGAAACCAAATGTTTCTAGCAGTTTTCTTTGGGGTGGCCAAGAAGTTGGCTCGATTTGTTCCACCACCTGCCTCTATATAATGGCAGGGATACAAAAACCTGCACAGGTAAACATTTTATATTGCAGTGCAGAAATATTTATTGTCTAAAAAGTGAGTCTGTTCCCTTAACATAATTTTATTAATTGTATTAATTAATATTGCAATTTCAGCAGGTGTAAACAGTTTTTAGTGCAGCCATGTGCCTCTGTGTTACCAGTGATTTGGTGCAACTGTATTTGATTTTATGTAGAACATGCTTTCTTTTCCCTCAGGAGGAACCAGAAGAGCTGTCTGATAGTGACTTTGAAAGTCCAGTCTGCCGGAGAAGACGAGGTATGTGATGTGAATGAAAACCTAGTGAGGTTCTAAGCTCGATGACCAGTTAGATTTTGTTACTGCAGTGTAGAGATGGACCGATCCGATATTACGTATCGGTATCGGTCCGATACTGACCTAAATTACTGGATCGGATATCGGAGAAAAATAAAAAATGTAATCCGATCCATTAAATATCACGAAAGCACCTCACAAAACTTGCAACACGCCGTAACTCACCTCAGAACGTTAGCATGTCGGAGCAGTATGCATCACGTGATAGAGCAGCTGTGGCATGCGGGACCTGTCGGTGGTCTGGATAGCATTTGGAGCTTCGCTAGCAACCTGGCATTTCATCTCCGACAAAGTTATCCCCGAGAGAAGTAAAGCAAGTGTGTAAGTCCATCTCTGAATGTTTGTAAAGCATTCCCACGTTAAGCTTAACAAGCGACTGCCTCTCGCTCTCCGGCTGCTACTTCAATCGTGAAACTGCTTAAATGATCAGCTGATCGGCTTTTCTGTCGCGAGTCCGTCTCTCTTGTTTGTTTTTGGCCCACTTTGCACCAGAAAGAGGAAACCAGCGGCTGAACAACAGCAGCACGTTTAAGCTTGATAAGCTGTTGTTAGAATTTATTTAATATTACTTTCTACACCAGGATCTTTTTCTACGCAGCTGACGCTGGTAACTGTGCAGGGGCAGATCTAGCAAAGTTTAGCCAGGGGGGCCGATAGGGCATGAACAGGGAAAAGGGGGCACAAAGACATACTTTTCTTTCTTATTCTCATTTAAAATGTCTAGCTTTTAATAAATAATTATCTGACACACAAAGTTTTAATTTGATGTAAAATGAATAGAAGTCAATTACTGTATATAGTGACTATTAAGTCTAATATATATACCCTAGTAAGCTATAGTACTTTTTCCTTTGGGAAGGTACCATCTGTGCAGTCTGCAATTTTGTTGAAGAAAGATGTTGAATCTATTTAATATTTCTTGAAAAATAATTGATTTCTGTGCATTTTTTTTCACACTGCATCAAATTAAGGTTGATTACGTCGATTAAACATCATGAGGTGGAGCGTGAGGGGTGGTTCCTTATTTTTTATTTATTTATGTTTGTTGTTGCTGGGAGTCGGAACCCTATTAGTTAGGTTGCTTAATATTTACGCTAAGTACTCTTTAAAATACCAGAATAGGGAGGATGGTGTAGGTTTAAGTTTATTAGATTGATCAGTATTGCTGAACTATGAAATATTTTTTTTGTATACAGGTATAACAGAATAGCTTTAGTGTAGTTGTTGTTTTAAACTTGAGTATGAACTTGCAGACTTGCAAAATGCAGCAAGATATTTTAAAAAACAGTTTTGTTGATTAAAAAAACACTATATCGGATTCATATCGGTATCGGCAGATATCCAAATTTATGATATCGGTATCGGTATCGGACATAAAAAAGTGGTATCGTGCCATCTCTACTGCAGTGCGTAATAATTCCTGGGGGGTTTGTTTGATGAGAGCATCGTTAATTTGTCCGATTGGGGCGATCGTGGCTCAAGAGTTGGGAGTTTGCCTTGTAATCGGAAGGTTGCCGGTTCGAGCCCCGGCTCGGACAGTCTCGGTCGTTGTGTCCTTGGGCAAGACACTTCACCTACCGCCTACTGGTGTTGGCCAGAAGGGCCGATGGCGCGATATGGCAGCCTCGCCTCTGTCAGTCTGCCCCAGGGCAGCTGTGGCTACAACTGTAGCTTGCCTTCACCAGTGTGTGAATGGGTGGATGACTGGGTGTGTAAAGCGCTTTGGGGTCCTTAGGGGGGACTAGTAAAAGTGCTATATAAATACAGGCCATTTACCATTTTAATGTTTACGAATTATCACAGGTGATTACAGCCAAGGAGGAATATGTGCCCAACTTTCACTTAAACTAATATAAGGATATATAAAGGCTGTTAACATTATGAAGCAAGTCATGCTGACCTTCTTTCCTTTGTTCAGTGCATCATGCGTTGTCTACAACACATGGTGAAAGTGAGGCCAAGCATCAGGAAACAGAGAGCTGCATTCAAGAGAGTGAAAATGAGGGACAGGCAGAGGGACAGCAGATGTTTCCATATAATGTGGCAGAATTTGTGTAAGCTGTTGTCTAGGGGTTAAAGAAATCCTTCATTTTAGATGTTGTTTAGGATATTGTTTTGATGCAAGTTTCCAATTTGCATGTTTGGGGTTTTTTTTGCTGAAAGACTGCAACTTTAGGATTTACATTTAATTTTTTTTTTTTTTTTTAATGATGTAGTGTGAGAAATTCTTCAAGGCTGACATGTTTTATGATTTCTAATATCTCTTATCTACTTAGCTCTATTTTTCTGGAGGAAGATGAAGCTCTTGAAGAGGCAATTCAGCGTAGCCTCCTAGAAGAGTCTGATAGACAGAGTGAAGTTCATATTTCAAGGTAAGATTTGAAAGTAACCTTTGATAATTGAATATTTTATTTGCATCTTTACTTGCATCATTTTTTTGCAGTTACACAATTACAAAGGTAATTGCTCATTTCTGACTAATTTAATATGGACTATCACAACATAATTATATGTTGTAACTCTGTGCACTTGAGTCAAATGTACAGCAAATTTCCATTTTTCCCCAAGATCTGTTTGTCATTGTCCCTTTTTTATATAGGTCTTTTAAGAAGCTCAGCAAAGAAGAAATTGAAGGTCTTCTTAGAGCTCATAGTGAGAAAGTCATTACACCAGGAACAAGACAACTCCATATCAGTCGAGCCAATGTGTGGTCGACTGCTTTGCGTCAGTTCAAGAGACCCAAGTTTGCAGAAAGCTGTGAGATGCTTTATGTCACATTTGCAAGCGATGAACATGATACAGAGGAAGATGCTGCTGACCTTGGGGGGCCAAGGCGGGAGTTTTTCCGTTTACTGGTGAAGGCCATCTTTCAGGACAGTGGTGCTTTTGAAGGTAATAGGATTTCGCAGTCTAACTAACTAACTTACTTACTTACTCAAGGCCTAAAGGCTTGTTGACGACACTCGTTTTTATAATGTTACAAACGCAACAACCACCTGATCTGAACATTGTTTGACAGAACATTAACAAGTTAATAAATGACTACAGATAATAAATCTGTTATGTTCTGTGTGTCTGAAACAGTAAAAAAAAAAAAGTAATACATTTTTGTCTGTCAATCTCAAGATATCAGTTTGGGGTCTGTACAGAATATACTTTTTTGTGTGTTATTTTTCAGCTACACCAAATGGATGCACACTGAAATTTAACATCCTACACTTGCAAAATGGAGTATATCGAACCATTGGCAGGATGTTGTCCACGATAATAGTGCAAGGTGGAGAAGCACCTGCCTTTCTCTCTCCACATGTAGTAGACTACATTGTGTCAGGAGACATTCTTCAAGTACACCTAACACCGGATGATATAGGTGACCCTGAGTTAAGAGAGAATCTGAAAAAGGTGAATTGCAATATTATAACAAGAATATTGTAATATTTCCTATATTCACAAGTCTTCTGGTCTTCTTTTATAATATATAATAAATACACTTTTGGTTATTAGAGGCAATTCCATGTATTATTTTTTCAATTTGTTTCCTTTTTGTTAAAAAAAAACAAATATTGGTGAAATACAGCCAAATAAACCAAAACAAAAACGTTTCGAGTCCAATTAAAATGAACCATCTGCAGTATTTGTGTACACTGGTAAAAAACAAACATTTAAAGTGTTTTTCTTAAATATTTAGGTTGTAAATGCAACAACTCAACATGATTTGGAGGAAGCAGTCAGCTGCTGCGACTCATGGCAATATCAAGTTGAAGGTCTTCCACTCACAGTCACCATGGCCAATAAAGATCTGTTTGTGAAAAATGCAGCTCTATACCTTGCAGTTCTGCAACGGCAAAGCTGTTTTGATCAACTAACTGATGGCTTGTCCTACTATGGAGTGAGAGTTATATTTTTTTCTGTATCAATTGGTCATTATTTTATAATCATTTAGAGTGAGCTACTTTTTCTATTTAAAACTGGAATTTAACCATTATTTAAACTTTTCTGTCTAGATTTTATCACTCCTGAGAGAGAACCCCAGTTTGCGTGTTCTGCTTGACCTATCGGGGGAGGACAAAGATCTGACAGCCAGTTTAATTGCTGGGGTTCTCAGGCCAAGCTATTCTGTCCTTGGGAGCAACAGAAGAGTTAGAGAGGAGCTGATGGTGGTCAAATTTCGGGAATTTCTCCAGTGTGTCGAAAGTAAGCAGAAATTCACATAATGTAGTCTGGCCATGAAACAATTCGGGACACTAAAGTAAAACTTTGTCTTTTTATGTCACATGCGCGCACACAAAACAGGAATAAAGATGTATGATAGCTTACAACTGACAAGCAAGGCAAAGACAGAACCTCTGTATTTTTTATAAAAACATTAGCCATCATTTAGTTGTTAGCTCAAGCTTAAACTATTTTAGTGTCCCCAGGTTAACGGTGGTTTTTCTTTGTTTTTAGATGAAGAGCTGAGAGACTCACTTGGAGAAAGGACTCTTACCAAGGATGAAGAGGCATTTGTGAAGGCTTTGAGGCCTGGTCACATCTTGGCTTTTGCCACCGGGAGCAGCAAGGTTCCAGCCATAGGTTTTCAACCAGCTCCTAAAATAACATTCATTCACGATGAAAGCAAACATCTCCCGATTGCACACACATGTGCAAATGAGCTTCAGCTTTTTGTGAATGAAACAACAATGGCTGATGATGATGCTTTTCATTACTGCTTCTTAGTAGCACTCATGAATGGAGCTTTATTCAGCACCATCTAAACATGTTCCAAAAAAAGTGAAATTAAAATGGTGGGTTTGTTAACTCTAATCCTGTTCATTAATTGTAGTTTCAAGTAACTTTGCTTCATACAAGATAGTTGAAATAAATTCTGACTGCATTTAATGTTGAAATGTAATAATTTTCAAAGCTTCAATAGATTTATAAAAATGCTAACTCTGTATTTTCAACAACAAATCAATGAAGTCACTGGTGTAATACAATAATTTTATTAAGCTTTTCTTTTTTAAACAAGGACACTTCAAAACAGTTTATGCACAGAGTATACTAAACATGCTTTGTAGAACAAGCCAGGATTACTTAGACATCTAACAGCAACATTTATTAAGACTATTGCAACTTTACAATGATTAAAACAATACTGTAGATAATCTTGTGAATTGATTTAAAGACTGACTGTTCAGTGTTGATAATTTTCACTGTTATACTGTATTACAGTGTGAATTTGATCTTTACTTCAATCTGAATAACTGGTTTTACCCATAAACTAAAAGTGGTTGTAGCCTTCTGAATAGCCTATGAGTCACTGTCAGTCATTAACTCTGAGTCCTTATGTGGCAGGAGGCATCACTGCTAGAGGGGAGGGGCTTCTGCAGTAGTACAAAAACTGCATTTGCTGTACAGCATTTAAGAATATTAAGTGTCATCACTCTTTAGAACATCGCTGGTATCCTGTGGTTGAGGTCACACATTTACAAGTTTGTTAAAAATATACTGCTGTGTTCGTTGAAACAATGTTTTACCATTATTGTTGTCTTCTTCAAAAGGGTGAATGCTTGTATATAGCTCTTGTAAATCGCTGTCATTTAATGGGACAAACCTACTTTCAGAGTTTGACAAGGAGGGTATGGAGACCTCTGCTGTAGAAAGTTCTGGGTTGTGACGATGAGACACATGAGTTCCGCAGGCAAAAAGCTGGATGGGAGTTCTATTACCTTCAGTGGAAACAGAGTGATTGTTATATCCAGCTTTGAATTCCTTCAAAGTGCGGTTGATTCGTGGTAGAAACACATAATGAAGGCAAAATAGGTCTGTTGCATTTTCTAAGTCTAGGATACCAAGTGATTCCAATTCATAAAATATAGGTGCATAAATGCGGCTACAGTTGTTGTTTAAGTCTCGGTTGAAACGCTCAATCCTCTGGTTGTGCACAGAACTTCCCATTAAGACAGAGCTTTCACCCCTGCTTGCTCGCATGTCCTCCCAAATCTGAGCATTCTCTCCTCCGTGATCAGTCCTGATATGCAGGGGTCTGCCAAATTGTCCAACAGCTGCAGTAAAGAGGGCTTTCACAGTCTCAGCTCGATTATTGCTGGAGCACCGAAGAAACATCAACATCCTGCTGTATCCATCTATTGCACCATGAACAACAAACTTCCAACGAATCAGTTTGTGATTTCCATCTATGTGCCATATGAAATTTGGATGAGGCACAGAATATACTCGCCGAGCAACTGCAGTTCTTCTCCTGGATAGAACACCAGCCGAGTCCACCCTCCGCAGTGACTTTCTTACGCGCCATCTTTGAACCACTATGTTTTTGGAACCCAGATGACCCATCAGCATCACTTCTCCAACATTTGGATGTTCAGTTTTTATCTGGGACACTATCTGATCTAACTCATGGTCACTGATTACATTGAATTTTGACTCTGAGATATTATAGTCTTGCAGTAACTTATACAGAGTGGGCCTGGAGATGGAAAGGATAGATGCAGCTTCAGTAAAAGATGTTTTCAGGGAAAGAACATTTTCCAATTCCTCTTTGGAAATCTGAAGCCTTCCTTGGTAACCATCCTAGAACACGGCACAGAAAATCTCAATGAGCACAATTCTATAACAAAAGATGGGTAATTTGAGGCAATTGTACTGTGACAGATTAGCTAGAGTAATATTTTATCAATAGTTTTAAAATATGAAAGTGAGCAATCAAAAGACACTTCAGAGCAAAAACAGTAATAAAATATGACGTAAAACTTGTGAATGTTGTTGGTGGTGATGTGACACTGCTAGTGATGGACCCCCAAGAAGATGAAATGTATGTAGAATCAAAATCATTACTTTGACAGGATTTAATTTAAGGTGACATATTACACCAAAGAAAAAACAGAAATTAGTCAGCTAAATGATATGTGTAAGAAGGCCTACCGAGCAGTATGGTATCCCAGTGGAGACGGCAGGTCTACTTGGTCCAGGTGCATTGCTGGATTCCTAAGGAAACATTTACATCAAGAACGACTGTTACCTACCTACCAAATAAATAAATAGAGTTGTATGATGTTCGATCTCTGTCTGCTGCCTACCAAATGAAATAATTGAGGACTAGCTAAGTAATTTAGCTTTGCTAGTTTTGCTAACACTGCTATCAACCCGTCCAAAATGCTATACAATAAACTTACCAAGTGCTGCGGCGTTTGTGAGGTCGAGGGTGCATTACCGCTGAATCGTTGGATGGCCGACAAAACGGCTCTTCCAATGTTTTCAGCTAAATCGCTGGACATGCTGGTAGGGAATAGTCGAAGCAGCTCATGGCAGTCAAAAGTGACCGTAAGAGGAGCGCAAACACAGAGCCTGACCGCGACCGGCACACTTTAGCGCGGGAGGTTTTCTTGAAGCTTTTATTTTGGTATTTCCGTTGACCCGTACAATAAATTTGCATATTAGCTAAATATTTAGTTTCCCGTAACATTTAGATTTAACATTTAACATTTAGATTTATATATAACATTTAGATTTAACATTTAACATTTAGATTTATATATAACATTTAGATTTAACATTTAACATTTAGATTTATATATAATATTTAGATTTAACATTTAACATTTAGATTTATATATAACATTTAGATTTAACATTTAACATTTAGATTTATATATAATATTTACATTTAACATTTACATTTAAATATAATATTTACATTTAACATTTAACATTTAGATTTATATATAACATTTAGATTTAACATTTAACATTTAGATTTATATATAATATTTACATTTAACATTTAACATTTACATTTAAATATAATATTTACATTTAACATTTAACATTTACATTTAAATATAATATTTACATTTAACATTTAGCATTTAGATTTAACATTTAAAATCCTGTTTTAAATATGAAAAGTTACAAATATTATACTAAATGTTGTAAAAAATGACTCGAAAAAACATGTTTTTGTAAGATTTAGAGCTAAATGTGGAAAAATGTTGCTGTTAATTTCGGCATGTTTCAGTTTACAAACGGCGCCCCATAGTTTGAAGACTAGTTTTTCCACAGTGAAACGAGCGAGAACGCACATAGGAGACCAGCTAAGTCAAAGACAGATTTTACTTCACAGATAGGCATCAGTAAGATGATTAATTCATTACTCGATAGACAGAAGAGAAAAAAAACACCCAATCGATAACATTTATTTCATTCAAGTCTGTCCCATGTGATATTAAGCAGAGTATCTTCAAATAACATTCACAAAAGTGTACACATTCATGTAAATTTATGAGGATAAACCATCAATACACTCATGAATAATTATAAATCTTTCTTGATGTATAAGCTCAAGGAGGTTCTGGTCATTTGCAAAAAAAGGGGAAAATTCTGCTGCACTGAAATTCAAGTTTATTAATAGTATATGAATGCAAATATAAGCGAGGGGTAGGCAGCAGGGGGTTGTCACTCAGGCACTCATATTGCCTGGGGACCTACAGCAGTTACAAGGACAGCACCCGCCCTCCACCCTACAGCACCCAGGACGAAGCCACAGAAGGTTGCTCAGCTGTGTGGGATCACTCAAACAAGCTGCTACCTCAGTCTGGCCCAGATGAAGCTTTTTTTTTCCTTTTATTTTTACTGTGTTTACTAGGCGCCTATATAAAAGTGGCCTCAGTGAGTTGTTGCTGGGTTTTGGGTTGGAATGAATTCTTCCTGTGTTTGCATGCCAACGACTCCTCAGTGAATCCCCACCAGCCTCAAAGAGAAGGTTTTCTTAATTAAGACTTGCATTATGAGATATTCAACCCCTCATTTCTGTTTTTCTTTGGTTTCTTTCAGTGTCTTTCACAATGAAGAAGATCTATCTTCAATTTTGAAAGATCCTGCTTTACCCTCCCTTATAAGCTTAACAAATTTGCCACATCGACTTTTCTCATTCCAAGCCAGGAAATGCTATAATTGAGGCTATGTCATGATACACTCCAACAATTTCCAGAAATAAAGCCAAAAATGTGACCTTTTAAAGTCATTTTGATGACACATGTAATGGATGCTGTTACTCTGCAGAAAATTTTGTTGAGCTGTTTTCCTTGTACAATACTAAAAGTAGGATCTAAATCCAGGAACGCTCCACCCGTTGAAGTTGTAGCTGT
Organism: Mchenga conophoros; assembly: GCF_057382185.1. Lineage (NCBI taxonomy): Eukaryota > Metazoa > Chordata > Actinopteri > Cichliformes > Cichlidae > Mchenga > Mchenga conophoros. Next base: position 17,486,597 of record NC_140535.1, on the reverse strand, counting down.
TTCTATATGTTGTCACTTTCTGTGGTCCCTGAATTTTGATCACTTTACCGGGCACAACATACAATCTGCAGGCATACATGACAACCACTGCAATAAACCACATGTGCAAGGGCATTACATATGCTAATGTAGACTGTGTTTTTGAATTTTTAAGCTGAAAAGCAGATTCAGTATTGTTGAATGTAAAAACACAGCAATGCAAAAATCCACATCAGAAAAGATCCTCTCAACTAGAGGGGTCGGAAGGTAGATGGAGAGAAAGTGAAGACATAATGGGACCAAGTTTAGCTGCAACCTCATAAACAGAAATGGAGGTCTGCTAGGAATCAAAAGAGTAAAAAAGACTAAGTTCATACTAAAATCACTCATAACCAGAGCCTTCACAGATTTGATGCGGTGCTCAAAAGCAGAAAAAATATACAATATATAGTCTCACATTACATAATCTACCTAATTTCATCAATTACACATTTATTAAAAAGGACTGAAATGAAGCTGAGACAACACAAAGGAGGGAAAAAAGGAATAGCTGAATGCTACTGACAGCAGGCTCACCTGCTCACAATGACAAAGCTAACATAACATGGTAATCTGCAATGCTGCCTACATTCATCACCTTAGCCTGGAGACCTAGTAGTTTAAATTAAACCCAAAGTATTGTTGAGGCTGATAAAACTGCAAATTAAAAAAAAAAAGTACTGAACACACAAACGAGCTAGAAGTAAAATGCAATGAAAGTCACGGTAAATCACAAAAAACTGCAAATGTAAAGCGCAGGCTGGGGGCTAAAAAAGTGAGTACAAATCATCCTCTGGAGACCAAGAATGTGCAATGTAAATGCTCTAACCGTTACCCATCCAAGAATGTTGACCCATATTCAGTTTCTTAAATGTATATTTAGAATGTTTCATTAAAGCCACTTCATTTTACTTAATGCCACGACTTTTACTGAAGCTCTTTAGATAAAAGCAGAGTGAATGTCTCACGAATTTCAGCCCTTGTTATGTGGCCGCGTTTCACTCGACTCATCCTTGAATTTATGGTTAACAGTGGCTCCATTACCTTCCAAAGGTCAAGTTAAATTACTTTGCAATATTTGCAACCAGTGCAGGTTATTTGTGAGGTGAGCGAGTGAGTAATTTGACAAGGGTGTTTATTTTCTTCTCTTGTTTTTTTCTGCTACACCTACTGGGTAGGTGTACTTTAGAGAAGTCCGCAGCTTTTAACAATAAAAATCAAACTCTCTTTAATATATTTCCGTGATCGTTTTCCACTTTGTTTGAAGCATAGATCAAATACTAAATGTTACTGAAAGTGATTTTTTTATGGTTGAAAGACATGAGCGTGACAATACTAAAGCGCAATTTCCTGGACTTTGAATAGCAATAAACTGTGGCAGCTTTGGACATTATGCACTGAATGCCTTTTATGTTGTTTGTCTGACATGTGGTTTAGATTTAAGGACATTTAAAAGCTTTTTGTTAACCACTTCCACCCCCCTCAGTTAGTGGATAGTATCAATTATTTGTATTTTTTCCTTTCAATGGAAGGTTTTCTTTTATCAGAGAGCAATACTTCCGGTGTCCCCCCCTACTTCCAGTCTTTATGCAAACTATAATAGCTGCTGATGACTGTGGCTTCATATTTCCTACACACATAAAAGTGACATTACTTTTTCCATCAATAAAATAAAAGCTAATAAGCAGATCTACACATGCATTTGATGGTCAGATGCTCAAGGGGTTCTCATTTTCCATTTATTAAATGCAACAGTGTGTAAACACTCCCAGCTTCTAATTTGGTGTCATCCAATTATCATCCCCAGAGATACCGTTTTCCTCCCAGCAGTGTGCATGAGACACTTAGGTGAGTCTCTTTCTCTTCACACGCGTTACCTTTTTGTCACTCAGCTTTTGTTTTAAGCCACTGTTTGCTCACTTAACACAGTTCATCCTGTTTGTAACCCAAACGTAATGCAGAGATGATTATTTGGTAAATTGGTAAATGGAACATCCTGGTGTTCTTTCATGCATTTTGTGGGTATCTGTGTTGCTGTTCCAGGCTCTCAGCGCTCCTAGTGGCATCCATATTTTTCCACACTGCATGACAGTGTCCCGACTTCAAATGTATGTCATGTTGCAAACAACACGTTCTCTTCTTCTCCCAGCTTTATGAATCTTACATTTCATCCCTTCTACTTTTTCCTCAGTACTTTTTTTTTTTGGAGGCAGCTTCCTTGGAATGAGTCAATCTTTTATGATGGGCATGCACTCATCTATAGTGGCTTGTGTAACATGAAACTTTAATTACTCATACATGACATCTAGGCCTACTTTTTTTATGATGAGGACACATCATCTACTTTGGCAGGTGGGCTAAGGGAGAGAATCGAGGTATTTCATCAGCAATGAGGGACTGCTTATTTTTATTTTATGTGTTAACAAAAAGTGTCAGGTTTGCAGTGTACGTTTTTGCAGTTGGCTATTGACGGTGATGAATTTTTAAAAAATGCAAGAACTGATGCTGCACTGGTGAGATGGACGCCGTTTAGTTGCTGATTCTGCACCTGCTAAATAAAAGATGAGCTGATAAACAACATGGTTCATATTGAACGTCAGTATTAGACTTATCAGGTGCTTCTCCTATCTAATAACCTCATTTTAGATGGTATTTTATAGCAGCGTGCTTGCTCGTGTTAACATTTAGAGAAAGGGTCATTGGCTGTCTTGTTATATCAAAACTAATATGAGAAAAGTGACACAATTCTCAAATCTATTTTTTGAGTGTACACTGCAGACTACACACTATAGTAGATTTAGAACAATTTACCATTTTAAAATCTTTCATTTTTATGGGTGTTTTTCTTTAAATCTTGAAATGCACTGAATTTTACAATTTACGATAAAATTCTGACAAATGAGCTGGGGATAAAATGACCGGGACATTTCCCATTATTTAAATGGATTTCTTTTTCAGTGTAGATAATCAGCAGCAACAGGCTAACTTCACTTAGTGCAAAGCCTGGAGCAGTAGTTTTATGGAGCCTAGACAGTAGCTGACAGCAAAATAATTTTCTACAGTTTGGTTTCATACCGACTAAGTGCAACATGTCTTTTAGGGGAGCTTTACAGAGAGGTGCTGGAAGGAATATTTTGTTACCTCTGAAAAGAGCCAGGGTAGCCATTTTCCACCTGTTTCCGCACTATGTGGTAAGATAAGTTAGCTGGCTGCTGGCAGGAGTTTCATATTTACTGTAAAGACATGAGAGTGCTATCAATCTTCTCATCTCACTCTCAGCAAGAAAGCAAATAGGCAAAGCATTTCCAAAAGCACGGAATTCTTTTTTTAATGTAGCTGCATTTGGACTTTGGTATGCATTCTGTTAAATGAAAAATGTTTTAAAGAAAAAAAAAATGCTTGTAGTCCTCAAACAGACACATCGTCAAATATGTCTTTCTGAATTTTCTACCAGCCTAAGGTATCACATTTGTGCCTTTTCAAGCTAGAAGCGTTTGCTATTGAGATTTTATGTGTGCTTTGCTTTTCTTGTATTTGTGGAATGCTTTTTTAGCTCAGCTGCAAGCTTGAGCGGTACAATCACCGCCCTCATCAACATCTGCATCCGCACGACCGTCACCCTTGCCATTAGGCATATACTCCTCATCATCAACAAGGCCGTCATTATCCTCATCTTCATCAACCACTTGATCCTCTTCTTGACCGTTAACTCATATCTCTGCGTCAGCTGTTATCCCCCTGATTTATATGTTGCATAATTCAAAGAGATGTATAAACGTTCCAGTATTTTCAGTGCTAAAAACGAGATGTTTGTGGCTGCTGTTCACACTGTGCGCTGCGCCGGTTGCTTTTATCAGACATGAAAGCAACCTTTTGAAAATATTGATTTTAATTGTAAATATTCCACAGAAACAATCAAGCCACTTTCGTAGCATTTACGGTCGTAGTCATGCTGTTGCTTTGCCCTTATTTTTCTTCACAATCTGCCAATTTGTCTTGCTGGGAAAGCTCTTAGAGACACAGGCCTGAAGAGAAAAAACTGTGTTTTTACTGCACCTTTAGATTTAAGTGTGATAAATATGAGCAGATATGGGCCTTTGGCTTGAACAACACTCAGGCAGAACAACCAATTTAAGGTATCTATCTACCTGCTGCAACACTATGTAGGCCATACATACTGGGTGCGTGTCAGCCAAGCATTAGTTTCCCCTTGTCTCAGTAGAACAGGGCCTGTAACAGATGACATTTTCACAAACCAGCAAGCCAGGTAATTAGGTAACTAACTACGTAACACTAGCTACAAGCATAAACATGGTACTCTTCACAGTACCCTCATTAAGCAAATGTAAATGTACTGTAGGCGTAGTAGGGATAAAATCCATGCACATCTGCTTGCTACACTGCTGTAACTGTAATGCCATTTGAAATGCTTTCCTCTGAGATGCAATTTGCTTGGGTTCCCACAGCAAAAAAAATGTGATTTAAATGACAAGACGGCAGGCATCTTCCAGCTTATTCGCTTACATGCAGCAAATGAGCCTGCATCACTGTCTCTGTCCAACCAAGCGGGATCAGAGCAACACCTTCATCGCACACTTAGGTGGAGGTTGGGTCGTGGCTATGAGAAGCTCAGCTCAGGCAAGACTCACTAACATCATTAGACAGATTTTTGTCCTGACATATCTTCTGTCAACATTCAGTTCTTCTACTTATATTTCAGTTTTCAGGGGAAAAAAAGAAATTACATACAAGATTGTTTCAGAAGAGAACCATTTGTCTGAAGCTTTATTTTATAAAAAAGATTCCAATTTTCTGCTCGCCACCCACTCCACTCAGTTTGAGCATACAATGACATGACTGATGTGTGTGGACGAGCAAAGAATGGCGTAGAGCGCCATTTAGTCAGACGCTGTCAATCTCACACAGGTAAGCTACAGTACAAATGAGTGGGAAAATCTTTCAGTTTATTCTGATGGATGTTTTTGATATTCCTGTGATAGTTTAATCTTTCACTGTTCAGGCATTTTAGAAAAATGGCTCATGTCTGAATGGTTGTTGAGAGCAAATTCAGCCCCATGTTAAAATAATGTGAGGGTGTGCATTAGTGAGGATGTGTTTGGATATCTGTGAACTATATAATTTATTTTACCCCATTTTACTAGAGATACACCAATCCACCAGCTAGGGACCAGAATCAGATGACTGGCTGGCCAGTCAACTTCGTGTATGTCACCTTTAATGCATGTGCAACACGAATGCAGACAAATAGTTGCAGCACACTCATAGCCCACATGCTAACATGTTACTGGCTAGAAAGCGCCCAACTGTGAGTTAAGGCACATGGGGGACCATCATGAAAAACTCCTTTACCTAATTGCACACTTAAATAACACTCACCAAGCTGAAATGGACATTTTAAAGATACTAAAAAAGCTAGCTAGGTCTGAGCTAGCTAGCTAGAGTTACCACATGCCACTAGGCTTGGTATAAGCAAAGGATCAACCCTGTTATAAGGAAAGATGATAGGAAAAGATAAGTGTTGATGTTCTGGGGAAGTTATAAACATATTGGAAAATAATACGAGTAACTGATGCTTGTTTTGTTATCTTATAAAAATCTATTGCAACTGCTTTTGTTTTATGGGGGAAAATGTTTCAGGTAAAGATGGGTGTACAGCAATTAATGACTTGTACCTCTTACCAGTAGCAGAGCACTTAATTTTCAGTCAGAGCAGTATGGGGGAAACTGTTTTATCATTTGTTTTATTAACAAAAAATATTGAATAATGAAAAAATATGATTTTGCTTGGTTTTGCTGGTAGCTATAGTACTCAGAAAGAAATCGGCAGTGCCAAAAATCTGCAGGTCCCACTTAAAAACAATTGACATCAACCAAGACAATTGCAGTTAATGCATCTCTACATTTCACTCTTCTGAATAGTACTAGCTGTTCACACAATCACAAGGTAAGTTGTAGCCTACTAATACTAATACTATACAAGCACTGATAATAAAGGGCAGCATCATGAATTTGTATATAAAGTTAATTAAATGATTGCCTTGTTGATTAACATTTTCACATGCAAAAAAATCAAATCCAATCAAAATACTGAAAGCGTTCCATCGGTTTTCACCAGTGTGCTGTAGCTCATACAGGGCTAACAAAGGATAACATCTCATTGGGAGATACCAGAGGTTTCTAAAAAGCTGAACTTTAATTCAATCTGCACAAAAATACACTGATCCAAAAGCAGTGAAGATAAAATACACTGTCAGTGAGCTAACAGATACAGTGCCGATATCAAAGATCATTGAAGTCCTTACTGTGCAACTTTATGAATTCCCCCATCTTTCAGAGTGCCTCTTCAAGACTCTGGATATGCAAATACTCTTAAACACAACCCTCATGAAAGCAACCCCAGAGATCTTTATTATAAATGACGGACCTTCCCTCTCAACTCTCAAGGAAGAATTAATTTGCCGTTGAGATTCGGTCCTCTAGTAGAGCACTGTGTAGCAATGTAGGTTCTGTAACTTAGCTCCTCATAAAGACGCTTCCTAAAATATATGCACAAAAAATTTAATGAGACAGCAAAGGCCCTCCTGTGCTTCAGTGACATTACCAGGAGCCATCATTCAGCACTGTACTTGCTTGTGGAGCTCACCCATTTATACAGCATACTACTAATGATGAAAATGTTTGCCCTTGAAATCTCAGTTAATAAGCAGCTATGCTATGACATCCATGATTAGATCATCCAGTGCTGTCACATCTCATCCTGAGAATGATGCCACCAGACAAAATGGAGAGTGGGAGCAAGAAAAGATCCTATTCACTGATTCTTTCCTTCACACACAAGACACAGACACACACACACACACTCCTCTCTCCTCTTCACCAGCAATGCAACAGAACAACCTGGGTTAATCTTGGGTAACAGCTTCTTGGCCAGGATCAGAAAGCTCCACTAAAACCCAATGAATGTTGACACTGATACAGCATGGAGCCTCCTCATACAGGTAGGACGCAAGAGACAAACTCCTTTATAGAAGCAGCCGCTTCAGTCAAGGATAAGATTGATTTTGCAATGCAGCATTAGATGAGATTTCCGATGCATACTATAACAAATTAGCATGAATCTGTTCCCCATGAGAGACGCCCGAAGACACAGATTGAATTGAAATAAATGACTGTCCCAGTGTTTACCACACCATCCCCGACGCTGCAGTCCGCTGGTCATCTGAGTGTGACAGGCCTGGTTCAGGCACAGCAGAGATCAGCGTGATGGATGGACAGTCAGGCAGCTGATCAATTGCCTCCACATAAATCTGTCATCCACCTTAATGTGAGATGATAAGGAAGGAGAAACGAAAGCTTGCAAGACTTTGCTCTTTTAACCCCAAGTGTTACAATGCAATTTACTATGGCTGGCCAGGTTTCCTGCTCTTATTTTTCCCCATACATAAGCTTCCTTTCATCGTGAGTGCTCACATTCCTTCTAAGCCAGAGTCCTGTGGATATTAGCTTGAAAAGATTAATGCCTTTGCTGGTGAGAGTAATGTCTGGTATGAAAGAGAAAGATTCATTGAGCAATCTGAAACTAAGACAGTATAAGACCTCCGTAGCCCCGTCAGACATCTCTGGCAACAGATCTGATGCAAGTTCAATCAAAACATTTCAGTTTGCCTTACTGTAGCATCCCCCACTGACCCAAACCCCCCACCCACCCCCTTTTTTTCAGTTCCAACATTATGGGCTGACTCACTGATGAAGATAATGTGTATTACTGTACCAGACTGACAGTCAGCCAAGGTGAATGTCTGACCTTCCACATGTCATCACTGTTTTAGTGGAAGAAACAGGCTTCTGCGCACACTTATTTAAAGATGGCACTGATGTACTGTAAAAGAAGCTAACCCAGTGCTCTCATGAATAATGCATTGGATCCAGTCTGTTGTTGGACCTTTGATTTATTTTTTTCTTTGACATTCATTACTAAAGCATTTAGGAATGCAAAACCAGATATGAGGCTCGCCAAAGTAAAAGATCACACAAGTTTAGAATATATCAATATGCAGAAATGTGATGATATTCTAGGAATTACTGGCTCTTTTTAATAAATAAAGATCCACAGTTTGGGGACACTGAACTGTAAATATTTCAGAATTAGGAAAACAAAGACACCTCTAATAATATTACGGTGTGCCTGCTAAGTTGCCAAACAATGGGTTAGATAGAAAATGCAGATTTGAAATGATACAGTAACTGGAGCACAGAGAGTAGTTTCTGTTCTTTGCTCCGGATTTCAGCAGGATCTTGTTGCATTGCTGTTTTCTGAGCACCGTAACTGCATAATGTACTGACAGGGTGATATTGTGTTTTATATCTCAAAGGGCACTGATTATGCTGCCTGGGCACATTTTGGGTAACAGTGCAGTTCCCTTTTCTCATGTTGTCACACGGTAGCAACGATGGACGAGCTGAAATAAATTTGCAATGTATTGCAACACTCCTGAACATGCAGAAGACACCTGAATGGAGCAGAATAACAATCCTGCTTTCTTCACCTACTGGCTCATGTATCCCAAGTTTAACAGTAAATGCTTATTATAAATATCACCTTTAGGGGTTTTTTTTATATGCACTCCAAGAACTCATTATTCTTTATGCTATTTTCATTTGGAATTACTACGGTGCCATGCAAAGTTAAACTGTGAGATTATGAACACTTACTTCGCTTCTGTTTTCCTCTGCTATTACTGCAATACAATAGCCTCTTAATCAAGGCCAGAGGCTGATTGGAGACTGTGGTGTCAACCTTAGGAGCCCATTAATTACAAAAAAAAGTTGTGTGCACCATAGAGTGGTGGTGGAGGGAATGGGGGTGGGGGTGGGGGGTAGGGGTGAGTACTGTTGTACAGGAGCATCGTCTTTTATGCAGCAGAAAATGTACCAATACTCCTGAAACAAAGTGTCAAAATGTGCCGCTAGTTCCAGAGACTGTCTAGACTTCATAACTGATAACATCACAAGTTTGAGGTTTCCTCATTCTTCTCCCCGCGCTGTTATTCCACCCCCCCAAAACAGCACATAAGCATTTTACATTTCGTTATTTGTTGCACAGCCAAAAAAAAAAAAAAAAAAAAAACTAATTTCAGTCTCACAGCATTTCATTAATGAGAACTAACGGAAAGAAATACCTAGCAAATGTCATTCCTTCTTCATAATGGCTGCACCGTCGTGCTAAAATATGATCTGGTGCAATTTTTTTGTCATGCACATATTTAATGAATTACAGCTGAGCTTTTCAGAAAACATTTCTGTCACGACGCCTCCCAGTATGACAGGCCCTGGTGTACCAACCTTTGCTGATTCCTGAGTAGCATTCTGCTTACAGAAAATTACAGACCACCTTCCGCTCCATTCCACCTACTGTACCACCTGCGGTGAAAATAACGGGCAATTTCACTGTCAATTATTTCACAGATATATAACAAGACCAATCAAGCTTTCTAAATCAGTTGCCGCCACATATGAAGATTATTATTTTACTTTTCAAAATTTCAGTATCCATATCTGGACTAATACTGTCTTACAGCCTTACAGCTACCCTTTAAAACAAGTGGCACAATGACCCAGATTGCAACTTAACCAACAGCGCTGCTGGTTTCCCAACTCTGACTATAGGACTGCTGGCTGTATGACTTGTATTGTGCGTAGGATTTCAGTTGTTTAAGTATTTTGTTTCAGTCATTTGAGCAAAGTTCATTAAATATAATGTGCAAATAATGAAATAACCCCAACTCCCCAAAGGTGTAGCGAGACAAAGATCTCAACTGTGACCTTTTTTTGTCTTCACTATCCAGGGACATAATCCCTGTTTGGCTGCGCAGCTGGCATGCAACTGAGTCACGCGTCAGCCCTGATTAGAAGCAGCAGTGGTCCGCGGGCCCCGTTCCTCTGCCAGAGCCAGAAGTGGAAAAGGCCAGGGCCACCACTTTCAGTCTGTGGATGTGACCTTGATGGGGTATGATAGAGAGGAAGCGACACGATTCGCAATGCCGCACAATATCTGTAAACTTCCACTTCCCCAGTATGCACGCTGAAGCTATTGAGCTGTGACACACGCACACACACCATGTCAACTCTGCCCTGTTGTTATTTCAAGCAGTCTCCTCCTTCACGTCACCCAGTCATCCATCTCTCTTTGCATATTGGCTGGTGCTTTAGGCACGACATCTTAATTCTAAATTTCCTTTTCATACTTAGCAGGCACCATGCTAATGTAAAAAATTCAAATAAGTGCAGCTTTAACAGATAATGGCTCAAATACATTCCAGCATTAAGCTTAATGTGAAGTAATGTGGATGCAGCTTAATACTATTAACAGCTATAAAATAATTTCTGATATTATTTTCAATTGAATTAATACTGGTTGTATTATGTGGGTAACAGCAGCTGTGACGTCAATTAAAAAAAAAACAACAAAAAAAAACTAACTCTCTGTCCAAACCCTTAAGTCTCACTGGAAGCAGCAATGGAGACAGATGTCTTGTGAGCCAGATTATAGCAACAAGAGTTGGGAAAAGATGACACCGAAGGCATAAAAAATACTAAATGATGAGCAAAATATTGCCAGTGGCATACTCTGTGTCAAAACAGAGCTGATAACTTATAAAAATAAACACAGGAAATTTGCTGCAAGCTGCACATACAAAAGATGAAAAAGGGAAATTAAAATAGAAAACAAAAAGGCAAGACTGTGACACACCCTGCTGTTGCAATGCTGCCTGGAAATATTATCATAAAAAAATACCCAACACACACACACTATATACACAAAAAGTCATGCTCTGCATTGCATAAGTCCATTGTTCAGGTTTGGAGCATTGCAAGCCTTGGTTGTTGTCAACACAGCTCTCATTTAAGAAAACCAAGTGCCTTACTAAAGAATAACATAGCATTTAAATGAGTCTGTCAGCCAAAGCAGCAGGGATTTAAGAGTGTTGATGAGAAAATGTGCAATCTGAGATGCAACACTTGTGCGCTGTCCACAACAGAGGTGCTAAAAGATTGCATGCAACGATAGTCAAGCACAGGTGGTTACTTACTTTAAGTGAAAAGCATTTTTCATGCAGCTACCTGAGTTGTAAATACCTAGATTTTAGAGAACCAAGTAACAAAATGGATTGGATTACAGGTGGAGTAGAATTTGCAAAGCAAATTGGTTTCCAGGGTGAAGGGAGGGCAGCAGCACTCCTGTGAAATGTGCAGCAGCAGCATAGCTCAGAATCTTGGGCACCTCCCCTCTTTTTTTTTGATAAATTAATCTAATTACTGGGGCTAATATCCAGCTGTGACCTAGACTCGTTACCATTTTAAGCGACAGCACTGAAGACACTCAAAAAAAAGAAAAAAAGAAAGATGATGTAATTAAACTGAATTACAAGACTAAGAATCTGAACTACACCAATTTACGCAATCCAGTGAACAATAGCAGATGATTAACTAGTGTCTGTTTCTGTTCATTCACATTCATCCAAGTAATAGATGCAGCGTGGTATGTTAGTGGTGATGATTTGCTGTCAATTGTGTAAAGGGGAGGAAAAAATAAATACATTTTTGAAAACAAGCTCCAAATTGAACCACAGCACCTCATCAGCGGCCAACGCTTCTTAATTGGTGCTACATAACCTGCTGCGTGGAAGCTGCAGATTCCTGTGGGAGCATAAATAGGCCTAGTGGGCTACAGGTTTGAGCAACTACTCTCATCACACAAATATATATATCAAAAACATATCAATAATCATAATTTCCAGTGCACAACTTTCTCAGGTTTTAAAGATAATATTAAAGTGAAGCTGCTGAGGATGCAAAGGATGTGACAACTGTTTTACTCCACTGTTCCCTCCCTCTCTCTCTCTCCCTCTCTGTGTCTGCCTGTCTCTCCTTCTCCTATCTTTAAACTGGCCAGTCCTCTGGCACAGAACATGAAATCCCTCTCAATAATAAATAGGCTACCTCGAGCATTTCGGAGACAAGGGCCCTGCGTGCTGCATGACTCAAAGACCACCTTAACTTCACTTTTTTATATAAAAAATTAATACCTAGCCATCCCGGCATGTGGCATCTGACGAAATGAAACAATGGCTTGTGCGTGTGTGTGTGCGTGTGTGTGTGTGTTGTGCAGCCTGTATTCAAAGGAAAAGCCCCCGCTGTATGTGCTGTAGCCTAACCACAGGGCATGTCTGCCGGCACGCAATTAAGCGACCTCAACCGCAACCGTGTTGAATTTGGAAACCATACCTCTCCTCCACCCTCCCTCAACTGACTGTAAACACGGATACAAAAAAGCAAAGCGTTAGAGAGAGAAGGGAAAAGGCGGCTTGGTTTTTAAATGTGATTATCTCTCGTTGCTTTAAGTGAAATCTCCAAAAGAAACCTCAGGAGAAGTGTCCATAATTGGTGAGCAGCAGCCTATCGCCCCCCCCACAAGAATTGAAATGCAAACAATTCTGGACCACTGACATTGAAAAACAAAATAAAAATAATAAAAATAAAAACACACAGACACTGATACAGCGAGGCTTATCTTGTAGCTTTCTACTGCAGCACGCTTTAAAGCCAATTATCGCCGTCCATAAGGTCGTTTCTGTGTAGGAGGTGTGCGGTGTCATTTAGCCTACCTGTGCATCATCCAGCGATCCGACACATGGATACAGGGAGGGTTTGATTATTCCAGCCAGGCAAAAGACAGGGAGAGAGAAGAGAGGATGAGGAAGAGGAGGAGGGGGGAAAGGGGGAAAAAAAATCCTAAATTGAGCAGAGATGAATGCGGCAGATGAATAAGCGACCTCTGTCTTCAGAAAGGATATTCTTATCTTCAAATGTTGCTGTGTAGATGGAGGCAGGCGGGCAGGGAAGCCCAGAGCTTCTCTGTACAAACAAAGATGCTTTCTCTCCTCCGCCGCACCGAGGGCAGCAGCAGCAGCAGCAGCGGCAGCAGAGCCGTCATTCCCCCGACACTTGATGGTAATAGTTTGGTAGGTAGCTTATATGGGTTGAGGGCGCGGTCAGCTGCTGTTGACCAATCCCGCTTCCCATCAAACTATAACAGCAGCGTTGCCATGGAGGATTAAACGGCGTTTAACCACAGAAATGTAACCTGCAATATTTAAGCAGGTAAACTGGAATTTCCATCACGAGTATCATATTAAGTGGGATATCTCAACATAGGAGTGCCATCCTATTTTTAAGGAGGCGGTTCAAATGTTCAACCAGATCCTGCCTTAGGTCTCTTCGTGTTGCCAGAGTGTCCTTGAGCAAGACAGATGATCGGATTGTGGTCACCCCCCCCCCCCCCCCCCCCCTCCGCCCCCACATCACCACTAAAACTAGTCCCCTTGCTCCATTCTAGGGTCCACAGCTCCATGTGTGCCTTAATGAGCAGCTTACTCATCCAGTTGCCATCTTTGTTTGACATCATGTAACAAAACACACCGTGGTGTCATTCCTACATTAGCAGCCTCCCTCCACGTTCACCTCCCCCCCACCAACTATTTAAAGCACGAAAACTTCCATGGCTCTGAGGGAAAGTTTTTTGTTTTTGTTTTTTATAAAAAAGACTGTCCAAAGTTAACAGTGACACCAGTGTGCAGGCTGGGGTGTAATATTTCAAGCTGCTATCATCCCTGTAAGTGAGCGAGTATGGATGTGAGCTTTATTTACACTGTAATTCTTAGTTCTGCTCAAATCACATTAAATTAATGGCAGGAAAGAGAAGAAAGAGCAGGAAAAGTAAAAAAAAAAAGTTTTAACTTTTGAAGTTGATTTTTGTGTAAAATGATATGAAAAAGGTAGTAGAGTACATTTAATGCACAAAAGCAAGTCAGCTTGCTTTATATAAGGAACACAGACACACAGACACACACAAGCAGACAACACAGAGATAAACTGCAAAGACTTCACACAGGGTTATATAAGTCTTCTGGTGGAGAAAATCAAAATTTAACCTCATTATGTTGGAGTGAGCTGTACATTTTCTGGATGATACTTCAAGTTCCTTTGTTTAATCATGCTGCTTTTCCATGCTGGAATTGGATTCAGAGAAACTGAGGACATTTGGATTTGTGCAGAAAGAAAAAAGTGAGGTCACGTATCAGTTTTCTATAACTGCTGATTCTGTATTCACTATCCTACATCAGGTCTATGCAGCATGCTGTGAAGTGTAGAATATTTGACTTATTGGTGATGGTTGACTCACCCATTTAAAACTCTAAAAGCCTGTTAAGGTGAGCCGGTATGGGACTAAGCCTTCCTTGTGAGACAGATAAAATCAAAGCAATCTTGAGTCTGAGGATGACAAATGAATAATGAATGTGCTGAAATGTTTTTACCTGTGAAACAATTCAGTCCAACTGAGTAAAAACGGGGTTGAATATTTTTACGGTCACATTTGCTGCTAAAATCAACAATATAGCAACGTTCATGATTTAACACAGAGGGAAATTCAGCAATGCATACATACATATATATAGCCATGTTATGTCCTTATTATTCACTAGCTTGTACACCTTTAGCAGCAAGAACTTTGAGAACTTGAGATAATGGTTTTTGTATGAGTTTATCAGTCTCTCACATCATTGTGGAGGGATTTTGGCCCACTTTTCTTTACAGCATTGCTTTATTGCATTGAGGTTTGCAGGGTTTTCTTTATGAACAGCTCTCCCGAGGACCAGAGCACGTTAGTCGGGTAGAGGTCTGGACTTTGACTCGGCCATTTCGACACCTTGATTCTTTTCTTTTTCAGACATTCTGTTGTAGATTTGCAGCCGTGGGATCGATTGCACAGATGGATACTGTGGTATACGAAAGAGTTCATGGTCAACTTAATGACATCAAGCTGCCCATGGTCCTGTGTCTGCAAAACAAGTCTAAATCACATTTTTTCATAAGTCTTGTGGTTTCTTCAGATGCAACTTTGCAAACCTAAGTCATGCTAATGCTGCCATGTTTGTTTCAGAGAGAAGACGTTTTCTCCTGGCAGCACTTCCAAGCAAGTCATATTTGGTTGGTTTTTTTTGCAGTTTCTCTGAACATTATTCAGTCTAACCTTGAGGTTAATTTGCTGGGCGGCCCAATCCTGGGAAGATTGGCAACTGTCTTGAATGTTTTCCATGTGTGAAAAATCTTTTTTTCATACTGTAGATTGATGAATTTAAAGTTGTTTGGAAATTCTCTTATAACCCTTCCTAGAATTCTGGACAGCAACAACTAATTCCCTTCTTGGCATCGTGTTAACAAACACCTGAATACTCCAGACCAAAAATCTGCCTCAATATATATATATATATATATATATATATATATATATATATATATATATATATATATATATATATATATATATATATATATATATATATCCCCAAAAAACTAATGGAAATGTTAATGAAAGTAGTATGGACTTCAACAAATGCAACTAAATCTGAATTGAAAGTGTGTCCACTTGTCACCACAACTCATCTGCCTGCCAGTCACATAGTAAAGATGGTGCACTGCAGTCCAAACAATGTCCTCATCAGACGTCTAATTATTTCAAACCCGTATTTAAAAGGCAAAGTTCACTTGCTTTTTGGAGGTGAAATGTCTGCAGATCACTTGCTGATTTTGCATGTACATGGCACAGCAGCTGACAAAAACATCCCCTTCTTGTCATCATCTTATCTTACCTTTAACATCTCTCCTCAGCTTTTTGGACCCTGGATATGCCTCCCCCCCCCCCCCCCCCTTTCTTTGAGCACTGCAGGGACTTTTCTTGGCAGTTATAATATATGCTTTGAGTTGCTACTGTGAGTTTAATGGCAAGGCTGAAGACATGTTGCTTCTACAGCAGGAAATATAGAAGGTCTTATTTTCTTTATTACACTAAATCTTATTTCTGTGTTATCATTACGCTTTTATCCCCCCTTCCCCTGTTTTTGGGATATAATCAGCATCTGACCAATAGAAACCTTTATTGTGAATGTCTGTGGTATTTTAGTCTGCACAACACCTTACCAGACAGCAGTGTATATTTTAGTGACCAGTCAACGGCAATTATTGATTTTTGTTCTGGTCTAAGGCAGAGTGAAGCTCTGCGGCCTCGATGAGGAAATGGAGGTGCACATCTCTTGTGCAAAGAGCAACAACTGCAATAAAATATTGAACAACTTTCATAGGAGAAAGTCCTGAGGGTTTAAGAAAAGTATGCATATTACTGAACTTGCTTTATGGGATTCAGCTGCAAAAGTTTATTTATTTATTTACATGTATTTTATTTGAAGAATGTTCATTCACCAGTGCAAAACATTCCTGTGGCTTGTGCCGTCCTTGTGATAGAGTCTGGAGCAGTTCAAATAAGCAGTAAATACTCAAAACAAGCCAGACACTCTACCATCATAAAAAGTGTGGGGCAAGTACAGTTAACAAGGATTCCTAGCAGGTAGTAAAGTAGCCAACCAATTAAAAGCTGCAGAGTATCTTAACTGCTTTGCAATAGTGCGTAATAGTCATTATGGATTAGAAGACATACTAATACATAATGAGCCATTATGCTGAATTAGTGCAGCAGGTCAAATTTGAAGTAATACCAATGTATAGCAGTATTCCTATTATCATAATGTTTGAACAACAGTATTATTACCAACTCGGCTCATTGCTTTGGAATTGTTATGGGATAATATGACACAGCAGATACAAAGACAGGAAATCAATAGGCCTTTTCACAGAGGACATTTTGACATGTCACAGTTGGAAAATTACAGGTGTGAATGATATAATTAATGATGGTTGAATTCTGTTTGGCAGCTTCATTTTCAGGGTCCTGGTGTGCTGGCACTTTGACTCACTGTTCAAGGCTTTATCAATTTATCAAAATCTGGACTTCCATGCCAAGAACAAAAACAGCTTATTTTATTTTATTTATTTATTTTTAGGTATTGAACAAGTAAAAAAAAAAATTGTTATTAGATATAATATTATTTAGAATTATGAATTCCTAATGTTGCTGAAATATTTTGGGGGAATTTGTACAATTAATTTCTGCATAACAATGTGTGATTGTTGTCAAAACCAACAAAGACAACGACAGTTCTAAAAAAAGATTTGAGAGGAAAAACTATACTCTAGAAATGGTGGAGACCATACTTATGTCAGTAACAATGCCCAAGATCAAGTTGACTGATTATATGGTGTCAAAACTGTAACTACAAGCTTCTACGTTCTTTCAGGCTGATAGCTATGCCAGCAAGTCAACTGTGTGTACCCAAGTGGGTCACAGTGGGACACACTAGGCTGCTATGCTAGTTAACCAGCATTAAATGTCAAAGTAAATTCAATTGAATTACATTTTATTTATATAATGCCTATCACAACAGCAAGGTGCTTTATATTGCAAGGTAAAGACCCTACAATGATAGAGAGATAACCACAACAATCAAACGACCTTTTAGCAAGCACTTGGTGACAGTGGGAAGGAAAACGCAGAATCAGGCTCAGTGAGGGGCAGCCATCTGAGGGCAAAAGAAATAATAACAGGAATAACAAAATAAATAATGACAATTCAAGTGGAAGTTACATTAATTAATCGTCTCTCCCAAAATTTAAGGCTAGGCTGTGGCTCAGGTAGTGGAGTGGGTTGTATGCTATTTGCAAGGTTGGTGGGTCGATCCCTAATTCCTTGAGCTGAAGTATCCTCAGGCAAAAAGTTGCCCTTTATGCTCCTTTTTGATCAACAAACTGATACTGCATCCCCGATGTGTGCGTGTGGGTGAATGAATGTTGTAAAGCACTTAGGCATGAATAAAAGTGCGTGACTGGGTGAATGAGACTTGTAGTAGGAAGTCCTTTAAGTGCTCAACTGAGTAGAAAAGTGCTATATAAGTACCCGCGTGTTTACCATCTTCTTTCTTTTTCGCACTCCCAACTCTTCTTTATTTCCACTGAGTGGCTTTTGTTGTTGTTATTAGGTGTGTTTAAACAGAATCATGCACGCCACTTGCAAAGAGAGCGAGTGGAGTAAGATGGAGCCCCTTTAGGGAAATCAGGTCTTACGTGATATCATTCCACACTTTGCACATTGCAGCTTCAGTAGTTTAAAGTTTGTCAGCCCTTGGGGGCACCCCACTGGCCTGGGACCCCCAAGCAGTTGTCTGCCTTGCCTGGTGGCAAGCAACACTTCTGATTATTCTACATGATCAAACATTCGCTCAGTTTGAGAAAGGGTGGAGCTTTACCGAAATATACGTGACCAGGGTGCCAAGTGGAGTTCCTGCCAGGTGACTGAAGGCGCTGTCTGTCAGGTAGCGTGTACATGCTCGCACATTCCCGGTAAAGAAGTTCAGAGATAAGGATTAATAACAAAACGTCTGGGTGTGAATCATGAGTGGGATTTTTCTAAAATCAACTTAATAAATTTTGATGCCGTTTGATAGCTTCATGAAACTCGATGAGGAAACTGAACCAGTCCTTCATTCATCAGTCAGCACTTTTCTATGTGTTGTGTCGAATATATATTTAATGGGCTGATATTGCTCACTCCTCATAACAGGTGCAGTTGCTGGTACTGCCAGGTCCCCTCTGCACTCACACTCACTCCACTGTGACATTTCCGGATTTACCACCAGATGACACTATTCCTTCCTTTCCGTCCCGACGTCATGTTGACAAGTTCACGGATAAACAAGGATGGGGAGCGGGAGAGAAGAAAAAAAAAAGCATTTCACCTGAGTAAAACACTCAGCAACTTAATGTCCCCTATGAACCCGTTCTCTTGTGATTCATTGCCAGCAGTGCAAATCAGATGATTGGTGTTCCATTTTAACGGTGCACAACAGATATGCTCAGTGTGTATGCAATTAAACGTCTTTTCAGCCATCTGAGATAAAACTGCATTTCACACACGCACACATGCACACACACAAGCCCAAGTACTTATCTTGTCTGGCACTATTAGAAATCATTGCAGGAAGACTGGAGATAAACGATGTATGAAAATTAATTGAGCAAGTTCAGATTTTACAGTTTAACAGAACATATTTGAAACTACGTAACTTAATTAAAGTTAATGCATTATAATAACAAAACACCAAGGCCTTCTAGGGATTGCTGGTTTGCAGTCTTGTGTGTGAAAAGCAATGTGCGCCAAGCAGTAGGTGTTGTCCTTAATTTTCGGTGAGATGTAAACAAAGATGCTCACTCTCACCAGGAAAAGAAGAGGAAACAGACTCAGTTCAACAGCCTGGATGTCAGTCTTTGAATGGAGCAAGAGCGTGAATAACGGAGAACTGCAGCCACATCAACATCAGGTTTTAAATTTAAACTTTTCAGGTGTTTGACTGCTGATTTGGGTGGCGGGAGTGTTGAATGCAGACAAGTGCAAAAACCATTCAAACAAACCCCAGAAAAAAGTAAACATTTTAACTGGAACATTGCAATGCCCCCTGCTACCCATTAATCATTCATTTTCTCATATCTGTGCGCTGAACTAATGCAGTCTCTGGTGAACTCGCCCATGCAAATCTTTAATACGAGATTCTGATAAATCTCGTATTAAAGGTTTGTGAAAATGAAAATGTTTTTTATTTTGCTTAAAAGGGGAGGAAGTCAGGCAAATATAGGAATATAAGAAAAATGAAAGGGGGAAAAAAGGCATCTGTGTAAAATCTCGAATGTAAAAAGTTGCAGAGAAACACAAAGGCGCAAGACAGAGATTGCAACTGAAAATGTGGCACATCATTTCGTGTGAAAGCTTTCAGGCAATTTATAACCGTGCAAAGAGAGGTTTTCTCTCATTGTCAGCTTAGACTTTTGAAAAATAAGGTGAGAAAACAAAAATCCCCAGGAGTTATTCTAAGCCAAAAAAAGAGACAGACTTAACCCGCGAACAGTGTTCATAAAACATCATTAGAAATGTGCTTTAAGAAATCAGTTCACATCAATAGGTAAACTCTAAATGAGACATATTTTAATATTGCCGTTGCTGATTCCAATTTGCAGAAGTCAGTGTTGCTCTCAGCAGCAGCAGCAGTTACTGTCCATTAGCTGCTTTACTTTAATGTCTGTCAAACATCATGGGCACTTTAATAACTGAGGTTACTCCTGGCCAATCAGAGCCTTCATTAAAATCACAGTTAATATTTCCAGTGGAATAAAAATTTAAATGTAAGCTAATTAAATGTTCACATGCCCGATTATTACTTGATGGAGAGATCGTAAATAAGAGCAGAAAGAAGAGTTTATTTATTTATTTATTTTTTAAAAATGCTCACCTTTTGCTGGCACACTTTCTGCAGAATCTGTGTAAAGCAATTGTATTTGTTGTTGAAAATTTGGGCTCTCATCAAAAAGTCAATGCATTCATTGAGTTTAGTCTTGAAATGCTTGATGTACCATTTGACAGAAAAGCCAGTAGACATGCAAGAACATAGTTTGCACATCATTGTGGATAAATCAGGGGCACGCCAGCTTCAATCTGTCATCTGCTATGTGATGTTCTGGGGTCATTTGGCATATAGGAAGATTAAATAGGAAACAGCAAATGTAGACAGCTGTATGTGCTTGTGTGTGCGTGTGTGTTCTAAGAATTCTTCAGTTGATGCACAAACGACCATGAAGCACTGCCAAGCAGCTCAACTACCACCTGCAACTTGATTTCTATTTAGCTGCTGTCTAACTGCTGTTGTGCTTGACAGCAACAACAACACCTTTTTCTTTCTTTCTCTCCACATCTAGTCCAATCAGGCGACAGAGTGGGGAATGGTAAGAAAGACAAGATAATTTAATTTTATTCCCAATACTTTTCCTGTCAACATTCATTCAATGTGCAGCACAATCTGGCACAAGTAGACACTGAAATAAGAGTCACTCTTTCACTAAACAATTTTAGTCCAAAAGCAGAACCCGTCTTTTAACAAGATGATGATAATCACATGGCACCGCATCCCGCTGAGAACAAGCTTTGCAAACACTGCTTTCCCCTCTTAAACTCGACTCCAGCTACTAGTAATATAGCAGTGTAGTCTACTGGCTCTTGCTGACATTAACAGGATACGCCTTTCAAATATCATGGCCTTTGGGACTGGGTCAGGGTTGCTATTTATAGAAGGTCAAGACTTTATGATAGCTTGGCGAGCTGGAGTGATAACTGAAAATAGAGTGGGTTTTAGTTGCTTCACTGCAGCTGATTTTGTGTCTGTTATTGCTTCAGGCTTTGAACAGATGTGACCTACACATACATGCACTGGATTACTGGTTTGTGCTGATAACTGATAATGCAGCTATGTACAGTAGGAGTGAAATGACAGAGTAGAGAGACAATTTTAAACTTTGCAGTAGAGGTTTTTTGGATTGTCAGAGACATACTGCAAGTACCCTGTAACTGCCCTGTACTGCAGTGGCTGACAAATAGTGTCACCCTACAGTGTGATTATTAGCACACTTTGTAGAGCTTTGCTTTCAAAGTGCCACAACAAACCTTTTTTTGTAAAAATATCCTCTGGTAGCCAAACAGTCCTGCAAAATATGGGGAAATTAAGTGAGCTGCTGGAGATATTATCCGTAAGGGGTTCTTAAAATTTTGATGACCCAATGTTTGATTCAGGGGTGCACACATTAAATACTAATACTAGTTTAGTTTTTCTAATGTTTCAGTTCACAGGGTGATGTTTTATTTTGCTGCTCTGATGGCTAGAAAAGAGGAATTAATATGGAAGAGAATATTGCCTTGGTTTTGTTCTTTCTGTGCTGCTATATGATAGTGGGGCAGGAACTGTGGATTCCCAGGATGCTTGAAGGCCGCTTAAGATGACACCAAGGGTCGCCAGTGGCCTGGGAGCTGCACTTTGAGATCCTTGAACATAACACCAGGCTAATACAGCTAGACAATTTAAAATAAAAATAAAACTGGAAAAAATACAATGTAGCAACAGATACAATCCTGAGTTTATGGCAAGTAGAATATTTGTACAGCTTATTTTAAATTATTTGATCAGCTTACCTGGAAAGTTTTAATTTTGTGAGAGTAACCACAGTAAAAACCTCCCTTCACTATATAGTGTAAATGACGTCGACTTGTACAATTCTTTGTTCTGATGCCAGTAACACATAACAGATCCCAAAAGGGACTCTTAGTTATCTGCGACTGACATAACTGTGATGTGACATCCTCTGTCCTCAGCATACGCTCCACCCTTTTACCTTAAACAAGCGATCTGCTCCACCCTCCGCTTAATATTTATAATCGCGCCTTTAAAACTGTGAAGCCAGGGCTGTGGTGTGGGTGCCTGTCTTGCTGTGTGTCTGGGACTGGTGGTGTGTACCTGCTGCCATACTGTTTACATTCTCCCAGTGTCAGAGCCCTGAGCCGCGATCACTTGCGCCACCATGTCTAAACCGTTGTCTGACCACGATAGAAGGAAACAGATTTCAGTGAGAGGCCTTGCCGGCGTCGAAAACGTTTCAGATCTGAAGCAAAACTTCAACAGGCATCTCCACTTTACTCTGGTCAAGGACAGAAATGTGGCAACCAAAAGGGATTACTACTTTGCGCTTGCCAACACGGTGCGCGACCACTTGATTGGCAGGTGGATCAGAACCCAGCAGTACTACTATGAGAAAGACCCTAAAGTAAGTTCTAATAAATCTAGATGTGACAGCCTATCGCCTACAAATCAATTATTAATCTATCTTTTTGATATCTTTTTGGCCATTTGTGTACAAACTTGTATTTTGGGTGGTTATAGAGTAAGAGTGGTATAAGGGAAAGATGAAAGAAATTTGTTTCATTACAATTACTTCGGATCTTACACTGTTTTATGGGATGCCTGTTTCTTCTGCACTGTTTCACATTTTTTAAAGTAAACAGTGGTGTCAAGTACCTGAAGACAATTACTCAGGTTTGTTTCTAGTAAATACCTGTAGAAGGTGTAAGCATATAACACACACACAAACACACAGAAAAAAACAGATTGAAAGAAATTGTTTCCTCTTTTCTTTCACATTAGTTTTACTTTATCTAAATTTTTCAAATTTATCTAATAATCCTTTAAGGAGCTAACTCTGGGCAAAACTACAGCTCCTGTTCCACTCAACCTGCTGCTATGCTGATGCATTAGTCTTATGCATGTGTGTATAATGTCAACATATATCAGTCAAAGGAGCGGCGCTTGTCTATGTAATTAGCTTTCTTCTTTAAACTTTGTCAGCTTGATATCAAATATTATAATGTCGCAATTTTTTAATGGCAAGAAAAAGCAAAATGTGTATTGGTGTAGGGATGTAAATACTTCTTCCTCCACCGAGAGCCAAAGCTTTGTATTCTTCAACTGTACCTTCAGCAGCTTGATATCGGTGTAATGCCAAGTCATGACATTTAAACTTCACTGGGGGTTCTTAGCACTCTGCTGGTATGCTGCAGTGCTTATACTGTGTTGAAACATGAAACCACCCCAAGACCTTCTGTTCCCTTCCTGTCTGACCATACAGCACATGTGTCATATGAGCAAATGCCTCTGAGGGTGTCTGAGTTCACTTAAAAGCAGTTGGATTGAAGTTGTATCTCAGCAACCCCAGTATTATTAGCCAACAGCTACAGAAAGAGCCTTAGAAGAACAATATGAAGCTGCCGTTACCACAATATTAGCCGCCACACCGCGTTATTGCTCGAAAATGTCACACGAAACTGTCTGTAATTACAATAGAGGGTTCAGATGCAGAGCAAAACTCAGCTCCAATTCAACTTATTAGTGGGGAAAAATGTTTCTTGCGAGATTATTAATAACCCCACTGAATGAAAGAGATTATTTTTCTTTAATAACGTTAAGAAAATTTGCCTGTACGCCATAGCTTACAATGCACGAGTTCAGTTCGCAAATTATCTGCACATGCTGCTCCTCACAATAAGTTTATTGATCGGGCGCTCTAACTCAGAAACCAGCCGAGAGCTTTTTCTGGTGCTCTGCATCGAAAGGTCAAAGGTGAACTTCTTAAAGGTCTTGCAGGAGGGAAGACATGCTAGCTTAAGAGCACGTCTACATCTTTGTGCAAAGATCACGTCCCGAAGAGTTACTATTGCAACTATTTAAACACTAATAATACACATTCATGGAAAAGCAGAGCCAATCAACACAAGAAGATGAAACAAAGATAAGATATGGAACAGAGTCATATATAATTCAGGAGATCCTGTTAGCGCTCTAGTGATACGGCTCTGTCAGATGTATTCATTATTATTTTACACATCCATCTGAACCACTTCTCCTATTACTCTAGACTTGAACTCCATAATGAAAGGTTATCAGCGGACCTTTACAGTGACCTCTACAGGAGTTATTTTTGCCCAAGCCCAAAATGTTGGGGTTACATAATACTTGAAGCAATCTGTCGCCCAGTCTTCTCTCCCCCTGCTTTACCTCCACAGCCTGTGTCCACCCTTCCATGTCAGAGAGAGAGAGAAAAAAAAAGCACACAACTAAATGGCAAAGGCTAAACAGAGGCTCAGGTGGCATATTTCTCCGCACTCTGAACCATGAAGCCAATAGATGAGACTCGCAGATTTCTTTGACAGTATGGGGCGGGTGTTAGTGGGACCTTTCCCCGACCCTGATCGCAGAATGTCACTTGAGTATTTCTGCTAGTGTTCATAAGACAGTTTTGACCTGTTTGATTGCTAAATATGATTTTTTTTTCTCCTTTTCGAATTCACAATGCAGCGTGTGTACTACATCTCCCTCGAGTTCTACATGGGTCGCACTCTGCAGAACACCATGGTGAACCTCGGACTGGAGAATGCCTGTGACGAGGCCATGTACCAGGTGAGACAAACACGCTTATTTTAATCCTCTTTTAACTGTGAAATTGCTGCTTTCAAATACTGTAACAGAGAGGGAGCATCCCCGAGTCACTGGTTTGCTGTTGTATGCGTTTGTCTCCTTCAGTTGGGTCTGGAAATGGAGGAGCTGGAGGACATGGAGGAAGATGCAGGTTTGGGCAATGGTGGCCTGGGTCGCCTTGCAGGTGAGCATCTTTTCATGCTTTGTATTAAATAAATTCAAAAGGAATTTATTTTTTTTTTATCCCTGTTGGATGACCAAAATACTGCATTTTTCTTTCTTTCTTTCTTTCTTTCTTTCTTTCTTTCTTTCTTTCTTTCTTTCTTTCTTTCTTTCTTTCTTTCCAAGAGCTGTGATATTATTGAACCTGTTATCATGTCCTGCCTTTGGTTTTCAGCCTGTTTCCTGGACTCCATGGCTTCACTGGGCCTGGCTGCCTATGGTTATGGTATCCGCTATGAATTTGGTATCTTCAATCAGAAAATTGTCAATGGCTGGCAGGTTAGAAGATTAAACTTCACATTCCTTTCAGTGAGAGAAAACAGCTGCTGTTGCTTTCCTTTTAAGTAACACCAGCTTTGTTTTTAAATCACCTGCTGGAGGAGTCTCCTTTTCATTATCATGACCTGACATCCCTTTATACCTGGCTCAGCTCAGAAGCCACCCGCTAATGAGCAGTTTTCTGCCTCAATACAAATGTGTGGCTTTACCCAGGTCGAGGAGGCCGATGACTGGCTGCGCTACGGCAACCCTTGGGAAAAAGCACGTCCTGAGTACATGCGCCCAGTTCACTTTTATGGCAGGACCGAGCATCACCCCGATGGCGTCAAATGGGTTGACACTCAGGTGAATGTGTGGAACAAAGCAAATTAAACTGAAAGATATTTCTTTGATGATCTACGGTTTTAAATAACTCGCTCTTCATGTTATGGTATTGACAGGTAGTGCTGGCTCTGCCTTATGACACCCCTATCCCAGGCTACAGAAACAACATTGTCAACACCATGAGGCTGTGGTCTGCAAAGGCACCGTGCGAGTTTAACCTGAAAGACTGTATGTATCCTGGCAGAGAGCACGTATTTTCAAAAATACATCTGTCAAATAAGAATTAGCATCAACTTAAATAATTGCTTTTTCCTTATAGTTAATGTCGGTGGCTACATTCAGGCTGTTTTGGACAGAAACCTGGCTGAGAACATCTCCCGTGTTCTGTATCCCAATGATAATGTAAGAAAATGTGGCTCTATTACCATTTAATCCACCAGCACTGCACTCATAGCCCGAGCATACAGATATTAACTTGAATTAGAGGAACTAGAAGAATGTGAATATCAAAGGGATCTGTGTGTGACTGGTTAGACCTTATCTTAGCTCAGCTGGGAGATGGACTTCCATAATTTGGACCACACCTAATGTCCTTTGTGCTCAGCTAGAGCCGATGTGTATTCTCCCAGCTTCCTCTGAAGCTCGGTTTCAAATCTGACAAAAGATCTGACCAACATGTGCCGACTCCTCAAAGGCTCCAGCAGGAGGATTTAGGAGATAACCATCTAGCGTGAGTTATAGCTCACGCCAAGTGTGGTAATTTACGTCTTTGCATTTGAGAACAGAAAGTGTGGTGTAACTCATGATGTAGTGTTACACTGCTGTTCAATCAAGTTTGCTCTAGTAATATCGGGATATTATAATAGTAGGGTGATCATTTATTAAATTTAGTCAAAAATGAAAGCTGAGGTTGTTTCAAAATACTGAAAGCTAATGTTTCCAGTTTCTTCAGTATATGAAATTGCAAACTGAAGACTAAATTTTTGCTAGTTTTAATCCCTTTATATAATTCCTTAAGTTGCTTTAATCAGCCTTAAAATGTCTTTGCAAATCCTCTCTGTTTGGCAAATCAAAACAGCAAATACACAGTATTCTCTTAACTCTTCCAAAAACATATTCATAGCCTCCAACACATTGGCTTTTACCTCTACTTCTTATTTATTTATTTATTTTTTTTCTTGGCCTGTCCCGTTTGGCTCTTTTGCCATCAGAATTGTTGTCTAAAGGCAAAGAAAGATGCCCAACGGATTTACTTTACCAAACTGACCATCCCAGCCTTGCCGTAATGGTCCATTTGATTCACCTTTTATTGTTTATTTTATTTTCACTTAATGAATACGGGACAGACTTGACTGGGGGAAAGAAGGGGAGAAAGAAAGAGGGAAAGAGAAACAGCTGAGAAGAGGGACGGGGGAGAAGGGCAAAAGACAAAAACCAACAGAACGGGCAGAGAAAAAAAAAATGCATATATCAATCACCTGGATCACCTGCTGAGAAAGAAAAAAGAAAGCAAGCAGAAGAGAACAAGAGTAATAGAATAAACAACATCACAATGATATATGGGAATATGACAGTAAATACTAAATGTTAAACATTATTGTGCAGCACTTAAGATCAACAGAACACAGTGTGCTTTGAGGTAGGAGCCAAAAAGGGTGTAATTTGTGGGTGTGATCACCCGTGTGTACACCTGTGAGCATGGACGCGCTTGTTTTTTGTTTTTTAAAAGGTTCCTTCATGTAATAATCTGCTAGAGGGTGTGGGGGGGCCACAGCCCCGTCCTCCAGGGCGTGAAGCAGGTGTGGAGGAGATCAAAACTCCAGACATCCAGAGGCCCCCAGAACACAAGAGACCAAGGAAGACCAACAGAGGGGCAGCTGCGCCACTGTCCCGGAAAGAGCTGAGGAGAGTCCCAGATGAGGGCTCACTCAGCAGCCGCGGAGCAGAAGCCAGGGGGAGTTGCAGTGACGCGCCCGTGAGCTCCGCCGGCAGCCAGCTGCGCCTGAGTGACCGAGCCCCAGGCCGAGAGGCCGGGGGCACCCCACCTCCGAAGTGGCCCGAGCGAGCCCCAGGCTCCAGGCCCCGATAAGCAGCCGCCAAGGAGTGAGCCGGTGTGTACCTGGACGCCCATCCCCGGACACAAAGAACCACCAACGCACCGATGTCTGAGGGGGTCCGCCACTGGCAGGGGAAGTGGTGGTAGGGGGAGATAGGCCTCCAAACCTTGGAGGGCCTGAGATGTCCCCAGAGAGGTGGCGCCTGACACCCAACCTGACATATAGACACAGACATACAGGCACACACAGATACAAACATCCATTCCCACCCTCATGCTCTCATATGCACTTACTCCACACTCAACCAACGTGGAGACAGACATAAAGAGACGTTGTACACACGATCACACTCCCCAAGCGTACTCTACAAACCGGGTCTAGGTGCCCCCGCCCCTGGAGGGGGGAACTGCACCCAGACCCAGGTGGTGTTTCCCTTTTCCCTGCGGTGGGGGGAGGCAGACCGCCCCGACTCCGCAGCAGCAGGAAGGCTCCACACTCCAGACCGCAGTCGGACGGCCAACTCCTCCTCCTAGTCCTAGCCCCCCTGCTCCAGCAGGTCGCAGAGAATGGGGGTGAGAGAAGACTCCAAACCTCCCTCCACCCGCTCATTGTAATGTTGATGCATGTGTGTTCTAAGGTGCATTTAAAACCCAGGAGGGCTTGGAGCTACCTGCCAGAGAGCAGCAGGTAAGCGCATGGTCCCTCCTGCTAGCCCTCAATGTCTACGTGTATTTAAAATTGAGAGGTGGGCAACGATGCCAGGGGTGGGGTGTACACCCTGATGGTACTTTGGACTCCGTGTATCGTGCCCACCCCCAAGATCCTATATGTATGTGTAATGAGAGTGTGAGTAATGTGAATGTCTAAGTTGTGGGATAAAATTGAGGCAGAGGCAGCCAGAAGGGGACAGAGGGGGGGGTAGCCTCCTCTGCACCCTGGTGACATACCCCTACTCCAAGGCCCTGCATGTGTGGGTGGTTGTGGTGGAGCGGAAAGAGGGAGGCAGCTGGAGATGGGGAGGGAAGGAAGGGAGGGGCAAGTGACCCCTCCCTGGGGCCAGCTCCCCCGCTGACCCCAGTAGGCACCCCCATACTCCGCGACCCGCCAGGGAAAGGGGGCCCAGGCCCATCCAGACCGGGCCCAGTGCAGCAGCGCCGCCCGGCCCCACAGAGCCCGGGACAGTCCACCCAACCCCACCACAGAGAAAACTGCACCCACCCCACCATCCACTCATCTTCCAGACTACATAAGACAATAAACACCCAGGCTGAGATCTTCCTCCACCTCTCCTGTATCTCCCCCTCCTGCAGAGGGAGCTCCTGAGGAGAGGAAAGCTCCTGCAAGATGTGACAATCTCCCCCACCAGTTGAAGAGCCCCCCAGGTGGCTCGACGCACCGGCGGCACCCTGCTCCAGGGCTGGGCCCCCATGCACCCACCCGCCCACAACCCCGGCAACACACCAACCAGGACCCAAGCCCCCGAGGCCCGGTCCGGGTCCCAGCCCAGAGACGGAGCACCCCCAGAACCTCACGCCCATCCCGGACCCACCCAGGGGCAGCCAGGCTACCAGGTCAGTAACCCACGTCCGTCAGCACAGACCCTCCCCTAGCCCCGCTGCACGCAGCCGCGAGGAAACAGTCACCTGAGAGCCAACAGAGCCCCTAACCGGACATGACCGCTACCCCGGGTTGAGCCCCCCAAGGAAGATGCCTCCGGGGAACCCCCCGACGCCCTAAGCCTGTCCCTACCCCCACACCAATCACAACAGTGAAGGCGGGACCAAACTATGACCCCCCACCCCCACTAGGTGATGGAGCTGATCAAAGGAGCCCAGAGCAATTGATCTGATGTGGTGGCAGAGGCTGTGTCAAGACTAATGTAATCTAATAGATAATTTCTATATTGGTTAGAATTAAGATTATTTTTATTTTTCCAGTTCATGAGGACTGTTTTCTTGGCAATGCATAGGGCAGTGAAAACCATATGGGCTATATTCTTTTCTGAAGTGACATTATCTAAGCTGCCCAACAAACACACTAAGGGGGAAGTTGGAATGTTACATTTCAGACACTTCGATAAGTCTTCACATATCTCGCGCCAAAACTTCTGAACTGGTGGACAGAACCAAAGAGCGTGGATATAATTGTCCGGTGAATTGGTTTGGCAGTGTGAGCAGTTGTTGGTAGACGTAAAGCCCATCTTGAACATCCGATGACCTGTATAGTGCACTCTATGTAGTATTTTGTATTGAATTAATTGAAGACTGGGATTTCTAATTAGATGAAAGGTTTTTAAGCAAATCTGAGACCAGAAGTTTAGGTCTAAGTTAACTGATAAATCCGCTTCCCATTTTGCAATAGGAAGTGATATTGATTCATCTGTTTTAGAAAGCATTCTGTATATTTTGGATAGTAATTTGGGGGGTTTAAGAGTAAGAAATTGAACCACACTTGGTGGTGTTTGTAGTTCAACTTGACCCGGTTTAAATTTCTTTTTTACTATGGATTTAATTTGTTGATATTGTAAAAATCTTTTCTTGTTGATCCCATATTGTGTAACTAGTCCGTCAAATGAAATAAATTCTGTTCCTTCTAGTATATGTTCTAAATATTTGATTCCTTTATCACTCCAATCTGAAAAGTTTATCATATTATTGTTTTGTAATATGTCAGGGTTGTTCCAGATAGGTGTACGTTTGCATGGGATTAATGAAGACGCCGTCAATTTTAGAAACTCCCACCATGCTGTCAGAGAATAGCTGATGTTGATGCTTTTAAAGCATTCATGTCGTTGGATGTTTGAGCTGATAAATGGTAGGTCTGAGATCTCTAGATTATTGCAAAGTGCTTGTTCTACATCTAGCCAAGGTTCATCTAAGAGGGTGTGTTTTAGCCATCCTGAGATAAACTGAAGCCTGTTGGCTAAGAAGTAGTGCTGAAAGTTAGGCAGTTCTAGTCCTCCTTTATCCTTGGTCTTTTGTAGTGTTTTTAAGCTTATACGTGGGGGTTTATTTTTCCAAAGGAATTTGGACATACATGAATCTAGAGATCTGAACCAATCTTGTGGCGGTTTAGTTGGGATCATTGAGAATAAATAATTTATTTTTGGTAAGACCATCATTTTTATAGCGGCATGAATTTGGTATCTTTGAGGGATGAAAAGTGTGAAATTTATGTCTTTTGCATATTCAAGGGGGATCTGATTTAAACACTGATTAGCTGCACAGTGGACAAATGCAAATGCACGCTTATACACATGTAGTACACTTTGCCAGTATATTCTTAATGGGTGTTAGCATAATGTCTCTGCTTAAGAGATTAGACATAGATCTATTAAAGCTTCACTAAATCTTTTCTCACAAGTCTAATATGTAATTGTGATATTAAAATATTTTTGTGGTCCACGAAAAAAAGCAGCCGCTGATATACAAAAGGCTATGCTTAATGAATAATAAAAGAAAATTCATCTTTGACTGCAGAACAGAAAAAGACAAATATGTGTCTTTACCCGCAGTTCTTTGAAGGAAAGGAGCTCCGTCTGAAGCAGGAATACTTTGTGGTGTCTGCCACCCTGCAAGACATCATCCGCCGTTTCAAGGTCTCTAAGTTTGGCTCCAGGGAGATTGCTCGCACAGACTTCAGCAAACTGCCTGACAAGGTGAAGTGAAAAACTCAACAAAATAGTTTCTGTCAAAAATGAAAAGATTTCCTCATGATGTTCTCCCTGGGTCTTCATTAAATTGCCTCTGTCAGTTTTTTGAACAGGTTGCAGGTGGGTTTTATTGTACCTTAGGAGAATAGTTGAAAAGAATAGTATCTACAAAGCGCTCTGTGACCCATTCAAACTCGGTTTTGACTTTCTTTAATGTTTTGCATATTCAGGTTGCCATCCAGCTGAATGACACTCACCCAGCCATGGCTATTCCTGAGCTGATGAGGGTTCTTGTTGATGAAGAGAAGCTGAACTGGGAAACGGTGAGTAGCAGATTAATACGACCCCTAAAAGGGTCTTAAAAGGTTATGTGTGCTTTATGTTGATTTGCTGCTTTAAATGATCACAGTGAGGTCAGTTTGTTGCACAGTATAACAGTAACAGAATAATGACACATCTGGCTTTAAATTGGTGCGAACATTTCCCAGTAGGCCTCACTTTCTGTGTGCTACCAGGCTAAAGGTTTGAATGCACAACCAAAGCAAGCTGACCCGTTTGTTTTTGCCAGTAGTTTTCTCCAGGCAGTTGAAATGGTTGACACTAGTATAACTGGAGTAAATGTGGACACTCTACCAAGCAAAAGAAACAGAGTTCAGCTGCTGGAAGGGCGAACAAAACAAAAAGTGAACTACAGATGAGAGAGTTCAGAAGCAACTGCTGATCTATTAGGTCACAAAAAAGGAGAAGCGACCTGTTCTTTCAGCAAGAAGGTGGAGTTAAAAACTTACCTACTGTCACCGCAGTGTTTGACGCTTGATGTCTGTCATTACCTTGATGATGATGACAATGGAGGGATGCAGGGTGGATATCAGCTCAGAATTTATTTATTTTTCTGTTCACTAAACCTAATGTCCTGCTGCTGATGGTGAGGCCTGGGACATCTGTGTGAGAACCTGTGCCTACACCAATCACACGGTTCTCCCTGAAGCTCTGGAGCGCTGGCCAGTCGAACTGTTTGCTCATCTGCTGCCCCGTCATCTGGAAATAGTCTATGAGATCAACCGCCGCCACCTGGAGGTTAGTTCTGCACATTGCAGCATGTCATAATTTGGGGTGTGCTGGATGCATAGGCCCCTATGGCTCCTAATTACTATATATAGCACAGGAAGGACATATTGACGTTGTCCTGTGGCTCAATGTAAATATAGTTAATGTTATAATTAATGATTTTAATCTGCTTCATAGGTAAGATAAGTTAAGAAAGATATTAACCTTCTAGCATAAATACAGCATGAAACTGAAAAACCTGAAAGGTAAAGAAGCAGAAAAAACAAAATACTTATTCTTACTTTTTTAATAATATTGTTCCATCGTGGATTTTAGATTGCTACTGTGGAACGAGACAACAGGAAACCTTATTAAAATGCAAGGACAGACTTCAAAGATTGGCAGGAGAACCAAAATGCTGTAATGTAAAAGTCAAAGGACAAAATGGTCCTGATGGGCTTTTAATTGCAACATCTGTCAGAATAGACTCCCACATTCTTCGTGAACAGAGAGAGACTTGTTTCTGACATAAAGTGGTGGGCAGGTTTTTATGAGCTGTTGCTCAACCAGATAACACACTGACTTTCATCTACTTAAATCCTGACTGAAACTGTCCTACTGGTGGTCTGGTATAATTTTAGAATAGCTGTATTGACCCTACAGTGACAAGTGTGACAAGTAAAATCATATTCAGCAAATGAAATAAAGAAATATAACCTCTGACTTAGTTTATTTTTGCTTCTCGTGCACCTTTGAATTTTGCAGAGAGTTGCTGCTAAGTACCCCGGCGATGTGGATCGCCTTCGCCGCATGTCCCTCATTGAAGAAGGCGGACAGAAGAGGATTAACATGGCCCATCTGTGCATTGTGGGCTCCCATGCCGTCAACGGCGTGGCTCAGATCCACTCGGACATCCTCAAAGCTACAGTGTACGTCTCTAAACAAAAACTGATCATCCTTTGTAGTGGTAAATCATAATCAACGTCGCACACAGATGCACGAGTGTGTGTAGTAAATGTATTGCTATCTGTTTCATAAATCCCCATCCTCTGTCATTTCAAGGACTGCACATCATCTGTGTGTTCTGATATATGCTATGCTCTCCCGCA
Organism: Mchenga conophoros; assembly: GCF_057382185.1. Taxonomy (NCBI): domain Eukaryota; kingdom Metazoa; phylum Chordata; class Actinopteri; order Cichliformes; family Cichlidae; genus Mchenga; species Mchenga conophoros. The sequence continues at coordinate 17,453,020 of NC_140535.1, read as the reverse complement.
GCTTCAAGGACTTCTATGAAATGGAGCCACATAAGTTCCAAAACAAGACCAACGGCATTACTCCTCGCCGCTGGCTGGTTATGTGCAACCCCGGGCTTGCCGAGGTCATTGCCGAGGTTAGCAGTGTTTCAAATATACAAGGGACACAGTGCTTAAATTTAGGTTATACTTAACAAAGGACAATGATCAGTCAATTTATTTACTCATTTATTTTTTCACTTATCTTTTTCTCATTAGAGAATTGGGGAGGACTTCATTCGTGACCTTGACCAGCTTAGGAACCTCATCAAGTTTGTGAATGATGAGGCTTTCATTCGTGATATTGCCAAAGTGAAACAGGCAAGTAATGTGTTATTTTGTCTAATATGTATCCAGCATTATGCTCAAAAAGATACAAGAATGCTTGTGAATGTTTATAATTGTGTCTGAAGATGACAGGATGTCGAAGTCCTGCAGAGAAGCGGCACATATATTCAGGGGTGGAAGTAACGAATTACAAATACTCACGTTACTGTAATTAAGTACATTTTTTGGGTACTTGTACTTTTACGAGTAATTTTTCAAGTGTGTAATTTTACTCATACTTGAGTACAACTTACACCATGTAATCTACTTCGCTACTTATAAAATCAAAAGTCACTACTGAGTACGCCCACAATTTGAATTAATATTCAAACCTTTCGTCTGCATTTTTGCAGCCAATAAGGCCGTGCAATCGCAACCGCGCCAATTTAAGACGTAAGCAAAGAATAAACTCCGCTGCAGCAGCAGGCACAGGTGTCTGGAGGTGCTAAATGGTGGAGTATAAACTACTTTATAGACGAAAGATTTGGAGACAAAGAAGCCAAAATGGAGACAGAGGACAACACTGTCAACCATGAAAACGACGTAGAAAAGACGGAGGACGCGTGCCCGTGGCCATACCTGGAGGAATTTTTCGTGTACAGAGGAAGAAAAGGAGACAGCGTCCAGATGCAGTGCAAACTTTGTTTGACCTCTACAGTCATTTCAGCTTACAAGACTTCAGCATCTAATCTAAAAAAACACATTGAGGTAAGAGGTTTTACAACTATACGTGTATGATATTGCTTTCTTATTTTTCATGTGTGTTAAGGTTACTAGTTTGGCTAAGATATTGTCACCGCCATTGGTTAGCCTGATATTAAAATAAGACGGAGCTAGCTAATGTGCGTGTGTGCATGCATAATTGAGCTACAATTCGTAGGAATGTTTTAGCTTATTATTTGGATAACCACCGTCATTACAATAAATTAAACTTGTAGTCATTTAAAACTCACAGGCCTACAATCAGCTGGCCTATTTAAAAAAACAAACAAACTTGAACACAGTGCTGAGCTGCATCTCAAATTAATCTTCCAGCTCTCAGCTGACATGTACCAGAGCCCGATTGATGGATCAGTTGATCAGTATCATTGGCCTGATATAGGTCTATCATAGTGACATGGCTCTTAATCAGTAGGGTTATATGTTTCCCAATATGATATCTTTTTTTAAAGAACATAATGTGGATTGGTTTTATTTGTTAGCTGTATGGGCAGCATTTTTGTGTATGTGATCCCTTTTCTTAAATTAGATTTGCTAGATACACATATTTTGCTCTCTTAGTATTTTTAGGACCTGACTAATACTGAAAACTTTAGGGTGATACTGATAAAAAGGAGTTAAAAATTTAGATACTGATACATTGGTCGATACTCTTTTTACAGATAGTATACATATTACAGAACTTAGAATGTATACAGAAATTCATGTTTTTTGCAATGATCGTTCAAAATTGGTTTACACTTGTGAATAAATACAGCAATATATCTGCAAAATTTGACCAATTCACCACTCTTTTATACTATGCTCAACAATCAAAGATTAGCTCAAGTCTAGTTGAATAATGTTTTAAAAATGTGTTTTCTTTTAGTGTTAATCACAGTGATGTTATGAAGTAATGTATGAACCTGACGTATGATAATATTTATCTCTACAGAGGAAACATCCATCGAAGACTGAGCAGTACAATATCACTGTGGCATCAACATCTCGACAGCGAAAGACCACAGCCACACCAAACAAGCTCTCAGCAAATACACAAGCCAAGTTACCAGACCTGATGTTGAGAGCTGCAAACAAACATGTTCCACAAGCAACTGTTGACAAGCTTGTCATCAATTTCATATGTGAGGGTCTACAGCCATTTGCAGTGGTAGAACAGCCATCTTTCAAAGAATTGGTTACCACATTACAACCTCAAGCCAAAGTCATCTCCAGACCCACTGTCCGTGCCAGAATCTGTGAAGCTGCTGATCACATGAAGATGACTTTGGTTGCAGCATTGGATAAAGTCAAATTTGTTGCTACCACTACTGATTGTTGGTCAGCTCATCAGAAAAGTTACCTTGGAGTCACATGCCATTGGATAGAGGAAGCGTCCCTGGAAAGAAGATCTGCAGCACTAGCATGCAAAAGATTGAGAGGGTCTCACACATTTGACATGCTTGCTGGTGCGCTTGATGATATCCATTGCCAATACAAGATTAGAGGCAAAGTTGTAAGAACCACAACTGATAGTGGATCCAACTTTGTCAAGGCCTTCCACATGTTTGGGGCACAAAATGATGCAGATGAAGCTGAAGATGAAGCAGACCCAGAAATTATTGACCTGACTGACCATAGGGACTACCATGAGGCAAGTGCAATTCTTGATGAAGACTCTGGTTTGGAGTATCAACTTCCGCCTCATCAGCGATGTGCATGTCACCTGCTAAACCTTGTGGCAACAACTGATGCTGCCCTAGCAGAGAGCATGAATGAAACCTACAAGAGGCTCTCCCGTGCAACCTTTGCAAAATGCCAGGCCATTTGGAACAAAACTGGCCGATCTCATTTGGCTAATGAAGTGGTAGAGGACAAGTGTGAGCTACAGATCATTCGTCCCAATGCAACACGATGGAATTCAACCTACCTTGCCATTGAAAGGATAATACGCATCATTGATGAGAAGGGGGAAGATGCCATCAGGAGCATTTGTGAGGAGTTCAAGGTGAAAATGTGAGTAAAATTGGACACCTACCAATATGGTTTCAAATTTTGTGAATTTTCCTTAATGGATGGTTAAAAACGTGAGCAGACTCTTAATATTAAATCAGAAGATCCCTATTATAGTCATGGTGGGTTTTGTTGTTGTGTCTTACAGGTTGAGTCCTGCAGAAGTTGCATTCCTAAGGGAGTACTGTACCACCATGAAGCCACTGGTGAAAGCTTCAAACATCCTTCAGTCTGAGTCCACTTCCTTTATGGGATGGCTCCTGCCAGTAATCCAACAACTACTGTCCAAACTTAGCAGGCTGGAGACATCAAGCAAGACATGCGTGCCACTCATCAGAGCCCTGCAAAATGGCCTTCAAAAGCGTTTTGGAGCGATGATGGAGGATCCAGAGTTGGCTGCAGCTGCAGTCCTCTTACCCAAGTTCAAGACTTCCTGGACTGACAGAGCAGATGTAACAGAGGCTGGTAAGGATTCATGTGATCCCATTTTTGTGTATTTTTACATTTGAACACATGCTTAAGTGAGTATTTCACCTAATACATTGTAAGTTATTGATGGTCTGTCCTGAATACTAAACAATCCTTTTTGAGAATTTGCCGATTTTAAATTTGTGTTCAGGAATAATCACTGAAATTTAAATAACAAAATTGTGTTATCTACTTGCAATTACAGCCTTGACATACATCAAACAACATCTTGAAACGACAGCGCATGAGAGTGAGGATCAGCAAAGAGAGTCATCTGATGAAGATGAATTCTTCTCCAGACCAATCTCCAGAAGGCTGCAAAGTGCAGTTGAGCTTGATGGTTATCTTGCTTGTGCCACAGACACCATGGAGCTGCTGCACTCCTTCTCAGCCATCAAAAACCTCTCTCTTAAACTGAACACAGCTCTGCCTGCTTCTGCTGCGTGTGAACGACTTTTTAGCTGTGCTGGTCTACTCTTCACTGCCAAACGAAGTCGGATTGCCTCTGTTAATTTAGAAAACCAGCTCTTGCTGAAACTGAACAAAAGGTTCAGAAAGTAAAGTGTGAAAGAAATGCTAAGACTTTAAGACACTTACCTGCCTGTTGTTCAGTGTATGGGGAAAAGTTTAAATGGTTCTACGCATGTTCAGAAACATTTTTGTCATTGTTTTAACAAACAAAATTCCTCCTTTTATATCTACATTTATTTACAAAACAAGTTACCTTTCTATACCTTGTTCATCTGAAAAATGTGCTTTGAACATAAATATTTATACTGGTGAATCGAGTTGAATGCCTGCTATTGACAACAGAATAAAACATCAGTCTGTTAAAAAGTAATTAATACTCTGAGTAGTTTTTGAGAACAGTACTTTGTACTTTTACTCAAGTATTTTTTTAACACCAGTACTTTTACTTGTAATTGAGTACAATTTAACCAGTGTAACAGTACTTGTACTTGAGTACAAATTTTGAGTACTCTTTCCACCTCTGCATATATTTCACATTAAGCAACCTGTGCCTGTTTTCAGACTGCACACACAAACTGTTCTGTAAAATATCTGATGAAATATCGTTTTTTTCCAGAGACCCAACCTGCTGACCTATTTGTTCCTCTAAGATCAGTGTCAAAGCCTGCATTAACAGTTAATAACTGCAGCATCTACACCGTAGCCAGCACATATTGTGGTTTACCACTTCAGTCTGGGAAAAATGCCATTTTATGAATACTTCGCAAGCCTAGATGGCTGTTGTCCTTGGGGCTTTCAGAGTACATTTCTGCACATGAACAGTAATAGCATCAGGATAGAGGTGGGCCCTGACTGTCAGTTGGGCATGAGTCAGTGGGCTTACCTCAAGGCCTTAGGCACATTGGTCCATGGCTTCTGACACATGCGATATTCAACACGTGACACTCGCCTTGTGTTTGAGCTCACAACACTGGACCACTGGACTGTGACCTTGGTTCATTTAGTTGCATAACAAAAACAATATTTTACAGCAAACAGTTACAGACAGAGGAAGGTGTTCTGGGAAGCAAGCACTGACTCGGTTAATGAAGAAATTCCAGAGATCCACCTCTCATCTCTGACACGTGACAGTCATGTAGCTCTTTTCTGTCTCTGCAACTGACAAGCAAATAAAATGAATACATTAGCCCTGAAACCTCCCCAAGGCAGACAGTAGTATACGCATATGGCCAAAAAGGCATTCCTGACAGTCACAATTGTGCTTTTCTTTTCTCATGTTCTTGGGTTACCATACTTTGACTATGACGTTTTCTTTTTTTGGAGTAAAATAAATGTTTTGATCACGTAGGAAAACAAAATGAAATTCGCTGTGCACCTGGAAGAGCACTACAAGGTGAAGATCAACCCCAACTCCATGTTTGACGTTCAAGTCAAGAGAATCCATGAATACAAGAGACAGCTGCTCAACTGCCTGCACATCATCACTTATTACAACCGTAAGGATGCATTTAAAAGCCTCTGCCATTTTCATTTGATTTGATATTTTCTCAAATCCAAATAACATGTTGCTCCAGATCTTTACCGACTGTGTGTCAGAGCCTACAAAAAGGATTTTGCTGCTCGCCTCAGTTTTGTCTCTTTATATCTCCACCAGGCATCAAGAAGGATCCCAACAAGCAGTGGACCCCAAGAACTATCATGATTGGAGGAAAGGTTTGTATTTTAATTTAACAGCTATTAGCTTTAAATTTATGTCACATTTCAGCACCATTCGATACGAAGTGTTAAGGCTATTTAATGTCGTGTCTCTAACTGTGGCTCTCTTGCAGGCTGCTCCTGGATACCACACTGCAAAAATGATTATCCGCCTGATCACGGCTATCGGTGAGGTGGTCAACAATGATCCTGTCGTTGGAGACCGTCTGAAAGTAATCTTTTTGGAGAACTACAGAGTAACACTGGCAGAAAAAGGTAATTACCAAATCACTGCAAATGTTTATTAATATTTATTCTAAAATTTCTCAAACCCCTACTTCTGCTCTTTCCCAGGCATCCCTGCTGCTGACCTGTCAGAGCAGATCTCTACAGCTGGAACTGAGGCCTCTGGCACTGGCAACATGAAGTTCATGCTGAATGGCGCCCTGACCATTGGCACCATGGACGGGGCCAACGTGGAGATGGCAGAGGAGGCCAGTGAAGAAAACCTATTTATCTTCGGCATGAGGGTGGACGATGTCGAGGCCCTTGACAAGAGAGGGTAAGGAGAGAACATTTATTACTCCTAGCCTCATATTGTCTTTGTAATTTCGATAACTACTGTACGTAATATATTGCCATATCTGTCAGACAAACAAAAGATCAACTATCAAGATTTTCTGATATTAAAACGAGTGTACACATGCTCTGACAATCCAAACAGAGACTCAAATGTTATGTTCACACAAACTGAGATTTTCCACACGAAAAAGGTGTGGCCTTGGGCTCATATTTTTTATAGGCCCTATTTGCTTTTTCCTTGTGAATGATTCAGTTACTACGGCGACAACCTGGTCCTTCTGTGTTTCTGAATGTGTTTGTTATTTATTTTCTTTCCTGCTTAGATACCACGCCGAAGAGTACTACAACCGTCTGCCTGAGCTGAAACAGGCTATTGACCAGATTGCTGGAGGCTTCTTTAGCCCAAAGCAGCATGACCTGTTTAAAGAAATTGTCAACATGCTGATGCATCATGACAGGTAGAGACACATCTAACATTAGATGCCTGAGGCTCAGACCTGCATGCACACATACAAATATTGTGTATGAACTTGCTGAACATCCTGGTGTTGCTGCATGCAAAGCAATATTCAGTGCACATGTTCATTCACACATATGCATTTATTCATATGCAACAGGTGAACTTTGTTATTAGCCTGTTATGTTATCATTTGGTTAATGGCATTATTCTCTGCATAGGTTTAAGGTCTTTGCTGACTATGAAGACTACATTAAATGCCAAGAGAAAGTCAATGCTCTTTATAAGGTAGGAATTAAATGCAAAAGCTGGGAAAAAATGCTTCTTATGTATTCATAGTATGATATAGATAGTTGTCTCATTCACAGTGTAAAAGTCAAGTTATTCTTGGCTTATCAATCATTTTTATTCTCCCCTAGAATCCCAAGGAATGGACCAAGAAGGTGATCTACAACATTGCTGGGTGTGGCAAGTTCTCCAGTGACCGCACCATTGCCCAGTATGCTCGTGAGATCTGGGGCGTGGAGCCCACGCTTGAGAAAATCCCCGCCCCCGATGACAAACACTAAAATGTCTACATGACAGCCAACACCGCAGTTTCCCTTGTTGGTTCAACTGTCTTCAGAACTCACACGGAAGATACTGTATGTCTTGCAAAAGTCCCCCACAAACCTTTGTCCACAGCCATTAATCAGTGTCACATATAAGCTCAAGTTTACATTTTTCATACCTGCATATTCGCAGCATCCAGGTTACAGGCTAGTGAAGTAAATCCATTGCAGCTGTCATCAGTGAAGCAGAAACTGCTGTTTAGCTGCTGGAAAAAGGACAAAAGAGATTTTTGTTGGGGCTTGTAGAATTAACCGTGGTATCTTTGTATTCCGAAATATAAAGTCTTGTATTTCCATTTCAGACCCATTCTGAATAAAAAACAAAAACTGTCTTAAAAGCCATAAATAAAATCTGACTTATTTATTTAGCTGTTTCAGGCATGATTCATAATTGTAAAATACAGAATAAACATGCACGTACATTTAGCCGCAAATTCAACTTAGAGTGAGTTGGTGAAAAAAGGCATCTATGGACTTTACCTTGACCTGCACAAACAGTTATCGTCAGAATTGCGACTCGACAAAAATCCCAGAATCTGTGTTGATGGACAGTGAATGCACCAGCTGTACGCCGGAAAATAAAAACTTCAGCTCATCCAATCATAACAACAACATAAACAACAAAAAGGAAATGATGATATGCCTCCAGTCTATAGTCATGCCATCACTACAATTTTACAGCTTAAAGTGACAGCTGTGATTGTACACTTTGAGGTGCTAAAAGGAAAGGGAGTATAATTGTGTTTATGAGAGTGAATGGGGAGGAAAAAGTCTGATTAATAACAACGGCATCCACTGAAAAACACAAGGGACAGAAGTGTAATTAGATACTTGTGAATAATAGTGCACGCTCAATCTTCCACAAGGCCTACATGTCTAATATGTAATTTGAACACTGACGTGAGCGCAGACACGCACATCTATGTGTGTTGTTTGCTCTCTGGGTTTAGAGACTGCGCAAATTCAAACCTCAAACAAACAACTCAGCACCATTTTCTTATGTAAAAGTAACGGAAGTTTTACTACTCATGTAGGTGTTGCACCAATTATTTGTAGCTTTTATTTTAGGCCGGGCGACCGTGGCTCAGGGGGTTGGGAAGCGTATCTGTAACCGGAAGGTCACCGGTTCGATCCCTGGGCTCTCTGTCCTGTTCGTTGTGTCCTTGGGGAAAGACACTTTACCCTACCGCCTACTGGTGTTGGCCAGAGGGGCAGCTGTGGCTACAACCGTAGCTTGCCTCCACCAGCGTGTGAATGCGAGAGTGAATGGTATTGTAAAGCGCTTTGGGTGCCTTGAAAAGCGCTATATAAATCCAATCCGTTTGAACTATTCAAATTCATGATGGGAGTGTGTTCGCAACGGCTCTGTTTACTGGATGGAGTCCAACAGGTTTCTTGTATGTAGGTTAAACCAACTAATGATAGCAATGTAGCACACAGATGCAATTAGACAAAAAAAAAAAGAGAGGGATCAGAGCGCCTGATAAGCCCAAGGTCCCGAGCCCCAGGCTAGACAATACCAGCACGAGACCCACAGGCACTATATCAGTGAGGACAGCACTCTGGTGATAGGATGCAGTTAGAGGCTGTAAATTATCAACGCAAGCTGTTATCATGCGCTTTTACTGACGATACTTGTTGTAGTGAATAAATCCATTCACAGCCTTTATTCCAAAACAATGAATCAAAGCATCATCATTAAAAATGGCAGCTCTTCAGCGACTGTTTCTGAGAAACCTTTGGCTGCTTTTTTAGATTATGTCAACAATTTCGCTGCACATAAACGCTGAGACTGCGTTAAAGTGTGAATGTCAGCTTGACATCCTGGCTGACAAACCTAGATCTATCAGTCAAGTGCATAAATAAAAGGGTAATACAGCATCTACCAAATGGCACAGGTGTTTAGGCACAGATGTCTTTCCAGGTGTGATGTTTTGGAATGAATTTTCCAAACCTGACAAGAAAAAAAGAAATTGGACCTTGAAAAACCCAAATCCTGCCTTCCTCAAATATGTCCAGTGAAACTGAGTGACTTCATTTTATTCTTATAGCACAAAGATACATGGACACGAGAGAATGCAAAGATTCTGCAACTGTGCAGCATGTGTTTCTAATAAACTGACGCTGCTTTAAAATTATAGCTCTGACACAAAGACACCTCATTTTGTTAAATGCCGGTTGCCTCGCTTCTCAGGTCTCCTTACCTCTACTGCTTGCAGCTCAGGAAGCAAGATGTGAGTGGAGTATTCTGTTTGTGTGTGTGTGTGTTTTCAGGATGTGGCGTACACCTGCTGCCAATTCACTTGATTACATGAGACTAATCCACCAATCAAGCTCCTGCTCTTGACTCAGTTGTTCAGTTTGTCAATATGGTATCAACACTGCGTCCAAGTTGTAGTTCTATAATGTTGTCGCTTTGTTGTCTGACCTCCTAAGAGTCTTTGTTAGTTCCTGTGCATCAAATCCTTTGTCTGGTACCAGAGCTTCACATCATCAGCTACCACGCCTGCCTGTCCATCTCTCTTATTCACATCCACCAGCTGAATCCAAACACTGCCAGCTGCAACTCTGAGCAGTTAACTCCTACCCATTGTTATCACTGGAGTTCTACAATAAATCTGCTGTGACTGTTCATTCTGCCTGTTTTTGGGTTTGTTACATTCAGTCCCTCAGTTCTTAAAAATTTTACAGATACATCTCCAAATCTAATTTGTCTCATCACATACGGACATGCTACAGGGGTAGGCTTATCTTTCACTGAGCGATCAAGGTTACAAAAAGCAGAAATTAACATAAGACATTGTTATTGAACCAAGTGATATATAATACTCAAAAAAATTAAAAGAAAACTTTTTAATCAGAGTATAGCATCAGTCATTAATCTTCTAGGATGTTGGTCTGTTCAGGAAACAGGCAGAGGGAGTTGTTAATCAGTTTCAGCTGCTTTGTTATTATTTTTTTCAGTAGTTTTGCATTTGGCTAGGGTCAGTGCAACTGCTTGTAGCATGCAATGACACCTGGACCAGAGCATCAATATGTGCCATTGTCAGAAGGTTTACTGTATCTACCAGCACAAAATGAGGTGCATGGAGGAGATTCCAGGGAACAGACAGTTACTCTAGGAGAGCTGGACAGGGCCATAGAAGATCCTTAACCTATCAGCAGGACCGTATCTGATTGTTCGTGCAAGGAAGAACAGGATGAGCCAGAGCTGCGAAAGGACCTCCAGCAGGCCACTGATGTGAATGTCTCAGACCAAACAATCACAAACAGACTTTGTGAGGGTGGCCTGAGAGCACAAAATCCTCTATTGTGCCCTGTGCTCACTGCCCAACACCATGGAGCCCAACTGGCATTTGCCTTAATATACCACAATTGGCAGGTCCACCAATGACGACCTGTGCTTTTCACAGATGAGAGCAGGTTCATGTGGCGAGAATATGCACACATTGCCTGGGCAGCTGCATAGGCATGTTTTTCACTGGGTGAAATGCAGTTACCCCATAAAATTCAATCTGTTACAGTGAAGAATACAAACATAAATGGGCCTTGTGAACTCATTATAGTATTTATAAATGAAAAGAAAGAACAGCCCCCCACCCACCCTCCCACCCCCAGTACTATCAGGGTTACTGTTGAGGTTGAGTTTTACTGTAATATGGTTTTATGGTGAGTATGGATGCTCTTTTCTTGGCGTACCTTGTAAAACTGATCTTATATGATATATACGTTAGCAGAACTATATCTACACTGATCAGCATGAAAAGAAATCTCTCTGCATTAAACAGCAAACATTGAATATTATCTCAACCAATCACTGGGTGGCCAGAAATGAACATGAAAAACTACAGCATAGGAGGCTAAAGCAACAAGAAGCTGGGTAAAACAAATTGTTGCAGAAAAAGTGTAGGAACCAGGCAAGAACAGCTTCTGATAGTAAAGACTAAAACTAAACTTCAGAAGAAGTGGTCAGAGTGATTACTGCAGTTCATTAAAGATACACAGATTGTCAGTGGGAAAAGACAAAGACAGTTTGTGTAACTTATGTTCTATTTGATGTTGAAACGGTTCGTGGGGTCAGACTTCTGTTAAACTGTTTTTATAATCTTTGTACTGGTACTTAACTGAAAGTTAAAGTGTTACGTATCCACTTATGTTTAACAGGTTTTAACTGAGGAAGAGGTAAACATTGAGAAGATGCACATGTTTTGTCACATTTTACTGATGTAATAAATTTGATAAATCCCTAACCTTTAGAGCTTGTCTATCTTTTTAGCAAGTGCATATCATAAAATACACCATCTTCAGAAAACCACAAAAGAAACCTTTTCTTCACTGTTCAAATGGCAATTTCCTGTTTTTTCAGACTTTGTGGATTTAGTCCCCCGTGATCTGTAATTTGATGACACATCTGCAGTTTTTTTGCACGTTGTTAGCTTTCTACCTCTGATTACTTTTTGATTACTTTTACTACTTTATTTGATTGCATTTTTTAATCTGGCAATTAAAGAATTAAAACCTGCGATAGATGTTTCATTCAGGCTGTATCTGTCTCTCCAGGTGTGAGGTTTGAGCATTTCAATACTGAAAGTTTTTTCATTGCTTGTAAGTAAACCCTACAACTCGATTTTATCAGGATAAACTGAAATAAAGATGGTGTTGCTGTTGTATTTTTCTTTCTCTTGATTGCTGTATCCGTTGATGATGACTCCTTACTTTGTTTCTCCCCTGAACTGTCATGAAAATGTATGCGTAGGTCTGTGTGCCACTTTAATTGCAATCATCAGGTTATCCCCTCATCTTCCATGAAGTGACCAGAGCAAATTTTTCATTTGTTCTCCGCTGCTGCAAATCGGGGTGTCATTTCTATTGGTCTAAAATTAGTTACTGCAGCTGTTATTTTTTATTATAATAATATATATATATATTTATTTATAGTTGTTATTTTTACAATTTATATTAAAAAGCTTACTATTATTATTACCTATAATGCACTTTGCCTATTTTCTGTCATAAATCCAGTGGATGAACTAAATGACTGCACCAAAACCCAGTGAAGGATAAATGGATCATTTATAAAGGATTATTTGGAGCTGTGAATCACGCAACGCTACTGTAGTAGAGTCCAAGAATAAAAATGCGGAGCTGGAAATGAGCATAATAGGTCCTCTTTAAGCTGGAATCCAGCTCCATTTGAAATTCCCAACGTCTTTGTGAACCTGAGCAGAGAAAGGTAAATATGGGTGACTGTATGCTGCAGAGGCTTTGAGGCTGACACGCACACCTCTCGAGTCTCAACATGTTATTGCGCTGACCTCTGTTTCAAAGTGTCCTTCCAGTTGGCAGGTCTGAAACCAAGATGAAAGTGAATTAATTAAACTGAGCCCTGCATTAAAGAACCAACTCAGCAAGTGACACTGATGTCACAGTGATCTCTGGGTCAGAGCCATAGTTGACAGTTTGGCATTCAGAGTGATATTTAGTTCATTTCCCTATGAATGCATATTAATATTGTTATCCATATTAATTTTTTCATTTGTTTTTCTAGGGTCGCATCTAGCTGACATTTGGCACACATGCATCCATGCTGCTTTAATGGATCCCCACATCTGTGTGTGGGCCATGAGACTGATATAGCTTGTGGGTTTGGAAGCGAATCCTTTGCAGAAGTGGCTTCAAATGATACATATATACATATATGTATTTGCAACCCCAATTGCAAAACATTTGGGACTCTATGTAAAATGTAAAACAAAAACAAGGATGTAGGGATTTGCAAATGTCGTAAATCTATACTGTATTCAGAGAGCATAGAAAAAAAGGACATAAAAATATTTAAATGTACACATTTTACTGTATCATAAGAAATATTAGCTCATTTTGAATTTGATGGTGGTGACGTCTTAGAAAAGTTGTAACACGAGCAACAAAAGGCTGCAAAAATAAGTGAGGAAAAATAACAGATCAGTGACATTATTGGGTATAAAGTAGCATCTTAAAGAGACCAACTATTAGAGAAACAAAGATGGGCAGAGGTTCTGCAATCTGCATAAAATTGCATCTACAGTTGTGGAGCATGTTCCAAATAATGTTCCTATGTGTTTAATTATGTATGCTTTAAATATCTAAGCATCTACAGTGAATAAAATAATCAAAAAAGTCAGGGAATTTGGAGAAATTTTGAAATCTGTGCGCAGTGGAGAAGTCTGAAAATGAATACTGGATCCTTGTGATCAGGCAGCACTGCACTAAAAGCAATAAAATCTAAGCATATGATAGGAATTCTTCTTCTTCTTCTGAAATGTTCCCGCTGCCTTTGTTTTGTCCATGACTGGCTGTTTAGTGAGCCATAAACTTAAGTAAAAGCATGCGATACCTAAGCCATCTCCCTAGACCTTCATTGATATTCTGAGTGTTTCCCTCAGTTTGGTTCCTTTCTGGTTACTCTGTTATCCGTCCACATGTCCAGAGCAGCTTTTGTTGATTGTTAATTTAAATCCAGACTGACAGAACAGCCTGTTTTTGTAAAACATTAAGCCTGGATGTAAAACTCGAAATTTCACAGGTCATGCAGAGAGTGTTCAAAACGTCCTTTGAATCTTTTTCTCATTTTTATTTTCAGCTGCTGTGAAAAAACAAGACTTTTAAGGCTCAAACAGCAGATACATCAAATAAAAAGGAATCTAAGGACAAATCTTTTCCTGAACACACTCGCAGCTGAAAAAATGCAAAGTTTATTGTTTTGCTTTGGTGCACCTGCAGCTTCATTCGTCTTGACATCTCATGCTGATCCTTACACAAGAGCACACATTCCTCATAACTAATCACCAAGACACACACCAGGCAGTCTCAGATAGCAACATCTACTCCATAAGCGCAATACAAATATGAAAAACAAATAATTGGAAAAAGATTTTGTTTTTCTTTTGCCCTTTATGAATGGTTCTGTCTCATAGCCTTTCTTCTGCATTGCACGAATGGAAGGACACCTTACGATTGACTGATTGACTGCTAATTCTGTTGTGTAACAAAAGCTTGTTACAGATCTTTCAAATAGTTGAATATTTATCAGCATGATGCAACAAGTCAAACACATACTTGCTGTTTTTCAGTTGTTTAAAGGTGTCGTATACCTTTTTTGTACATATATTACCAGCAAACCGGTCCTTGCTTGATTTGCGAACAATTCAAGAAGAAAGAAAAGAATATTTCAAAAAACGAAAGAAAGAAAGAAAATGACAAAGAAAATCAAATTCAGCCGGCCTGACACGTATGAACACACACACACACACGTTTGTGCGCACACATTGCCCTTCGTGTTATGTAGTCACTAAAGGGCAGGGAGTGCATCTCAGAGCAGCGAGCTGAGCATAGTTATGTGCTCACTCTTGATGCTGAAGCTCACTTGCAGTGAAGGACTTGACGCTGCCACTATACAACAAAGAGTACTCTACCTCAGCTTTCGCAGAACAAGCTGGTAATACCTCAAGAATTCACAGTGTACTTCAGGTAATCCAAACTTCAGGAAAGCTTTTGGAATTTGTGAGCCGATTGCTCACTTTTCCATGGTGCAGCAACAAGACGACTTTAACTTTATTTAGCATTTATAGCTTTGTTTTTTAAGGACTGTCTGTGGACCACTTTGCTAGCATTCATTTGAGCTGCATTAATTGTTTTAATGGCGATGCTACAGTAACCAACATAGTCACTGTGCATTCTTTTTCCAGTTTATCTAATTAGAGAAGACTAACTTGGCAGGTAAGTCTGTTTAACTCTCTAATATTTAACACTATCACAACATTCAGTGGTTGTTTTTCACAACCAGTGTTTTTTTCAATGTTGTCACAGGTGCCGGAACCAAGTTCATTGGGAAACAACAGCATAATCTAGTGCCATTAACATTAAAGTCACCTTCTAGCGTTCTAGTTGTACAAAAGCATGGGGTTCAGCGAGCTCCTTGAGCAGGTGGGCAGCACAGGCCGCTTCCAAATCGTGCACGTAACCCTCCTCTCCACACCCATCCTTATGTTGGCCAGCCACAACCTGCTGCAAAACTTTGTGGCTGCGGTGCCTCCTCACTACTGTAGCGCTCACTCAAATCTCTCACAGTCCCAGCTGAGCCCAGAGGAAGCTTTGCGGATCACAGTACCACAGGACCACAGAGGAAAATTGCACAGGTGCCAGCGTTACGTTGTTCCACAGTGGCACCTCCTGGATAAAAATGGGACCTCCAATTTGAGAAATGAGGGAAACAGTGTGGATGATCTGGATGCTGACCTGCAAGGATGCATAGATGGCTGGACGTACAACATGGCTGACAGAAGCTCCACAATCATATCTGATGTAAAACTGCATTTTTATCACACTGTTTCAGTCAACTTGTCATCGCAGTGCAGATGTTCATATGTTGTAATGTGCATTTTTTGCTAGTGGCATTTAGTGTGTGACCAGCACTCTTTGAAGCAAATGGGACAAACCATCTACATGGGAGGCGTGCTTGTGGGAGCGTTTCTCTTCGGAAGCCTTGCAGACAAGTAACACCAATAATATACAATAAGCTGAATGTGTAATATTTTGACTCGTCTTTGAAAAGAAAAATCTTAATTGCCCAGTGGCATGAATAATAAACAGTTCAGCAAGTCAAATAATGTTTCACCGATGGCCCTCATGTCTTCTAGATATGGTCGACGTATCCTCCTGCTCATGTCTTACCTTCTGATGGCGGTCTCTGGAACATGTGCTGCATTTTCTCCTTCCTTCCCTCTGTTCTGCTTTTTCCGGTTTGGTTGTGGCATGGCTCTATCTGGCATATCACTCAACAGCTTGTCCCTCAGTATGATTTTTAGTTCCTTTATTTTACTTGACTAAAGGGATGTTGATGACATGGGCTCCCAATCTTATGAAAATGTGTTTCATCTGTTTCAAGTTCTTGAGTGGATCCCCACTCGTGTGAGAACTGTGGTGGGCACGATGAGTGGCTACTGTTACACACTGGGCCAGCTGATCCTGGCATTGATGGCCTACTACATCCGGGACTGGAGGTGGTTAACCCTGGCTGTGTCTTTGCCTTTCTATGTGTTCTTCCTCTACGCATGGTGAGATGGCAATCATTGAACTGAAAAGTTTCAACTATAGTCACCAATGTAAGCTAAAACATTTTTAAAAAATGTAGCAAACCTAACCAATATTCCTTATAGGTGGTTTCATGAATCCGCAAGATGGTTGGCCTTAAAGAATAAGCCTGATCGGGCGATCAAGGGACTTAAAAGTGTGGCTAAGTTTAACAGACGGTGTGATGAGGGAGAAAAAATTGACATTAAGGTAAGGGAATATTTTTAAACTTTGGGATAAATCTGTGTTTCACATAAACAGACTGTATATTAACAATGTTTTCTCTTTGTGCACAGATGCTCCAGGAGTCCATGAAGAATGAGCTGTCCATGTCAAAGGGCTCCTACACTGCCTTGGATCTGTTCCGCACACCCTACATGAGGATTAGCACAGTCTGTCTGGCAGCTGCCTGGTGTGTGTGTGCTGCTCTTGTAGAAACACTCAGTGACAGATTTACAGCACCTTCTGTGAAACTGCAATGACACCAAGTGTATTTTTATATTTAGGTTATCAACCAGCTTTGCCTACTACGGCCTTTCCATGGATCTGCAAAAGTTTGGAGTGGATATTTACCTGATACAAGTGATCTTTGGAGCTGTTGACATACCAGCTAAAATCATCATCGCTGTGACTATGAGTTATATAGGGCGCCGGCCGTCGCAGTCTGCTGCTCTCATCATCGCTGGGGTCACTATCTTGATCAACCTGCTGGTACCTTATGGTATGTCAGAACACAGACATGTGCACAAGATAAGGCTGAGGAGAAGCAAGTGAGTGACCTGATGGATGTTCCGCTTTTTTGCAGATCAACAAACTCTGCGGACCTCTCTGGCTGTTGTGGGTAAAGGTTGTCTTGCTGCATCTTTCTTCTGCTGTTACCTTTACACTGGAGAACTGTACCCAACCATTATTCGGTAAGTCTCATCTGGCAAAACCATAAAACTATCAGCAAGGAAACCTAGATGACTTTGGTTTAACAATGAAATCTAGGTTTCGCTGAAGAGCAACAACTAAGGATAATCGCTAATCCAGGGGTGGCTGCTTTTTTGTTTTTTATACAGTAGTAGATTTACAAATTCTGTGAACTGGAAAATCTATTGGTAACACTTTATAATATGAACTGCAAATTGCAGGCAAGTACGCTGTACTTACGTGCATTTTGAGGGCAACAAGTCAGGTTTTTGCAAAAAATAATGAACAAGTACACTGTAAGTACCCTGTACTTACATGCATTTTGTGGGCAACATGTCAGGTTTTTGCAAACAAGTGAAACAAGTACAGGGTACAAACAGTGTACTCGTTTGAACGTTTTTGCAAAAACCTAACTTGCCTGCAAATTATTCACAGGTCATGTTATAAAGTGCTACCAGACTTTTTATGTTTTCAAACTGAAGGACGGTCTAAGCCAGACCTTCCCAAAGTGTGGGGCCGGGGGGGGGGGGGGGGGGGGGGGGGGGGGGCTTCAAATCACGGACAAACAGTGTCCCACATTCTTGATTTTTAGTTCACACACACTTGTTGTAATGACTAACTACTCCTGACATTTTGGAGATGTTAGCTCTGTATACAGTAAAGTTACAGAGGGATACAAATAATATCAGGCTGATCCTGCCACGATTTGTTCCCCCTGTCTAAATCACGGACAAACAGTATCTCACACTTGTTTATGTTTTTCAACCCATTTTGCACAGCGAGGCATTTTTCGAAAATGAATTGATAGCAATGTTGAATATTATTACACGGGGGAATAACAACTACACGTAAAATAATCACACCGTGATGCCTCTGCCTTTGTAAATAGAGGGACAGTAACTGCGTGTGTATATGTAAGCCTGTAAAAACCGAAGATAGTCAGATTAACAGTATTTTGTCTCTATCTGCCATTCTGCAATTCATCTCCGGTAAACAATAACGTGGCGCAAAACGTTTTCAAAAATACTCGTGTAGGTGTGGACGTAGCATAAAAGAGTTAGTAGTTTATTTTCTTACTACCTGTAATTTATTGCAGTTTATTTGTATTTGCTTAATTGTTTACTAAATGTTTGAGGTGTGAAATAAACCGCAATGGAGCAAAATATGGGCGTGTGTGGTTGGAGGATGTGTTTGTGCACGCGCACACGCGAACATTTTTCTTGTAAAACAAAGGGGGGCCCAGCAAAAAAAGTTTGGGAACCACTGGTCTAAGCAATGAGTTCCAAATAATGTCTTTGTCACGTAGAAAACCTGAACTGTACCGTTGAAATTGTGCTGATTTTTCTTATATTAAGAAATCTAAGGTATTAAATGTGTAGACAAACTTCTTTACACTGATATAAAGAGGAGTTTGAGGAGTTTCACTGGTCTGGCCCACTTAAGTTCAACGTTGGCTGGATGTGGCCCATAATGACATCTCTGCTCTAATATATGGTTTCATGACATTTTAATAGTCTAAGACTGCACATGCACTTCTTTACTATCACTAAAATAATTTACATATTTACTGACCCTCTGTTGACACAATCTCTGACTTTACTAGTGTGTAGTTATGACTGTTTGCAGCTGTTTTATGGTTTTATGTCTTCTCTCTCAGTCAGAATGGCATGGGATTGGTGTCCAGTATGGCACGTGTAGGAGCTATGGTGGCCCCCATGGTGCGCCTCACGGGAGACTACATACCTTGGCTACCAGGTTTAATCTATGGAGGGGCGGCAATCCTCAGTGGGGTTGCTGTTATATTTCTTCCAGAAACGCTTGGCACACCCCTTCCCGACACAATACAAGATGTGGAGGAGAGGTAAGATTGAGTTCCAGGACGCAGCATGTGTTCCTTTTATTTTATCTCTGCATGTCCCAGAATCAAAACATTAATTTTAGAAACAGAACTCAGGAGGACTCGAGGGTAACGTATACAGCAAATAGCAAATCATCATGGTTTACTCAAGGCCAAAAAAAGCACATAAGACTAGAAGAGAGAAAGAGAAAGGGAGAGAAGGGAGAAAAAAAATAATGTATCCACATTTGCATTTTCTATTTTGCACACAGGGGATCTGGGAAACGCTCCAAAATGTCACCAAAAGAAACAATAATCTTGGAAGACACCGGGGCAAACCTCCTAAAGCCTGTTGCCTGAGTGTTTTTGTACTCCACATGTTAATGAAAGTAGAGTGAGTGCTACTTTTATCTCTTCTCTGTTTGATTTCCACAAATTTGGTTCACCTTATGATTGCTGGACGAATGTTTTTTCTTTCGTTTTGTGAACAAATGAGTTAAATCCGAAGCGAACGCCACCGTGAAAAGAACGCTGTGGACAATCAGACCTGTTTATCTGACAATCAGTAGATTTCAGGATCTTAATCTTACTTTGCACATGTCATTATTATTATTTTTTATTTGTATTTTGAATGTGTAGAGCGATTTCTTTATTTGAGCCTTTCACAGGTTAAAGACGGCATCCACTGGTATCTTTATTGTTCTATACACAAGCCCGTATTGGAAAACAATTGCCTTTTTGTCTTTTAAATCAAGACTTCTTATAATCCTTTTTAAATCTCAAAGTCTGTCTTTTTTATGGACGTTTGAACACAAATACTAGTAAAACCCCTTTCAGTCTACTTCATCTGGCATGAGTCACTTTGAGCTGAAGTAACTAAAACGAGACAGAACAAGAAATCAAGGATTTGGATTTAAATAAAAGCAGCAGATGAGCCACACAACAGAAGGCACAAAGTATAAAAACTAAATAAATAGATTCACAGCAGAAGGCAGATTTCCCATGAATTATGTGAAATGAACCCCCACTCTTTAAAAATTGAACACCCTAGTTAATGTTTGAAGGGCAGATCAGTGTTTTGTTGCTGAAGCAGGTAGCTTGGATGGGTCAGAGGATTTTGTTTGTGTTTTTCATAAGACAGCCTCCGAGAAATGTAGTTTCTTAGATTTCAGTCCATTTAATTTATTCAACTACTTTTGTTCTCAGCACGCTGCACGCTCTGGATTTAACGCCGCTCTCTTGAGTTCTCACAGTTACCACCCGGAAAACGATCATCACGCAAGCAAAAATGTAATGCAGTAGTTATCAATGTAGTTATTAAACGGATGGTGGTCAGCGAAAAGAATGATAAGAGTGAATATTATGGAAACATTACTTGGTCTCGTCCCTTTCCTTGAATCGGTTCAGCGGATTTGCTGCTTTTCTCTCAGTTACTGCTGTTACACGGATGTGAGGGGGGGATGTTACTGGTAAAGGAGGAAACAGTGCTGATGCGGAGCACCACTCACGCCTACATAGGGTGAACTCTTGTGATTTGAAGACTTCCGCATCTTGCTGCTTGTGACACCATCTAGTGGTGCATATATGCCAATGCAGGAGCTGAACTTCCCATCACGGGAAGGTATCCATGTGAGGAAAAAAAAATTAAAGGTGGAAAACTAAATCTAAAATGAAATCTTGACCATATTGAGGTTTTGTCTTTCAGTGTTTAAATATTGGACTTGGATTTCACATATTGTAGCTACTCTCATTTATCAGAACAGTTGATATTTTGGCCATAGAGTCATCCATGATTAACAAAAAAGGCAGCGTCACAATACTAGTATGCTTTGGTTCGTGTTCCTTAAAAGATCCGTCTGGAGTGAAAAAACCCAAACAAACCAGGATTTACAATAAATAGATTCATACTTATAGCCTCATATCAACATGTATGTTTTCAATTTAAGGCTCGTACTTTCCTCTTTGAAATAGTTAAAGTTCGCCAGTGCTCTTGCTCTCACGCAACAAATGCATTGTTGTGTGTGTCTGGCACTAACTGTATGAAACTGCTATCTAAAACCTTTTGGTTGCAACATATAAACCCTCGATCACTGTATTAAATAGATTTTATTTCACTGTCAGGTTTTATGCGTGTTCTCCTGAGACACCTTGCGCACGCCAGACGAGTCCAACCCCAAGCCAAGAAAAAAAAAAGAAAGAGAGAGAGAGAGAGAGATGAATCAAAATACAGAGCAAGGCGGTCTACAGAAATGACTACAACGTAAAATGATATGAATAAAGATTTATTTTCTCATATGAACAGGTGGATTCATTTTTCATTGTATTTTACAATCTATGACAATCTCGCAAGTTTTTTCTTTTTTCTAGCATATTTCAGGAATGACATGGGGAAAGGTTCTTTTTTATTGCTGAATGTTAAATGAAATACACTTTCACTGACTGGAAAAGAATTGTCTGCTGCTTTTTTTGTGTGATTTTTTTTTAAATCTCTTTTTTTTAAACCATGCACCCATCTAACCTTGACCACAAGGACATGCAGAGGAGAGGTGTTCAAACATTTCAAGCGAGGGTGGGGTCGGGGGGGTCATAAATTTCAACAGAAGAGGCTGATTGGACGTGCCCGGTAGCATCTCAAATGGGTGAGAGGACTGGCAGGGTGAAGGGGCTGTCACATTAAAACTGGAGGTGAAGTCTTCTTTTGCACTTTTCTGACATACAAAATTAGACCCAGAGGTGAGAAACTCAATGAAAACATCTGCATGTTGTGACCGATGTGTGACCATCCTCTATTGCCATGCCACTGTGCATTTACCATATACCAGTCAGAATTGCAGATCAGTGTTTAAAAGGCATTTCCCCCCCTAATTGCAGCATTCCATTATTTTTTAATAAGGAGGAGCAGAAATATACCGACAGAGACGAAACATCAGCTGTCCTTTCTGTGCGAGCCACACTGACGGCTGTGACTTTGAGATATCTTTCAAATATTTACTTCTCCCTCAGTGGAGGACAAAGGGCTTAAAATGAATTTATTCACTTTCAAAATCATCATTTACAGGCTAAATTTTAAATGACTCCATCAGTCAACAAGACAAAGCAGTACACATTACTATCAGAGGTGAAACTATTTGGATTCTATCGGCTATTACTGGGAAGTATGCACGTGAGGTGGAGGGATCTAAGCCGAGTGATAAAATAATTCACAGACACAGTCATTCAATGGACGTGACGTTAAGTGAACAAGAAAGGCTGAAAACATGATAGACGGCTGCATAATGGCTTTCAAAAAATAACTCGGGTAAATATGCATTTGTATCATGTTATTTCATTCTACACTATAGGCATCACATTTTTTTTCCACACAACACACTACAGTCACCTCTTAGAAAATGATGTAATCAAACAGCAAAATAGAAAGTTTGCATATTTTTGCATCATATGATCCTCCAAAGTTTCACAGCTATTTCGTTAATATTGTCTAGTATGCTCTGTACTGTGATCCACTGAGCTGCTTCCACCTGACTTTACTTTTCTCTGCATGGGAATGATCGGGGTACTAGTAACTGCATGTTAACACGTAGGTCCTCAGCATCTGAGAACTTGAATCTTAGGTAGACCTAAACTTAAGGAAGAGGTTGAGCAGGGCTTGAGGTGGAGGCGGGGGGATGAATGTGGAAATCCTGAGACGCTGGTGGCCTTAAACGTAAGCCACGAAAACAGAATGGACACAGAAGGATGATTAGGCGTGGGATTCGAGTGAAAACAGACGCAATCTTTTTGTTTTGCCACTGCCTCTGACAGCAGGGGTCACCCTGTGCCAAGCGGCTCA
Organism: Mchenga conophoros; assembly: GCF_057382185.1. Lineage (NCBI taxonomy): Eukaryota > Metazoa > Chordata > Actinopteri > Cichliformes > Cichlidae > Mchenga > Mchenga conophoros. The sequence continues at coordinate 17,429,990 of NC_140535.1, read as the reverse complement.
GTGTTTGTTGGCCACATACCAGGCTGAAGCAAGGAAAACCTGTTGGGAAATAATCATTTTCAAAAATTTTTTTTTTAAAAAAGGACGTAAATGGGGCGGGCTGGGGAGGGGCAGAATAGCTGTAAACACATCAAGCAATGACCTGCATAACATACAACCCTACAGCAGCCTTGCCTGCTCACCTACACTGGGGTCACTGTTCTGATTAACCACTTTTCTGTGAACCTCCGAGACTCTTTACTCTCACTCTCCTGAGACACCAGTAGACCCACACATTTGATGTTACCACAACAAACAGTGAAGTTCATCTAACAGTCACAAACGCATGCAAGCAACACACACAGGTGCGCACGAGCGTGCACAAACACGCACACACACTCGCAGACATTTATGCACACGCAACACAATTTCTCACTCTCTGTGACTCTTTTTCTCTTGGTAGACATTAGTTAGCGGGCAAAAAAAAAAAGAAAAAAAGAAAAGAATCTACATCGCATTTATGAGGCGTTCTAATAAATCCCAAATCATAAAAGAAAACCCTACAGGCGAATCATATTATCATATGTAAACATACACTTTATGCTGAAGTGGTTTATATCGCGTGATATGGAAGGGGTTAGACTTCTCGAAGAATGCAATTTGGAAAGAAAGTAAATAGGAAACCAGAGAGGAAAAACAAAAACATAAATGTGTATAAAAAAATGAGGCGTCCATATAAGAAAGGCTACAAAAACCTCCACTGGCCCTCTGGCATCGGCATACAGCAAAAGGCACCACAATATTACTCTATTTTTTAACATTGTGAAAAAACTGGCACATCTTTTTATGCTGTAAATCAAAATGTACATATAAATAGAGTTTTCCCTATAAAAAAGTCTTTGCTGTTAACTAGTAGACAACTTTTGCTAAAATGAAAATAAATATTTCATTTGTTTAGAATATCTGTCAGTTATATAAAATAAAAATATTTCTTATAGATGCAGGTCTATACTATATTGATTTTTGTCGGTTCATTATCACTCTTTAATGCGGTGTATTGTCCGGTTTGGAGCGTGACTGTGTGAGTCTCGTATGCGTGTTCCCATGCCCACTGTGTCGCCCTGACGAGTTAGAAGTCCGACTGTCCGCCGGCCTGTAGATGGTGGAAGGCTCGGCGTTCATGTTCTGCATACTGAGGAAGGGCGTGCTCTCGCCGTCCTCCTCTGACTCACTATCTGTTAGACAGCTTCGAGACCCATAGTCCCGAGATGCCTCGTATCCTCGTGGGGCCACGTGGCCATTCAGTCTGGATCTCCGCCAGCGCCGGCTTCCAGTTCCACTGGACCCACTTCTCTTTGGTTGCTCCCGAGAGGACAGATACTCCTGGGTGGTCTCATAGTCTTCATCCTCAGCCAGCCGGTAGGGGCTGGAGGGAAGGCTTCCCCTGCTGTCATTTAGATAGGTTCGACGCTGCTGCCGGTAAGGCTCCTGGCAATGAGCATCGTGTAGGGGCACCTGGTAGCGGCGCAGCAGAGGCTGGTCATCCTCCAGGGGGTACGGATTGTGAACAGCAGGAGGGAGCGACATGGCGTGGCTGGCATTGGGGGATGTGATCTGGAAGGTAGGCACCTGCGGGGGCAATGAGTAATGGAAATCCACTGGGGATAGGCGGGCTGGTGTTGTCAGGGCTGATACGTATCTGTGGTAAATACAGAGAGGAGGAGGAGGTCATAGTTAATTGGAGAAGAACAAAGAATTATGCTGACAAAGACAGCTGCACATACAGTAACCTAGCGTGAATGTTTTAAAGGTATTCTTTAAACTAATGAACATTATACCCTGAAGCTGCATGTACACTTAAATATTCAGTCAAAGTGATTGCTTTTCGATAGAGACGTTTAGCTTAGAGTTTCACCTGAGCAGCACCGCTCCCTGCTGTAGGTGGAGCACTGGGCGTTGGCTACAGGTTGCCCCAAAGTGTAGTTTACTTCCAGCAATCCTCTGCAGTCTAGATAACTATATTACTGTTATATTTGCTACTCGATTACTGCTCAGACTGCTTTTGCTTTTGTGTGCAGAGCTTAAACATCTCTAATGAGAAATATAATATATAATAATATCTCCACTTGTAACAGCACCATGGAGTCTCCTCTGTGATCTGCTCTGGATTGCATAACCCAACACAGGCACAATACTGCTTTATGTTCAAGACTGACAAAAGTAAAACCATCATTACTATGTTTATTAATGTTGGTACAGAAATCTTTCATAACAACATGGCTCAGGATTTAGTACACAGACATTCAATGTTTTTCCCCAGCAGAGCTTGAATAGCAAACATTTACATCAGTTTTCTGATGATCTACTATGAGCAGCCAGGTTTCAGTCCTGACGAGGAAGAAGGATGAGGACTTAACTCTCTTCTTTAATAACCGTGGATCAACCTGCCCAACAAGATCAACGAGTCAAATCTGTAGTTATACTTTACAAAACTCTTCAAAACAAACCCACGTTTAGCCATTCAATGAGCGTACTAACATCGTGCCTGATTGCTGAAGTTAATGTTGAGAATCTATATTTAGACATCGAAAGCGCATACGCTACAGATGCAGAGTTTTCCCATCATTTGTAATATTAAAATAAAAAAAATAAAAAAGCAACAACAATTCAAAACATTCCTGAAAGACAGGTTAGAATTTATGGATGGCTGACGGTGACTCACTTTGGACCTGTGTGTACAGAGCGTTTTATTTATTTACTTTTATTTCCTTTAGGAAACCTGCTATATTAGACACAAGCCTCAGATATCCCCGCAACACCACTCATTCAGCTGAGGCAGAAACTGCCACCATGATCAAAGACGTACGTGCAACCTGGAATGACTCTGAGGACATGTAATCTGTCGCTGCATCACAACCTAGCGGTCATGCACAGATGCTGCATGCGGGTATTGTCAGTTAAGTTAAGAACTCAAGCAGATAAAAGGCAGCACATGTCTTGTTCGGTTCGGTTTTCTTAGGTACTGATAGTTGGCTTGGATTCTGTATAGGAGCTCCAGCCTCCTTGATACATCCATTTCATACTTCCATTTTGGCTCAGTACTAAAGCCAAAGGTACAGAACAGAATGTTAGTACTGGTTAATATATTAATCAATTAAAATGTGATTATAATTTGGTCTGACTGTTATGCATTTTAAGTTTGGAAAGGTAAGAAAACCATGCTAAGGTAAATCTAATTGTGCCTTTCAATATAATGAATCCCACCGAGCAGACTGTTCTGCTGGATGCTTCTAGACTGTACCACTTTGTATGAAGCATTTCACTTAGGGGTTAAGTATATTCAACAAAGTGACTTTTGAGAAGTAGTCTTAAAAAAATAAACAGCTGCTTTTCCATTGGAATCTTATGTTTCCTTTAGGATCAGCTTGTCAGTTTGAGCTATCAATACACAGTACTGTTTTCCATCTGAAATGGATTAGGCGATGATAAGTGTTATCAAGCATGGATGAAGCAAGATACTAGAAGTGATGTAGATCCTGAAGACTAAATCTGCCTGATCAGTTCAGTTTCAGCTTGGCAGCACTCACAGTTGCTGTTGGTCACAGAAAATGCAATTCATACTGACAGGTCACAAATGATCTGCGGCAGCAAAACAATCTGTTGCTGTTTTAGTAAAACAGACAGACAATAATCGCCGCTGAAGAAATGATCTCTAAAACTCCTAATGGCTTACTGTAGAGCTGCTTTGTTGAACAACAATGTTTAGGAGCATTAAAGCTCACTGATACAATCTACACTATAGTAAAAGTCTGTTTTTACAGTAATGTGAAGCTGTAATGTAGCAGTAAGGGCTAGAACACATTCAGTTAATACAGTATTTTTTTCCTGGGAATAATGCAGCTACCCTGTGCGTAACACTGTATAAATATTGCAATACCTTTACAGCAGACCATAGGCTCAAATCACCATTATGTTACAACACCGTTAATGACTTTCATTTGAATAAAAAAATGTTTGAGAGTGTGATGTTAAGCACCCTTTTATAGCAGGTCTTCATACTAAGAAATAATTTGTTTTAAAAAGAAGAAGAAGAAGAAGAAGAAGAAGAAGAAGAAGAAGAAGAAGAAGAAGAAGAAGAGAGAAACCTTAACCTTAGTGTCTTTAAAAATCTTTGTAGGAGTTGTGTTGAAGCAGTAGAAACAACCATGCCCCCAAATTCCCAAATTTCCTCTCTGCTCACTGCTAATCTAGGCTTGCTGAGCGATGGATTGTCAGCTGTGAACAGTGCTGGAATTCAAAATATCAGCAGAGACCGAGGAGGGCATTTGGGGATTTTAGGTACCACAATCAGGCAACAGAATAATGTAACGCTGACTACTATTGAATTGCAACACACATAAAGAGAAAGACCTAGATGCACACTATTTAGATCTAAGTTTAGGTCTGATCTGATTTGTCATGTGAGAACTTTAATTTCTCTGTGCCTCTGGTACAGACATATTTACATGAAGTACAGGAAATAAAAATGATACAGCTGTGGAGGTGATGAAAGTCGTATTTCTTCGTATCTGCCAGACTGTTTCTGAATCTCCTCTTTGTGCTAGCTTTCACTAAACCTGTCCTATTTCTGACTTAAGTGAGTTTAAATCTGACTGTGCAAAATGGCAGACAAGTGTATTTAACAAAATGTCACACCATCCCTTAAATAAAATAAAATAACATTAAAAGGGAACACTAGCCAATTAGAATTGCATACTGGCCAGGGAATACTCTTCCCATTGAAATGAGCACTGTTTCTCACTCTTGCCTACCTTAGCGTATTTCATCATCATGCCTGCTGTGTGTCAGTTTCCACTGAGTCTCTCAGAGTGCCCTGACTGGCCTCTCGAGGCTGAGAGAGAACCAGCAGAGAGAGGAAACTTCTCAAAATATTCATGACAAACCCAGTGCCATATCAGCCACACAGGTCTGGTCCCCACCTGTCGCTGTGCGGAGAGTCTCCCAGCGAGTCGAAGGAGTCCCCGTACTGCAGCCTCGGCCGATGGGGGTCAGAGTAACCACAGTGTGCAGCGCGCCGTGCTCGAGCCTCCATGCACGCAGGGCTGCTGCATTTACTGGTCCCCACGGATGATGACATCATTCCCGGCGAGTCAGAGAGGATACTGTCAGAATGTTCCAGGCTCCATGTCCGTTCCTCATGTCTGACAATAAAAAAAAGACAAAAAAAAATAGGTGTTAACATGCACACACCCCACAATATGTCCAAGTTTCACTTTTTTGTCCTTTTTTTTTGAAAGAGTGCTTGATAACAAATCTGCGGCTGTCTCTGGAGGAAGAACATTTCCACAATTCAACTGCAATTCCATGATCCGTTAGCAAAAGTACCAAGATATTCAGCTCTTATCTCTTTTGACCCTGTTCCTCTCTAACCTGCATATGAAAACTTAGTCCCTCACAGCGACAGGTCAGTCATAAACCCTTTGATTAAGTTGCTTCTGAAGAGAAGTCCACAAGAGCTTTCCAATAGAAACAACAGAAGAAAACCAAATCTTCAGTAGTGCAGACTAATGCATTCAGCACTCGTTGGCCTCTGTGTCTTTGCAAATTCCCATGTGAGAAATCCTGGTAATACTTTCAGCTGTGACTCCTCTGCCAGCACTACTTTTTCCCATCTTAGATCACTTACAAATTTAAAATCGTGTCTGTTACAGATAACAAAGCTTGCCTTTTTCAGCAGAAATCAGACAGACTGTCTTACCTCACCAGCAATTGGCTCACTCTGCAGCAGCGAGACTCCTGGTGTGTGTTTTTTAACGATTCTATTCAGATACTCTGCACTGTTAACAATTTACTTACATCGGATTGTAATGATCAACTAAAACCGAGTGTGCCCTTTAAATATAGGAACTTGTCTCGATGAATCAAACTCTTCTATCACTTTGTGATTGATTCCCTATTTGCAAGAGGCAGTTATGATGACGCACGTACTGGATGCTCACCTGTGAGTTGATGAATGAGCTCGTGTGGAAGAGTTGTGAGATCTGGAAGAGGCATGACTGGCAGGAAATGAGCCCTCTGTAGCAGGCCGTATAACACGTTCAGTCGCAGGGACATTCTTTGATATGTACTGCAGGTGGAGAGTGAAAAACAAAAACGATTGTAAAGAACAAAATCCATGTGGTGTAAATTAGTCTGTGTGTACTGCAATAATGTAAGGAATCCTCGGAAACATACATCTACCATAGGGATATCCTCCGGGCCGGGTCCTGGGTGATTGGGTCCATTAGCTAAGTTACGATTGGGATGTTCTGGACACATGTTTTGTCGCAGATGATTGTGCATCCTGTTTCTTTGTTTCCTGTTGAGAACATCTTGGTCATTCCCTTATTATTTAATCACCTTTTATTAAGTCTTTTTGATTTACTGTAACACCTACAGTAACTATTTAAACATGCCTAATAAAGTAAGGGTGTATTTTAAGACATAATCTATCATTTCCACCTGCTGAATGTCACAAGGACTGGGAAGTACACGAATATTTACGGTTTTGTATATTTATTAAATTAAAGAGCAGGAGTACATCTTCAGAAATCATTCATCATCTGGACTTACTTGGTTTTACAGTAGGCAACCACACACACGATGCCCACGACCAAGAGAGCCACACAAATACCCGTGATTGTCAGGACTCTTTTCTGGTAGAGTTCCTCTGCCTCTGTCAACATCACACACACACACACACACACACGCACGCACACGCACACACACACACGCACGCACACACACGCACACAGAAATGACAGAGGAAAAAAATTAGCTTCTTTTCTTTAAGGTGGTTATGGTGTCACATCTACACATCTATTTTTTTATTTTTTACTAAATCCTGAGCAGAATGAAGCATCATCCCCCCTTTCCCTTCACACTTAAACCTCTTCTTTTGCATAATCACAAATGCAGCAGATGCTGCTGCTGCTCCCTGCGCTGCAGTAAGGCGGCGTAGGTGGGGGAAGGGCATTGGACTGTTGGAGAGTTAGACTGTTCGATCAAACAACTCTAAAAACCAGCTATTTTAAATTGCACCATGCATGATAAAATGAAAAATATTCAATAACAAGTCTTAGTCTTGGTGTCTTTGGTGGTCTACTATCTCACTCACTCACTTACAGAAGCGATCATCTGCTCAGGCATTCAGTGAAACACAACGATGAGATCACAACAATTTTGCAAAAAAATTTGTCAAACAAGAGAAATTAGAAATGAAATGAAGATGAAATTTGATTGATGCTTTTGCTTTTCCAGAGAAGAGCTTGTAAAAGGTTGACGTAGATTCTTTGTTTCCCCTGGGGGGAAATAATGGAGGCAGTGTAGTCCCCAATTAATAATGTAATAAGAATGAATTGAATCTGTGCAACCATCTCAGGTTTCCTCCTTTCATTCACCAGTAGCCATTTTACATCAGCATACCAATTTGTGTCAACCTTCTGACGCCATAAATAAATCACTGAAGTCAGTTTATTTTTAGCTGCAAACTCAGTGATATTTCAACAATATTGCTTTTAGCCACTGATATTGAATTTGAAACAGAGGAAACGATACTTGTGTTAGTTTAATGACACTTATGGTCTACTACTAGAGTGCACTTGTGTAGTTGAAGCAGCGAGATCTACTATTAATTTTATACTCCCAACCACAAGAGGACTTTTCTGGAAAAGGTAGCAGGAAACAAAGGCTGACGATGAAAGAGGGCAGAAAGAGTGTCTGATAGAGGAGAAAGTGTAGGTTCTAAATATAGCATGGCATGCTCACATCACAGCATTTTACAGCATCCCTGAAGGATGATCCAAACCAGAAACGTGTCATGTTTTATACTCCGACATTACATTTCAGCTACACTAATGACGAAATGATGTAAGAGGCATGGTCAGGATCACACATAAAAAGAAAGACTGAGGTGGCATATCAAAGAAAAAAAAAAAGAGACGCTAGAAATGAGACCAAGAAGGTCGGAAAGATAGATCCTAATATTGAGCAAATCCTTGGGTATAGCTCCAAACATGACAGATCATGCTTGTTACAGATGGAATGAGGAACTAAAGTCCAAGGGGAAAATATGCTCTTGTAAGTGAGATGGAAACTGAGTTAATGGTATTTTTCCATTGCACGCGAATGAGAGGTGGAGGCGATTACATCCATGTTAATGATGTTTGATGAAGGATCAGTTGCATTGACTGAGGGTTCGTCGCCGTAATAAGTCATGGCATGATTGTTTGAGAGATCGACTTGTTAATCGGGGGACGATATGGTCACACCACAGACGGAACACGAGCAATGTCAAAATGAACGACATCTTAGTAGCTATGCTAGCACTGAGAATCAAAATGGATTGTTCCATACCCATAAATTCAATCCCAAGATGCTCTGCCATTGCAGAGAGTTGGAAGGTGGGTGGGAGAGGGGGGGGAGAGACACAAGAAACAAAAGACCAGATTAAGAGCGGCACCTTCTAATATAGAAGTGGAGCAAGTACAAATTGGCATTACACAACACTTGTTGGTCATTGTCAGCACGACACGGTCAGTACTATCTAAGACGAGACACAAGCATGCAACACACACTTCAAACCACACTACGTATCAGTATCACTACCACATATCACTACTACTAATTCTAATAAAGGGATTTTTGATTTCTTTTTACTACTTTTTAATACTCTTAATAAAACTACAATATTCTGCTCTTGCTTGAAAATTATATCCACTCTATATCTCAGCATACGGGGCCTCAACAAGATCATTTCCTTTTTTTGTAATTTTCTTTGAGTTAGCTGAAAAAGCTGACTAACAGTAAGTTTACAATAAGTAATAAGTTTTCGCTCTTTTTTTGATACATGTTACCAGTTGCTGTGTTGGTCCAATTCAGTAATAATGCAGTGCCAAGTAAAGGGAACGTTTCCAGATATGATCAAAGGAGAGATGACGTGGCCCTGTGTGAGTCGCTTAGTGTTTATTACTCCTATAAAAGGCTGATCCCTGACAGCAACCAGGTGCTAGTGGTGAGCACATCCTATAGATGCACCCACTGTGGTAGGTGTAGGGTTATTTAAGCCTGTTCTGCTTTCGTGGCGGATCTGTTACCAATAGTTGCGGCTCTCTAAAAACAAACAGGACGTATTCGTAATCTTAACAACCAAAGATTGCCTGGAGTCACTACCGCTGTCGGCTTTGTCATCCTCAGTCTCCATTTATAATCACACGTAGCGTCTCCGGCGGCACGTGAGGGAGCTGAATTAACCCCGCTTATTTTCTTTCCAAATGCAATGATGCAGAATTTTGCCCAAGCATGCAGCCACTTCTGAGGGACTGTATTTATCTTGCGCCACAGTTTTATGTTTTACAAGTAAGTCTTGAGGTTTATGTTTTATGGAGCGCCATATCATTGCATAACCAAACAAAATCCTAAAAGGGAATGGGATATTAGGTGCATAGCAACTGTTTGGGAAAATATGCGTCATCTACCGAGATTACCTGTGCTTTCAGTTTTCTGCTTTCTAAAAATGCAACACTGTCAATTCCAGGACACACCCATCACATGAACAGGCAAGTTAAAAGGAGTGTATGTGCACTGTGTTGGAATAATCATGAAGAATAAGAAGAATTATGGCTTGACTTTATATTGTATGGCAGATAGAGGCCACAGGGATGTCGTACCAGCTAGCAAGTCCATATTTCTGGCTCCTCACTTGCTTTACTTGGGCTAAAGCAATTCCCAGCTGTTCTTATGACAACATGCTCTTATTTAATCCAAGCACTTATGGCTGAGGAGAAAAAAAGCCATCCTCCTTCTCTTTTTTATCTCCTGGGGATGGGAGGTGCCCCTTTCGGGACGCAGGTTTTTAACTATGAAACGGATGTGCGTGAGCACAAGGGTCTGCCTTTTAAACTAAAATTTTAGCAGTTCTACTTGATTGTAAAGACTAAAAGCCAAGCTGTTCCCATGATAGTGTTGTAACGGAAAGAGGGTGCACGCTTTTTTTTCTCTCTCATTGTTTTACTATTTGTTTTTATCATCTTCTGTCTGTTTTTTGATTACTTGGTTGTATAACCATGCAAAGCAAATAATACAAGGCTGGTCTGTACTTGTGTAGCTGGATGAGAACAGGAAATAAACGCTGTCCTTGATGCACAGCTGCGCTGAAGTTAAACAGAATGTAGAAAAAGTGTGTGAGTGTACGGGGGAGGAAAAAAAAGCTCCCACACAACACTGTCTGCTTTGCCAGAAAAACAAGCAATTTCAGCACAGTGCATTACAACTTAATGTGAGATGAAATTACTTGTACTTAAGAAGGGGTTTTTTGGGGGTATTGTACTCTGTGCCAATATACAACAAACAGAATGTGTAAGCTTGAAAAGTCAGACTACAGGGATGAGCATTAGGAAACTCCAAACGCAGATGCAGTTTGTTATTTTCTGAATGCAATGTTACATTAAATCGCAACCATATGGGCTTGCAAAGGCATGATGCTGCCATTATCCAGCATAAATGACAGGATTTGGATTTAATTATATATCATTTTTATACTTGAACCCTGTGCATGCAGTGCTTTCCCTAAAGAATCAAGTCCAGACTTTTTGAAATTTCAGTCGTTACGTTTCATTAATGTCACGTCTCCCACTGTACAAGTAATCACCAATCAAGTAATACTGACATTTAAACGCTCCACAAGAATCCCCACCATGTGGTTGGTTTTTAAAGCTAAAACCCTTAAGGGCAATATCAATCAGGCCATAGTCGTCCACAAAACGTCCTCTAATCTTAGTATAACAACGCAGTTGATAGATGTGTTTGCAGATGTTGCCGTGTGGGATGGTGCAGGGTTTAGTTCTCTAACCCCAGGCTACTAAAGCTGCTTGACATGGCACTCCAGTACAGTGTTTGGACTATCTGTCGTGCGAACACCATTTTGTTTCTTCTGGATCAGCGTGTTATAGCAGATGTAATTGGCTAAATGTTCTTGTGTGGACCTAACAAAGCTTAGTGTTTTCTACAGGCTGGCTGTGATTTAGGTCCTCCGCAAGTTATCCACTGGTCTCAAAGTTAAACAAATAGTGCTTCACATTTACCATCTTGGCTAATTTTGAACTAATGCGAGGCAGGTGCTGTAAAGTTTTGCGGTAAGTGGGCCTTTTCTTTTGGAATCCATGATTATCTCCGACATCAAATCAAATCAGTGTGATTTTGTTTTTTCATTTTCATATTTGATCTTTATATTGATGATAACGGTTACGCTTTCACACCTGTTTATCAATAGTTAATAAATCCTAGTAGAAAGAAATGCACCATCATTTCAGCTTCAGCTGGTTGCAGCCTCTCAAATAAGGGCTCTTTACAAGCTTGCTGTTATCAGTTAGTGCTCCACCTGATAGAGCCAGTCATTTGTCATGCTTGTTAGTTGCGACTAATTGTTTGGGCCTGGCTTTCCATACAAGCTCTACTTAGGGTCAAACGTGCTTGCATGTTTCAAGCTGATTGCGAGAACAGGCATCATTAGTAAGTGGGCTAAACAAAGTCCTTTTGTAATTATTTTGCCATTAGACTGTGTCGTTACATGCAACTTGCGATGTGCAAATCAACTTGCACAAAGCAAACTCACACCCTGACTCGCTGCTGTCGGCCTCGCTACGAACTCTTATTCTGCGAATGCGCATGCAACGCACTGCACTGAGTCAAAGGGCACACAATATTACATGCAGACCAAACACAGTAACAGACTCCACTAATCTATGCCAGCTTGTGAATGAGTCACCAGAGCAGACACAGACAAAACTATTAGGTAATAACAGGAAATTAATGCGGTCTCTACACCCAGCATGCACGCGTGACACGAGGACAGACTGACAGTGACAGAAGAGGAAATTGACATACGGTAGAAACTGGCCATAACGTAGGTTTGACAGCGATCACCAGTAAAGTCATTTGGACACCTGATGGAAAGAAACAAAGCCGAAGAAAGAGAGAAGGAGGAAGAGGGTGGTGAAAGAGTGAGAGAAAGGAAGAAAATAGAGGGGGAGAGAGTGGAGTGAAAAGGACAGTGTGAGTAAGAAAAAGTGAGAAAGAAGGGAAGGGGGGGAGAAGAGGGGGGAGAGAGGAAGAGAGACACAGAATTAGAACAACAGAACATCTACAGACAGCAGAAGCAGAGTGTTCCCTTTGGATGACACCATCGTGTGCATGGTGTAGTGCACAGCTCAATGCGTGTTGACCTGAGAAGGAGGAAGAGGAGGAGAAAGAGGAAGAGATCTGGTGGGGGGGGGTGGGGAGTGGGGGGGGGGGGGTGAGGAGGGCAGCAAGAGTCCACAGAGGTAATCCAGTGACAACTGTGTCTCTGTTGTCAGCTGCTCATATCATTTGAACATACTTTTGAAAGGATTGGGCATGTACACCCGCAGTGGCTCAGTCTGTAAGCATCGAGGGCCGAAGTATCCATCCGGACATCTGGGAAGGAGCAGACAAGTGTTATGGAAAAGGAAAAAAAAACACACAGAGAGTGAGGTTGATTTCAGGGGCTTGAATCCCTTCACACACATTTCTGCAAAATGTCACAGCATGTTTAAACACACAACAAAACAAGTAACAGCAACAACAAAAAAACTGCTACCAAACTCACAGTAAAGTGCAAACAAAGCAAGGAGGGCATCCTCTGCTGATGAACGTGCCCAATTTCGCAGTTTTAAATTGATCTCAATCTGCACAAAAATGTAATGCTTAGCAGATGCTGCATCTCTCTGATAAGCTAGCAGCTCCCCCCCCTTACAGACACACTGACAAACAAAAAAGGGTAAAAATATACTTCAGCCTGGGCTCTCATCTTGGCAGCGGAATTAAAAAAGAAGAAGAAAAGAGAAAGAACCAAAAAAAAACATATATAATGACATATAATAATAATAATATGGGCTTTTATAAAAAGAGATAAATGTGATTCAGGATACTGACAGTCCCATGGCTTTCTGAACTCTGTCTATGGGATGAGAGAAGAGCAATTTTCATGAGTGTATGGAGAATAAGAATGTAGCTTGGGATAAACCAGGCAATGTTTTATAGGTAATCAATAAATCATTCCTTGGAAAGCAGTGAAACAGAGCTGAAAGTTGGGAAATGTTTCTCTTTCTCTTGGAGCCTGTTGGAATCCTTGTGGATGTATCCATAACCTGCAAACGTGACTGTTTTATAACTGATACCAGAGCACAGAGTGTTAAAGCAGTCAGATCAGGAAATAAGGAAATAAAATCCCAAATTTTAATTTCCAGCTTGGAAAGGAAAAAAAAATGAATATGTAAATGTTTCTTGGTAAACACGCGAGGATGTGTTCAGCTGTTCTTTGAAGTCAGCGTCAAGACCAAAGTTTCAAATGTGTGGCTGCGTTAGGTTTTTGTTACTGAGGACAGACTATCATCACCATCAGGAGCGTTGGGTTAAACCACATTTCCTCATTATAATCTCAATTTGGATGAGAAGTTGGTCTTTTCAGGGCCACCAACAATCTACCCAGAGCCACAACTAGACCACTGATCCAACAAATGTGATTTACTGGGTCCACACAGTGCCTCCTGGGAGCACCATAAATATTCGGCAATGAGTTACTCATCCTGAGTGATGGTGTTTAACTGGGCGGGGGGGGGGGGATTGCGCCACCTAGGTCGAGGAAACTTGGCTGAAAGATGAAGGAAATAAACTGTCACGGGGTGCAAATGACCACAGAGGTGCAGAAAATAAACATGTAACTTTCAGGAGGAAAACAAACACTTTGCAATGTTTATGAAAATGTTCTACAAACTGTAGATACACTGAACTTTCTCAACTCATTACCCTTCTAATAAGTTCCATAAAGAAGTGATAACTATCGTTCTCTTAGGAAGACACTTCTGTTCAACAACTTTCATTGTACTTGTATCATCATGTATAGAACTGAAACAGTCAATTTATTACATAATAGTAAAACTTCTAATCACTGTGTCTCTGATGGTTTGCTGCTTTTCCTTGTTTTGAATCATTATAAACGTAATTTTGTTGGATTTGGACCGCTGGTCAGACAGTAGGAAGCAAACTGAAAGACAGAAAAAAAAAATCAGGTATCTGTAACGAGCATTACCCAGGAGATCTGTGAGACCTGTGGAGTATACGCCCGATTTAAAACCATCTCAGTCAAATTTTGAGCACCTTTATTCGAGCCGTTTCAGCTGATTCAAAAATATAACAAGCACATAATTAGTTGAGGGAAGCCACAATGTCAAGATTGGCTTGCAATCCAAGCACATCAGAAGATCTCACTGCCAGCTTTTTTCACCTTATGCTTAAGCTGATATTCTTGCATGTTCAATCATCAAATTTCATATGCGGTACCTATTTAAGTTGCTTTCACCTTCCTTGTAAGCAACTAAAAGTGTAGAAAAGTCCCAGATTAGAGCCATACTAATAATCTTCTGCACGCCAGAGTCCTGCAGATGGAAATAATTATTTTCCCTTTTTGGCTGCAGTGGTCCTGACTGAATGTACACAACTAACAAATACAGTTCTTTTTTCTGCACATTATGCATGCTTTGCATGAAAATAACAGCAGGTTTCAACTTTCAACACTCTTCACATCATTTCACCTTATCACATCACCTTACCTCAACCTAAAAGTTTCTATCTGAAAGTGAAGGAGCTGGGAATAAAAGTAGGACTAGCTGTCTGCAGGACTTGTTTAGCCAGAGAGTAATACCCACTGAAGCCTGGCCTATATTGAATGAGATGGCTGTGGGGCAACAAATCCCTGCAGGCCTTCACCACTGCATTATCCAACTTTTCTGGACCCATGCCCCAGCCGTGAGTGAATTAGCTGCAGCAATTGAGTTATTGCTGCCTCCAATTTGTACACAGCGTATTGAACGGCTGTTGCAGCCATGTCCTGCTTGCTCGTCGAGCATTCTTCCTGCGGCCAACTGGGCACAGAAAGCCTTGCTAGTGTTTCAGCTCTATATCAAATCAGCCAAAAGGATTATGTTAGCATATGGTTGAAGAGAAAATACATCAGAATATCTGACAACAATGCAAGCAGATGTCATTTGTTTTGTAACTACACAATAAGGTTTAACTGATTTTTACAACTAAGGTAACCTATTTTTTTTCCTTTTGATTAACTAATACATACAGCTGTGCTCAAAGGTTTACATGCACTCACCAGTGGCAGTGGTAGATTACACAAAGTGAATGGAATAATATAGAAGTAGGACTACCTGCTACCTTCACCTTAGATCAACAGCTAGACAGTTGAAACGTGTAGACAGTTGCATGTTCCAACAAGAAAATGATCCCACAGACACATCAAAAAGTGAAGTTAAAAGTTGGGCCTGTGCCAGGAAACCAACCACTTTAAACAAACTCTACCAATTCTGCCAAGAAGAGTGGTCAAATATCCAGACAGAATTAATCCAGGTTGTTAACTGCTACCAAAAGTGTCTGATTGAGGTGTAACTTTCTAATGTACATTTAACCAAATGTACGTAGGAAAGGTAGTGAAAATCTTACATAAATTTAAACTTGTGCACCAAATATTTGTTTTTAAAGTCATGAAAGATGTATGTTGTTCAACTAAATCATTAAAAGCCAAAATTACCATGACGTTCATGCCCATATTGAGTGTAAATAA
The DNA here is from genome assembly GCF_057382185.1 of Mchenga conophoros. NCBI lineage: Eukaryota > Metazoa > Chordata > Actinopteri > Cichliformes > Cichlidae > Mchenga > Mchenga conophoros. The sequence continues at coordinate 17,414,326 of NC_140535.1, read as the reverse complement.
AATTCTGAATACAACTGTATTTGGGTCCAATAAATGTAAGAAACTCTAAATAACAGTCACAGTTTCCAAAGGAACGGTTTTGAAATTGCTTGTTTTGTTTGATCTACAGCCCAAAATCAATGATTTTATTTTAAAATAGCAGCAGATAACCAGCCAATAGTCATTCCCAAATCTAAAACCAGTGAACATCTGGCTTTTATGACTAAAAATGAGTAATAGTTAATGCAAGTAGTTGCAGGGCGTTTTTCTGATTACTAAATGACTAATCAAGAAAGTGGTTGTTTCATCTCTTAAAATAAATTTTTAAAAAACAACAAAAACTGTTAGTCCTCTACAAAGAAAACCACTTGTTTAGCTTAACCTCTCGTGCACATGGTCCCAAATAATGTTGATTTCGAGGCTAACACAAACTCACATGTAAATGTCAAAGAAAAAAAAGGTTGTTTCCGTGATAATGTCAACCTGTTTTCCTCCTGAAAAGCTAAGATGCATGGTTCCTCCAACGCACTTTACACACAGGTCTTGATCCCCTTTGCCAAATGTAAGCAATGATTCTATTTACCTCATTGGGGGCCTCTAACAGGCATAAATATTTGCTCGCGACTAAACCAGTGACTCATGACATTTTGAAAAGCCTTTTAATGTGCGGCACTCCTGTACACTAAACATGACTTAAAAGGATGAGCACACCATCGCCTCACTCCATTATTAGTGTTAAAATACACAACAGGTGGGTAGTTAGACAAACTGGCAGCATATTCCTGTGATGCGTCGCTGCTGCTGCTGAAAGAAGGAAGGGGAATCGAGCTATACCACAAAAACAAAAAGCAAGGTAAAAACTTGTAGTTAGATAGCTGAAGATGATTATCAAAGTCAAGATGCCGTAAAAGAGCCTCTAATTTGGACTGTGGGACAAAACATCTGTCAAACAACAACGGCCAAGAAGAAAAATACTTGAAAAGAAAAGGATAGAAGAGATTACTCACTTGCAGGAAAGCTGATTTATACCATGGAAGAAGTAACAGTCGCCGCCATTCACACAGTAGGCTCTCTCTGTGTCGTTGCATTTTCTGGCATGGCCTGAGCCTGGAGATAGCGTTGTGGTCACTGAGAAAAAACACAGAGAAGAAAATGACAAATTACCTCCAGCTGACCCAGTGGATCCTTTATAACGTCAGCTTTATTTCCTTTATAGCCACAGCCAGATGAATAAACAATAATTTGCAGTCAAAACAAGGAAACGTCATGATAAATGAACATGAAGAGGATTTTCATTTAATAAAAATTTGTTAGTTTTTCTTGTATCTCTGCAAGACTAATATGACTTTTATGTGTGTATCTCTAGTTTTTCTTAAAGAGTTACTTAAATGCCACACTTGTAATTCCACAAGGACTCTTAGTCTTTCATGTACAAATGTAATTGTTTCTCAAAAGGAGTGTTGACATTATCTCAACAAGTTCTATGAGCAAAGATAAATATTTCCCTGAAGTAGCGTAGGAGGTGTTTATGCCTCGACTCAGGTCCTTGGAGTGGCCTGAAATGTCATGTATCTGCACTTAATCCCCCCCATTGAACAGATATCTGTTTGGGATGAAGTCTGCTCATCGGAATCAAAATAGGGATGTTTAGAGGAATGAGAGTGCTGAGAAAGGTTCACTGTGGCAGGATTGGGCTTGAGAAGGGTGGAGTGCACCTCACATGTCAGATACTGACATGTGATGGAAATTGTGTACCTGCTGTCAGACGATGTTAGTACCTTGGGAGAATGTGGCTGTTAGGCATAGAGAAGTCTTCGGCTGGTAAGAGTTTTACACTGACAATATATTGGCTTCAGCAGCCTGACACTCATTTTATCAAGCATAGCCACTGGGTTTACTGTAAGTAATGTCAGTCCTGTGAAAACTAAGCACACTCCCTGATTCAGAAGCTTGTAGAAACATCTTTAGCAGCAATACCTTGAATTAATTGCATCCTATACTTTTATACTTTTCATCCCAGCCTCTATCAGTCTCTCACATCATTCTGCATCTCAATCGCGTGAAGGTCTGAACTTGGTCTGACTAGGTCACTGTAGCATCTTGATTCTTGTCCTTTTTTTAGCCGTTCTGTTGCAGAATTGCTGCTGTGCTTGGGATTATTGTCTTATTGCAAAACCCACTTTCTGCCAAGCTTTAGCTGTCAGACAGATGGCTTCACATTTAGTCTAGAACACCGATACATAGAGGTGGTCATGGTCCACCAGTGACAGTGCGTATGAGGTGTGTGTGTGTGTGTGTGTATTGTACTGCCATGAACTTAACCAGTTAACATGCCAACTCAGGTTTGGAGTCTGAGATCTAGTTTTGGATTTTTTCGAATCTCTCTAAACATTGCACAGTCTGTTCTTCTGAAGTATTTGCTGGGACATTTGCTTCTAGGAAGATTATAGCTTACTGTTAACATTAGCAACTAGCAAACTTCCAAAACATCTGCTTTTATACAGGTGCTCACACATTAACTGAACATCAATTAATCATGTTCAATTGACTAGCAGCACCTGGCTGCTATATATCTTCTTAATGCTGAACAAAGCAATAGGGCGTACATAGTCTGATCAGGAGGGCTAGCTCTGTGGTCGGCATGAAGCTGGACACTCTGGTGACAGTGGCAGAGAAAAGGACATTAAAGAAACTGATGGACATTATGGACAATGCTGGGCATCCTCTGCACACGGCCATTAACAACCAGAAGAGTCTGTTCAGTGACAGGTTGCTTCTCCCCAAGACAAGAACTAACAGACTTAAAAACTCCTTTGTCCCACACGCCATCAGACTGTTTAACTCCTCTCTGGAGGGGAGAGGGAGGGGAAACAGGAGGACAAAGGAGGGGGGAACAACTAAGCTGTAGTGCCTCTTCACCTCACTGTGCAATACCTTTTGTGCAATACTTTTGTAAATAGTCAACAGTGCAATAGACCTCAATACTTGAAATGTGCAATTCACTTGTATTTTTATTTTTTATTTTTTTATTCCTATTTATTCTATTTATCCCCTTCGTATATTTTATTTATATTGTCTCTGTATTTATATATGTATGTGTGTGTGTGTGTGTGTGTGTGTGTGTGTATATATATATATATATAATATTCTGTAACTCTGTAACTTCTGTCGGTGCTGTGCTTTTTTGGAAATCGAATTTCCCAGAGGAACCCACCCGAGGGATTAATAAAGTTCTATCTAATCTAATCTAATCTAATCTAATCTAATCTAGTACATAGAGTCCCGTGAAAACGTTCTTCTTCACATGCCAGATTGGCTGTTTTCCGTAAAGACATACTATACCCTCCGGCTGGAGAAGTGCGTTGCTTACTGCAGAAGCTCACCTCTGGTTTGGCTACTACATTAGAGGTTAATTCCCATGCTTATTAGGATAGAGAAGCAAACAAATGATATCAGTCTGTGCGTCATTGCCAGTATGAGTGAAGAGCACGAATAAATCAGAACACTATATAACCAAAAAATGTTTTGTTCTTTACACATGCAGTATACCAAAATATATCAAATAGCGTGTCATTGCTGGGCAAAAATTACTTTGTGAATAAAGTACAACATCCATCCATTCAATGAACAAACAAAGACATAAATCCACTTGGTTAAATCGCGATGAGATAAGTCGATAAAAGGTGTTATTTATACCTAGCATTTCATTTTAGAGGTAAAATTTTACTACGGTAAATTTACGATGTCACGCTGTTCTGCCAAAATTCCTTAAAAAAAAGTAATGCTCCCAAGACAACACCACACCTATTTATTATCATAGGTCCAAATATTCCTAAAATATTTCCAGGTTTACCCATTGATCAGAACCACTTCATCACCTGATGTCTCACTTGGAGGACTGGTTCGTAAAACACTTCATTAAAAAAAGAGGGGAAAAAAAATCAGAAAAAGCTGTCGGGCAAACCCTTTTTTAAAAAAACCAAAAAAAACTCCCACGCTCAAAATGGAAACTTCGTGCAGGATTCAAGTGCAAAACCTGTGCAGGAACATGTGGACAAACAAGCTGCACAAGGCTGCAACCTTTCCCAGAATGCACCAGTGGAAATCAGAGGAGCGTCGTAGACAGATCATCAGTCTCCACAGGACGGGTGGACGCCACGATACTCGTAGTCACAGATAATCTACGGTCCACCTGGCGTGCATGTGGGTGGACTGCGGGTGGAAAACAGATGACCCACACGGGGAGGTGGAGAACATGCAGACTTCACATAGGAAAGATCAAGGCCTATATCTGAACCGTGGACAAGTTCTGCTGTCAATGTTTATTTTGCTACTGGTCATACCAAATTAGTTCCACAGTAGTCACCTTTTTTCCCTCTTTGTCATCATTTTCAATGAAAAAGTGAAAAGTGAAAAAACAACTTCCTGCACTTAGTTGAGCTGTTTCACATAAAAAGAGTCAGATGCAAAATCTCAAAATTACACATATTTTTTGTCTAATAGGGCTGCTAGATACATTTTAACTAACTGAAACCTATATTTGTTAAGATCACATTATTTTTATACAGAAATAAATGACTTAAAAAAAACCCAAATAAACCAAAATAAGGTATACTGGTACGGGTAAAGGCGCTATTTTCTTAGCTGTACTCCTTGTTATAAAATGTTCAAAGTGAAGATCAGCCCTGTGTAAGCTAACTGGAATGAGGGCATTTAAACAATATATCCAAAATCCCTGTTTTGGATTAAACTTGATAAATAGCTACAGTTTGCGAAGAGGCTTTAAATCTGGACAGCTGTAGCATGGGGCTTATATTTTTATTGCCATACAGCTGAATGCTTGCAGGTGGAGACCACACATCTCCTCAGCCGACAAGGTTCATTTACCTAAACAACAAACACCACCTGCAATATTAAGGGGCTTCCTAGAGGAGCAGAAAAATTCCTGCAGACCACAATTTACACTCCATACAGTGAGAAGAACAGCAAATCCAACTGACTGAAGGAAATTACACGCTAATATCGCTGCAACGATTCATTAAATATATCAAAACAATGAAAGTGTTTAATGATGACTTAACAATTTGGCAAAAAAAATAATTCCTGGAGTTGATCCCACTTTCAGAAAACTATCTACTTCTATTTTACTGAATCTATTCTCTGCCAAATGTTTAAAATGAATTTAAATGAATCATATAAAAGTATCATTTGTATAACTTTAATAAATGATCTATATAAACATACTCCTACTGGCATGGAGGAATTGATGATTTCTTAAGAAAAAGGTCACTTTACATATTTTAGCAGGATTCAAGCACTGCTTTCAGTGGGCTTCAAAGATTGCAGTTATCCTAACATTAACATTACTATTGGTTTTCAGTCATCAACATCTATGATGTAGCACAGTGTCCCAGTTTTATCCTCCCCTACTCCTTTTCCCTGCTGTCCTCCCTTCTTTCCTTTGTGTCTTCCAGTTACTCCCACATAGCAGACCCTCTGCTTTAAGAAAAGTGAAGAAAAAGTTCCAGTTTTTGCACACTGTGTACAGAAAGCTTAGGAATTCTTACTAAAAAAGCATACACATATACACCGTCAGCAGAAGCGTATAATAAAACAGTTGTTGATGTTTACGGCATTCGAGATACAAAGTAAAATGATCATGTGTAAAATTACAAAAACCTCACTATCCGTATTATTTTCATAACAGTCATGGTTTAAGCTTGTGAGCAGGACGGCCTAAATAGGAAACATACAATTAATTTCAGAGGCAGACTAAAAACTTGAAAACACCAATAGGAGACTCAGTGTTTTAAATTGTGTCAGATTTAAAGGTTTACGGCAGTTAAAGGCCAACACACAGGACCTGAACTGATGCATCTATAAATCATAGGTTCGTGCACTTTAGGGTTTATGATAAACTTGTAAACTTGACAAAAGCATGTGTAAAAACCCTGCTGAGCTGCAGTAAAATATCTAAAAACCCTGAAATGCTGAAGGCTAGCTTTGCGCCCAGCAAGCTATAGTTTTTTTTTTGGTTTTTTTTGCAAAACCAAACTGTTTGGTTATTCCCATCATCATGCCTTCTGTCAATAAAATAGATATTTATATTTTAAGAGAAATTGAATGCACCTGGAGTAAAACATTTTATATAACATATGTCTGTGTAGGTTCTCAGTCATCCAGGCCATGGTAATCTAAGGAGCTTGGAAAAACAGCTACTGAACCTCTTTAAGTTTCTTGAAGATGCTTCACTTTCATCCGAGAAGCTTCTTCAGTTTTAAGACCAAATGGTCGAGAGTCACGGGTTTTAGTCCTTTAGGGTTGTTGACCCACTATTGATCATGTGTCTCATCACATGTGCCAAGGCATGACAACAACACCAATGAAGCCTTAAGATGAGACCCCCCAAGTAACTACAAAAAGAAAGTCATCAGTTGCCAAAACAACTTGAAAAAATGATAAAGCCATTGACCACTCTACCTAGGGCTGCACGATTTTGCATAAAATGAGAATCACGATTTTTTGGCTTAGAATTGAGATCACGATTCTCTCACGATTTTCTTTTCCAGTATAAATATTTATTGCACTTATTAACTGCACATCAACTTCGTAACAATTGAGACTGAACATAAAAACAATAAATAAACATAAAAACAACAAATGTCTCACGTTTTGTTGTTGCCGCAAAATGTTGTACTGCTTGAAATTCCGTCTCCACCGTTGCTCGACACTGCGTGTATAGAGCAGGTAGTGCAACAATAGAAAAATAGTTGCGGGACGGCACTGTGTAGCGTTTGTCTAGGGTGTTGATCATTTTCCTAAATCCCTCGTTTTGCACAGTGTTGATGGGAGCCATATCTTTGGTCAGGTGATAAGTGATAGCCTCCGTAATTTCTTTGTGCCTGCGGAAGTTCGACGGGTATAGGGAAGCGCTGTATAAGGTTCCCGTTATTGATGTTTGGGTGGTTGACCGGAAGGATTTTCTCCTGTCACTTTCTCATCATCCCTGACGTGCTCTCCGTTGTTTTTTCCCTGCTAATTTTAGCATCACACCGCACAGCTTCTGTATCACGTGGTATAAGGCTCCGCCCTTGTCATTTGTTGAGCAGGAAGAGTGAGCGCTTGTTTTCATGCAGATTACGTCCCGGATCAAAATGCGGTACAATCGTTGTCTTTTTTTTTCTTTTTCTTTTTTTTTTTTAAATCGTTGTCATTTGGAAATGAGATTGCACATAAGTATGAATCGAGATCGCGATTTTCTAACGATTAATCGTGCAGCCCTACTACGTACCACTGTCTGTACCCAGGGATGCTATACCCTGTTATACCCTGGAGTCCCACCCAGCCACCTACAACATTTCCAAGCACCTCGTCACCATCCTCTTGTGGGGAACACACCCCATCACATCAAAAACTCCCCCTACTTTGCCAACAAGGTTCAGAAAAGTACACTGGATCCAGATGAAACCATTGTGTCCTTTGATGTGGTCTCTCTCTTCTCTTAAAAGATAGCGATCTCTGCCTTACCACCACATATTTTAAATACAAAGAGGGTTTCTACAGACAAAAACATGAGTGTTCCCCAGTGTCCCCAGCCTTTACATGGAGGAAGTGGGAAATAAAGCTCTTGGCTTTTTCAAAGGGACAGCACCTAGCCACTGGTACAGATACTTGGATGACACCTGGATCAAAATCGAAACCCAAAAAGTAGAATCCTTAATTCTTCACATCAAATCAGTGGATAAAAACATAAAGTTCAAAAGAGAAGATACAAAGGATAACAGCCATTTCTGGACTGTGCTGTGAGCATTGAGGAAAATGGAAACCTTAACACTGAGGTTTACCAGAAGCCCACACACATGGACCAGTACCTACTCTTTAACTCCAATCACCCTCTGGAACAAAAACTTGGAGTAATCAAGAAAAGGAACACACACATGTAAAGAAAACTCTTAAAACATGTAGTTATCCCAACTGGGCTTTCATCAAATTTGCAGAGATGCACAGTAAAGAAGGTCAGACACCAATTTGTCATCCTTTATGTAGCAGGTTTATCAGAGAAACAACCAGCCACAGCTCAGACAAAAACTGGTTCATCCCAAAGACATAACTCCCAAACACAAACTAAACAACATACTATATGCTGTGAAGTGCAGTGAGAAATGCTCAGACCTCTACGTTGGAGAGACCAAACAGCCACGTCATAAATGCATGGCACAACATAGAAGAGCCACCTCGACGGGACAAGACTCAGCTGTACACCTGCATCTAAAGGATAAAGGTCACTCTTTCGAGGATACTAATGTTTTGGACAGAGAAGACGGGCGGTTTGAAAGAGAAGTGAAAGAAGAACAGAGGTGGAGGTTTACAACACCATCTGCCGCTCACAATCCAGTTTTTAACACCCACTCACATCTTGTGTCAGTTGATCTCAGTAGGTAAGGCTCTCCATGGTTTCACCCGAAACCTCTGATGATAATGACCCACTCCCTTTTTCACACCTTGGCTCATGTGATGAGGAACATGAACAATAGTGGATAACGACCCTCTTAAGGGACAACTCCCACTAGGGCTTAAATACTTGGGACTCTCCAATATTTAGCTTTAGAACTGAAGAAGCCTTTTAGATGAGACGTGAAACGTCTTCAAGAAACTTAAAGAAGCCCAGTCACTTTTTCTTTCCAAGCTCCTTAGTTTATATAACATATATAAAATTGTATATATATTTATATTCCTGCAATATCTATATTCATATTCATAACATTTAAGGTATGGTACAGATGAAGGGTGAAGACTTAAATATGCTGTAGTTGAAATGTTTTTGACCTTCCTCCCAGAGTTGGAAACACATGATTTAAATGTTCCTATAACAAATAAAACTTTCGGCACTCTACTATGAAGAAACATTGCATTAATACAGTAAACGACCATCCAGTCACACGCACGCGGGCGCACACACACGCCTTTGAAGCAGTCTCGTTGTCTGCTCCACCTCGATATGTTTACAAGAAAAGGCTCGGGTCACGTCACGCCAACGCCACAATTTCAGGAAGGACGTACATCAAGTGCAGCAGGGAAAATAAAATGAGGGGGGAAAAAAAATAAAAAGACTACCACAAAAATATTGCAGGTGATGGTTATCTGACTTAATGGGAAACCCATACAAGGAAATGGTACATGCAGACTCGGTTCCAGAGATGAAACAAGAGCAATGTTTTCTTTCTAAGATCTACTTCAGCCAATAGAGTGTTTACTCAGGCTGCACCACATGTTTACATGAGATTAAAACTCATGACAAGACCTAACAATTTATTGACTTGGTTAGAGATACACATTTAAACAACAGAGAACATCTCATTTAAGGGTGTGTGATGCAGATTAAAGAAAAAAAAGTGTTTGAAATCGCTGTACTACTGAAATATAGTTAGCATAAGTACAACGTTTTTGACTTTTTAGGAATACATTTCTGTAAATGAGAGGAGATAACTGGTCTGGTAACAGACTGAGTTATTTTTCAAAGAACTGCAATACAACTCCAAATGGTTTCTTTTGATATGAGAAGATAATCTTTTTCTTTTACTACTTAACAATATCATGCAGAAAAGCCTTTTTTTCCCCCTGAGTCAGTTGGGGCCAGCACAGTGGAGCAGTGGTCCTGGTTTGAATCCGAGTTTCCATGCTCTCCCTGTGCTCGCACGGTTTCTCTCCGCATACTCTGGCTTGCTCAAACAGTCCAAAGACATGCATGCAGTTAGGATGATTGGTGATTCCAATAGAGCATGCATCAAAACGTTAATTGGGGATTGCAGAATGGCTGCTGGTGTGAATCTGAATGTGAATTGCTGTCTGTCTCTATACGACAGCTCTGCAACAGACTGGCAACCCGTACAGGGTGTACCCCACCTCTCACCCTGCGACAGCTGGAATAGGCTCCAAACCCACTGTGACCCAGAATGGGATAAGCAGAAAAGATGAATGGACTGGATAACTGGTCAGACCACCAACTAGAAAGCAATAATTCAAAGCTTGATCTTTATGTTTATGGACTCATAACAGATTTAATTACTGTTGCATACTGTCATCCTGAGATAAGACGTATGGAGTACAGTCTTATCTCAGTCGCTGTATCTAAAAGGACTGAAATGCTTCATAATCCTCACTGGCTTTTGTTCTTCTCCTTTTTTTCTGAGGGTTTCATTGTTTAGTTGCAATAAATCACATCAGTTTTGCATCATTCATCTCTCTGACCTCTGAAGAGCGTTCTGTTTGTGTGGACTAAAAATGATCCTCACAATCTTGCACATATTCAGTGATAAAATAATTACATGGGTTCAGGTTACAGTTTTATGGTGTGCGAACAGCACCGAATGACAAAGGATGATCTGCGGTGGACTCACCTCTAATCATCGAGCGCGACTGTGGCGAACAAACCACTGCAATTTTTGTTGACATTTGGAATAATAACATGTGTCACGAAGGCTGTATGTGTTCATCACTGCCATGCAGCGCAGCTGTTCAGCTGGGTTAGAGTGCTAGTGCCTTTGCATGTGCTTATTAAAGAAAATTGACATCAGTAATATATTTTTGTATTTTTTTTTTTTTTATAGAAAGACACGGTGTTACTCAAGCAATCTGTTTCATTAACTACTAACAAAAATAATAAATAAATAAAAAGCCCCTCTGTTCCACAAGCTCCAGTTATTCCTGTCAACTGAAGGGTTGTTTTCTCCAGTGTCTGAAGTGATAATTAACAGAAGCACAACAGCGGGTAGCTCTATTAACAAAAATAGAGTCGTCTTATCCAGAAATGAACAGTTTTGTTATAACTCAGATTTTGTGATTTTATCTTATTTATTTATTTTTGGCTTTTCTTGTTTCGAGCTGTCGTCCTTTTTTTCAGCTCGCCGCTTTCATCTGCATCTGTCAGGAGATAGTGATGAAGCTAAAAATGGTTTCTAAAAAGGCAAAAACTTTGTCTGATCACAGCAATCAGAAATCCTTTTTAGCCTTCTTGTGCAGGATAAAGCACTGAATCGCTGAAATGCATTTGACTAAAAACAGAACAAAAGGGAACTCGGATAATTAATCTCTACAGAGAATCCATAAATACCAAAGTCCAAATGACTTAAAGTTCATGAGTTTGTTCTGCTGCATTTTCTTGCCTTTCGTGCCATATGGTGTTGTCTGTCTCCAGTCACGCTACGCAATCCCCCTCCCCGCCTCTCAAAGGGGACCAGAGTTCAGGTGTATTCATTAAGGCCGACTCCTTGCTGGACGCAATACAGATTCCTTTAACCTGAGGAGGACATCAGCTGCTCCGCTAAACAGAATTGGGGGCAGAGTTTGTTTATCTGCACTCGTGTAGCCAAGGTTTCGTTAAGCGTGCTTGGTTTTTAACCTTGGGTTTCAACTTTCCTCAGTACTGTAGCCCAGGGGCTGAATTTGACTTGAAGTAAGTTGAACAGAGGTTTCCTCTGGGTTAGTGAGAGCCACAGTGTTTAGCCATCAGCCCTTACCACTGACTTTGATTAATCCTTCATGGCTCAAGAACTGAAAAGAAAAGCTGGGGGTGCAAGGCGGACCATCTGGAAACCTTCATAAACATGCCTGTCTTTCCACGCTCTCCAAAGGATTCAAGGAAAATCGTAAAAATGAAAAGAGAGGTCCCTTTTGCACAGTTTTGTCCTCTCGAGGCACCCTGTGCATATGCAGCAAGCAGAAATGCGCTCATACTGAATCCTAGCCCTGCGCTGCACCTCACAGCCCGGCCCCAAAACACTGAATTGTGTAATGAAATACATTTTCAACAGGCCCGCGGTGAAGTTACACACACGTCCCTGCAATTTATGGCGAATGCTGATAATTTACTTCAGCTTAGCCTAATCTTTTTCACCTCAGCACTGTAGATGAACAGTAAGGCCTCTAAAAATGCGAGACAGAATCAGATTCAGTGCAGGGAAAAAGACAAGACCAGATCCATCTGGACTTGGTTATGAATTTCTTGTTTTCACTCTTAAAAAAAGTGTTATCAAGATGAGCAGTATAAATTATCTAGCCTATTTGGAAATATGTCATTGAGCAAGAACAGGTGCGGAGATTCATCTCTGACATTTCTGCAGCAAAGCAACGCAAATAAAGGAGGTGAAGGTGCAAAAACCACTAATTTTCTGCAGCTTAACAACCATTACAATGGACGAGCGTGTTATCATTGCAAACGTAACAACCTAAATATAAATCCAAATAATGTAAATCTTCATCACAATCTAAAGAGGGAGGAAACCTTCGAGCCAGACCATAAAAATCAGAAGAGAGAGTGATAAATGCAAATGTACAGACCCTTCAGCAGAGACGTAAAGAGGGTGGTCTCTGCAATAGCTCTGCCACCCAGACAGGCTTTTCCACAACTCAGTTTTATGTACCAGAAAAAAAAAAGTACTGAGTGCCCCCTAACCTCCCAACTCTTGGTAGGGAATGCCTGACGTGTCTCCTGTTACAGCTAGAACCGAGATCTTTTATCTTAATACTCGAGACCTGTTCATTTTGTGAGCATTCTTGCTACACATGTGTGCACTGCATTTTGTTCCTTTCTGCTCTTCTGCAAAGACGATCCCATCCAAAGAAAACGGATAAATAAGATAAACAGATAAGAAGAGGTACAAAGGAGCAAACTGGGAAGTGTGGCTTTGGTTAAATATAAAGCTGTTGACAGCCGTGTCTGATGTGGCAACAGAGAATGTCCAGTGAGGTTTAACAAAATGAATGAGGAGAAGAAGAAAAAATATTTGCAGAGTTTAGCTATTTATATTGTGGGCTGTACTGAATAGCAGCATTACACTTTTAAAGAAGGTGCGACCGGAGACAAATGAGCCTAGAAAGTAAGATAAATGTCTGGACCTCACAAATGCTACAATAAAGATCTGCTGCTTGAACAAATATTTATAAAAGTTAGCAATTAAAAATAAAAAAAAGTGTCTATTTAAATAAAAAAAAAAATGCATACAATACGTGTTTTCACGCTCAGCTTTGGAGCCACAACATATTTTGACAGGAGCTCAAGCCCAGACAAATGTAGGAGCAATGAAAGAAAACAAGAGACACATGAGAAGGACAAAGAGCGATGGATACAGAAGTAGTGCAGGGAAGATGAGAGCAGAGAACGAGAAAAGAGGGCTTGTTGACAGGATCATTAGGTGGAAAATATTTCAGCTTGCCAAAACCAACAAAAACCAAGCATGCTACTTCCACACATACAATATGGCCACACCCAGTCAGTGGCAATATCAAGCATCTGTGCCTTCCAGCATTTTGCACAAAGTATAAAATAAGCAAGAGATTTCATGTCAAAGGTCCAAAGAGGAATTAAATTACTATTTACTGTAGGTAAGACGCAAGAAAGAGCCCATTATGAATGGCGATGCACTTAAAGCTTTTTTTCAAAGGAAATTTATCCACAATTCAAACTCCTTCAGTACGAAACGGGAATGTTTAGAAATGAACAAAATGGAGCCTGCCAGGAACATTAATCTACCACCCACTCTCAGCAAGACTGCCACTGCCACAACCAGTGTGTCTTCTTTTATATTCTTGTCTCCTATTACCATTTTTCAGTCACATAGCTGATTTGCCTGGTCTTGCCTGCCTCAATCATCTCAGCGCTGAAGTCAAATCAAAGCGCGACATAGTATGTGATTGCACAACAGCTGCTCACGCACTGCGAGGGAGCGAAGAGCTCTTAGGAAAGACAGGGTATGGTGTGCGAATGGTGTACAAACGGGCGCTGTTATGGTCACTGGCGGGCACCAGTGTGTGTGCAGCTGGCAACAGGGCAGCACGAGGGGTTTTCCGCGCCGCGGTTAAGGACAAAGGTATTCTCTCATGGGCAGCTCAGATCAGAGTCAGGGTGGCGTTCGAGACACTTTCACAATCCAAGTGTGGGGATGCCAGTGGCTTTCACTTTTTCAACTCTGGGCTGAGAAGCTGTTGTTTACCACATCCTTGAGTTTTCCAGCCTGTAGCCATGGCTACAGTGGTCACAAATGAGCATCAAAAGGTGAGGAAGAGCAACGGGCTAACTCTTTAGAAAGCTTTCAGCGTCACTGTGAATTTACTGCAGCGAGGACTCGGTGGACAAAGATTCAAATCGGGGGAAAAAAAACCTGTGGTAACAAAAAAACAAACAAACAAACAAACAAGAAAACACCACAGGGCTTTAGGGCACACTGCATCTCCACTTTAGAGTCACTGACATCTTTTATTTAAACCCGACAGGCAGCGACTCCGATAGCTAAGTTGGGGGAAAAAAGCAGATTTACAACTCGAAGCTAACATGTTAGAACAAAACAAATGAAATTATTTGTAATGAAGCGAGACTGATTTTGCTGTGAAGTGTTTATAAAGTTTTAAGTAGCGGATTGAAAGGCGCTCGATGAAAAATAATCACCGATCAAATCGATATACTTAAACGTGTTCCACAAACAGAAATTCCATCTAATATTTATTATGAGTCATAAATGCTGGAAGTGGCCACAATTTCAGATGATCAATCTGATGTCAACTATAAAAAATACATTAGGTAAAGCTTTAAAAGGACAGAGTGTGAGATATCCATATGCTCCTTTGCCTTCACCTTCAACAGCTGGCCCTCTTTTCCAAGGTAGGCCTGCCTTTGCGACCTTGTACCAGATATAGAAGACATATACCACAGCTCCATATTTGGGTCTTGTACTCACAGCTACAGTAGTGGCCAGCTGTTAGGACTAAAGGTTTTCCCTCGGTTATTCCCCGAAAGCCTGAAAGCACACAGCAGCCCTCCTTCGGTCATAAACACACATGCACACACACCACCCACACCTGCTGTATGTCCTGAAAACAGGCAACGCAGCAAGTGTGTTTTGTTTTAGGCTGCCCTCTGTATACTAACGATGAGTTCACTGTGAGTGTGTCATTGACTAAAGAGAGGCATTTTCTGTTTACACCTACACACTTAGGAGGAAATGGCTTCAACGCTGATGACACTATTGCTGTACCCACTACTCATACAGAGTCCCCGGTAAAAGAACTTACTCACCCTGACACACACACGATGAATACAGTTGCCGAGTGTCCAACAAAAGGAAGCAGCACGATGGAGTAATGGGAGGTTTAAGATTAAAGACAGCTGTGGCAACTAAACTATAGTACTGTTACTCTGAGCTTTACGCAACGGAATGGTAAATATATGTTCCTCTTGTACTCAAAGAGAATTTTAAAGAGAACAGAAGACACCCCTGAATTAGTCTGACCCCATTCTGAAACATGCCAGGTAAGAGTAGGAGCAGGGACTTTGTTTTAATGCGAATGAACACATCTTAAGGCAACTTAATGTCATTACTCTGTCGGCACATCCAGGCCCTTATGATGAAATTCATCATTTTTAGACAATCGCTTCTCCTCAGAGGTGCTTCTTAGTGATTTGTCAAGAAAGAAGAAGACGGCGCCCAGTCACCCTGCACAGTTGGGGTCTCCATCAGGGGGAAAAAAGACCACCAGCACAGCTGAGGAGGGCTGAAAGAGATTCTTTTATTATGCTATCAAATTAAGGCTCAGATAGGTTTGGTCCCAGGGTACTGGAAGAGTTAACAAAGCCCTGCACACAGCGAAAACCTTGTGTCACCTGCTCACATCACTCAGCTTTTCAAGTGTAACAGCTGCTTCCTTCCTCACACATAGCAATATCCTCACTCATTCACACTAACGGCTTAACTGTCCCGCATAACACAGTGAGATTACCGGACATTCTCAGAAGTCTGATGTGTTTGGATTTTTTATAACTTAGTTGTTTTTTCAAAGATCTGAGTGAGGACGTCCACTTATCGTCCTGGATCGGAGGGGATTAAAGTGAAGTGACAGATCAAGCAAAATATAATAATCCATCGAGGGACTTTTAGAAAGTGTTTTCTTTAACATATTTGACTCATTTTTCACAGATTCTGATGTTAGGATCCAACAGCTGCCTCTTCTCCAGGACATTAGCACGTAGTACATATGAAAGCCAATAACTCACAGTCCCTGTCAAAAAGCAATGAATTACTGACAGATTAGGGAGCTGATTTATGTTTTAGGTGCGAAACGTAACTTGTCTTCTGTCAGATTAACTTCAGGAGAAGCCCCCAAACATTGGTTAAAATCGATATACTCTAAGATCTGAGGCAGTATTTACAGATGTGCCTCACAGTGGTTGCTGTGGTTGGGCTCAGGTATGCATGTTGTGCAGAAGGTGCCAAGAGATCAGCAAAAGAATGATGGCATCGTTTCCAAGAATTTTCTTGATAGTCATGATAAATTATTCTTTCCCTTTGATTTCTGCTTCATTTGGATGTTACTGGAAGCAGCGTTCGAGTCCTCCACTGCCGTACGTATGCACTCATCCATTCATAACACGAGCTGTGTTCTGATCACTAGATGATGCAGAGTGTGTTCATCCTCTCGCGACGTAAACGCTTCCGCTTAGTCTGGAACTTCTCACCACACCGGATGCTGTCCACTAATACAAAAAGTCTTTAACAATAAACAAAAACAAACCGCAGCGTAGATGAAATGATGATTCTGTGAGTGCAATAAGAAAACAAGTGACTCACTCGAGCTGTCATAAGTCAAGTCGTAATGTCAGACAGCAAAACAAACAATCTGGTTTCATTTGATAAAACAGGTTTCTTAACACGTGAAAGAGAGGAAATGCAGATCCCGATTCTTTTTATATGTCTGGATTAACGGCTTTTGTAAATTTGCCTGCAGGCTGCTGCACGCAAAACTGTAGACAATGGCAAGCACGACTTCAGAAAGTTTGTCGTTTTACTTCCAAATGGTCAAGATCAGGATCGTTTCCTTCCGTTTGTGTTCATCGAAGAAATCAAACATTCAGCAGCGTTTTAAAACCACAGCAGTCTTCTATAAGGCAATGTGTTTGCCGCTATATGTTAGATTACAACATGCTCTTTGCTGTACAGAGCCCTGGACCTGATCTTGATATTGTGGAGATTCTGGCACAATCAGATGGCCACCTCAGAGACACGCCTGTCCAGACCCCCGGACTCCTGGATAGTTTTAAAAAAGTGGGTATGACTAATAGCCGAGCAGCTTGATCCACAGAACCTGACAAGCTGTTCTCCAGTGGCCTGTAAATACAGAGAGCTTGGCAGATGTGAAGGCCCGTTTCCTGCAGACATGGTTGTAGCTTTACCCGCAGCAATCAATACAATTGACCGACTTACAGATACTCCACATTCATCCGAGGCCACAACTAACATCCTTTAGCGTCACTAGAGATGAGTTTATCTTTTCGCTTGCGTAGTAGGATTGAGTAAGTTTTGCTTTTACTCAGTTGACCATCGAAAGACATGGAAGGAGTGAAGGAAGTTGTTGTTTATCCAGTGCAAAGAGGTACTTACTGTAATGATTCACTTACGTAGAACATATTAACTTACTGGAAGAAAACAGAAAAAGCTTTTTTTTCTCGGTTTCGTGTTTATTGCTTTGTGTTAATCATGTCTTCTGTAACTTATAAAGTTGTTTTACAACTCGGGAAAATTTTGGCCTTCGGTTCCAAGGAATGGCTTTCTAAACGCATCGTAAACCTTTCTCTTTGATAGACTTTGATCAATGTTTTGTATCATCACCAAGCTTTAACACTGAATGTGAATAAGGGCTATCGGTTTATTTTCCATATTTGGTCTTGTTGTCCGTTTTAGCTAAGTTCAAATAACAACCAATCAGGAGCTTTTTCATATAATCACAACAAATCTATAATTTATATATTAGCATATTTTCTGCAGGTGAATTATGTGCAACAGCAAATGTGACGGAGTAAATGTAGCCTTCTGTACTGACTTGAGGTCAGATGCAGGATGACTGGGGTGTAATTGCTCGAGTTCTTGAGCCTTTAACAATGCAACAAATTGTAAATTAAGCTTAAGCTTAGTTCTCGTTTGCTTGCTCAATTGTTTAAGTTATTAAGAGTATTTGAGATTGCCAACAGCTTTTTCCCCCTCTTTTTGACAGCAGGAATGCAAGTATTTGATTTCAAAATGAGAAGCGAAAACACGCAAAACATTTACGCACATTTATATGTGTGTGGGGTTGAGGAAGGGGTAGGGGCTGAGGGGCATTGTGCATGCGTGCGTGCATGCGTGTGTGCGTGCGTGCGTGCGCAAAATTGTTGCTGGTGGGCCTCAGCAGGACTGTTGAGGTTGGAGGAATCGTACGTTCAGCTGTGATTTCCATCAACACATTCCTGGACGCTCACACACTCTCTCAGCGGAGCTGCGCACAGCACCCCCCAAGGATGTGACCTGCAGCCTGCAGACACAAATGGCTGTCTCACAAGCGCTTATCACAACACAGCAGCCTGTAGGATAATGGGACGCCTTAATCTGAAGCCACGTGGAGCTGAGCAAACTTTGACTAGTGTTGCTCCTTCATGCTGGCCCTATGGAAAACAGCGGATGATATACAACACTGTTCGGCAGTATGCCAGCAGGTTTCACCATGCCAAACTGATTACAGGGTAGAGGTCAGACCACATGGACAACAAATGGTCCCTGGCACTGGGGGTTGGGCATAAGGCGGAAAGCATCATGCTCAAAAAGACAGCAATTGTCACCGAGACTGTTTAAAGGATACATGATATTCCAAAGCACCAGGAAGTGCACAGTTGCTCATATGCTGCACACTGTTGTGCATTTTGTCAGAAAGCCAAAGTTGGCGCAAACACAAATAATAAAACATGTGGCCTCACAAAAGTATGCAAAAACTGGTCCGCAGATTAAACTAATGTTTCAAAATTCCCAGGAAGCTAAAACGGAGCCAAAGAGAAGGAGAAAGTATTAAATGGGACTTAAGACATTGATAACGAGCAACTTAAACACTCAACTCAGCAGAACCTCCGACCATCTGTGCTGAATAACTGTACAGTAACTGGCACTTAATCGGTGTGTGTTTCTCTTCTGCTGCCCTAACAAAAAGACATGACTAAAATCCCCACACAAGTCCAATCAATCAATGTTATTGGCAAACTGCAAGGCTGGCGTGAAGCCACAATGTGCTGCATGCCTCCAAATGCATAAAGGGGTTCAGTTTGAGGGAAGGTTCTGCTCACAGCAGTTTCTACGCCATGGTCCACATCTCGACTCGAGATTACACAGGTCTTATATTTGTCTTATATTGATATGGTTTGTGATGAGTCATGACCAGCTGTTCTGTGTAATATGGGAATATATACAGACTGCTTTTTCCTTCTATGGCAAGTGGAAGCGGTTCTCCTAAGAATAATTTGAACTGAACAGAACAATAGCTTTTAACTTTGGCGACACCTCAGGGGAATGCGTCATATCCTGGCACTCCTTCTGTACCTGCTACTTTGCATATCAAGTCAAACACTGTACCAATAAAGACGGGTTGAAAAAAATGTTTTGTTAAGTGTGGTACCGTAGCGTCTTCCGATTAAAACCTTTGTGGTGATCCACAAAAGCTTTTTGAAAACGTTTGAAAAGGTCCTTTCATTTACTTTAAAACATATTAATGTATAACACACAACTGGCAAAGAATAAGGTGCGGGAGTTACTGTGAGCTGCTGAGATAAAGATGGGTTGTGGTGGCCTGTGTTCACCATGTGGTGGAGCTGAGTGCTGGTTTCCCGAAGTGTCTGTTCACCAGAACAGACAAGCAGGCAGGCAAAGCCCGGCGCACACTGTATCCAAGTGCGAGCGCTCGAATGACGCTCTCGTGCTGAGCTGCTATTTGACTTTATTATCTATGCTCTACGGATTTCACTTTCTGTCTTCTCCTTAATAAGTTCAAGAAGTGTTGGCTTGTTTGCATGCCAGATACTGTTAGAGACACACCACAGGCAAGGAGGAAAGACACCCTGAATCTAGATGTCAGGTACAGTACGGAGGTGCTCAGGACAAAAGCTGGAGAGCAGTAACTGCATTCTAAAATGGGTGTGAAACCCTCCTCTGCAACAGAGCGGACTCATGTCTTCCTCTTCATACTTTTCTCTCCCTCACTGTCTGCCTCTCTTTTCCACTGGCTGTATCTCCCTCTTGCCCTCTACCCTAATGTCTTTGTCTGCTTTCTGTCATGCATTCCCTCATTTTGCTCCCCCTCCCCACAACCCGCCCTCCTTCCTTTATCCACGCTATCTTCTTCTTTAGCTCACTCTGTCCATCTACATCTGCACCCCCTCCCCTCGCTCTCCCTCCCTGGAAGGCACACATACACAGATAATACTGCGGCTACATGCTGCTTCTGCAACATACTGCAGCAGGCGAGCATACTCCACTGCAGCCCTTTAACACAATGGCCATTTCTCTTATGACCTCACAATGAAAACAGCTCTCAGTCTAAACAGATTGCATGTTCTCTGCATCTCAATCAAAATCACACAGTACATTTTTTGGGGAGGAGGGAAATACATTTCACAGAGACTCCCTGCAACATGCAATGCATCATTTTTTTTTATCTGCATCTGCTAATATCAGCCTTTCACAAGACCAGCATGTTAATCAAAGCAACATGCCCTGCTTGCTTCCAATTCCTTTTAATACCATATGTATTTTCAGTTAAGCACTCCCACTGCCTATGGACATATCACCCCTGATTCGCCCTGTCTTGCCTTCTCCCCCGAAGCATGACAGAACGAGACGTGCTGTTGTAACACAATGGGACTTTTTTTTTTTTTATTGAACCATGAACAAACACATTCACACAAACACACACTCCCAATCACACACAAAAACAAAACACACAGAGACAGACATCTAGTGATCGTGGCACATGAAAGGACATACAGTGATGCCATTGTTGGAATATCCAGGAGTGATTTAAGGAAATGACAAAGTGTCGACAGATAACAACACAAAGAGAACACAAAGATGCTTTTACACAAAGACAAAAGAGCGACAAAACTGTGAAAAGGATGACTTGAGATTCAATGAAGAAGTATGCTTTAACCTCAGCTTTGACACATGCAGATACTATCGTGCTTAGCTTTAAGTTGGAACTGTCGGGTGTTCGGTCATGTTTTATCCATTGTGGCTACTGTACATCTCAGCCCACATGTTCATTGCTTTGTGATATCATATTACCTTTGATATTGCTGCATTACCAGCTCTTTTCGTCTGCTAAGGTCATCATATACAGTTTCATGTGCCGCCAGTCACATGTTCGCAAGCTCGATCAAACAGGTGCTACCACCAGGGGTTCCTAGGGTCTCAAGCACGATCTGACCTTTCTTATTTACTTGCCATTAAACTGACTACTGTTTATCGAATTAATTTTTCATAAATGTTAGCGCAGTATGTATTGCATCACTGACCCTTTAAATATTAAATGCACATAAGTGCAAAGGAATATATCACTGCACTGGAGAAGAGCCAAATCTCATGACAAGCAATATAGTGAGAGTCACACAATCTGTCTGTGAATCTCAAATGAAGCCTTTTATATGCAATATTAAAGATACAATATTAAGCCCCATTTAAACACAATACGGAGGACTTCTTTTCGGCGCAATTGTTTGCTGGAAATCAAACTTGCATGCTGAAACCCCTGAGAATCTCCGTGTTTCCAAACACAATGGGTCCTTTCTTTATCTGAAAAGGCTCTAATAATGAAGCTCAGCTTAAGTCTGTTAACTGTAAACAATAGCTCTAAAAGGTGGCCTTGACAAATGCAAAACAAGAAGGTGGAGGTGATTATTGTGCCCTGAGTGCGCCCAAGGACAGGGTGTGATGGATAAACTCCAATCCCCCTCCTTTTCCCCACCATTTACACCTCCATCAGCGTGGGATGAGTACAGAAATCACCTAGTTGGAAGGTCAGCAATAACAAGAACATCTCCACTGGTGTGGCACGAGGAACCTTACTTTTTAAGTCACTCATTCTTCAAAAATAGTGAATATGTGGATGTTGTAAACTAGGAAATCTCTCACTCGGAATAGCGTGAATAAAAATATGCCGTCACGCACGAGAGGTTTGATTAAACAATCACTATCTGCGCTGACTTCATTCACGTCGCATGCTCATGCCTGCACAGTATCAAAGTCTTGCGCCATTACTCAGTGGTCTACAAACAGAAAAGCCGGGTGATCTCAGTGGAGGAAGTTGGATTTCCTCAAGCACATCCAACAGTTTCTGACTCTTGCATGCCAGACAACCATATAGATCTCTGACAGTCCAGCACCAGATAACATCAAGTCCTTTCTTGAAAGGATGCAGAGCAACATAAGGTCTTTAAAACTCTTTCTTTCTTTCTTTCTTTCTTTCTTTCTTTCTTTCTTTCTTTCTTTCTTATATTTTGATATATAAATGTATTCGATTCATCTACTCAAAAAACAAGCTCCCCACAGCAGCTAAAAATTCGCTACCCATACTGTGAGGAACAAACATAAGCTCACTAACCCACTGAATGGAAGCAGCTGTTATCAAAACTCTTTCATCTGATACAATACTTTGCAAAAATCTGCAATGCACACACACCACTACCACTACTAAACAAGCCTGTTAGATTCTATCACACACACTGAAGATACTTTTTACAACTCTCATATTCTGTCAAGCTATGTTTCAGATCTAAATCTGTAGTCTGCTGCTTTTGCTGCGTGTCGGTGACGGTCAAAGACACTGTGCAGAACAGTTTTGTGGGGTTTTGCATTGCAAGCGAAGAATGGTGAATGAAAGGAGATAACACACCATACATTGCATTTAAATTCCATTCACCCCAAAGTGCAATTCTGTTTCCACTGATTAATAGGCCAAAACCACATGTGTGGACAGTTGTTCTTCATGCGTGTTACTCTTCTTGCATGCCTGTTTGTAATGGCTCCTTTGGATCTCTCAATTGGCAGGAGAACAGTTATAACAACAACAACAATGCCAGTACATCTGTGCCGCTTTGCCTGTTGCTTAGGAGTCAGTACTCACTGCTTTGGACGTTAACAGTGCCAGTGGAGTTGTCCTTTCCCAGCAGGTTCTCCACCACACATGTGTAATTCCCAGAATCCTCCAGTTTTGCTCTGCTGATCTGGACTCTGGAGTTTTTCCTGTGGGTGACAACACTCACATAGCTGAGTCAGGGGAATCAGGGCAGGGAGGAAATAGCAAGTGAAGGCAACAAGTGGAAATACTGAGGGAGGGGTGCCGGTGCATGACAGGGCATGGCACCAGCTCTTCTGTAATAAGGATTCATGATTACTTGCTCTGGAGAGTGGGATGACTGTTTTTAATAAGAAACCGTGGAACAATATGTTAGAACTAGCTGCTGTGTTGTTTTGTAGCTTTGTTTCACGTCGATATTGTTATATCGTGGCCTCCTTAAGTTTTAACCTTTGCTCAACAGTAGCCACGGTGAGTAATTACTGGACAAGGACACAGAAAACTGTCATATTTCCTTTCTTTCCTTGGGTATTTCTTATTTTCTAATGATGTTTTAAATCAATTAAAAAGAAAACATAATTACAAAAGAACCCCAGACCATCAGGTATTTTTGATGTTAATTTACAACAAGGTAATAAAGCATCCTCCCCCGCCCCTTCAGGGCGACCTGAACCCCAGAGCTAGTTTTAACTCTGAGTGTTCCACACCTTTGATCTGTTCAAAAGCTAATTTATGTGTGATCTCCAAAAATAGTCTAAAGGCTGGCAGTAACAAAACTGTGGCTACACAGCGTGCAAAAGAAAACCAGAAACAAAGAAAATTATAATTTGTAGGGTTTTCAAAAAAGATATATATATGAGGGGCACTATATCATACTCTTGTATTGCTAATAATAATAATATATTCTTTGAAGAGGGACGAAACAGAAAACAGCTACTGCAGACGTAGCTCACCCTCAGTTTTATCAGGTTTAGCTGGTTTAGCTGAGAATAAGTCAGCGACATCACCCTGTATGTTTCAGCTTTACATAAAACATTAGCCCCCGGTAGCACTCCTCCAAACCAACTTGACTAGTGCTAACTTGCACGTCTGCCACATTGAGTGCTTAGATATATGATCTATTGCTTTGAAATGCAACTTTTTATTTGAATGAGAAAGTTAAATAAAAGGAGGGATCAAACGCTAACTGAGTCATTACAGTACACTTCAATGAAGGAATTATCCTTTATAATCCCAAATACTAGAAAAGAGGAGGAAAACTGCATCAGCCCTGCCTGCTGACAGTAACGTCACCCACGGAGAACCTTTTACCGTACCGCCTATGTTGGGTTTACAGTACTCGGTTTTTGATTTGTACTCACTTGCCGCTCCTTATTTTGACTTTTTTGCTTTTCTTCAGCTCGTTGCCATCTTTGAACCATCTGTAGGTAGGGGCAGGGTTTCCTGTGGCCTCGCACCTAACTGTGAGCTTGCTTCCCTCGTCCACTATCATTGGATTTTTCATCGGTTTTAACTTTGGAGCCGCAGCTAAAAATAGAGAAAGACAAAAAAAAACAAAAAACAACAAGTCAGTGATAATATATAGACATGGACTTGATTATGGTTTGGTTTGTGTGTAATTGTGTGTTTTAGGAGGAGACAAAGAGACTGCAACAGAGGCGGTGATTGTCTCTACGGACTGAGCCAACAGCTCTCTCATGTAACCTCCAGATGTTGTCACCAGAGACATGATCAGCTTTACCTCAGACTAATAAACAGGCTGATTTTCAATCTGGCATCGCTTTTATAAAAACACCTGAAGCAATATTTAGCAAACATCCATTGGCTGATCTAGAAAATCTGTAACCGCAAACTTTAAAGCCAATCTGTACGCAAGAAAAGCCAATAACATTATGACTGCATAACAACTAGTCTGTTGTGATGATGGGAACAACAAAAACAAAAAAAGGGGATTTAATTATAGCTCTTCTGTTTGTTACAGTATTGTGCTTTGCAAGAGCACAAAACCCTTGTTTTGCCCAGAAATGTTAAACTTTGAGTGAATTTCTTGTGTGTTCATTTCTTTCTCTGTATGCTCATATCAATGATCAGTGCCTCGGCAGTATACTCTGTAAATTCTTGCAACTTTTCTTTCCCCTTTCTTTAGTCCCCAGAAGAGGAAAAGATTTTAATTGAAATATGAAAATGATCTGCATCCAAAGCACACACAAAACAGACAACACAGACACACTCACTCATTCACACAAACACTTGCCAGCTGACAGCTGCACACATGTTTAGGAGAAAACTCATCCAGGGCGGAGCAAGAGGAAAGAGGTGAACAAGGGTCAGCCAGGGCTGGCCGAGAGCCCCCTCCAAACCCTAATGCGCACACGCACGCACACACACACACACACACACAATTTCCTGCTCCATGTGTAACATTTAAAATTTCATGCATTTGCTGAGTTGAGTGGTCCCACAAATTGCAGCTATTTGTGGTGCATCAAAGGATGACAGCTGAATGAAGACAAAGCATGACAAGCAAAATGAAGTACACACAGGTAATGACTTCAATTAAACACTGAAATAGCAGTGTACCGAAATTATCCCTTGTTGTCCTCTTTTTTTTAAAGAGACTGTCCCACTTCACTGACCTGGTTAAGCGACATGTCTGCACAGAGAGAAAAACTCTAATGATGCTGCAGTTTTTATGTTCTGTGTGTGTTTAAGTGGGCAGCGGGTGACAGTGGTGGGTTTTGATGCAGCTACAGGTATATCTGTAGATTGATTATATCTACATAACAGCATTTTCACATTTTAAAATGTGGCATTCCAAACGTATACCGTTATTAAACAATAACCACAGGTTTGTGCGCTACTTTTGAAGGTATTGTTCCTTGTCAGTTCTGCAGAGGTCACTGTTGCTTATTACTGATCCTACCTCAATATACTCTATTATTCACAGGAACAGAAATGCAAGCACTTTCCGGTGCCATGTAAGCCAAGCAGATGTGACATTTAGGAACTCTGTTGCAGCCAAGCTTGTCAGTGTGTCCTACAACTGACAGTGTGTCCTCCACTCTACATCCTGACACAGACCTGTGCTCGATCTCCCGGGCCACTTGGCGCTAATTCTCCTGACAGGAGCCGGAGGTCAGTGCTCATGGTCCCAGTCATGGATCTCTCAGTAACGGACATGAAATGATTCCTCAGCTGAAGCAAAAGTATGATGTAGACAAATCATTCATTCTTGTAAATAGAATTTTGCTAAGAACACTAACGCATTATAATTATTATTTATAATTACACTATTTATATTATTACATAATTATTACTTACAATAATAATTATTATACAGTTATTACTTTATAATTAATTATTATACTTGCACTTCAAAAGGTTTTTCAGTTATCTGTTCACCTGGCAGTTAAAAAACCCCAACAACAACAACAACAACAAATACAAACGTCCCTTTTTCTTCCCCTGCACTCCTGATACAATCAGCTAAATTCAGTTTGCCTGCAGGAGGTGTACAACTTTTAAGGAGTAAAGATACGGACATTTTTTTATTTTTTTTGCACGAAAGGACAAGAATGCTGAAATACTGAAAACCGCCCCCAGGACAGAAATAGCTGCATTATACTTACATAACACAACTTGCAAGCATCTGCACAGATAGCATGCTAATGCAAAGCTAGCAAAGAGTGTATGCCGACTCCAGCCCAGCAGCCAGACCCTGAACTTGTTGCTCATATTTTGAGCATTGTAGCCTCCATTTCTACCTGTAAATGTTCCTACAGTAGAGTCACTGTGGCAACCGCATTAAGGTCTCTTTTGGCTAGCTATATCTTTACTTCATGTTCATATATAAATGCTAAAATGAAAGATCCTGTGTTGGTCCTCATTAGTATAGAGATGTGTGTTGGTCTGTGGGACTATATCCTCAGGTTTATAAGTTACCTGGTCATTATGAGACTATGCTTTTCAACTCATTTAACAGAGTAATGTGAAAGTAATCTAATAAGTAGTTTGACAAATTACTGAGTAATTGGTGAGTAATTAACTTACTGAATTTAACTGCGTTTGAGAAAAGTAACAAGCAGTGTATAATAAATTACTTTTTTGAGTAACCGTTGTTACTCACGTTTTGCCAAAAACATTTCTGATATTTAGTGAAGTAATCTTAATTGCTGAAGGTTATTGTTAGATAGCTCGAGTTAGGCCTCAGAAACCAGTTTTAAACATAAAAGAATGTAAAAACCACGATTACTCTACAATAGTGAATACTATAATTAGAAAATTGTGCTTGTGTTGCACACACTGCTTTTTTCAGGGATCAAAGAGAGAAAAATGTCAGATTTAAAATAGATCCCAACCAACAGAGATCAATGGAAAAGCTGGTATTTTTAGTTCAATAGCTGGCATTTGATACTAAAATTACTGGAGAAAAACAAGGAACTTTTATCTGTGAACAACATCCTGCTGGAAAAGACTCCTACACAGTGGAGAGTCGCAGATGTGCCACTGTAAGGTGGCACGTACTAACTTTAATGAGCTTACGGTCTCAATATGGATTTGTGCGCTGCAACTGCTTGACACATTCGGTTCAGTTCAGTTCAATTTCATCCAGTTCAGTACAGTTATATTCACATAACTCCATCTCACAACCACAGTCATCTCAGGGCACTTAACACTGTAAAGTAAAGACCTTACGGTATTATAGAGAAAACCCAAAGATCCCCTTTGAGGAAGCACTTGGTGCGACAGTGGTTTGGGACAATAAAACCTTATTTATGCAGTAAGACATAAATGTGGCTTTGCAGAGAGTCATAACGTTATATAGGCTTCACATATTGTATATTACCATTCAAAATCAACTCTGCTAGTGGGGCTGGTTTATCGACAGCCTGCAGCAAGACCATATAGTGAGTGCAAGACTCCTGATGCTCCAGATGTACTTCATTAAGCATTTATTTATTAAATCTAATATATTACACAGGACTGGAAACTCAATGGAGATAAGACTTCACAATGTAGGCTCCTGGTACTCTTCACATTGCAGAGCTAATGGAAAATTACCAAAAATGAATCAGCTGTGCTGTAACTGCATTGTTGAATACAGTAAAATAGAGTACACATGTGTCATGTTTAATAAGCAGCTTACTCAGACACTCTCAAGGACTTTTATTTCAATTTAATTAGGATATTATTCTCTACTTTTCTATTTAGTGACATACAAAGCTTACAGAATTTACATGGGTCCCAATTCTACATAAATGAAAATACTGTGCATGATTTCCCTACACACTCAACTCTGCCAGACCCAGCACATTGCCTGGGGACAGCCTTGTCAGTCATAGCGCGGAGCGGGAATGAGGCTGAAACGTATAGAATGTTTAGTGCTTTGTCTGGACACGGGCCTGTCCTTGCCAAGCAAATTAAACAAGTTTCGTCCTTGACTGGAAAACTTCCAGGAAAACAGAGCTGCACTTTTCATCAAACAATAAGCCAGATGTGTGAGAGGGAGTACTCCAGTATACCGTGCTAATGAAGACGCAAGGAATCTTTGATATACATTTAATGGTAACTTTAAACCATGTATACATTAGCACAAAGAAGGATTTAAAATCCATGTACTTTGTGATGTAGTAGCTCAGTTCTGGAACGACACATGGAAAAAAAGCACTATTCAATCAACAGTTTAATGGACATTATTGTGCAGGCTGTGCAACAAAGTAAAGCCCAACATACATTTTTTTTAGAGAGCATGTTCATTTTACCAAGTGCAATTAATGTTTTCCAACAGGATAATAAAGACTCGTTATCCTTGAAAATAAAATAATTTCTTGGGGACAAGCAGTTGTCTCATTTTCCATTACAGCAGTGGAAAAAGTTTCAGGGAGTAATGATAAACCCTCGCCTCAACAACAGCCTGATTTTCTCAATTTGAAGCACAGGGGCAGCTGCAGATATGGACTATAAAAACCCAATTTGAGAATAGAAGCCTATCCGGTGTGTCAACGGCTCATGTCTTGGGTAACAGTTGGAAACCTCAGCCCAGAGAGTTGTTCAGAAACAAAGTTACTTGATGAATTAACAATACAGTGCTCTTATTGAGTGAACGATTCTGTTTTACTTCCAGGAGCTTAGACAAGGAATCTGAGGCATGCCTTTGTGTTTTCCTTTCTAGACAAAGTATCCCTGATTACTCTGGTGTTATGTCACTTCACTGCACGTTGTCAAAAGACAAATTACATGGTGAGACAGCCAGAGAAATGGGTTTTGCATGTGGGAATGGTCTTCAAGCACCTCACACTAGTCACTGTAACTCAACATCTGTTCAAAGAGATCATTTCAACAGCCTCCCAGCACATCTAGTGCACTTTCACCAAATAATTATCTGGGACATTGTTTATATGTGACCTCTCTCTTACCAACACTGCATGTCAGATTTTAATTGTGACTACTGTTCTGAATGATGAACGTTTGACAGAAGTGATAATGACTGCAATTCAAAACTCTTTTGAGTAAATGAATCCTGGGTTTAATCACTTCTCCTTTCTAGTAATTTTCCTATGAATTCAATGCTGACACTTGAGTTAAATATAGTAGTCAGTCAGTAGTCATCAAGACTCCAAAGCAGGGCACAAAAATAGACTAAACATTGAAGATGCAATTGTGAATTCAAAAGGTCTTATCTCACCCCATCTGTATTTTGGATTATCGCACTGGTTCACTTGGGACCAAAAGAGGTTCTTCCATTTAGATTTGCTTACAAGCAGCAGAACTGGCTTCTATTTACAGTTTGTTGAACACACAAAAGGTAAACTTTTACCAGTCCATGTTTCACAATGTTTCCTCCATGCTTGCCAGTGCAGTGCTTGCAAAACCATGTTTGTTTCAGAGTCCAAGTACTATAGAATTTTGTTTGCAACATTAAAATATATGTGTATATAAAAAAACTAAAATTTCTTCTATCATGTCTATAGCACGGTCCAGGATCATCGCTTCATTATGGTTCAGGTCTTGAATGGTTAAGAGTGCCACAGCCCACCTTAAAAACCAGGATATCCCATTGGGCATCCCTAATCTAATAAGAAAAAACTGATGTATGTTGTTAAAATTTATTCAAAAAACAAACCACAGAGGCTGTCAGCCAGAAATTGCTAATGCTACCTAGTCATGCGCAAAATGTTAAAGCCAATGTGTGACCCACCTGCCACTGGGACATTTTGCATTAATGTTTTATTGATTATTGCATTAATTGTTGTTTAGTTGTTTTGTACTGCTGAGGTTTTATACATTTCAGTTACCGCTAATTAAAGAGTAGTAAAGTAGTTTATTTATCATTCTTTTGTAAGCTAACATCACAAAAGCTACAGTGGGTAGTGACGCAAGTGTGACTTGGCAAAGGTTTTACCCCAGGTGCCCTTCCTGACAGAGTCCCAAAGGCAATAGTGTTTCCTCCTGGGATCCTGGGAATCTTCCGCTTGTCATGTGTAAACCACTACACTATTAGCATATAAATTTGAAAAAAATAAATAAACAAAATTATAATTCCATGTTAGGGCCTTACCCTGTGCTTATTTAGCTGTAAGTGACATTTATGTTCAGGAAGTTTCCATTAATATAACCATAGTCGTTACTGTTATGTTCAATGCCCCAACTGTGCCACGATAAGCGCCATGCAAATGCTTTACACAAATCAGAATTTCTTGGTATTTGATTCCCAGAAGCTGCCGCCTTCTGTGTAATTTAAATATGACATGGCATAACAAATTTAAATAAGACATTTGTTTATTCTACCAAGAAGTATTTTTACATCGATATGGGAATGAATGCGAAAGGGATGCTCGCATCAACACCTCCCTACATGGCTCCACGAAGCTTTCGTCTACTTCCGGCCCTCCATTCGACGGTTTAAACCAAGCTGGGTATTTTTGGTTCTTGAGTCTCTATCTATAGCGTTACCTGAAAGGGTGAGGAATTTTGTTTTGTTTTGTTTTTTTTAAAAAGGGGGAAAAACGGTCTGGGGGGTAACTGACGAAACCCAAACAGCAATAAAATGAAAGCAAGACAGAAGAAAGAAAAGCTTCTCGTGTGTTGGTAGATCAAACAAGGGCAGCAGCTGGAAAGAGATTCCAGCAGGATGCCCATGATACTCTGTTTCTGCTAGATGTGTAATACACTTTCAAATGGCTGTAGGGATTTGACTACAGCCATTACTACAGCTGCTGGTCTCCTAACCCCAGCCACTGAGATTGGTGAACAAACATTGTAAAGACAGAGAGGGACAGAAAGATGGGATGCAGAGGTCTACTTTTATGGGAAGACAGTTCTGATATCCCACAAACTTAAACTTTATCATAAGTTATTTTTAAGGTATTTTCTTTCAGACAACTTTTCCATAAGACGTTTGCAGAATGGCAGCGAACCTAACATAAACACAGGCACAGTTATTGAGGATTTATTGTATTCTATCATCTAGAATCAATGTCGTCTTACTTATTTTCTCAATCCTTTTCCTGTTTCCAGCAGGAGCTTGTAATAGCACATTAAAATAAATATATTGAGTAAGAGCTGTAAGAAGCAAGATCACACCTGAATCAGAAGTTGAGGCTGTCTGATCTTTCACCATTAACTCCTCTGACTATTGGTTGCCATAAATTAGATTACTTGATGTAAACTCTGGAATTCTTCAATTTAAAGGTGTGGTGGGTGTTAGCACATGGCAAAAAACACTTTGCACAAAAGGAAGGAATAAGCTCTTCATTTCCATAACTAATTATTACCACGCTCACTAGGCACGCAAGCCAAAAAAAAGAAAAAGAAAAAAAAGAGCATGCCTTGTTCTGTCTTGGTATTAGAAGTAGGAGGAAGTTTGTGAAAAATAAAATACTTTTCCAGTTTTCCCCTTGCTCTGGTGTCTTACTTGCCAGCGAGGACCAACGCTTTAGCAGAAATGTCTTTGTCGGGACCTGTAGAAGTTCTGCCTTTCCCACCCTAGACCTGCCTCATTAGAAAACTTGTGCAATTTTCTCCAAAGAGTGTCAACTTACAGACACAATAAACGTAGCCCTCAAAGGCAGAGATGTGAAAGGAAGTCATCATGTAACACTGTAGCAGGAGTATTCCCTAAAATCAACACTGAAATATTTTCTAGTCCAATTGCTGAAAAAAGTAATTATAGCTGACAAGTACCTACTGTGAGATGATATGCTTAAAATAAAATGTAAAATTTTATTTTAACTTAAGGGAAGCTGAGGAACCCGGGAGAATTCTGTCTTATTTTTTTAACCCTGTAATGTCTGTGATTGATTGAGGACAGTCACACCAAGACCAGCCGTTATCCAGCAATACGTGACCATATTCCAGTGAGTGTATAGGCAGCAGATAGGTAATCTACAAGGCAGTCTTAGCGTTACATTACAAGTATGCTGCAAGTGCGCTGTAAGTTAGCAAGCTGGAATATCTGTATACTGTACTCTGTTTTGAACAAAACAAAGACAAATAAAGTAGAATAGATGACAACATACAGGTCTGATAATAAAATGGTTATTAAATGCTGGCAAAATTTCACAAGGAATCAGATCAGACTGAGGAAATTTATAGAAGCTGATTCTCTCCAAGTACAACAGAAAGGAGTGTGTTTTTCATTTTGGAGCCAAGGCTCATAAAACACGTCTGATGTTGTGCTAGTACCTTTAGTATGTATACAGTAATCGTCACCCACGTGAATGTATTCATTTGACCTACTTTGAAAGCTCAGTTTTAAAACAGGTGAACGCGTCACCTCACACAGATGAATCAAGTTTTTACCAAGAAAATGATGATTCAAAGATCAAATGATTGTGCTCTGGGGGACTCATACAAAACGGACATAAGACATGTATCAACACGTGACAGCTACAAAAAGACATTTACAGTAACATTAAATGCTTTGTGCAAAATACCACAACAGGCAAACACAGTTTGTTTCCATTCATTTTGTGACAAGCAGAAAAAATAAACTAGAAGATACACATTACATGCAGCTGTTTTCTGTGTGCACAGCAGCTGTGCGGCAAATTCTCTCTCACACACACACACACACACACACACACACAGATAATCTGCAAGTATTCCAAGTCCCCTTTCGTTTGGGGAGCTGTTTACCTGACATGTTTATAGATCATAATCACACTTGGAATGACGACTGGGAATTATTTATATGATCAGATCTGCATGTGTAATAGAACGATTATATAAAGTAAATAGGACAAAAAATAGCTACGATAGCATATTTAGGATGAAAGGAGTGCAATTTAAAGAATTAAGTGGTGTAAACACACTGTTTTGGGGTTGTTGGGGTTTTTTTGGAAATCATATGACTAGTCTTGATGGTTATCTGTTGGAAGCTGACAGAACTGAGATCAGTGGCATCAAAATGACTATAAAGATGAAGAGACCGAGCCTAAAATAGAGTATCTGATCAAACGGAAGACGACACATTGTGGCTATAGTAAAAAACAAAGTTTTGTTTTTGGATGCCACTAAAATAGGGATTGTGCTTCCCCATGACCTGAGGTCAACCTACAGTGACATGCTGCAGCTTGTAGGATCCTCTACTGAGCAAGCACGTCGCCACCTTAGTGACTCTGAAAGACAAACAGCTTCCATTTTATTCAAATTTCATAAGTGGCTTCGAGCAAAAATACGGAGACACTTTCACACTGAATGACTCACCACGGACTAAAATTCTGATGAGCACTGAAAACACGGCTAAACCCTTAAATTATTAACCCCGTTAAAGACTGTGTAATGAAACATGATTTACAGCTACACGCACTGCTTTTAAAAGTATAAAGCACTGTGATACAGCAACAGAACTGTGACCTAACACAAGCGTGTTGTAGCCAGTCACCAGTTTTCAGAGACCTTTTAATAAAACGACACTTTGGTCGTGTGAGGTGCAGGGATTAATTGAAAGCTTATTCTGTACACAAGTCCTTTCATTTGACTTCCATGCAATCCCGAAGTGCTGCCAAAACCAGATGTTTCTCTTTCAAGCTGACCACCTGAGAAGTCTTTTCCATGTGACAACCTAGCAGCAAGCTTTGACAAGCCGAGGGAATACTTACTTTCCCACACTTTTGTAATAAAGCTGCAGAACACAAACTTAATCTCACTTGTTCCCGTTCTCCAAATCTTTCTCTTTGTCACTCTCTCTCTCTGTCTGACACACACACACAAAGCGGAACACACGTTACACAGAAATCATCTGCCATTTAATTTTACCTTTAGTGGGATCACCTTCTGTCTCCTTTTGTCCTTTCTTACCCACCCTCTTTCTCCCTTTTTTATCTTTCCTCTTTCCGTTCTCTGTCATGCTGTCAGATGTTAGTAAATCCTTAGGAAAAAAACCAGGTAGTCCTTTATGGGAACGTGTGGTAAGTGGGCACCACCAGACTCTGAGCCTGTTAGAGCGTTTCTCCTCCTATATAAACTGGCTCCAATAAGAGGAGAGAGGAGGGAGAGAGAGGAGCAGGAAGGGGCAATACTGTAGAAGGAGGAGGGAAGAAAAAAGGTGGGGGAGGCAAAGAAAGCATTTCCCATTGCTTTAAGGCAATCAACTGTTGTCTTACTGGATCTATCAGATAAGTACAGCGTCTTCCAGGCCCAGAAGCCAAAGCTGAGGACAAAGTGAGAAATCGAGTGAGTACACGTGAAAATCTGAAGTCAGCCCATTCAAGCTCCATGGCTCTGTTTCTCCTGTCCCAGCAGCATCCTCTCATTTGTAATGAAGCGTGCAGAAAGTGAAGTGAGACAAGTTAAGCTGTCCACTTTGCACTGCTGACCTCAGCCACATAATTCAGGCGGAGACTTGCCCCTTACCAGGTTGATGTTTGGGGTCCCAAAACACTTCACATCTGTTAAACATTTGTTGAAAACAGATTCAGTGGATGCGTGTAAGAGAGCGGTGTGTGCGCGAGGTGCCAAAATGTCAGATCCCAATCGGCGACAGACTGCTTCTTGCAGAACTACACAGAAATCGGCTCTGCCGGTCTGCTCCCCTTCCTCTCCTCTCTCTGTCTGTTAGCACCTCTAAGTATTACAGGCAAGTTTGAGCTTGTCTCCGGGTGTCTTTCTGCCTTTCACTGCTGCTGTTAGCCCGGTGTCATCAATGTCCACACAGCAATAAGTATTAGAATGCCAGCTTTTACAGTAAAAGTAAAATTTTATTCGCACAGCGCCTTTCAAGATAAATATCACAAAGTGCGTCACCACAAAAATGCTAGAACGTCAAAATAAAATGTCTGATATTTCCTTATCTCTGAAAGTTGAATGTGCATTTCAGTTTTTCATGCCTCTGTTGCATTCTGTGTATTCAAAGAATTTAGGGATTCATAATTTAGAGGAATTTAGGAAAATGGAGAAAGTTGAAAGTCAGTAGAGGTACATGTGTGGCTCCAAAAGTGGCAGAAACTTAAATATTAAATAGGCAATCACAGTCCTGCCTGACTCTAATATAAAAAGGATATTTTTTCTCTTTATATTTGTGTGAAACAGCATTTAAAGCGAACATAACTACAACATCAGTTAATCTGTTATCTTTAGTTGACATAGCTCAAGATGTGACTATGTAAAAAAAAGAAAAAAAAAAGAAAAATGTGCCTTCGAAACAAGAGCACAATGACTCAATGAAACTCATGTTTTAAAAAAGAAATCTGTAGATGAGTCACATGTGAGACCATCTCAGTCAAGCCCTCAGAGGATTCCTGACGCCGCTTGGGAGTAGGCGGCAGCAGCAGGGATTGAAAGGGGCAGCCGAAGGGTCATGTCTTAACAGGTCAGCTCACTCAGTGGCATAAGCTGTGGGCAAGGAACCTGGAGGGGTCGATTCAAGGCCAGTGTTTGACATGCCAGTAAGGTTCAAGGTGGAGATTTTTCTAGTTCAAAAACAACTGGCTCTTTCTGCTTTCCCTCTCTTGTTCTCAGTGACATAACAAATCAGCAGTTGAAGCTGTGTACTGTTAAGGGGATGCAGTATCACAGAAAACTGCCCCTTTACCACCTTTATCCCCCCCGCTGCCCCGCAGTCTCAAAACGCACTTCCTCCGCCTCTATCCTACAAGATGAGACTTGCTCAAAGTACTGCTTGAGTGTAGGTGGGATGGGATTGCGATTCATGCATCTGTCATGTACGCGAGGATTTGTGACGTCGGAACAAAAAAAAAGAAAAGCGTGCCTTTTAGGATGACTTCATGCAGATTTGGGAGAAGATTAGTCTCTCAGGGCATCGCTCATCATGCTCTTCTAAGATCTCAAAATCTATTCAAACGGAGCCACGAGATGTAAATGACACAGGATGACATCACCTATGAGGGTGTACTGTATTTAGCTATAGGGGCATTTGTGTGATGTTGATCTTGAACAGCAACATGTACCTTTAGGTTCTGTAAACATTTCTTTTAACGCGTGCTAAAATCTGCAGCGTAGAGTGTGGATGCAAACGAATGAGCTTTACAATCGCCTGCTTGCCACAAGTGTCTCCCATTGGGACGGTTACATAAAATATGCAAGAACTGCATGAGCATGCACATGAAAGTGAGGGGAGGCGGACTTGTAGTAGACAACACACTGTGAGGAAATTAGGTTTTTAAGAACCTAAGCTCTGAACAAGGTCTAGCGTTTTGTATATGACCTTGTGGTGTACAATGGAAGTCTGAAATAAACTCACATTTTACACACCCAAACTCAAATATGGTCATGAACATGTAGATCATGAACATGTAGATCTCTTCTTTTTTCTTTTCTTTTTTTCTACACTACTCTAAAGCATCTGCTGTTTTTCAGCAGCCGTGGGCTGTCCTTGGATTAGGGTCTGTAGGTGGAGAGACACAATAGACCAGTGTGGGAGTGGCAAAACTTTAAGAAATCAAAGAAAAAAGGAGCCAACCTCTGTAACTTCATACATAGATCCTCCATAGATATATGCCCTACCCATAAATGCTTCATAGATCCCATCTCTGGTTGTCTCCTAACCCCTTCATTGCTTCTCCCAGAAAAGGGAAGATAGCTTCCCTGCATGATGGAGCTGAGCTCCAGCCTCCTAACAGCAACATACCTGCACATCATCATTCTGATACTCCTTAAAAAAGCCCTTTCATAAGCACAAGAGTTTATCTCTTTAGACATAATGGCTTTAAACAGCCATTAGGTTTTACTGTTTACATCTGTCAGCTATTTTTTTCCAGCAAAGTGTATACTCAGGACTTAAAACAAGGTAAAGTGCCTGCTTTTAACAAACATCTATATTTTTGATTGACAGAGGTGAGGCAAAGGCAAGGGGGAGAAGAAAGAGGACCAAACCTTCTACGAGAAGCAGAAGTAAAAAAGAGCTAGAATAAATAGAAAGCATGGGAAAAAAACAGCAGTAATGGAGGAAGAGAAGGGAAGACAGGGTTAAAAAAAAAAAAGCATGAAAGAGGGAATTTGTGAGTGAAACTAATGTCCCTTTCAACAGATGACAGAAAACAGCCCCACCTGCTGCATTCACCTTTTTAACAAGGCATCTGTTCCTCAGCTGACCACACGCTGAGCTGTGCTGCTGGAATAAAAAACACATTGTGCCTGAAATAAAGACATGCTGTGTGGTAGTAACCAAAGAGTTTGCAGCAAACCCAGATTTGTCTGCATGAATTTGACAGCTGCTGTTTGCTCATGTGCATGTGCTACAAATGCCTGCACAAGCGGACAACGTGTGGCCAGCAACAGCCGAGGAGGGTCGAGACGCCATCGATTAATGTCACCTTGCGAGCTGCTGAGTGGAGTGGAGACGTGACACAAATCAATGTCGGTGACATCTGGAGTTCCCAGAAAGGGGCTGGTTTCTCAAGGTCAGCTGCGCCAAGGTCAACGGAGATTCCAAATCTGAGTGTTACTAATGAGTGTGCTCAGCAACAGCTGGGATCGGGATCACAGAAAAGAAGCCACAAGTTGCTTCTGCTGCCTCATTTACAGCATGGCAAAATGGTTGGATGCATTCAAATCAAGCGTGTCCGTCTGTTATTTAAGGGGAGCTGCCAGAAACCAGAGGGAAACGACAGCAAAGAACACAAGTGTTAAAACAAGGAAGTGATCCTGTGTGGATTCAGCTCTTTGACGTTTCTGCAGCACATAGCTGTCACCATGGCAACCGCAGTCTTAAAGGTAGCAACTAGAGTATGTGAGAGAGGGATGTGGAGGGGCGGAGAGAGGATGAGAGACCGGGAGAGCGAAAGCAGAGAGGATGCTAGTGAGAAAGTAGGAGATAATGTGCGAGAAATACAATGGGAGGAAGAGTGAGGGAGGCTGAACTGAAAGACAGGTAAGATAAGAGGGCGTGGGGGGACGGAGCAACACCGAGAAAAAAAAGAAACGCAGAGGGAAGCATCTTCCGAGCAGCTGCAGCCTGGCCACTGTATCGCTCTATAAGAGAGATGTCCATGAGTAAGCCTGTGCCAAGCCTGCTGGGAAGCACTGCAGTAGCATCTCAGAGAGGGAGAGATGACAAACATCAGCACTGAGCATGCTCCACTCTCAAGGCCACTGAGAAAATGAGATTTCAGCTCTTTAGCCTCCCAGTTTGTTCAGTTCTCCCGCTCTGTACCAGTCTCCATCCTTCACTAGCTCGCTCTGACAGACACGTGACATCACCAACACCTCTCACAGCTTTAGCTGTGGCTCCACAGTGGACAAAATGTGACTGGTGTGTCTGATAACTGATTGATTTAATGGCAAGAGGCATCTTCCCCACTTACGGCCACGCTGACTCACACTGTGACAGGTTTGATTGCGGCTGAGAGGAACAAGAGACGAGCACAGCAACTCATCAGCCGGTGGGGCATGATACTGCAATAACAGTCCAACCCTGCCACCAGATTTGATCTCTGTGCCTCCCAACTCTAACCGACTGTCTTCCTAATCTGGACGGCTGCCAGAACGGAAGAGGAGAGAGAATGGCAGCCATACATTAGCGTCAGACCTACCATTAAGCAGATTTTGATTTATGTTACGTTTTGCTCTTAATGCCTGTACTGCAGGCAGACAAACACCTACTCACACAGATGTACTGTTGTGTGTGCTTTTCCTTTGTTTCACAACTGAAAGCTGATTCCTTTTTTTTTTTGGCCTTGCTCATGGTAATGTGATGAAGTGTGGGGTTATGTGTGCTTGAGAGCAAGAGAGAGACAAAAATTGTGCGTGCATTGAATGTGTTGCGTGTGTGTGCAGGAAACTGTACAGAAAGCTCTACAGGATGTCAATTGCCTCTCGACTTCCAGTGGGGCTAAACTGACAAACTCTGTAAAACAATTTTCTGCTCCCTGATGATGAAAATAAATATTAAAGTCATTGAATTTCACGTTCGCTAGCCATATCCTTTCAGCTGGATAAGAATAGCTCATTGCTGAGATTAAAATAGAACAAACATTTTAAATGACAGATGCTGTCTGAGTAGCTGAGTATGACTTTGATCCTCTTAAACAAAAAAATCCGCTCTATCTTCTTAAGGTTGCCTGATTGAATCTCTCTCCTTCTCTCCTCCTCTTGTATTCATCCACCATTTAAACATATTTATTTTCTGAGTCTCTTTGTCTGTCTCGCGCTCTCTTTCTCTCTGCCCGTCTCCCTCCCTTCTGCCAAAGGAGACATAAAGAGGTTTGTGTGACGGAGCAGATTGACTTGAAGATAGAGGCTGGAAGCAGATCTGCTCTTCCACCTCCTCATTCTGCTCTATCTCTCCTGCTCTCACCCAGATGAATAGACAAACAGTCTCCCACATGCTCTCACAGTTTATCAAACACACACCCACATAGAACGAGGTCTTCACGCAAACACATATGTGCACTCTCGCCAGAGAGAACAACACACACTCAATCTAAGTGTCCTCAGGCTGACAAAGTATACACTGTCACACTCAAATACAAACAGACCCCCTCAAACACGCTCGTACGCATACGCATGCAAACACACAGGTGCATCCGCATGTAAATAAAAGATGCACGTGGGCCACTGATGCATTTCAAATTGACCTTTTTCCACTCGTAGTGTAGTAAATACAAACCACTTGCATGTAGTTTACTAAAACGGACCTTTAATTTGCCACATCTGAATCACAAGATAGTGGGGTTTTTCCATTGCGTACATTTTAGCTCTTAAACTGACAACAACAACAAAAATTCCCCATCTTACATAGAATTATGAAATACATATAGAGCTATTAATAGTACACCTGTTATATCTGTTTCTATAACCACACAATAATAACACCAATACCCCCAAATTTCCATGACTGACAAACATTTACATTGCGGATTTAAATAAATCATGTGTAAACATATCTGAACTTTTTTTTAAGTGAATCCACCAATGACGTTTTCATACATGGTTTAAAACCGAAACATAAATGTACACATGGGAAAACACGGGAAGGTTGTTTTCTTATCAGCACCCCCCCTTGAAAAACATACGCTCATCCGTTCTCTGCTTTGCATTCTTCACATCAAATCAAATTCCTTTTGTGCTCTGCACTTTTCTTTATCTCCAGAATGTGCTTTTAGAGAAGCACAAACATGTCACAATGAGGACACTGTGAAGTGTTTCACACACACTGAATGCAGCTCCTTGGTCAAGTCATTTGCGATTCTGTTTTTTGCCTCGTGGCTGAGCTTGGGCTTATCGAGACTCTGTCTTATCTCTTTGTTTGTTTTTCACCAATCTAGGCTTTTCCTGGAAAACAGGCCACTACGCATGTGTAAGCTTAGATCATGCTTTGGCGGCATGAGCCCAAACCAAGGTGGTCTCAAATTGAGTGAATTTGATAAGTGGGCAAGAGAGCTGGCCCAGCTGATGGTGCCTCACACTGAGCTCTGGCAAGCCAGATGTAGCTGACAGGAAGCCAAGGCTGTGGTTGGGTCATCTCGAAGCGACAAGATGACTGCAAAGGCACACACACAAACACACACACAGGAAAAAAAACCCTCTCTCTAACTCTCTACAAGCAGTTAAATCCAATGCCGAGCACAGCAGCGACTGACAACCCCGGCACTAAGAAGGAGGTCAAAGCTAGCTAAAGCTCAAGCTCAAGGCGAGCCACCACCAGCTTAGTGATGGAGGTGCGGTACCAAAGCTTTAGCTTAAATTCTAATAGTTGAATTTCAGCCAAGAGTATTTACTATTGCTCAAAAAGCCAAGTAATAATAATAATATCATGCTATACCAGGTTTAGATGGATAAAAATGAAATGCTAAGACACTGGAGACAGGGTCAGAGTTTCACTGACTGCAGTGCAAAACTAAGGTCAAATAATTACCCAGTATTTTAACCAGAATGACCTTTCACAGTTTTAACAGGGCAAACAGAGAAGTCATCTACTGGGATATTTTTCAAGGTACGTTTTATGTTGTTTTGTATTGCTGGCTTGCCTACAGTGGTTTCCTGGCCCATGGCCATTTGCAGTATGATAACTCCTCGCTTCTAAGCCTAATGTCATGAAGACAACAAGGGAAGGAAAAGAAACATGCCTAGACAATGTGTAGTAAAAGTACACATCCCAACAGATGTGATGGGGAAAAAACGGAAACGAGGCTACGGGGCTCACACTGCAGGGACTTTCTGTAACACTGATCTTACTGGCTTTTACAAGTACAACAGACCACTGTGAGGAATGCTGCGTTCTCATTTAGGGTAAAACACCCCCAGAGTTAAGGGGTATCAGTATCACAAGGGAGATATTTCCTCTTTTGTCTACATTTGCTGCAGCGAGGTGATGGTAGTGTGCTGGTCTGTGGGCCAGCTGGGACACATCTCAGTTTCCTTCTGCACACACACACACACACTGAAGCTTGCTCTACGCTGCTCGCTATCTTTCAACAACAAGCTGAGCAACGACCAGACGGAAAGAGGTCCTATTTGTGCAGGAAGATAAATACACTTCTGCACCCAGTCCTGTCCCCTCCAGATTAGAGCAACACAATAATGAGCAGGAGCACTGGTGGAAGGTCAGAAGAAAGCAAGGCTAAAGGACAGAGGAACAGCCAACGACAAAAACACACGCCCTGGCATGCATCACACACGCAGGAGTAATCACAAACAGACATGCTTGCTTTTTACCTTTTTAGAATTTCAGAAATTTTTAATGATTGCCTAAATTTTCTGAAAAACCTTGGGGGTTGGGGCGGGGGGTGGGGTTACTATCCTACGTCATACTTCCCAAATCATTCCACTGGAAAATGTCCACAGTTTACAACTTGATGGCGTCACAGTTTGTAGACCAGTTCTCGGACGGCACACAAGGACTGCTTTGTGCATGGGCGTCAAGTATCTAGTCATCTTATGGTGTGATGAATGAAATATCCGTGTATATATATATTGTAAATACTGAGGAATACAATGGTTGAGTCGTCGACATGTTATTGCTGGTCGAGTCAGCAGCGTCATAATCTTCTATCAGCTCCTCCTCGGTATTACGTTCAGTCACAGAACACAGAATTAGGCAATTTATCTCCAATCTGCAAATGATGCATATTTTCGTTAGTTTTGTTGTAAAGTAAACATCTGTCCCAAGGTCGGAGACCCCTGTTGAGGGAGACAGGATTTTATCTTGGTCCACTTCCAAACACCGCTAACAAGCCATTCCATTCTGTGTAAAGTTATTTCATGTTAAGACACACATCAATCCACACCTACAACATACCTGAGGAAACAAACCTTCTCTCAGGATATGTACTGTGTGTGGGGGGTGAACATGGCCGGACACGTCCCTTAAACACACCGGGAGGCGCCCAGCAGGAGTGCCAGCAGCCCCTCTTTTCAACACTTCGGCACGCTGCACACAAACACCGTTGCCCTTCCCATGGTCCTTTTGTTCCCTATCATTTTGTTTGTTTATTTTTGGTTGAAGTTCCTGTCATGGACACCATCAGCTTTCTTTGCTAAAATGCATAATTGGCTGTCATATTACACAGTTTTCGGACAAATGTTTATTTCAGTCTATTAAATCTTACAGAGGCTGCATGTCAGTGTTCACGCTTGAATCACGGCGCAAATGCAGGCAAGGTTTGAAGCTAGCCATTCTACAACCAGCTGACGTAGGAAAGCGTGCATATGCTTGCAGACTCAGAATTATAGCAAATGTATTTAGAGAAATTCAGCCAATTATCCAAAAGGATAACACGCACAAGCACCGGCAAGCAACAACATCGAGCTGGGAATTTCTTTTTTCCTCGATCTGCATGCATTCCCCATAAAAACAAAACAAAAAAGTGTTCAGATTCAGATGAGGAAAGGATGAACTATTTCTGTATGTACCTTTTAAGAAGGTGGACTGAAATGTGAGATATCCAAATTAACAAAACAACTAAACTACTCTGAGAGTTATGTGCTCCACGTTCTAAGCAACACTCTGTTCCCAGTGACTGAACAAATTTTACTACCGTGACATGACCTAAATAGAAGTACAAAATGCTGGTACGTCTGTCATCAAGTAGTGACTAAATAAAACCTGCCCGAATCTACTGATAAAACCAGCAGACTACAAGAAACTGATGCTTGATGAGAGTGAAGCAGTAGCCCGGGGCCTATAGTAATTGAAGGCCAAAGAGAGAGAGAGAGCCTCAGTGAAAGGTTATCATCCGTACTGTTCTTTATTGCCACGTTGTTTCCTGTGAAGCTACCGGACAATTTGTTGAGGTGATAGTGTAATGAAGAATCGCCCAGAGCTACAAATGGTTAACTGATGAGTAGGTTAAAAAAATGCTGCTGCAATAAGTCAAATTAAGGCTGTGAATACTAAATTACACAAATCACAAATGAAGTCATGTTTGCCACTCGTTAATGCAACCTGCTTCTTACTGTTGCCCAATAATAAGAAGCAATAATAAGCTGTACTATAATTCTTCCAAAGACTTGGCACTTTCTTGACATTTTACACTGTCAGTTGATACTGTTCCTCTCCTTTTCCAGCCAAAACAAGCTACACGGCTTTGGCTACATCGAGTCATAATTTCCAATGAAAGAGCGAGAGTTGCATTTGTGTTTTGATTATAGTGTTTGTGTTTTATTTTAGGGATTAAGTAAGACTGTGTTAACTCCCGTTCTCCACCACAGTGTCACTGACATTACAAACACAGTGCGCACGTATGTATACTTAAAAACTTGTGTGGTGCTCTACAGTAACCGAAGCTAGAGCCAAAGCTAAAGATGCCGCCGAAGACGTTAAGCTGTTTACACAAACCTTTTATACCTTGTGATTGAGGAGCTCTATTCTCACCTATAAACCAGTTTATGGAATGTTTATGGAATGTGTTTTCTTCCATGATACGCCTGCAGCTACGAAGATCGACAAGCGAAATGTGTGCCTGCCAGCTATGCCCTCCCTCTGTGGACTGAGCAATAGTAGACTACTTCTGCAACATGCCAAAACAGTGTTGATCTCAAGAGTAATTTGTGTGAGCACAATCATGACCACAGGCCTCCAGCTTTAAGCAATTATTCTGTTCATAAGAATTATCAACCAAAAGTGAATCTAGTGCTCTGTCGGGCTGCAGAAACAACAAGTATCAGACGCAGGGAAAAGAGTAACCAGTTTAGTATTGGGGCAAACCAAGAAGCTTCACGAGGCTTCCGATCAAAAAAAAAAAAAAGGAGGTTACCTGAGTAGTTTGTGAGTTATGCCGTTCACATGTATTAATCCAAAGTGATATTAATTAATATGTGATGTGATTAACCTGTTGATCGATGTAAAGAATGCAAAATCTGTATATAACAAAGTTAATAGCCCAGAATTATTTCCCCCAATTTAGTTGGAATGATGGATAAACTGTATGCAGTGCAGATTTCCAACATTGATCTACACTCTATGCCATTAATACAGATGGGCCACATTGTTTTTTTTTAGTGTCAATGAATAATTAACTTCTAATGTTCTGTTG
This sequence comes from Mchenga conophoros, assembly GCF_057382185.1. Classification (NCBI taxonomy): domain Eukaryota; kingdom Metazoa; phylum Chordata; class Actinopteri; order Cichliformes; family Cichlidae; genus Mchenga; species Mchenga conophoros. The sequence goes on along the minus strand of NC_140535.1, from coordinate 17,369,501 downwards.
TTCTTTGCTCCAAACAAAAAGACTAGTCTGCAGTCTAATCTTTTTCATACTGAAATACAGCGTAAGTTAAAAAAAAAATCATGTTTGTTTTACATTTATGCATGTGCAAAAGTCTTTGCTCATTTGTCATTTCTCTATATTTAACTTCCAAGGAGCCAGACTTTCTTATTTGTCTTTAAAAGTGGTCTTGAGCAATAATTCTGAAGGTCTTTCAAAGTTTTTCTTTGTACATTGGCTGCTTTTTCACTCATTTTCAGTCCAGTCCTTGTACCTGACCATTTTCAGAGGAATGTTTATTGTTTGTTAAGCCACTTAACACGGACCTGTGACTCATTCAAGCATGCAAAAGGCACATAACTCAAGGGATGAACCAGTGTTGTGTTGACACGTAAGAGACAAGTTAGGCACTTTGTTACTAACAGCCTGTTTCAAAAACACATAATTTGTTCTCATTTCTTTACTTTAATCTATGAAACAATCCAAAAATAACGCAGTTTTAACAGGCATAAAACTGGATTTTTGCACTAACAAAGTGATTCCCAAAGAGCTATTAGCTGAAAACGTGCGTGTCCTTACAAGATTTGAGCAAAGTAGAGAACAAAAGAAGAAGTGGGAGGCCTAAAAAATGATACACAACAGATGACGAGTGTCTGAATGTAACGTGCTTAGGAAAGAAGGACACAGGACCTGAGAGACGCATCGGTCCCTTCAGCTGATCCATCTACTGTTCAATGATGTCTCATTAGAAATGGTCTCAGTGGAAGGGTAGCTGTCGAAGAAACAGTCTCAAGGAGAAATGGCTGATGTATGCCAAATTACACAACTGGACCAAAAATCTGGCAAGAGGTGTTAATCCATATTTGAAATTTGTGTTTCAAATCATCAATATGTACTGAGGAGGTCAGGAGGGAGCTAAAACAGTGAGTATCTACAGCCATCTATAAAACATGGTAGAGGCTCCATCATGGTTTGGAGCCAAAACACAGTGCCAGTTCAGTAAAAACTCATATCAGTCATGGATTGGCCCCCCAGATCCAGGATTTCAGCATTTTTGAAGCAGTGCAGGATCATCTTGACAGTGAACAGAAGAAAACTCCAAACCAGATAACATCCAATGAAGAGCTTTGCATGTCCTTCAAGAAGCCTGGAGAACTAGTCCTGAAGACTACATAAAGGAACTACAAGGAAACTTCCCTAAGGGGTGCAGGCTGTGTTGAAGAATAAATGTGGTCATATCAAATACTCACATTCAGGCTTGTTAGAAATTCTGTTTTGCCTTATATGCTGCATTTCTGTGTGCGTTTGCATATGTTTCAATAAATTCTGCAACTATTTCACATTTTCTGAGAGAAACAAGGGGTGGTAACCCACAGAACTGTATATGTCTCATATTTAGACTTCACGTTTAAAAATAGGATCGTGTCTCTTTTTATTTACTGATTTCTTATTTAATGATAATACCAAAGGAGTTTAAGAGGTTATTTTTGGTGACAGCCTTTCATGGCGTGCACAATATAAAGAAAAAAAAAACAAGTTTTAAATATTTAAATACGTGCACTAGCTGCAGCCTGTGAAGGAAGCGTATTGCAGCCCAAGATAGCTGCAAATTACTGAATAATTCAAAAGGCTGAGTAAACTTGAACTGCCTTCACAAAGCAGGAGGATACAAGTCATAATGATCAGGCCAACGTAAACACACTAAATAGGGGTCTATGGTGTGGAAACATGCGCTGCAAACCAGGTATATGTGTGTTTTTCCATTTCATTGGCAATTTTGTGTTTTTTTCTTAGTCATTCATCTATAGTATTTTTCTTTTTCTTTTTAAATTTCAGTACATGCCTTATGTTATTCAGTGCTAGCTCTGAAGTATACCTGTAGTAATACTGTAGTATTTGAAAGAGTCGATTCTTTGTATTTTAGGAATGTCCACCCCAGGGCATTCAGGGGTGGACAGGAAAAACAGATTGCCTTTGTCATCAAAGTAAAATCCAAATGGCTGTGAGTTTCACAGTTGTTGTGCTGTTGATATCTTGCGGACTGTGCGGCGATTGTGGCCATTTGAGCGCTGCTGACACTGCTCCAGCTGTAGAGGCAAGGAGCCTAACAACTGCTGGGACATTCCCAACGGACTCATCCCTTTCAACTTTTTGGTGTTTCTCCCACTTCCTCGTCCTGATCCTGATCATATACTGCCTCATTGTGGTGAAGTCAACATTCTTCAGTGGGTTGAAAAACTCTAACTGCTAAAAAGTCCACTTGCAGGGTGTAAACTGTAGTTACAGAGGCCAAAGTCTAAGAACTACAATATTTCCAACATTTGGGTTAGACTAATGTTCTCTTTAGTGCCAGATGTTCTTTGATTTCTTCTTTTATTTATCTAAAATGTCCCTAGCAAGTGTTATATACACATTTTGTTACCAAACTTCTGGCCAGCAATTTTAGGTATTCAGCAAAAATAACTGAATTTATAAAACTGGTAAAATATGATAACACCTAAAGCCATTTACAGTTTCCCTATGCTTATAAAAGTTCCCCTCTTATACCATCTCTCAAGGTAGTCCAAAGAATAAGCCACTGGCCGTTTTATAAATATTGACCTACTTAATTTTTTCTAATGCATAGTCTTAATTTACACAAATCACAAACAAATACCAACCTACAAATTTTTAACTTGTCAGGTTTATTACTGACGATGTAGTCAGTAGATATATATATTTTTAAATGCAGATCCTTTTATGTGGCTCTAAGAGCTTGAGGACATCTGTTTATGAATGAACTGACACATCCCAACAATATAAAAAAAAAAGGTTTCGAGCAGATTTTCATCGTGTTGTCGTCGTTTAAAGAAACTAAGCACATCTTCCCAGTTCCAAAACACACACACAGAGAAAAGACACATACAGTGAAACAGGACACATGAGGAGAAACTGTAAATGAAAGTAAGGACTGAAAGTCACCGTCACACAAATATACAATAGAAATAACATATCAGTCCTGTGATAGACTGTCCCGAAATGACCCTGAAAAGAATAAACAGTTAAGAGAATGGCTGGCTGTCTGGATGCTCAAGGAATGCTGTTCAAATCGTGCTATGTGCATTATTAGCAAAATTATTTTACAAGGTTGGATGATTAGTCTACACTGCATTATTTTCAGCTAAGAAACTGCTCAGCATCTGGTACTGAAGAGATCCATGGCTTTTATTCCATTTGTTTCTCTGGTGGGGTGGGATACGCATTCTCAATAAATGCCAAAGACAGTAATAATTAATCTGTTTATGACGCCATCACTTAAGGTGATTAAACAGAAATGGGAAGCTTTAACAAAAGATTTAGTGAGAGAACAGTGAGGTTGAGATACACTGCTTAACCTTTGCTAAAACTTTTAGCTGTAGGCCCAGCTTTTAGTCTAATAAATAGTGCACTGAACACTGTGACTATTTAGTGGACATAGTCAAACATTGTGCTCTCCACTACCACTGCAGTACTACAGTACTTGTACAATAGGAAACAAGAAAGTAGTGACTGAAAATCACAGAAAAACACAGTAAAGACTACCATACAAAAATATAATAGGAATCATATATTAGCCCTGCGTTAGGGTGCCTTGAACTGACCCTGAATCGGATAAGCGGTTGTAAAGATGGATGGAGTGAGGATTGTTTGATTCCCTGTTTGGGTTGAAGGAGTCTCCAATAATGCCACAGACAATAATATTTAATCTGTTAATGACGCCATTGCTTAAGGTGATTAAATGGAAATGGGAAGCTTGAAGGAAAGATTTACAATAGTGTGGTCAAGATGACGTGCTTACTTTTTGAACCTGAATGAACAAAAAAAAAAAAAAAGGGGGGGGGGGGCGCTTGGTGACTCACATTCTTCATTTAAAGGTGACCTTGGCCCTTTGCAAAAACAAAAACAAAACAAAACAAAACTGGAGGTGATCTTTGATGGCAGCGTCATTTAATAAAGAAATAAATTCTGTTGTTAAAACCAATTTCTTCCAGATGAGAGCCCTCGCGAAGATTAAGAACGTTCTCCCATCTGCTGACTTTGACAAAGTAATTCATGCCTTCATTTCATCCGGGCTTGATTATTGCAATAGCCTTTATTTCGTAATCAGCCAGGCTCTGCTTTGTTGTCTACAACGAATGCAGCAGCTCGACTGCTGTCAGGCACACGTAAATGAGACCATATTTCCCCTGTTTTTGGCTTCTTTACACTGATGCCCGGTTACAGAATTGATTTTAAGATTTTATTGATTGTTTTTTTTAAATAAATGGTTTTAAACAGATTAGAATCCTTTTACATTTTTGAACTTTTAACTATGGATATTCCTGATATGTCTTTAAAGTCAGCTAATCAGATGCTTCTGGTAGAAGCAGATTAAAACACCTAAATGTGACTGAGTTATTGTTTGTCTTCCCAGCTCGGTTATACTGCTTTTAGTTGTACAGCACTTCGGTTATCCCTTGTCGTTTTTAAATGTGTTAAAGAATAAATAGGTTTGACTTCTATAAATGTTGGCAGTGGTTGGGGGGCTGTAAGCTAATCTAAAAGCCCAGCTCGGTCCACTACATAGTCACAGTCCAGCACTACACTGTAGTGTCTGAGACGTCAAGGCCCATGAGATTCTGCTGTACCGTAAAACAGGTAAAGAGAAGGAAATGGGGCATATTAGTGGAAGGTTCTTCGTATCAAAAAGCAATGCATCAGGTGCAGGAGGCTTCCATGCCATGTTACAATGCCTCACTGATACAGTGGGGCAAAAAAGTATTTAGTCAGCCACCGATTGTGCAAGTTCCCCCACTTAAAATGATGACAGAGGTCAGTAATTTGCACCAGAGGTACACTTCAACTGTGAGAGACAGAATGTGAAAAAAAAAATCCATGAATTCACATGGTAGGATTTGTAAAGAATTTATTCGTAAATCAGGGTGGAAAATAAGTATTTGGTCACCTCAAACAAGGAAAATCTCTGGCTCTCACAGACCTGTAACGTCTTCTGTAAGAAGCTTTTCTGTCCCCCACTCGTTACCTGTATGAATGGCACCTGTTTGAACTCATCATCTGTATAAAAGACACCTGTCCACAGCCTCAAACAGTCAGACTCCAAACTCCGCCATGGCCAAGACCAAAGAGCTTTCGAAGGACACCAGGAAAAGTATTGTAGACCTGCACCAGACTGGGAAGAGTGAATCTACAATAGGCAAGCAGCTTGGTGTGAAAAAATCAACTGTGGGAGCAATCATCAGAAAATGGAAGACATACAAGACCACTGATAATCTCCCTCGATCTGGGGCTCCACGCAAGATCTCATCCCGTGAGGTCAAAATGATCATGAGAACGGTGAGCAAAGATCCCAGAACCACACGGGGGGACCTGGTGAATGACCTGCAGAGAGCTGGGACCAAAGTAACAAAGGTCACCATCAGTAACACACTACAACGGCAGGGAATCAAATCCCGCAGTGCCAGACGTGTTCCGCTGCTGAAGCCAGTGCATGTCCAGGCCCGTCTGAAGTTTGCCAGAGAGCACATGGATGATACAGCAGAGGATTGGGAGAATGTCATGTGGTCAGATGAAACCAAAGTAGAACTTTTTGGTATAAACTCAACTCGTCGTGTTTGGAGGACGAAGAATACTGAGTTGCATCCCAAGAACACCATACCTACTGTGAAGCATGGGGGTGGAAACATCATGCTATGGGGCTGTTTTTCTGCCAAGGGGACAGGACGACTGATCCGTGTTAAGGACAGAATGAATGGGGCCATGTATCGTGAGATTTTGAGCCAAAACCTCCTTCCATCAGTGAGAACTTTGAAGATGAAACGAGGCTGGGTCTTCCAACATGACAATGATCCAAAACACACCGCCCGGGCAACAAAGGAGTGGCTCCGTAAGAAGCATTTGAAAGTCCTGGAGTGGCCTAGCCAGTCTCCAGACCTCAACCCCATAGAAAATCTGTGGCGGGAGTTGAAAGTCCGTGTTGCTCGGCGACAGCCCCAAAACATCACTGCTCTCGAGAAGATCTGCATGGAGGAATGGGCCAAAATACCAGCTACTGTGTGTGCAAACCTGGTAAAGACCTATAGTAAACGTTTGACCTCTGTTATTGCCAACAAAGGTTATGTTACAAAGTATTGAGTTGTATTTTTGTTATTGACCAAATACTTATTTTCCACCCTGATTTACGAATAAATTCTTTACAAATCCTACCATGTGGATTCATGGATTTTTTTTTTCACATTCTGTCTCTCACAGTTGAAGTGTACCTCTGGTGCAAATTACTGACCTCTGTCATCATTTTAGGTGGGGGAACTTGCACAATCGGTGGCTGACTAAATACTTTTTTGCCCCACTGTAAAGTATAATTAAAGGTTCAACCATCCTTTAAAATGTCCTTTGGTGCTGACACTGTACATTAAATCCAGTGCTAGTGTTTTACAGGGAGGTTTATAAAAAATAATGGTGTCTTCCAGGGTGAACGAGCTGTTTAACTGAATAGCTGATAACATGGACGTGGATGTTTTCCTCTGAGGTATGCCATGAGATCTAATAAAGTTGAAGAATAAATTAAGTATTTAGACTGAACCTGGATCATTTTATCAGAACACACAAATCTGGGTTATGTGGAGGCAAGGTTGCCCTTTTTATTCTCCTTTTGATATTCTGATAGCGTTTTTATTATTATTTGTTTTTTAAATATTATTTTTATCTTTTTGTCTTCCTTCGGATCTTCCTGGCAGCAGCCAGCAGGCAAAATTGGGGCGATAGGGTTTGGGGTTATGCAAGATCCTTGTGTGATAGAGATGGGTTGAGTGAGAGCTGATTTAATGTGCTGGTCCACATTTTCCTGCAACTTCTAACCATATCCTCTTTTTTGTCCCTGTTGCTTTAGAAGGACCAGTAAACTTTTTTGTACCAATTCATTAGCACAGTTTTAAAATATAATAAAACTGTGACAGAACTGACACTGAATATTTCTGACTGTTAAGTATAAAAAACACAGGTGGAAACCCTTTCTGTGACAGGGTTTCCACCTGTCGCAGAAAGTATCAGACAGACTATCCTCGTGTTCTGCTCTAAATAGTTTTGCCATTTCAAACGCAGCCTTCATCCCAGTTTGTGAATTCAAGCAGGCTGGAGATTAATGGAGATTATTGTTTGCGAGATTAGGTTCCAACTGTAAGACTAATCTGCATTCACACCACTAACCAATCCAAATCTGCTTCTCTGTCTGATGGTAGATTTCAGCCAGCTGTTTGCAAGCTGCAGTGTTGCAGTATAACAGCCATGACACAAAGATCTGTGGCTTTACAGTTAAGGTAAATGCTCTGGATAAAACATGACTGTTTATCTAATTATACACAGAAAATATTGACCTGTTTGTCAGAGACTTGCGATGCAATGTTTGATAAAAGCTGGTGAAAAGGTGCAGTTCACCTGCAGCAGAAGGTGCATGCAGTATTGATCTATTAACAAAAAACCTTTTCCATAAAATTACAAATACATGAATACAAATAAAAGCAGACACAGCTATTAAATTACTGCAATTTTTTTTAAATCCACATTTTTGCCAATGATATCACATGCATATTTTGCTTAATCATGTTTAAGCGAGAAACTGAACAAGCAGGCAGTCTATCATGTTTGTCTACTATCATATCTACCAATATGGCATCGTGCAGGCTGTTATTTCCCCAGTCTCGTGATCTTACGAAATACTTTTAAACTCTCACTTAAGCAGTTTGCACTTATGGAAGCAAATAATAAACCAGATATAAAATTGAAAGTTTTAAACTGCATGGCATTGCAGACTTGTTTTCATAGTTCTTATCCAGCTGAACTTAGAGTAAGCCCTCCATGAGCCCAGACATAATTCTGTATTACATGGAAATTTATAATCGTCCAAAGCATTGCTTTAGTGTGTGTGTGAAATCTAAAGCTTATGTTAACAGACATTTAAACTATAGCAAGTATCTCTGATGCTGGATATGTTAAACTGCACATAAGTAAACTGTCAGCATTTTGTGGATCGGGAAGAATTAGGAAGTGATAACTCCATTTTGTGCTTTGTCCAGAGCTTTCCTTGCATCACAAATGGTGCTTAACCTTAATAACCGTAATACTGTATGAAATCCGTTAGGTACATGACATTCTCTAACATTTGTTGTCTAACCAGCAAGAACCATTAAGCAAGCTGAAAACCTGAATCTTATTTCTCAAATACCTGCTACCAATCGGTGCCCATTTTAAATTACTGATATGAATATAATTTGGAAATCAAATATTGTGTTTGCAGCTGATAGATAATTTTGGCCCGTTTTGTATCTTTCATATACCAAAATTGTCATATATTTATGTTTACTGTAGTCATATATATATATATATAGGCTGCTTTTTCACTCATTTTCAGTCCAGTCCTTGTACCTGACCATTTTCAGTGGAATGTTTATTGTTTGTTAAGCCACTTAACACTGACCTGTAGACCTGCACATAACAGACGGCTTAGCAAAGAACCAACTTTAAATTGCACCTTTGCATTGCACTTTGTTACTACCATCCTGCTGCAAAAACACATTTTCATTTCTTTACGTAAATATGTGAAAAATGCTCCAGTTGGTATACTTATACAAACGCAAGCTAGTATTTTTCCACTAACAAGGTAATTTTCAAAGATCTATTAGTTGAAAACTTGGTATGGTATGCAGTGTGTCCTTAAACAAATTTGAGGAACCTGGACAAGTAGAGGACAATAAAAAGTGGCAGGTCTACAAACTAACCTTTCAGCATATTTCAATACTCTTTACTGGAGCCTCATCATTGGTCTCAGCGGAGGGGCGTTGTCAAGAAGCTATTCTTAAGGATGGGAAAACAAGGAGAAAAGACTAAGGTATGCCAAATTACACAAGAACTTGACCAAAAATCCATCAACGTGTACAGAGGAAGACTGGAGAGAGGTACAACAGTGAGTGTCTACAGCTGTAAAACACTGTGGTGGAGGCCCTGTTTGGTTTGGGACTGCGCTTCAGCCTGTGGTGTTGGAGAGCTTGCCAAAAAACAGAAAAGTATCATCAGATCCACCACGCAATATGGAAATATGCAATACGGAAAGCATCTAATTGGCAATAGCTTCAATTTTAGCATGTCAAACACCCCAAACACACTGTCAGTGCATTAAAAGCATACCTGCATAGAAAACCACACAGAAGAACACTATCAGTCATTGATTGGCCTCCTTCGAACCAGAAGCTCAACATTATTGAATAAGTGTGGGATCATCTTGAGAGAGCAGAACAAGAAGCAAACAGCATCCAAAGAAAAACTCTGAATATCCTTAAAGAAGCCTGGAGAACTAATCCTGAATAATCCTTAAAGAGAGTACAAGAAAGTTTGCCTAAGAGAGCTCATGCTGTGTTGAAGAATAAAGGTGGCCATACCAAATATTGACTTTCAAGCACCTTATAAATGTACATACTCTGTTTTTGCTTTATATACTGTATTTCCATGCGTGTTTGCACATATTTCAGAAAATCCCGGCACACATTTCCCATTTTCCCAGCAAAGTATAAAGCAATGATAGGTGGCTCAAGACTTCTGCACAGTATTGTACAGTAACCGTATTAATGTTCTAAATCATGGAAGGCAAGGAGTAACACAGTACATTTACATAATAACAGAAAGTTTTTAGGTGGTAGTAACTAAAGCTAATATGTTCCATCTTCATCCACTGTGATTTTGAGTATTTCAAATGACATTGCATATCTGGTGAATGCCACAACTAGAGCAGAAAGGAAATTGACATTCCTCATTGGTGAGATAATTGTGTAACTTTCACAAACATGCATCAGCGTTAAGAGCTTCACACTGTTTTAAACAATAAATGGATCAACTAACACTGTAGTTAAAGTACTGGCTTACTCAGTAACAGTAATAACCAAATATGTGCCTCACCTCCAAAAAAAGAATGAATTCTGCTCTAAATCATCATCTTTTTCTAACTCTTATTTCTGCTATGACTGTTCTTTCTTTTTTTCATATCATGGCTCTATAGAGCTCATTACGTAACGCAGAAGAGCAACAATTACAACACACGAGCTGGGAAGAATCTGATTTGAAATTTTAGGAGTGTAGAGGAAAGGCTCGAAGCACACCGCTTGCTCACTTGCAATAGCTCTGCTGTACAAACAGGTACAACCATGACCCAAATCAGAAAACCTCAACTGTGCCATGACAGCTGCTCTGTTACTGGGGCAGTGTGACTTATGGAGACGCAAAAGATAGATATCCTAAATGCTTACCCTGTCACAATAATAGCTTTTAAAAATCTGTCTCTAGAAACGTGGAGCACAAGTCTGAGTGATTGTGAGAAAGTACCTAATGGACAAGAAAATGGGCACCCAATTACTGAAAATGGTCATGCCTTTTTCCCCCACAGATCTTGTGACTATACATCAAGCAATCTTGTCACTGTAAAATAGCCAAGATGAGATTGAATGGGGCAGAAATTCTTCATAAATGACCACCATGTGAACATAGAAAACAATCCTCACACAATCGCATAATATAAAGTGTAATCTCAGTCACGTTCAGTTGGAAGGCCACAACACTGACCATCGAAAAACGCTTCAGTCATCACCTAAACAAGCACACATCCTTTGCATGGCAATAATTTTTGCTGGTGAAATACAGTAAATGAGCACCTTTGTCACAACTGTTTGCTAAATGGCCCCTGAGAGTGTCATTGGGGTGTAATGACCAACTTGTAGATGCATGCTGATTAATGCTGCCACAAGACTAAATTGTGGGGTAGAAGCAGAGCCCAGTAGCCATCAGCAGCTGTCATTCTTGTTCTATGTCTGGCTCTTCTAAGGACCTCTTCCAATTCACAGAAAGATATAGCTTGCAGGCAAAATTCTGCCTGTCTACCACCTCAATGCAGCAGCTGTGACCTGCATACAGTTGGACTTTGCAGTGACAGATTAGTAACAGGGTGTGCATTCACTGCAACAGGTTTACATTGATCAAGCTCAAAAAAACTAAATGGCCAGAATGAGCACTTTAAAAATACACACAAGTGACAGTGATTTGCATGTTTGATGCATTTTGCAGTACAATGTACAGCTTTTAAAATGAGAGCTTTTTGTCATAGACATTGCACTGATTTGTACTTCATTTTACTCATACAGTGCTCCCACCAGCCTGAATACACCCACACACATGCACACGCAAAATACAGCTATGTAGGTCTCCTCAATGAGTCTGTGGATAGACAAAAAGCTGGGGGGGGGGGGCACCTACCACATTTGTTTCAGTCTGCACACTTTTGATTTAGGCTAAAATAAATAAATAAATACATAAAATAATGAAACAATCCTGAGATGTGATCTCTGAAAAAGGTTCTGAATAGACAAATGGATGACAATGTGTGTGTGTGTGTGTGTGTGTGTGTGTGTGTGTGTGTGTGTGTGTGTGTGTGTGTGTGTGTGTGTGTGTGTGTGTGTACAGAGCAGTCTGCCTCCTACTTCAGTACTTGTGCGCCAAGTCAACTGACATATGTTCAACAAGCTTAAAAAGAGATGTAAACACAAATTGTGTACTGAGGAGTAGGTCACTGGGCCTTATGGTGCACTAATACTGACTATGGTCCACTGTGTAGATTTCCTTATTCTGGAATACCAGTATATCTGACATGCTTGTGCCTGCTTTGTATAATAAGCGAACTTCCTTTTTAAAAGTGATAGCATCAACAGTGACCTGTTGCAGAGCAGCACTAAACTCCAAGGAAATACTGGCTGTCATGCAATGATACTGAAATGTATACTTGAGTGAGATGTTTATATGTCTGCTAGCTTACTGTATAACTTTTTTTATACACAGTAATGTCACAGATAATGCTACTGATTCAGCCAGACATGGACAACCAGTGTGAGGGCAGCATTTTCATAGCTAACATGAACCTGTGTTTGTGCATGCTTTCTGTAACCTGTAGCATAAGAAGTGTAATTGTTGCTGATTTCATCTCTGCTCTGACAGAAACCCAGAGCACCCAGCTGACTGAGTCCTGCAGCCAAAGTGCAGGTGTTAACAGGGAGTTACAGTGGGATTTTGCAGGTGAGGAAACGGGTGTAGCAGTGCAATGTGGGCATAAGAACCACTTTGAAATAAGCAATTATATTTTGCATTGTGAGATCCAGTAAAATTTTCCTTTGTGTATAGGCTGTGGTCTGGTGCTGCTGTGAGAGTCCCTGCTCTTTGTGGATTTTTGCCACTTAACTTTCAACAAGATAGACGCAGATGTTGTATGAGCTATCGTCCCTGATCTGAAACCACTAGATGATATAAAGTTCAGATAAAAGGTAAATTCCACTGAGTGAAGCTTATCGGCATCATCAGCTTACTTTTGCATTAAGATCTGCTACCCTTGATGTAAACTTACATTGACCATAAATACCACAATCTGCTCTGCACCTGTCCAACATAGCACATGACTGTACATTCACCACAGTACTGCCAGCTAACCAGCCTGTATGAAACTGTACTGAAGTACCTAGTATTTCATTGCAAACTTTGAATACAGCACCACAAAATTATGATGCTTTGATTTCCTTTGCAAGATGTTTCACAATATGAAAAAACACAACTACAGCATGTCATGCATGTCTGATTAAAATCTCCAAAGTTAAGGCATTACAAGTAAACTTTAAATTTCCAGTTTATCAAATATCTGCTCAGCAAATAACCGATTAACTTTAACTAAAATTATGTTTCATCTTCCTCCTTTGCCTAACACATTTCTCTATTGTAAATAGGCAGCACATGTATATTTAGCCAGCATGACACACTGCAATATAAACTGCATATAACAGCTTGTGTGTGATCATATTTGTTGAATTTATTAAGCTTGTTTCCACTTATTTTTAAGTGGGAAATCATTTCAAAACGTACAGAAGCTTGTTTTGCCACTGAAAAAAAATGACATCCATTAATCCAAAACTTCAAGTTAAATATCTCCGAATTTGGGGTTTCTTGAGATATAATAACTTTAAATTTTAAGATAATAACCTGAAGTTCTGATTTATCGATGGCAAAGAAATTTGCCTTTTTTGGTTTGGTTTTATTTTAGTGTTGTTATTTTTATTTGGTGGTACAGTGGTTAGCGTTGTTACCTCACAGCAAGACTTTCTGCATGGAGTTTCCATGTTCTCCTTATGTTTGCGTGGGTACTCTCCCATTCCTCTGGCTTCCTCCCACAATCCAAAGACATGTTAGTGGGGTTACGTTAATTGGCATTTCTAAATTGGCCTGAATGTGAGTGTGAATGGTTGTCTGTGTCAATGTGTTGGCCCTGTAATAGACTGGTGATCTGTCCAGCATGTACCCTGCCTCTCGCCCTACAACAGCTGTCGCTGGCAACCCTAAAATTGGATAAGCAGAAGAGAATGGATGAATTGAAGGAAGCATTTTTTTCAGTGGCAGAAACAAGATTCTATACATTTAAAATTACTGCCCACCAAAAAATAATGTTTATGAGCAAAAGTATAAACAACATTTATGCTAACTCCTCTTTTGAAGAGGAGTGAGCTAGATGCTAAATTTCCACCACAGCAGCTTCATTTACATCTGCACCATTAACACTCAGTAGGGATGAGACGGACAAGGGGATGTGACACGAAATCCCACAATGAGGTTGTGGGATTTCATGCCATTATTTTCTTATTACTCCATCCTTTTGGCTATAAGCAAGTACAGGTAGAAAAAAAACATACTCAATAGTAATATGTATTATTCTGCCTATCAGATTTACTCTTTTACTAAAGGTGCTCAAGCTCACTTTAACACCTGTGTTAACTGCTGTAGGTAGCCTGAGTTTAAGGCAGCTCATAGGAAGTGGAAGTCACACAACCACATAATTTTGAGAGTTGCACAGTATATATGTTTAACACACTAGACAGCATCTGTACGGTGCCAAAAAGGGATTAAAGGCAAGTTTTGGGGAGGTCCTAAGAAGACCTGGAATCAGTCTCTGGGCCTAAACAAGATTTGTTAAGCCAAAAAAATATGAGCAAACATTAAGAGATAGTTAAATGCCTAAAACAGTCACCATAAAGTTGGTGATCTTTGGTTAGTGCTGAACAAAGAAAGGAACTGAAAGTATCACGAGGATATTGTTACTGTTTGCATGACAAGCCATAAATGGGGAGGAGAGGGGGGTCAGAAAAGAAACTCTGGGGAGATCTTAATATCCATGTATAACCACATACTTTGATGGGTTCTTTGAAGTAAATAAAAGGCCCAGGAACTGGGTGTGGTAACTCAAAGTGACACAATAGGTGGCTGTGCCAGTTTGATCACATCACTGACAAGCTTTGATAAGTGCCAGAAAAACTGACAAGGGCTGTTTGGGCTGTTCAGGGAATCCAAAAGGGAATAGGGTCCATTTTCTGTTACCTCTCTAACAAGATGATGAGTTTAAAAGCCACAGTGAGAGTGGCACAATCAAGAGGAGAGGGGAGAATTTGTGTCTCGTGAGTACAGACTAAGTGGATTTAAGACAGCAGCAGTACAGGACACGCATCACATTTTAGGCCGCAGTGCTTCAATGGAAGTGCAAATGTGTGTCCTAACTAAACATTGTGGAAGAAGTGTGGAAGACAGGCAAGTAAGATTTTACAGCTGAGTAGCAAACACCATAGCCTAGACACAATGAAGGAACTATGTGGCCTTTAAGTTCACGTTACAGACACTTGCACTACTTTCTAATTAAAGTAGTAGGGGCTCATTTTAGCCTAGTAAAGGGCATTGAAAACAACATTGCTTATGCAAATCAAGTGAAAAAGCAAAAATCTGTGTCCATCTACATATGTACAATAATTCAGGATTTGAGTGCAGCCTGTTGCACCACAGTTTCCTTTATTTTTTTGTACTCCGTAATTTCCACATCCTCAAGAAAATAATCTAACAAAAGAAGAAAAGAGCAAAGTTATTTTCCTTTGAAATATCTGCTGTCAATAAACCTGATTCTCTCAATGGCGATTAACAGGGTCATGATGCCTCACTGCAAACATAATGCCCTGGATATTGTTTTCAAGTTACTCTCTAAGAACAACATCTACAGACCAAAGTTATTTCTTAAACTACTAACAAGAAAAGGAAAATGCTTGAGTGTGACGTGGGAAAGTTGTTAATTCGACATTTTCAATCACAGCATCACGTTTCAGGATTCAGCTACAGCACACTGCTAGCCCTTAGCATGTGAGCAGGTCTGTCTGCAAACAGACAGACCTGCTCTGCTGCTGCTACGACAAAGTGTGGCATTAAAGCATTAAAGCAGGGCGGTAGCCTAAATATAGCCTAGGAGCCAATTTGCCTAGGGCAGCGTGATTTTCAACACGTGATACCGGTGATACAGGCCGCTGTCCCTGGTCCTGAAATTGTGCTCGCTCCTTTAAATGTAAGCGTTTGACGTTTCATAAAAGAAGCCACGAGGATATTTGGAAAACTGCAATGATTGTATGACTAACGACAAGTAAAACGTGCACTGCAATGTGTCTGAAATGTCAAAGAATAAAGCAGCTTTCCTGGCTGCAGATAGTAAAGTACACATAAACTGCAATTCCTCACTAGCAACAGTGCGAGGCGCTTGTCTATTGCAGTTCAGGGAGAATGGGAGAGAGAAAGAGAGTTTGATTGATCATGTGGGCTATGGGAGCCTGCGAGAGTTGTCGAAAATTGCTGCATAGACGCCCCTTAGGCACCTATTTGGTACCCAGTGACTCCAAGCCATGCTGTGGCCACAATAACCACAATTCACCAGAGTGCCTGTTACCAAAAGCCCCAAGCCCGGGGCTGTTAACACAACGTTGATTCTTCCGGGTTGGACTTCACCGGTATTCCACATTAGGGCTACATTGACTTACCGCAGTCCTCACACAAGATCCTTCCAACATCCTTTTTTAGGTTCTTTCCACTGGTGTCAAGAGGCGCGAACGATGCCTTAAAAACCAAGGGCTCGTCAGTGGGGTCCATGAAAAAAATGTACTTGTGGTTTTTCTTCACTTTGGTGCACGGAGCCTCAGATCCAAATTCCCCCACGGTGACGAGCTGTTCTCGCTCCAGACCCCCGCTGTTTAGGGGCCAAACATCCAGCACTTTGACATTCACACGGTACGGCTCCGCAGAGACGTTCACAGGCGTAGACTGCACCTTGCCCTCGATCACCACGGCGGATTTGTAAGCCTGGTCCTGCAGGGAATTCAAACTCGGGGAGTAGCAGGCGAATGAGACCCCGATGACCAGCATGGATAAATGTACTGAATCAAGCCTCATGCCGCCTGCTTTGGCTCGGTGGTCGCTGGTCGCGTTGCGGCAGGGCTCTCTCGGCTGCGGGGCGATGGCGATGGAGCTGGGTTGAATGAAGAGACAGCAAGTAGGCTCCAGTAGCACGACAGCGCGGCAGACCTTGCATAAGTGTCCATGCCATCGGGATCCGCTGCTTTTTCGGGTGATTTTCAGTGGGTAAACAGTAGCTCTGGAACCGCGGGGTGACGCTGGGTTTCAAACCCAGTCACTGATTTCTACTAATAATAAGGCATCGTAGACATGCTAAGCAAGGAATCGGCGGTTTCACTCTCTCCAGAAGATGCTTCCTATGCTGCCATAGTAGCCTTAACTGCAAGACGACGCCACTCTTATCTTTGCCCAAAAATTGCAGTGGTGGGGTACCGCTATGATGGTTTTCTGTATCATCTGCAGCGGAGAGAAAAGACGCAAAATGCTGCAGTGAACCACAAGTTTGGTAGTCCGCTCGCAAAACAAAAGCCACGTTTCATTCCCCCCACCCCTTCAAAAAAGAAGAAAGAAAAGAAAAGAAAAAAAATTAAATTAAAATAAAGCAATTATTTCTGCTCGGCAGCTATAGCGCTAATACGCCGCCTTCCACCGCGGCTCTCTCTCCGCCTCCCCTACGAGCCACAGACGGACAGAAAATAATGCCGATTGCCAAGAGGCTCCCTCAACAGAAAAAAAAACGCAGAACTGGAGCTCTGACACGGGCAACCGACGCACCGAAGGGTCGTTCTCCTCACTCCCCAAACCCCGCTACTGTGTGCCGATCACTCCATGGTCTTTTATCGGTGTCGACCTCACGTTATAACGAAACAAACGAAATCCAAAATCCATGACTGTCCCTCCTCAAAATCGCATTTCACTGTAGCCAAGGCATCGCTCCAAAGACCGAAACAGGTTCACACGGAAACCCGCTGAGCCCAGAGAAATCATATGGCTGCGATGACTAAGGCTGCGAAAGCATTTCGGAGTCTTCAAGAGACTGTTTTGAATGAGTTTTGCATCTCATCCCATTAAGTCATGCCCTGCATTCAGGTCACATTCACTGCTCTGCCTCTAAAAAAAAGAAGAAGAAGAAGAAAAAGAAAGAAAAAGAAGAAGAAGAAGAAGAAAAAAACGCTGTTGAAAGAAGACCGCATTAAATCTATAGAGCTGCAACACCGGGGTCCAAACCGCAGATGAACTATTTGTTAAAGTGTTGTTGTTTTTTAAATATATATTTAAACGTGTTCATTCAGGGTAGTTCTGACAGAGCACTTTGACAAACGTCACGTTACATAACTACACAAATTAACATAGGAATACTGATTATCGTCATACCAAATATAACTAAAGTTGAAATTTATAATGGTTTGGTTTTAGCCTGAATGCGGATACATGATGTTCAAGTAACTGCATCACAAAGAGCGACATCTGCTGACCAGAGAGTAGTTGAGAGACAGTAACATACCCTAACTGCTGATGTTCATCAAACAAGCGACACAGCAGGGTGCTAGATTTGAATTTGGCTCAAATGAAAGGTGCACAAGATTAAGTGAAATAACCTTTAAAAGGTAAAAAGGTCAGGGTATAAATTCTATAATAAATCAATCTAAAACCAGGAAGCCAAAGACTCTCAAAACCATACTGTAACTTATAATAACACAATGGAGTTACTTGCGTGCACCACCTGCCAGCTTGAAACAGACCTGGCTGCTCTCCGTGGTGCTGAAATTTGAATTAGACCTATAGAGTGTTAATGTCAAACACGCTCACAATAGACAAGACATTACTGTGTGGACTAAAGTCCTCCTGTCAGCACCTATAATTGAGAATGCGATTTTTAAACAGCACTCTGCAGACCAGTGCGGGATAGATGCGATGATGTAGGAATTGGTGGAACAAGCATTTAAGGAGCAATCACATAATAGGTAATGGATTTCCCCTTTAAGATCAGAGCTACTTTATCAATTCTTGGCTGGGAATTACTATAAATAGTCACTTTAGTTTTTCAGTGGCTGCTCAAAGAGCCAGGACATAGGACTTTGTACAGGGGTCATATGTTTTTGAATATATATTTTGATAGGAAAACCAATAATTAGAGTGATTAAAAGTTTCTCCCACTGAAAACGCTGCGTCCAGATGAACAGAATCAACTTTTGGAGATCATTCATTCATTCATTTTGCCACTGGCAAAGTGGGACACACAAGTTCACAACATTAACGCAAAAATACGCTCGGATTTCACTTCTTTAGACGCTACCCTGCATTACAGTTCCCAGAAATGTTGCCCTATACCTGTTACAGTCAAAAAGACAATACTGTAATTCCCCAGTGTCGCCGAGAAGTGGCGCCCTTGAACCGAGTTTCCAACATTTGCGTGTTGACATCATGCAACGTGCAGCGGCGTTGAATTGTGCGTGTGTCGCTCTTCGTGCCACGACTCTCGGTTTCTTGTCCATCTTGTGAAGCAAGCAGGAGCAGTCCGTGTCGCTGTCACGCAGGAGTCCGAGCGCATTCACATGTGTCTTTTGCCTCGTCTCGCCATCTGCGGCAGACCGTCGAGGTTTTAAGGCGCTGCGCCTGCAGACTGAGCGGGGTAAAGGTAGGTTATGGAGTCTCGCTCGGTGGAATGACGCTTTATTTACAAGTCATTCGCATTGTTGCTGTGCTGTAAGTGTCCTGACGTGCAGCCAAGCATATGACATTGCTTAGGAGAGTTTACAGAAGCATGAATACTTCACTGTACGACCGATCTGTCTACAAAAAACGAAAAATGAAAAAAAAAAAATGGAGCTGCATTTGGAGCGATGCCACCTATGCTGGGATGTAGGGAGAAACTTTGGGAGGTGATCACAGCGGCTGTCTTTTACCAACTGCGACAACACTTTCTGAGGCTGAAAACTGCGTTGGATGCGATCTCGGGATCCGAAAAAGACCTGCATGTATGATCCACGTCCATAATTTAAAATTGTCAGAAAGAAAATAGGCCAAGTACCGACTGGTGATGAATTTATTGCTTAACTGATAAGTTATTCATCTGTCTATTGGGTCTTCATAAATCTGCGTATATAGAGGCGTATATAGTGTTTTAGGTGTAACTTTGTACAGACAAAGATGAGCTTGTCACAGTAAACGCTTTGATTAGAAAGTCTGATGAAATTCTAAATGAGTGGTTCCATTGCAATCTGAGGCCCAGAGAGGTAAGGCCATTTTAAATCCGACACATTATTCACAAACGAGGCCTGTAAGTTTGCAGTGCTGTTCCTTCATTCAGTGCAATAGGAATGACTTACCCATTTCGCGTGCATCCACAGCGGTATTTATTGGACTCATCTATTTAGAAAAACTAACAATAAAAAGAAAGGGCAGATCATTTAAAAAAAAAAAAAACAGCATAGAGTTGACTTCTCTTCAGCAGAAACACTTAATGAAAAGAATACAAGCTTGTACTCAGAGTTTCCTGGGGAGTGGCAATGAAATAATGAGAGAGGTTCACTGCGAGCAGGTGCGGACAAACTTAGTTGATTTTTTTTTGCATAGAAAACCAACAGGCCAACCTCACGCTGAACATCACAGTCATACACGTTACACGTTTAGACTCTAAAATTGTCATTGGTTTAATCCTCGCGCAGTTGTTAGGTTTTTAATCACAATTTATTCATTTATTTTTTAATCAAAGTGGGAATTACTGGGGAATGAATCACCCTTTGAGGCGCAGAATAGGTCATATTTGAATGTTTATGTGTATAAAAAATATAAAAGGTGGGTAAAGATTAAGAGAACGTTTAAAAGAAGGAGAAAATTAGTCAAGTGTATTGTTTCCTCTTAAGGCCCACATGCTTCTGTCTCCTCACCTGCAGCTCTGATTTACACTATTGATGGACAGAGTAGAAGAGCGACCTAAATTCTTCTTCAGGGAATTTTAGAGGGAATAATTTTCTTGAACGCGACTTCTCTCTTAGCATCGTCCGGATATTTCAGCGTCCTCCTGCTTCACATTTTATTATTCATTATTTGTTTAAATAAATTATAATTTTTAATATTTGTAACTTTTTAAATTACCCAATATTTTTTTCACAGCCCGGAATTTTCTTTTTTAAACAATAAGCATTTGAAATGATTACTATAAACATACAGAATGCATACAGCATTTTAAATGTAAAGCATTTCAAATTACTGCTTTAATATTTAACGCCTGAGAAATCAAGTAGTATCTATAAGTCAAGATGCATACATGTTTATTTTTATTTTATTTTACTTTATTTTTAAGTTTCTGCGTTGGGTTTGTTTGTATGACTGGCTTCAGTCAGGCCTAACAGTCTTGTGGAAAGGTAGAGAAGAAAGGTCAACTTTGAGAGGGAAATTAATCACGTATCTCAACGTTTCCATCAATGCAGTTGATATTTTCTATTCTAAATAAAAGTTTGAGGTTCAATTCTCGGTCTTGTTTGTGAAGTGAAGAACGAATAGTGCCTAAAGGATACCCACAGTTAAACATCTTACCATTTTCCCTTATTTGGACTCGGCAGCGACACATAAACGAGTCTGCAAGAATGAGCGGCGGGGGAAACAATTATGTTTTAAATTCTGGGCTTTCTGCAGTGTAATCATATAGACGAGGCCTAGGACAGCTGTCTCACAGTCACTGACTGAATACTAAATTTTATTTTCTTGTAATAATAGGCCTACTAACTCTTTGTAGTGCGCTTGAATAAAACTATTTGAGCGATTTTTACATTTAAAACCTATTTGCGCTGTTTATCTTTGGTCGTAAAAATAATTTGGAGGCAATCTAAAGTAGTTTGAAGTAAATATGAAAAAGGAATTAGAAAAGGCGGAAGAAGGGCAGAAGATTTATGCTAAATAAAAAATACAGATACCCTATACAGGCTCATAGATGCCTCGAGTGAAAGGTCTTGGCACTCTTTTTTAAAAAACAAAACAAAAAAACAAAATCGTTTTCCAGGTAAATCGGAAGTAAGACTAAAAAAAAGGTCCTTCGTGTAAAAAAAAAAAAAAAAAAAAAGTATCGCCAGCATTGATTATTGTATTTTATTTTTTGGGCAGAATTTAAGTTAAGATGGGTTTATTATTTATTTATTTGGGGCTTTATTACTACTTATTTTTATGCTCTAAGATCGTCATGGTCTAGTCAGTAATAATCTGTGTAGGCCCAGATGGGCATGCCTTGATCTTTTCCCATTATCAATCCATGCAGTGGCTTTACTTGAAATGCGCAAAATATTACCAGAGCAAATGAGCTGAACTATCATAGCCCAGGTCTGCCCATCAAATTTCACATTTGCGCAAGTAAAAAAAATAAAATGAAAGAAAGAGCTTTGACCCGGAGCAGACATTGCCGCCGCTGAATAGCTGAAGAGAAGGAGGCCCGAGTACTAATGAGGCAGGCCTGCGAGCTGCAGGGCGCTCCGCTGAGACAGCGTTCAGACCTTGCTCGGACACCTGGGTGACACAATTCTATCTTAAGGCGTGAATAAGTGGGTAAGATTACCTTAGAAATAGTCGCCACAAAGTCAGAGTTTAGAAACAGCACCTTTCTTTCATGAACGTAAGCTACAGGAGGGGTTGCTACACTTTCACGCCTTCTGTGTGTGTTAGCCTTGATGTTGGCAGCTGTTTTGCATGTCCCGTAGGCATACCGAGCACGCTCATTGGATGTTTTGCTACATAAAAAATGTAACCTTTGTAAAAAAAATTTGCACCTTTACAGATTTCAAACTGAGGAATGACTGGTGGTATTAAAGCTAGCCTAGTTGTTCCGTCTTTTATCTAAGCAGAGGTAAGTAGCCTCTAGGGTGGGGAAACTTAGCTGAGTTGCTGAAACAATGTTGTGTGAGACCCACCTATTATTATCATATTATTATCATATTATTCCCACACAGTTAACATGGCGGCTCTCTCTCCCTTTCTGACATGATTTGGCGTTATAGAACAAAACTGCTCATTCATAAAATAAAACGGGAATCGGAAACTAAAAATTAATATATATAATTTTTTTTATTTGTATTATTAGCTAT
This sequence comes from Mchenga conophoros, assembly GCF_057382185.1. NCBI lineage: Eukaryota > Metazoa > Chordata > Actinopteri > Cichliformes > Cichlidae > Mchenga > Mchenga conophoros. Next base: position 17,347,131 of record NC_140535.1, on the reverse strand, counting down.
ACATAGCATATATTTTAAACTAAACTTCCTTCCTTCCTTCCTTTCTAATTCTAATGCTGATATCAGTGTTTAGTATAGCCTAGAAATCCAATACAATGTATAAAAGGTAAGACGTATTATAAATTATGTAATAATTGACTGTCGCCTAGAGTGAAAACTAATTATTCGTTACAAGCTATTCGTTTTATCAGTCCTGCTATTATTTGTATTGCTGCTGATGTGGTCCTGTTAAATAATATGTACCGATTTTCTTGTGACTTGTAAATCAAAAAAAAAAATTTAATTCTTCAACTCTTTGAGAGCAAACGGTGATCTGTAAACTCGTTAGCACATCCCACGTAAACAGATACACTTGTGATGTGAAGTCGGTGATGCATTAGAAGGCTATTTTCTTAGATAAAAACTTGAGGGCAAGCTTGGGTCTTTCCAGGTTGGAAAAGCACCTGGCTTTTCGGGAGTTGTACAGACGAAATGAAACTTAAGTGGGCTGGTAGACGCATTTCCTCCAACAACCGTAGGTTTCGCTTTCAATGTTAGTGACAGCTTATGACATTAGTCGTGCGGTGTGGCATAAAGGGCATTAAAACACATGGCAATCGCTCTGCGTTAAGCGCCCTTCTCGTTTTATTTTTTTATACTCTTGTGTAGATCTCGCGAGAGCTCCGGCTCGCTGTGGCTGTGCAGCAGACAGAGGGAGAAGGCAGGCAGGCAGCATCATGGCGGACAGAGACAGTGGAAGTGAGCAGGGAGGAGCAGCTACGGGCCCAGGCTTCGGTTCCATGCACCTAGCGACAGGAGGGGCGGGCTCGGCCTCCGGGCTCCAGCATGAGACCCAAGAGCTGGCATCGAAGAGGGTTGACATCCAAAACAAACGTTTCTATTTGGACGTTAAGCAGAACGCGAAAGGCCGCTTCTTAAAGATAGCAGAAGTCGGGGCCGGTGGAAACAAGAGCCGCCTCACTCTCTCCATGTCCGTGGCGGTTGAGTTCCGTGACTACTTGGGGGACTTCATCGAACATTATGCCCAGCTGGGTCCGAGCAACCCGGGGATGGTACAAGACGAGCCCAGGCGAGCCCTCAAAAGCGAGTTCTTGGTCCGAGAAAATCGGAAATACTATATGGATCTGAAAGAGAACCAGCGGGGACGGTTTCTGAGGATTCGACAGACCGTTAACCGGGGGCCCGGTTTGGGATTCACGCAAGGCCAGACGATTGCTCTGCCTGCCCAGGGACTTATTGAGTTTCGTGACGCTTTGGCTAAACTTATTGACGATTATGGTGTAGAGGACGAACCTGCAGAGTTGCCCGAAGGGTCATCGTTGACTGTGGACAACAAACGGTTTTTCTTCGACGTCGGATCCAATAAGTACGGTGTGTTTATGAGGGTAAGCGAGGTGAAGCCAACGTACCGCAACTCAATTACAGTGCCCTACAAAGTGTGGTCCAAATTTGGGAATACTTTCTGTAAATATGCCGAGGAGATGAAGAAGATCCAGGAGAAACAGCGGGAGAAAAGGGCATGCGAGCTGCAGCAACAAGAGGAGATGCAGCAGGACGATGGAGACGAGGATTGATATAGACAGCAAACAAAAAAAGAAAAAAGAGAGAGAGAGAGAGGAAAAACATGCCAGAGTAATGAAAATAACAAGAGAATTATAATTAAAAAGAAAACACTCTACTGTATAATGAAAGAAATCTAAAGATTTAACTGTATTGGTTTAACCAAGGGAGCATCACCCACAATATAAGAAACCTCCACGACCTGACAGTTATGACATGTTGTCACTCATCGCTGGATGTTACCCCACTTAACCACCATTAATACAGTAACAGGCTGCTAAACAAAGTAATAACATTATATTTGAACATTGTTTCCTACTTGACAAACGATATTGAACTGTTTATTTCCCTTATTAACAGAAAACTTTTGTACCAGTTAAAGCTATTGTAAAGAGGAGAGGAAAAAAAAGTGTTTGCAATGTTCAAATTGAATTATTGCCGAGTTCAAAGGAGAGACAAAAAAGTTTCCTTCTCATGTGAGTTAAATGACTTCAGCACAAATCAGATGTTTTAATTTTTAGACCAAAATTCCAAAACTTTGTAAAAGGTTGTCACATGTACTTGCCATCCTATTTACCTTTACCTGTGAGTAGAGAGGTGTTTACACATAAATCATATGAGGGCTAGGCCTGCTTCGGAAACTGATAAGATTTCATGCAGTACATATATATATATATATTAAAAACAAAACAAAACAAAGGAACGTGTAGGCATTTTCATGAAATGAAATAAGTGCTCTATTTATTGTGCAATATGCATTGCATATAAGGAACTGGTCATTGGATCTTGACATTTGCCAGAGGCATTCAAAGATATATTAATATTGTAACTTTTGTTTCAGTTGAAATTGTTGCCATGCAGATGGATATATAATAGACTACCTTTGTGTCTCGTTGTTAATGCAATGTGTTCAGTTTAAAGGTACTAAATGTGTATTTGATAGAGGAAATGCAGAGACAACATGTAGCAAATGGCCTGAACTGCAGATTATTTAACAAGGCAAAAGACCCTGAATATACTGTGTTGATTGGCATAGTAAAACTGGAAGAGCGCAATCGGTTAGTACATATGAAACAAACTTTTTGTGATCTTGTTTAGTCATAAAAGTCTAAATGGTGCCAAGGAGTGCTGTTGCTGCATGTTTATCTGCACTACGATTTCGTTGGTCTCCCAAAATATTGGCTCAAAGACCCTTCCATACGTATCTTTATCTGCCTATGTTGTATGAATCTCAAGTTCGAGGACTGGGGGGGGGGGATTACCATCCAAAAGGCTCGGTGTAGTTCTAGTGGAAGTTGTTTCAAAGCATGATTGTAAAAGCAGCGACCTTGTGAACAGTAATCGAAATGTCACCATCACACTATGAGGACGGCCACTGAGGCGCTTGCCTGGCTTAGCCGAGGTGAAGACGGCCTGGTTCACCTGTTGGTGAATGTCTGTTATGTCATTGGATGTGCACATTCCTTTCTTGCGTTTTAAGATCTGAGGGTGTGAAGTTCAGTGTGGGGCTACTTTGGATACATTCTCATAGCTCTGCTTTAGATTTGTAAGCCCAAATACCCACCTGGGGTGATGAGATTCTGTTCTGGTCTAATTGTAAATATTTGGGCTGCCACACGGAAAACAACTGGTTCTAATCCAGTTCAGTCGCATCTCATAGATGTGTGATAGCAGTTTTATAAACTCTGTCAGTAAACTCCAGAGAAACTGGCAACAATCAGATACTGTCAGATTTACCTCAGCATTGAATTAAATGATTGCTCCCATGTTTAGATTGACTGGAAACCAGCAAACTAGACTGTCCTTGACCACCTATTTTTGGAGCCTTTGGTATAGCCTAAATGATACCTGATTGGGAGCATCCTCTTCAGCATATAAACAACCTGGTGCCTTACACACTCCGCATGCTTACACGCTGGCCTGGTGCTTTGGATCGCAGTTATGGCTTCTTTTTGTTTTCTTCTTCTTCTTTTTTCAAAACTCCTTTTTCTTCTATTTCTTGTGTCTCAGCCCCCTTGTGTGCTAGCGCACGACTCGTGGTGCTAAAAGTGTCTGTTACAAACTCTTTAGAAAAATAGGAGCAGAATTCTTAACTTTTTTCTGCTACCTTTCAGCCCCCCCCCCCCCCCCCCCCCCCCCGACTTTATTGCCATCCCCATTCCCTAGCCATCCAGGTATCGGCCTACATGTAAACATGGAAGGGGGTGGTCACCTAGATGCAAGACGATGCAGAAGAGATGGCTCTTCACCAGCCATATGCATTAGCAGGGAGAGCAGGGGCTGATTGGGAACATCAGTAGTGGCCTGAAATGGTATCCGTTGTTACGGGAAAGCCCCACCCCACCCCTTAAAATGCTTGTTTCATGGCTTGGGTTAGTTATGTGTAAGTTGTAAGTTGCTCAATTAATGGGGAGTAGCAAGCATGTCTTGTTTTGTTTTGTGGGGGTTTTTGTTTGTTTGTTTTTTGTTTGTTTTTATGTAGTTTTACCTTTTCAGCATTATTCCACATTATTTGTAATTTTGGAATGTTTTTGCCCACAAAAATATCGTTTTGTTTTTTTTTTCTTTCTGTGCAACATTTCATCACTGTGTGCAATATCATATGTGCCAATGGTGGCAATATATGTATATCAATTAAATATATGATTACTATTTGAAAGCATATGGCTGAATTCCATGTTTATTTCTCATGAAGGAATTGTATGCCTTTATTTGCACACAAAGCTCCATCCTGGAGGAAAATATAGTAAACCAAGGTCTTAGCAGCCTGTTGAGTCAAGCAGTTCACGTACTTACTTTAACTTGAAATCGAACATTGTCCCTGCAAGTATGCCCCTCTCAAGGAAAAGGGTAAACTTGGCTAATGGTTTGTTCAAGGTAGACTGTAAACATACAATGGAGTTGTTTTTTTTTTTTTGTTTCTTTGTTTTGATTTTTCTTTTGTTTTTTTGTGAAAAGGAAAATTTAAAAAGAAGAAAAAAAAATCCCTGGAATCTCCATTTTAGCTTTAAGCTAAGAAAAGGTGCTTCAGTCCAATCCTCATTAAGGTGTATGGTGAACTGTCTTCAGTGGTTGTTGTGTGTAGCACTTTGCTTTCCCAGGTTAATGAAATGCCTGACCAATACTTGTTTAAAAATGATCTCAACAAAGAATGTTGTTCTCTTTTCTGTTACCTCTTTTTATTTAAAAAAAATGAGGTTATTTGATTTGCTCATTTGGTTTTTGATGCATTAAATATAATTTATGTACATTTGACAAATTATAAAAAAAAAAGAATAAATTTAATTTACCCATGAGGGTGAAAAAAATCTATATTCAAAATGTATGTGTTTTTCATGTTTCATTTCTTGTTGTGGGATGGGGGTGGGGGAAATCACTGAAAAGTCTGTTTAATTTTTATGTAGTGCTGTCTACAATGTCTGATTATACATTTGCAATGATACTAATTGCTAAAGCTTAATTTTACAGCCTATAAAATGCAAATTTTGCAATGGCGAGTACCTGATGACTCATGTCTTCTTAGAGATTTCTACAATAGTACTGTATGTGTAAAACCAGGCTGTAAAATAAAGCGTTACTTTGTTCTCTGACTATCCCGACTATGCAATTTGTGATCATCTGTATGCAACAATTGCTCTTCTGTGAGTTTTTCTGTTAATCTAAAACTAAAGAAATTAGACTTTATTGATCGTGACCCAACAGAACCTGCACATGTTTCAAGTTACATTTTTGTAATGATTGTTTTTCTTTCTTATTTTTTTTCTTTTTTAATACGTTTGGTGTCAGAGTTAAGCTAAAAATCAAAGTTTAAAAAAGAGCTTAAAAAAGTTGCTTCCAGATGTTTTTAGGATGCGTCTCACTATCTTGAGTTTATAGCTATTTATAAGTAAAACTGATTCCCTGTAACAAGTTGAAGTCTTGGTTTAATTCTGTTAATAAAATGAAATGACATAGAAAATGTTAATTATCATTATGTAAATTCTGAAAATTGGCAAAGTGATAAAGCAGCACCATTTGGGTTGCTTCTAGGTTCTAAATCATGGAGCATAGAGGCAGATTTATTTCTGGGCCATCCACACGCGGTACCTTTGTATTGCTTCAACCATTCTCCTCCTATCAGAAGAACCCACATAAGAGTAAATACAGCATAACGAGCTGGGAGGTCCATTCTCTAGATATGCCCAAAGGTATTTCTCCAGGACATATATATGTTTGTGCTTTGTTGTTAGTTCATAGTCCCAGCCTGCCAGAGGGGGATGGAGGGTGAAAAAACTGAAGTGGATGTGCTATACCGAGATGGACTCCAGCCCAGATGCCAGCTTACACTCCGACTTTGCTCCTCATCCCAGAATCTACACAGAGAACTGGTCTCTGTCGTCACAGCATGATTAAAGCATCCAAAAAAAGGATAAACCCCATTTAATTAAACAAAGATTCTCTTATTAAACATAAAACACATTGTAATGTGTTCTGATGTGTTTAGTCTGATCCAAGGTGCCACACTTTGAATCTAGAGAACTTACATTTTATTAATTTTGAAGCATGACCATTCTCACATGAGCACTTTGCCACCGCTGACTATAACAAATGGCTTGTTACAAAAGCATCCTGCCCCTCGTTACGTTTTAGGTGCAGGTATCTGCATGCATTGTATATTTACGCTGTTTTGCAGTGGAAATTTATGGAGCCATGCGGTCAGTGTGCATAAGTGCTTATACACAGTTTTTATTCAGCTTTCGTTTAGTGCTGTAGTTTAAGGTAGTTGAGCACTGGCTTGGGTGGTGACGTAATCCATGGCAGGCTCCTTTTCTTTTTTTTAAATCACAGCAATTGCCTTAACCAGTAGAGGCCGCTCTTTACCTAAAAATGAGTGGCTCATAAGCAGAGGAGGACAGTTAGCTGAGAAAATTTCCTCTGGCTTGAATGTGCAAACTATCAGCAGACATGGTAAATTAAACAGCAAACAGTTACTTGCATAATGCTAGAAGGCACATCGGTTGTTTCACATAATGCTAGAGGCTGTGCTAAAGTTTTGGGTAATACTAAACGCGAACGTTAGCAAATAGCATTTCTTAATTAAAAGGCGTCATTAAAATGGAAGAAAATACAGGAGGAAGAGAGCTCATTTTTCTTTGCTGTATTTTTTTTTAAATATTATTTGTGTAGAATTATATGTGTAAGCGAAAATGTGTGAAGATGTGGAAAATACGTGTGTTATGAACATGAACGCATGCCTTTCTTTCTAGCTTTTTAAAGTGTGAGTTCAACTTCCTGAGACCAACTCAGGAAGTTGAAATGTAGCCTTAAATGTAGCTTTAGTGTGTGTGTGTGTGTGAGAGAGAGAGAGAGAGAGAGGAAGGGAGAGGGAGGTAAAGAGATTATGGAATGCTGTGATGTCATCAGCTCAGTCATACACACAAAGACGAGGTGGACCCACAGGCGCTGTGACTCCCTCAGCTCAGTTAGCATACTCTGCTGTGGAGCGGCTGTCTACATCCCACTGTGAGTACTTCAGCAAATTCTAACCTTCTCCTACAACTCCCTTTTTGTTTTGTAGCACTCATTTTCTCCACTTCACCCCCTCCCCCCTGTTTTCTTTGGTTTCCTTCTCTGCACCCTGCGGTGTGTTTAGCAGACACCAATCTGTATTCCACCAGTGTGATAGTTTTCAGTCTGAGACGAGCTTTCTTTCCCTCCAAGTGCTGCCTATGTGGTAGCCATTGTTTAACTACCCACTGTGACTGGAGGAGTCCATTTCAATCCTCTTGTTAGACAACCTGGCTCTCGCTGTCCAGTGCTATGACCCAGATTTTTATCCCTCATTACAACCAGACACTGGCCATGTTTTTTTACAAAAGGAAAAAGAGGCGGGGGCCGCTATCTTGTGAGAGTTTTAGAGAGAAACGAACATGGTTTTGGGGAGAGGAAGGAGCAGGGTGGGACACTGATGTCAGATGCAGTCCCATTCCTTTGGAATCTCCTCCCATTCTGGGTAGCAGACTTTCTGTAAAGTGTTGAAATTGGCTTTGGGCTCTTCCGTATTCATGCACGGAAGGAGAAGACAACTGCTTTAAACAGATATTTCTAGGAAATAAGAAAAAAAGTTTCTTAAGAAAATATGTAAGACACTGCAGCTTTGAAAATCATGCAAGATGATCTTCACTGTGTGTTTTGTTTTTCTCATAGATTGTGCCAAAGATGACCTCCAAAGAAATCTGACATCTTGATGGGGAAACTGAGCACATTATAGAAAGGAAGCAGGATTTGTGTGTGTGTGTGTGTGTGTGTGTGTGAGAGAGAGTGTGTGTATGAGAGAGAGAGAAAGACAGTCTGTATGAGTGAGATAGTACAGCTTGTACAAAAGCATGTGTAGAAAGAGCAAGAACCTTAATTCATGACTTCAAGAGTGACTTTAGAGACAAATAAGAAGCTACAAAAGTCCTCTGCTGACATGAGACCATAAATCATCCTTACACACTGTGCACTACGAGAAGCAAGCTTCAACTGCTTGCCAAGTGGTACCAGGTTAACGTACCAACCATTTGGCCGCCAACATGCTGCAGCAGATCTTAAAGGACATGTACATTGACCCTGAGGTGCTGGAAGCCCTCAACGAAGAGCAGAAAAAGACACTGTTCCTGAAAATGCGCCAAGAGCAGGTGCGGCGCTGGAAAGAGCGGGAGGAGAAACTGGAGAGAGAGGGGGGCGACGCAGAGTCCAAGAGAGCAAAGCCAAGAAAAGGTAACCACACTGAGTAAAGACTCTTCATCAACAACCACAGCCGCCACCTCACCTTTTTTAACCTTCTCTCTTCCTGTTTATCTCAAACCTGAAGCTGCAGGGTGCAGCTTCAGGTTTTTCAGGCACTCCGACTGTCACGTTTTCACAAAGGTTCCACAGAAAACCATCTGTTCTCTTCTGAGCAAGCGCTTTCAGAGTCCTTGGAGTTGAGATATTTGCGTAGTGTGCTGAGAATTACCCGATAGAGCGTTACAAAGCTTGATAAGGGAACCACTGAAGCATGTGTACGTTGGCTGTGACAGATATCCTAAGCTTCTGGAGTTTGCATGCTCCCAATTATCTGAACAGCTGTTTGTCAAAACATGAAGTGAGCATCAAAATAGGTTTTTTTGTTTTGTTTTGTTTTGTTTTGTTTTTTTGTTTTTTTTTTGGGGGGGGGGGGTTACAGCTTAGGTCCTAAACTATTACAGATCTTTATTTAAAGATCTGTTATAATTGCACTTTTTATTAAATGCTTCACCCTCCACAAGGTGAAAATAGTTTGACCGTATGGTCTAATTTCCTTGTCTTCTGAGCCTCATTCACACAGACAGAAACTCTAAATTAGATCATTTTATTTCCAATTGAAACATTGCAATGTGAGGTCCCAGATGTTGCTCATATCTGGAATTCTGTGGTTGATGGCAAATAAATGTCAGAAGAAAACATCCACAGGACAGGAGGAGATGGCAAAATAACAGCCCTGTCGGGAAATTTACAAGTTAAACGAAGAGCACATGTGTTTATCAGAAGCTGACATAAGATATGATTACAAATACTGTCTTTTTCCTCATATTTGGTAAATTCTTTTGCTCAACCTAGGTGGTGAGAGTATGCATGGGAAAAACAAAACAAGCAGAAACTCAGGAAGCTGCAAGCCGGTCGTGAAACTGGTTTGGCAAAATCTTGCGTGTCTGCATTTTCTCTTGTACGTCTTTTGTATTAAGGACTTCTGGAAGAAGGGCGTTGCGTAACGACGCGAACATAACAAATTGTTCTATCACCTTAATCCAAACATCAGAGGCAAAGTTAATTTATTTGGATGAGTGCAGCAGTTACTTAAACTACAATGATATCACAGCATGACTTAAAGCCAGTTGATGATTGACACAGTGATGTGTTTTGTCTGGTCTTGGTTAATCAAAGCACTTTCTATCAACTGTGGTACAGAGCGAGAGAACAATGCACTGTGTCTTAATGACCAGTGCAGTCATCTCTAGGAGGCTGTAGGTTGAGAACACATGGTTACAACTCTTCTCCACAAACACGGCTTTTTTTTTCTTTTTCTGTCTTGCGTGTAGAGGAAATGGTGGATAATTGATGTAAAAATGTAAAAATAGGACATGAGTCAAGACTCAGGCCTTTAAACAATTAGCAGAGTCTGAAATGGGAAGTTAGCAGGAAATGTATGTGTTTGAAAAAGAAATGGAGACTTTGATTTTTATCTGGATGGTCTTGTGGGAGAGCTGAAATGCCAAATGGGTTTTTAGCCACAAAATGAAGCTCATATCCCACTCAGCAGTTGCTCCTGCACTTTTGTGTTTTCCATTAGTTTTTGTTTTTCTTTAGTTTTCCGGTTTTGCCTGTCGATTCAGGTTAGTTTTGGTTAGTTTTCCAGTGCAGGATGTGCTTGTTTTGATTTTGTTGTTGTCGCAGGTCTAATTCGGTTTGGTGGCACTTTTGAAATGTCTTATTGTGACAAGGAGCGCACTTGTCAGACTGGAGGATTAAAGAAGCTCACAGAAGTACATTAACACAATACAACAATACAAACACATGACTCACAGTCACATATAAATCCTAGTCCAAAATAATACACACGCAGCAGTGCCTTATTGGGCTGTTTGTTCTGACGTCAGACTGAGAGAGACTAAAACTAAAGACATTGCTATTTTTTTTACTTTTCTAAGTACAATTTTGTTTCTGGAAGTACTTTTTTGGTTACCACAAGGTTGTCCTCGTGGTAATGAGTGTTTATGTGCTGACTTTGACTTTATGCTGCCCTGTTTCTGTGCCTTTGTTTATGTTGTTCTTAGACTGCTGACATTTACACGAGGCGGAAAAAACTGATTAGAATCAATGATCTTGTTCTTCAGCAACAGATTGTTATTTCAAATACAGATATATTCTGTTTACAAGAAAGTGCAACACATTCTTGGTGAGGACAGTGGAAATGCCTCTTGTACATTCTGTCCATAAAATGTAGCATCCTTGTACTCAGATGACAGGGTTCATGTCATGTGCGTCTGACAATTGTTTTGTGGCTTTTGCTGTCAGTTTTTTGTTGGAAATGTCTTTAGAGGTATGTTCTGACGGTTGCGTCATGCTGGTATGCCTCGCAGGAATGTGATCCACAGGGTTGGCTGGCAAAACCAGTTCACTATGAAAGTAACTTCTCAGTGCTCCAAACATAGTTACAAGGATGTGACATATGGACCGATGACAAATTAAAGGAAAAACCCAACTCTTGACGTGTACTTAAATCCAGTGTCTTTGTTTTCTTGGTTGGCTCACTGTGGGTCCATGTTTTCCCCTTACACAGATGGGTGACTGCAAATCAATACAAAGTTGTTTTGAGTGGTCACATTTAGCCTGTGACGAATATCATTTATATTCTGATAGCAGTCTCGACCCCAGGATAACAAGACAGCCCCAGGGCATAAAGGATCAGTGAGTGGGTTGATGAGTGTGAGAATAATGTGCGTTTCAGTTCAGCTTTAGTTATATAACACCAGTTCACAAACAAGTCTTGTATTGTCATTTAGACAATATTAGAGGGAAAGAGAGGGCCTAAAATGAGACTATCCACTACGAACTATGGTGGGGAAGAAGAACCATCTTAACAGGAAGAGACCTCCAGCAGAACCAGGCTCTATGAACTATGAGGTCTTTAAGAAGGCAACCTGAATTTTATAATGTTGCCTAAAGAGCTCATGTACAGGATGAAAAGCATCAGTTCTAAAACAAGTGTAAGTGTTTGCAGCTTAATAACCTTTTATCGTGTGAGAAAGACTTGTCATTTACACACACACACACACACAGACAAATATGTATCTCCATCTAAGTAAGCGCTACAAGTCTGTTAAATGTTGTGATCACTGCAATAACAGAGAGCTGCAGTAAAATCAGTGAAGACAAAGCGATAAGTCAGAAGCCGCGAGATAATCACAGGTAACTTTTACTAGTGATCTTTTAAGTGAGCCGCGTTACCATACAACACAATCACGTATATTTAGACTTTTTTGTTTTTTTCAGGCGTATATTATATTTGGTTGGAAGCCGCGGACCCCATCTAGAAAGCAAAACAGCAGAGTGAATATAATAAATGAATAAATAAATGAATAAATCATCATTTATAAATCTATAAATTATTCTCCTTGTGGCCTTAGACCACAAGGAGAATCACCAAGACTGGACTGTGATTTAGAATGTCTTTAACCAGCACTACAAGTTGTTATGTGAGGGTCAAAGTATGCTTATGTTGATCACTAGTTATCAATGTTAATAAAACATTTCAGAGTAATCGTTTGAAAAATCAGGGGTGGGCCTTCTAAACAGTCTATTCAATATTTCATCATTTATTCTGTTGTGTTGTTTTGATATAGCCTTATAAGATTTGTAGGCATATCCCACATTTTCTTTTTTTTTCTTTTTTTTTTGACAGGTTCACTGAGGGAAATTCAAAAGCACTTTCAGTTTTGTTTCAGTAGCTAGTTGACTTGTAATGTTTAAGTGTGTTCGTGTTTTTAACAGCCAACAATAAGAGTGTCAGCTGGCAGCTCGGCCGGGATGGGGACGTGGCGGTTGTTGTGATTGGGGAGGTGGATGAGCTGAGCTCCAAATTAATCTGCTCAGGATTTGGAGAGAAGAAGACTCCAAGCCTGCAGAACAACACGAGGTAATACACATTTGTAATACAAAACAGACAGTGATGTTTTTTTTTTTTTTTTAATAATTAAGATTAAAGGCAGAGAACAACGTGTAACAGAAGAATCAGTGTTTCAGTTTTTTGTTTTTCTTTTTTTGTGTGCATGTGTTGCTAACAGACTGTCATTTAAGGAGATTTGGTTGGGTTTTATACGTGACACATTCTGTTTATGTTTTCCAGCCATCAAACTATACTGAAGGACAGAAAAAACACGGAACCTGTCAAGACTGAGAGAGAGAACCTCCTTTCTAAAACGCAACCCGACGTCTCCCTGAATCTAAAGGTGTGTGTAGCTCTCTGTGATCCTTAAAAATCAAATCATTTTGGTTGGAGAAAAAAAAAAGTCATAATTATTTTTTAATATTAAACACTGCTATCGCCTCTTGATTTAAATAAAAACATACACCTAATAAATATGTTCAAGTTGATCAAAACATCGTGTATAATAAAAATGACTGAGATGGAGTGGGCTTTCAGATCGACATAAAATAAAGTTTCACGGTGCTCTTTATCTTTTATCCATTCAACTCAATATTTCCATCTCAATCTCAACACTGTGGTGGAGTCATTTTCACTTCTCATACCCGCAGAGCAGTTTGTGGAAACTTTCCATTAGGTTCTTGAGCATAGCTGGTGAAAATCAATCGCTGCCCTGTTTCTGTGTCAAAATAATGTGCTGATGATTTCTGACCTGGTGATATTTTAGGTGTGTGTGTGTGTGTGTGTGTGTGTGTGTGTGTGTGTGTGTGTGTGTGTGTGTGTGTGTGTTGGGGGTGCTGGTGGGTGCCTCCTTTTTTTTTTTTTTTTTTTTTTTTTTTCCTTTTTCCATGCTATCTCAAAAAGAGATTTGCTGTGTTGTCATGGCAACCATGCACACACTGAGCCACAGCGAGCCAGCGTACACAGTCTCATCTGGCCTGACCATGATGTTTCTCTAAAGCTAAAGCTGCTTGCTGCTCATTCAGTGGAAATAAGAGGCCATCATTGTTTTTCCTGCAGAAACAAAACCACCGCACAGATGTTTTTTTTCTTAAAAGCAACTTTTAATTTGAAATATATTCACACAATTAAGTATTTTATCTCATCTCTATTTCTTAAACTCCTTTAAGTATAGATTTAAGAGCTTATTCCAAGCACTGAGCTCTAAAAGTTGAGGAAGATGACGAGTCGCCATCAGCACTAACTGTGTCTCTTTCTCTCCCAGCAGGGGAAAAGTGAGGAGGCGAGCACTTTACTCCCTCTGCCGGTGAGTTGGAGTAACTGCCTGCACTAACAGAGCTGTGTGCTCTCACACTGCATCATGGCCTAGATCACTCATGTAATGTCTTTGTTAAACCCACAGGTGTCAGTGAGCGAGCATTCACCGCCTACAGCAACTGCAAAGGTATCTGTGAATTAAAGTCATTGCAGGTGTTTTGATCTCATTCTAGCTTTTTGAAATATTTTTAAGAAAGGAAATGTTTGCATACCTGTGCAGAAAAACACTTTAAAAGACATGTTTCAGCAAGGTGCTGTATACGATGTGCAGTAAAATCTCTAGCTCTTTGAAGCACAACCACCACAGAGTGCCTATATGACTTTTTGTGGCAGTCCTACCCTCTGAGTCACAGGAAATGGTGGTTGGGGCCAGCTGTCCCCTCACTCCCAGCCTCTCTGCAGATCATCTTTCTCCCAGCATTCTCCTTCTCTGTGCTCCCGCTTGTCTAAGCTGCCGCACCCCTCACAGTTCTCTCTCCGGGGAACAGCTGAACTGTCCTGTCCTCCCACTAGCTCCATCGCCGCTCCAGCCTTGTGTCGTCTGGGGAGTAGGCTTGCTATATCCCCTTGCTTTCTTCTGCGTTTATGTGCATACAAGTGTGTGTGTGCGTGTGCGTGTGCGTGTGTGTGTGTGTGTGCAGGTGACACGCTTTGCAAGAACAGCTGAATCACAGAGACAAGGCAGGATTTCTGGACTGCCCTAGAACAGATGGTTGATGAACTTGATCAGGGAATTAAAACGCCAGAGATAGAGAATGCGTCAGTCGCAGATGGATGGGATTGTGGGATAGTCTCCTGAGGTTTGGGCGCGTGAGCTCTCCTCTGTTCCATTTTTTTTCTTCTTCTTTTTTCCCCTCCTCTTTGCCACAGACAGAAATTTCTCTCCCTCACATCTTATATCCATACCAGCCTCTCTCCATTACAGGCCCCAGCACATCTTTGGCCCACCCCATGTGCACATGGCAAGAAAGCATTCACACCTTAGGAGGTTTGGCAAGTGTGACAGCCAAGAATTCACAGCATAAGCCTTTCTTTATAGGATTCATAATTTGGTTGAATGCCTTGTTTATAGATTGAATGATTTGTTCCTGGAGGAGAAAGGAAACGGGGGCGCTTTGGTGATGTGGCTGTTGCTAACGCCGCTGCAGCTTTTCTCCAGTTGATTTAGAGAGCGAAGGAGTCGTCGTGAGGGAGGAGGAGAGAGTGAGATTGTTGATTAAGAAGGCGTAAGATCAGGAGGCAAGATTAGCAAGGCTGCTTGATTTTCAAGTCACCTTATAATTTTCTCTCCAAACATCCTTAAACTCTTAATCAGTGGTCATAGTTCTGCGTGTTTCATTCCGGCACCATGTTGTCACTGGAGGATTCTAATTTAGTGAATCATTTATCCAATGATTTAATCAAACATGACAGTAATTCCACTGTATGTGAATTAGCTGTCAACACCGATCGCACTCCCCGCTTCTCTTTTGTCACTCCTCACTCTGCAGCTCGAGTTGAAGTCAGCCAATGCAACCGAGGAGAAGTCAGTTCCCCAGCCCTCCATCTGCTCCAGGCCTCCCACGAGAGCTAACGCTGTCAAGACGAGACCGGCTTCTGCAAATGCAGCACCAGACTATGTCAACACGAGACCTGGCCTCACAAATCTGAGGCTGGCTACCGCCGTGCCATACTCTTCTCCCGGCAGCGCTGTCAAAATAGACTCTGGCATGACGTCATCAACCAAAGGGAGCCTGCAGTCAAAAGAACCCCAGAAGCCACAGGAGTCACCGGGTGGTAAAGGTGAGTGAATTTAACTCAGAGTTAAAAGTACATGACACATCTAAGGTTGGAGTGAATTGATGACATGGTATTGTTTTAACCCCTGTGATGTACTGGGAAAACTGTATGGTGTGCCATCCATCTTTCACAGTATCAGGTGGGAGGGGCTTGTACCCCTTCTACCTTTTTATTTTCTCGGTTTTCCTGTAATCCAATAAGCAAAAGCAACCATACTGATTATGATCAGTGTCACCGTGGATAAACTAATCTAGATTCGTGGGAAGTCCATGATTCTTATTTCTGGCTAAGTTTCATTTGTTGCGGAAAGCCTGGACTCCAGTTTTAAACATATGGGTTTAAAATTGAGTTCACAACATGGTTACTGCCTTACGTGACAATCACCACCGCTCTCTGAGCCAGCCGCAGCTTTTTCTCTAAGAGTAATAATAGCTTTGGAGAGCTGAGCAGAACCAGTCTGAACAAAGTTCATACTAGATAAATTTCTCTGTGCTGCAGCAAGGAAGAAGGATTTATTTCCTGAAACCCAATGTGCTCGCCAAATAGTGCCTCAGCCCCCTGGAATCTTTATGGACTGGCAGAGTAAAAGAGGCCTGCCTAGAGGGGAAAAAAAGCAGGGGAAAACGTACGCGACTGGGATTTGTCCCCTTGTAACATGTTGCTCGTGCACACCTGCTCTTTTGATAGCTTCTCTATTGTGATCAGTTTCTGTCAACAATTAATTTGTCAACAGCCGTGGCAATGCAGTCGACATTTGGTGGGACCAAATCTGCTGGATTTGAGGGTCCAATTCCCCCCCCCCCCAAAAAAAAAAAAATCTAAATGTGAAAACCAATTTCCTGATGGAAATGGAAATTGGTGGCCAGCAGGGGTGTTTGCTCTGCTCTTCTCTCCTCTCATTTTTTTGCCTCTCATTCCATCCTCTCCCCAGCCCTTCCTCTCCAGATCCTTTATTCTCCAGTCTTTTCTTCAGAGCGTCGTGCTAAGTTTGTGAGCAAATACAAAAAAGAAGAAAAAAAATTTTTTTTTTGACCTTGATGAAAAATATCATGAAGTCAAGGAAAAATGTGAAGGAGAATTATCTGCCAGCAGTAAAACTAAAATATTAGTTCCCTAGAATGACTACTTAAAACTCAACTTGTTCTTCTGTGTTATTTCATGGAGGCAACATAAATGTGGATAAAAGTGTAAACATATGCCTTTGTTAAGTGGTAATTTAGTAATAACAAAGGATACCAGTCAAAAAATTAAAACAAAAGGTTTTGTAAATAATGCCCTATCTATCTTTCTGTGTCAATCTTGGCAAAGGTTGTTCTTCAAAGCTGCATTACTGTGCAAAAGTCTCGAGTCACTCGTCATTTCTTTATATTTTTCTAGGAAAAAGGGAAATGGGTTCAGCAAATTATTAAAATTCATCATTCAAATAAAAGCCTTGAAAGACCTCCAGAAAGCATGGAGAAGTCTGGCTTGTTGCAACCAAAATGGAACGAAATAAGGTGTGAAACGAGACTTTTGTACAGTATTGTGTATATTATATTAATTTTGTTTCAATTTGGGCTGAGATGAGGTCTTCCTGTTAGGGTAATGTATCAGTGTTTTTGTTTCTCTTTTATGGGTCTGCTCCTCCTTTCCTTTTGTGCCAGTGTTAAATAAAATGGGGAGTTTTTTTTATGTTGTAGAGATGAACCAACTTCTTGTTTGAATCTTTCTCGAGTTATCGTTGTAATATCTAATATACCTGTTGGAAGCTCATGTACCACACAGTGACCCAGTTAAGTATAAAAATGGTCATTGTAAGGGTGAAGTTAGCACCATCCAGTGGAAATCAGTGATACTGTAGGGAAAGAAAAGTCCAGTTGAGCAGAAAATCTCATCTCCATAAAGGTCCCTCTGCTGGAAATATGCTCTCCCTACACCACACGCTCACTGCAACATGAACTTGAAGGCTGGCTTCCTCCAGAACCATTTTTTTTAAATTTGGAAGAAACAAAGAAACCTAAATAAAATCACATTTTTCCTTTCAACGGTGATTGCAGCAGTTTTATTGGGTCAACTTAAGTTTATACCAGGCAGATGTCGACAGAGTCAGTTTCCTTTAGAAAGCCATACAACAAAACCAAGTTCCTAGCACCTTAACAGGAACTTCCTCATAGCTGTGTGACTGTCTATTGGTTTAGCCACATGTTTTTAGCATTTTATATAAAATGGGTGGGGGGAACAATCCTGAAAATATTTCCTGCCCCCCGCCCCTTTTTTTTCTGATTATTGTAAACATTCAAGATCATTACAGATTTTTGGCGGTCAAACCCACACACTCGTGAGAATGTCGCAAAAAGACAAAGTGTGTTGTTGTTTTGTTTTTTGTTTTTCTTGTTTGTTTTTAGTTAAATGTGGATCTGGCTGCAAAGATGTATTGTAGAAGTTTGGTGGCATGTGTGTCTTCACCCACTTTGGTGGTTAGATTAGTGGCTACATCTATGCTCCCTGGGCGCTAGCACGACAGTGAATAAGAGCAAAATGTAGAGGGAAGAAAGGGAAAGGAAACCCAAAAGAACAGCTGGTGTGGTGGGAGTTGAGGTGGGTTGAACACAGTGCTGAATAAATGTGTTCGACTCCGGAGCAAAAATACTGACACAGTGTCTGTCCTTGACAATGGCAGGAAGCTTGTTCCAACAGGAGGAGGAGGCCAACAAAGATGAGGCTCATGCCTCAGCTGTTTTCATTTGAATGCGGGTAATGACAAGGGTTCATGCATCCTGAGCAGTTACCGTGGCTCACGCCTCGCTTTCCCAAAGAATAACTAACTTTGTATTAGTGACAGTATAAATTTGGATTTACAGCTACAACGAGGAACATAAAACTCTGAAATCTAACACTGGAGCATTCATGCTGTAAATGTTTTACACAGGTAGACTGGATGTCATGACAAGCCAGTATGGTTTAGGCTAACCCAGGAGGATAAGACGAAATCCAATTTAAAAGTCTCAGGTTCTGGATATTGACAGGATGCCGTTATCCCATCTTTGATAAATTTTAAATGGCTTAAAAAGATTAAAGGTTTTACATTCGTCAGGTAAGAGGTTGGGTAAGAACAAGAGTATCCAAGTCCGTGTATCTCGACAAAAGCAAAAGAAAGTCTTGCTATACATGGATCGAGTTCCTGGATCCAAGAGGATATGAACGCAGATCAGTTTGTGATATTTTCTTGAAAACAATAAGACATTAACCCCCCCCCCCCCCCCCATATTTCAATTAAATACCTATCTGTGAAGATGTGGCATGAAATTTTGGGCCAAGTCCCACCTCTGCTAAAATGTTTGAGTAATCCTCCTAATAAACAGAGAAACAATGAAACCAAACCAACCACAAAACCTTCTTGGCAGAAATTGTGAGTGAACAAATAAAATGGCAATTAAACCCTGGTATTTTTCACAGTGTTGATGTATTTATAACAAATAATCTGGTAATTAATGTTGGTGAGAAAAATCCATATTTCTCACCAGTTTTCTCTTCAGTTTCTTTTGGCAGGAAACAGACTTTTTTGGAAACAAACAGGTGTAACATCTGCGTGGAGAAAAACAAAATCAGTTCATGCTTGAAAACGTAAACACTGAAAGCCTGTAAATCTGAAAATGAGTCTTACTGTTAACTGGGACTCTGCACAAAAAGTGAAACCTGTGTTGCCTCACAGAAAGAGGTTCCTGGGTTTGGACCTGTCCTTCTGTGTGGAGCTTCACCCTGTGATCGCGTGGGTTTTCTCCTCTTTTGGCAGCAAAAATAAATCCTGAATCTTGAGATTTTTATTTCTTAGTTAAAGTTATAGAAACTGTTAACACTCCAGATAATGAAGGTAGGATGGCAGAGCCGGTGCAAGAAATAAACCTATATATGTTGAGACAGTCCATATGATTTGAGGATGGTTTCAAGAACATCAAAGTCTTCTGCAGCTAATACATGCACGCGTGTTTTTGTGTTTATAACTCTTCCCTGTGTCTCCGTCCGCTCTCCTCTGGCTTCACCTTCAGAGGGAAGGACACACATTCCAGCGCTGCTTTCCGACTCTAGCCCTGGGCGACGCTCAGCCAGAGCTGATAAGTGACAGGGGCCCCAGCCCCCATGCAGGAGCTTGCCCCAACGCTTACACACACGTCACACACACACACACACACACACACACACACGTCACACACGTCACACACACACACACACACACACACACACACACACACACACAACAAGCGCACCTACACCTCTCCTCCTCCCCACGCTTCAGTCCACAGACGTGCTGCTGGGGAATTCTGCCCTCTGCCCCACTTCTGCCCCCCACCTCCCACCCAAGTCCTCCACCCTCGCACCCCTCCTCTTTCTCTGCGAGACATGTGGACGTCTTTAAAGAGATAGATTAGTCTTTAATTTTTGTGCTAGCCTGATCATTGACACTTCTTCCCGCCCCTCTTCTTTGTCCTCTCTGTACATTTACGAGCTGCCCCGGGACGTGATGGGTGGCATCTTGAATGCTCGATTGGGAGATTAATCAATCTCAACAAGCAATTCGTTGCAGAGGTTCTCTTTAATTTAAATAGGTGTTTTCGCAGGTAGCTTTAATGACTTGTTTCGGCGGACAGACAGAGCTCGGGGTGCAGCTGCTGAGGAGAGTTTCATTTAGTCCCTGCCCATACACCAATCCTCCCTCTCCTGCTCTTTCTTTCTATCTCTCTGTCTCTATTAAGCATTCCACTCCAGACCTGCAGGAAGGCTCTGAGCTCAAAAAACTCTCTGGCCATGAGTGTGTGTGCGTGCCCGCGTCTGTGTCTGTGTGCATCTGTGTGTGTTCGGTGCGTGCCTGAATGTGTGTCAGCCTCAATTGCTGGAGCCTATCCAAGGTTTCCGTGGTGACCACACAACACAACGAGACAATCAGAGGCAAGCCCACGAAACGCAGCGAGAGGACATTAACACAGGAACTATGGGTCAGGGGGCAGAGGAAGGCAGGGCAAAAGGAAGGTAGAGGGGAGGTGTTGGAGCCACGGGGAGAGGTGCACGAGAGAATGAGAAAGAGGAGCGAAAGCAGAGTAAACAGCAATAAACAATAACACAACCTTAAAGGCTACTTTAGGTCTCTCCCTTTCATGCCTGCAAGACATCAAGAGCTTTAAAGGTTTCCCGGCCTCAGGAGTGCCCATGTGGTTTTGGCTGTACCTCACCTCTTTGTGTGTGACTGTGCGTGTGTGCACACTATGCCGTGGCGTTAGTCAGCGTTGGCTGCATGCGTGACTGAATCCATGTGCAGTGGGTGGGGGGGTCTGAATCCGTGTTTATGTGTGCGAGAGCATGCACGGACCCGAACATAACGTGAGAATGTGCATGTCTTTTGAAATTCAGCTGTTAGAAACTCTGTACACGCCTGTGTGTGTTTTCACTCTATTTTCTGCGTGTGCGCACGTTTGTGTGTGTGTGTGTGTCTGTAGTCACGCACACGGGTGCTCTCACATATCTCTGTCCCCCGGGGATGACGCTAAAAATATGTGGCTCCTCAAGCCTTCTGGTGTCTGAGCAGCGTCTGTCTGCTCTCCATTCCCGTCCCTGCGGCCCTCCCTCCCCTTCGTTCGTTACTCCTGTTCCCTCCATTCCTCCCTCAATTACACCCTCTTCCAAACACAGTACCTCGGCAACACACACGCACGCACACAAAAGCACAAACTACACCCAGCTGTGTCCCTACTACACTTCCACTGAGGATGACCTCTGCTCAGCCGTAGTGGGATAAAAGAAAGCGAATGAAAGGGAGAAAAAAAAGGCAGAAAAGGGTGAAGAGCAAGCTAACATGGCATTGCGGGAAGGGTAGTGGTTGATTCCTGCTTGCCCAACAGCTACTGAACATAAAATCCTAAATAAGTGATTTGCAAAGCATTTAAGCTCCTATATCTAATTGAAAACTGAAGACGCACACAAACATCCCTATCTCTATATCTCTATATCTCTCTCTCTCTATATCTCTATATCTCTATCTCTCTCTCTCTCTCTCTCTCTCTCTCTATATATATATATATATATATATATATATATATATATATATATATATATATATATATATATATATATATATATATATATATATATATATATATATATATATATATATATATATAATTTTTTTCCATTCTAAACTTGATACCTGGAACATGTGACATGTTTACCACCATGTTGCATCATCTCTCCTTTAACAAAGCTTTGTAAGCATTAGGGAACTAAAGAGATCGTGTTGCTGTGGTTTTAAAGGCAAAACGTAAACTGTTGTGTGTTGTTTTCTTTTTCTTCCAGATATCCGCGAATCAGAAAAGCTTCAAAAGGCTAGCTCAGAGGAGCCTTGGACGTCAGGGAGTGCACCAGTCTGCGCAGGGCGTGGCCGCGTGGCTCAGCTGATGAAAACCTTCAGTGTCGATCGCGCTACAAACCCTGCACAGACCCCTTCCCGTGGGATTAAGCCACCCCTTCCCACAAAACCTAGCCACTTGCGTCAAACGAGCACACCTACTGTCAGGTAATCCGTACACTGGTGAACAGGCACCCACCCAAGCTTCATGCATCTCTGTGATTCAGATCACCTACTGTGATGCCTCATTCAGAGGCTTAATGGGATGGACTCCAAAGGTGGTTTAGAAGTGGTAACGTTTGCATTGTTGCTGTCACTCTGAATGCACAGTGATGGAAATGCTTGAATGTAATGGTTTTCTTTTATTGTTATTATTATTTTTGATGCTGCAGTACTGTAAACACTCTTTAAGTCAAAAGAATTCCAAAGAAGTGGATTGCATTTGAAAGTTTTTAAACATTTTTGCCAGGAAAATGATGGCGCACATATTTTCAAATGAATTTACTTGTTACTGATGCTTTTCACTTCATACAAGCATGAAAAAATGTGCTATTTTTCTAAAACACAGTTTTTACCCTAATTCACAAAGTCCGCGCACACGATATTTACTGACACGTTGCCTTTTCTTTTGATTGCTTATAAGACAGTTTACATTCGCTGGTGTGCACACATGCCTGGTTCTGTTTTTCCTCCTTATTTCTGTCTTCTTGAACAAAAGAATGGGCATGGGGGGGCATGAGGGTGTGAAAGAAGGCACAGTAGAGGCCTCCTTTATCTTGCTGTCTCCTCCCTGGGAATAGTGTAGAGTTGTTTATTTGTCATAATGCAATGTATGTCTCCCTCTGCCACCTGGCAGGAGGCTCACTGCGACCTGTTGTGGACCAATGACAGTGCCAAATGCACTCATCTGTCACTCCCAGTGGATCAAATCCTGGCAAGTTAGACAGTTGCTGCCAAATAATCCAGCGTTTCATGTTTTTGAGCTGTGTGACTGTACTTTTTGCTTATTGTTTTTTTGGTTTGTTTTTTAAATTTTTCTATATGAGGAGTGAGATTTTGTGATGGGATATTTAACATTACAGCAATGTTCACTTATAAAATGAGGGACATTTTTTTTTTCTCTTTTTTGATGTCAAGGTTTTGTGGTACAGTCAATGAAACAATAAAACTGCATAACTTGTATACCCGAGTCTTTTAAAGTTTGTGTGTGTGTGTGCTTACTCTCTTAAAAAAACCCTCTCACTCTGTCTCTATTTATTCTGTCTGGCAATCCTTCAGCTAATTTGCTGACTTAGCCTCTGAGAGCAACAGCCAATTTTTCGGGGTTCTGATGTAGCCACCAGATATTCAAGCCAAGAATGTTGTCCATTAGTCACTGTTTGCAAAGATTAAAAAAAAAAAAACAAAAAACAAAAAAAACAACCACTTTTAATGAAAGTTTGTGTTCAGTCTCTTTTTGATGTAAGCTTTTCTTTTTAAATCTGCTCCAATGTGATTGGTCAGTTGAACTTGAACTAGAAACTAGCTACAACAGGTAACCAGTCAGCTCAAGAAGCAAATAATCTTGTCCCTTTCCTACCAATTCTGAAATACCGGATAATTCTGTTCATAGAATTTATAGTTTAGCTAACTTTCATCACTGTAATCCCAATAAAAAAGAAATTAAAAAATTTTTTATGTGGCGTTCAGAGGGCAAAACATTTAAAATAATTTGATTATTTACTGTAAAAAAAAAAAAAAAATTAAAAAAAATTCTGTAACATGTAGGTTGCAGCTGGTGAACTGAGAATATCTGCCTCTTTTAGATGTCCAGCCTCAGCAAATATACTTGCATGCTTCACCAGGGTCAGTGTAAAATTTTAATTTCAGCAGCACAACAGATACACCCACACGCTTGGTATCGCTGTGCTCAGACATTTCTTGCTTAATTTCCAGTAATGCTCTCCAAGCCTGCAGATGAAATTCAAATCTTTGCAAAAATTGAGGCATATTTTCCCATTTGTACCTGCGATTTCCATTGCAGATTGCAGTTGCCTTGGCTAATGTTTGGCACCTGGCTAATCTGTTTAAAGAACATCCCCTGTAACAAATCAGCCAACTGGGGGTGAGTAACAGCAACACTCCAGCACCTTTAAAGTTAATGCACCACTCACTTATTAATGGTGAGTTGCAAATGGCCCTCTGATGCCCTACAGTGCCATAATTAACAACATTTAGACAGGAAGTGGTCTTTGTCTGTGTTTTGTCCAGCAGAAAAAGGTCTGGTACTGGATTTTAAGGCAGGAGTCACAGGAGCACATGAGATGGAAGTAAAATGGCACGCAAGTTTGGGGTGACAGAATTGATGTTTTTGTAATGTCTGGATAGGCAGCAACATGCATGCACAGGTCTACAAAGCAGAGCCCATGACTCAGCGCTAGCTCTATACTCTACAAAAGACACAGTGTAAGAGTGTCATGACGCTGCTGATTGATCGAGACTCCTTTCAAACACAAGCACACACTGGCACCATTTTAACAAGTTTCATTACAAGCTATTGTATTAATTACACTGAATACGTCAGAGTTTTTCACCTGGAACCAGATGTGCCTCAGATCCATGAACACCTTGGAGAGACCAGCTTCTGCCTTAATGATTGTGATGACTTCAGATAGTAGGTGTGTGTGTATGCTGTGGGTTTTATTAACTTGAATTTAAAACCGTTACAAAAATGGATAATGTAGGAAGACTGCATTCACTCTGCCGTAAACACTGCTTGGTCTTTTAATCACTTAATCTAAGAACAGCAATACAGTAATCGACAGAAGATAAGAAAATGTTGGTGTAGAGAATGATTTCATTAGATAAGCATAGGTAATTAAGATAGTATGAAAAAGTGACAATATTAAAGTAAAAAAATATTCTTTATATGTATTTAAAGAATATTTGATTGACCTTGTCTTGGTCACCCATTGGCAAATGCATTTCATGTCATTGTGTTTGTAGAATGATTTTTGCATCCGTCTGGGATATTTTAGGAGATGAGCATGAATTCCTGAATGGAAATCTTTTGGAAAACTCTGCGACAGCAAAGATGGCCCACCCCTCAAAAAGCATGCAACAGCTGAACCAATAAACATGCAAGCCCCCTGTGTTGTTGCGCTGACACATGCACACAGCAGAGGTTAATGACAGTTTCAGCTAAGCAGTGGCAAGCATATCTGCTTGTTTCTGTAGTGAAGAAGTAGCTAAGTTTCCTTCTCATTTTTCTTTGCAGATACGTAGTAAGACAAAATCGCCTTTTAATCCTTATTATGGGGCAAAATAAGGAAACTTCTGAAACTCATTTTTCCTTCGGATGATCATTCTGTACATAGTCTTTATGCCTGATGACTACTGAAATTTAAGTTGTGGCTCTCATCTCATTTATTCAGATAAGGGCTAATATTTATTAGAACGTGACTATTTTGTAAAACCAGATAAAATATAGCCTTAGGCCTTTGCTTATGCATCTGTTCTCACCTGATGTCTTTTGAACCAAACAATTTTTTTCTCCTGATTATGACTGTAAGATAATTTTCATATGATATGATGAGCTACTCTAATATTCCCATCTGGCACTGCAAAGTCATTGCAAACAAAACACTGCTGTCTAGACTGGTGTGGATCTTGTATCTGCGTAGGCCCACACAGAGGGCAACAGTGTTCTCTCCTGCAGGAAAGTGCTTTATAACTTGACAAACGACCTGCGAGTCCACATCCAAATGTACTCCTCAATCAGGTCTCATCACCGAGGTCGTCTTTTAGGATTTACAGCACAACACGTCATGTAGCATGCATAGTAGGTTCTATTGTTCACGCTCTAGGTACTTGTGCAACACAGTGAAAGTGCTGAAGCACGCAACTGTGCAATGCCGCCTATAGATCTCCGTCCCTCAATGAGCCTAACAATGGCTGTGGCTGTTCTCTGATGCGCAGAGACATCGTCGAGCAGTTTCCAGGAGATATCTGTGGCGAGTCCCTTGGTATGCCCCCCACCCCCCTTGGCCCCACAGACACACACACACACGCACACACACTTTTCTCTTCATCCACCGAGCGCGGCCACTGCTGTCGTCAGGGCCCTCCGATGGGAGATAAAAAAGAAGCTGTTGTTGTCTCCTTGCAGGAGAGATGGACGCCTGTTTCTCTCTCTCTTTTCTCTTTTTTTTTTCTCTGCCTCACTCGTTTTGCGCTCACACAAGGGGAAGTGAAGAGAGGAGAGGAAAGAGAGGGGAAAAAACGAACAATGTGGAGGAAAGAAAGAAAGCTATACTGCGTGCTGTGGCGTTCCACCACACCACCAATAACTCCCCCTCTCCTCCAGCACCAGCCCCATCCACAGCAACCCTAGTAGTGAGAGAGAGAGAGTGAGAGAAGAGAGGGGGGCCAGGGCCATGTGATATGGAGAGCATGCGGGCACAGCTTCACCCCCAGGCAGAATGAACGGGGGCCTGCTGTGTCTCTCCTGCATGATTAATCTGGCTGAGGGGCAGGAGGACTGCCACAGCCCTGCCTGCATTAACTCCCTACTCTCCAGGTCTGCACGAACACACACACACACACAAACTCACACACCAGCTTTAGAACCATGGCAGGGATACAGGTTGCTAACCACACAATGCAGTGTATATGCATGCATGTGTGTGTGTGTGTGTGTGTGTGTGTGTGTGTGTGTGTGTGTGTGTGTGTGTGAAGAATAGTGAGTGGCAGTGAAGTTGATTCCCTTTGAGGTATCTGATTCTGAAAGTTGAACTGTATATTTGTCGGTGGCCAAGGGGCAGCGTCTCACATGTTATTCATGCACTGATACGACACTAAACCTTCTGCATGTTGCCAAACTGTAAAGACCACCATGATGCAAGGGTCATTGGTTTCTAGGTAGTTCTGGGTTTCGGTGAGTCATAGTCTCATGTGACCTCTGTCTCCCAGGCAACATTGTGGATGTTTCCTGGTCTTGTCTTTTTGTGTAATTCACATGAAGCAGATGGTCCAAGAAATGCGGCTTGCTCTTTAAAATTCTCCCTAAGAGTATCTGGCGTGTAAGTGGTCAAATTTTCAAATAGCCGTGACAGCTACTTCAATGCAGTACAGCAGGTCTGTGTTGTCTCTCAGTACCACGCTTTCGGCTAATGTAGACACCGTAACTGTCCTTCCCGAGGTACGCAGCACTTTCTTTCATAGGAATGTTCAAGCCCTGGGCTGCTGTAAAGCAGGAAGTGTTGGGGAGGACCGGGTATTGTGCAACAGTGGAGACCAAGTACCAAAAGGCAGGCAGAGGGTTAACATCCTGCAGTACGCTCCACATTAACTGGAAAGGAATGAAGTGTCAAGCATGTTTTCACCACAGCGAGACGGTCAAAACCCTACCCCCTCCTCCTCCCACCAACCAGTCACCCCTCAAACCTTCTCCTCCACATCACCCGCATGCCTCCCACTCCCAACAGCCTCCCACAGCCATGACCAAATTATTTTCCAGCCTCCCGAGATTCGCCTTGCCAGACAAAAATCTGCAGCGCAGTCCTGAATCGGTGCGGAGCACACTCAGCCTCCCTTGTCTCTTGTTGCCTCTCTGCCACCACGAAGAAAATAGGTCTTCCTTTTGCCAACTTGGTCTGTGCATGTGTTTACTTGCCAGATGTAAACAGCTACCAGCCAAATGAGTAGCCTGCCTGCGCTTTTACTTTGAACAATGACACGTTTAAAGTGCTGAAGTGTTTTGCAAAGGATTCATTGAATACAGGTATGAAAGTGCTGAATGAGCCGCAGAGACACAGAGAGGGAGGAAGCGCAAGACAGAGAGAAAGGACAGGCGCTCGGTGATTGAGAGAGTAAGTGAAAGGGGGGAGTAGAATGAGAGAGAAGAGAGACAGAACGAGGGAGGGAGAGAGAAAATAAGCCCCACCAGTGAGCAGGCCACACAGCCCTGCCAAACTGCTTGAAAAAAAAGCCCCCTCTGTTTTATTTATAGTGCACTGTATCCATGGCAACCAGAGAGGTCAGGCAAGCTGGGCCTGCGCTTCACCCTGCTCTGGGGATTAGGATTTCACAGAGGTTCTCAGATGTGAGGAAGGTGGGCTAGAGCAGCTTGCTGCTCGCCAACGCAGTCCTCCTGCCTTTTGGTGAAGTCTGGGCCCTTCGCGGGAAGAGAGGGGGAGCAGCAGAGAGTCATGGGAATACTGTGGGAACGGTGGTTTGTGGTGATGGAGCTGGGAAGAAGGAGACTAGCACGGAGAGGAAAAGTACACGCATGTTAGCAGTTGCATGCAGAGGCTGTTTTCACTGAGTACCTTCTGTCACACCAAAGCTCAGCGGAGTTTGTTCTGTTTTTTCGGTTTGCTTCTTAGAGCAGAATATAAAAGGTCATGCAAGGTCATGGGAAACTTCACTTTTGGCAGGATACATAACACTGTTTTATACATTAAATCTGAGTAATCTCTGGTAATTGGCTAAGGTATTGCAAGATTATTTATTTTGTCAAGATTTATTGTAAATGTCATCTTTACCCAATTTAATAAATAGTTCGTGATATAATATTCCTATGCAGTGTACACCTTTGCCATGTGTACAGGCCACAGGGGGACGTTTACGGTTGCTGTTCTGAGCTCTACTCTAGTGTTTGTGTTTTTTGGTACAGACTTCAAATAAAGCCCACTGGTTCTGAGGTCGATGCTGTCCCCAGGTTCTTACTTACCTTTGACCTGAAATGGATTTAATTAAGTGCTAGTCAAAAGTAACGTATAGGTACAGGTTAAAAAACAATTAAAAAGTGAGGCAATGTTGACAAGAACAGCCACCTGTGATCAAAAATAAGAGATTTTAGGTCAGAAAAGCCTGGGCTTTGTATTAGTTATGTTCTTAGCTTTGCTTTTTGTTAATATTTCCCTTTTCCAAAGCTATTTACGAGAAACTATCAAAAAAAATTGTTAGAATGAAGAATATTCACAAGAGAAACACAAAGACATAGGCCAGGAGTGAGGGAGTCAGTGAAGAGATGAGGGAAAAGCCGATTGCCCTCCAGGAAATGCATGGTACAACTACAGCAGAGGCCTCCAGATTCCTCCTGGGGCAGAAGACCTACGTTGCTAGGAAATGGCTCTCGGGCTGGTGTTTTGCCATGTGTGGAGGCTGTTGCCTGCCATATTCGAATACACAGGAGAACAAGGATTCAGTGCACTTTCAGTCAGCATCCTGCTCAAAAAGACCTTAAGAGCCATGAAAAAATCCCAAAACAAAACCTGTGGTCCATCGGCATCATCCAAGAGCAGTACTGACTTTCCCTGTCTCTAGGGGGCACCCTCACCACCTGAGTCACAGGACCAATTCAGCCAGATTTTTTCCCCCCTTGGAAATGTGACCAGTCCAATATGTGTAGCTGCAAAAAAAAAAAAGGATGTCACAGACACATGATCATTGGTGGTGATCAGTCCATCCTCCTTAGACCAGTGTATGGTTCATTAGATGGATGGAGGATGAGGTGTCAATGTGCAAAGAAAGAATGAATTCAAGTCGCTTGAAAATTGCCTAATGAGGACGGGCTATGCTGCTATTAGTGGCAATGACAGAGGAAAAACTAGCCAGGCTTGTTTATCACCAGTCATTGGCTCTGGCTTTAGACTGTCATAAAACACACAGCAAGGTATAATAGTTCTGGCTCAACAATATAGAAAGTTACAAAATACTAGAATTTAGAAGCCTACGTTATGTTTTTACATGTAACTGTGGATAAACCTCACACAGAGCAGATAAACTCAATAAGAACCATTTGGGTGAACAACTTGAGTGTAGTAGAGATAAACTAGACTTATGCTTATTGTTGTTATTGTCAATTCCGTTACATTTTACTCAAGATTGTATTCCTGTTTTTACCCCATCCATCTCTGGAGGTTTGTGGTTTATCACGCTCACATTCTATATTTAAGGTATATGAAGCTTTTACTTTGTTTCTACAGCAGCAAACAACCTGAGTGTATAATAATCAGTCTAAAACACTGCACCATAGCGTAGCAATGCAGATACAATGGGGTGTCTCTCTGTCCGAAGAGATAATTATTCCATGGGTTGTAATGATATTTACACTCACCCAGGCTCACAGGAACTAAATTATATTGCACATTACTGTAAATAGGTTTTCAGGAGAGTCAGTGTACAGAGTTGGTTGTGAAGCAAATCTTTCAACCAGAGAAGCCAGGTTCAAGCCCTTCTGCTGTCAAACAGACCGCCTACTGCAGCTAACCCTGTAGTCGAACTATATCATCAACAAGGATTTCACTTCTCAGTCCATTTTTTTTTTATTTAAGTAAAGGGTTTGATATACAGTTTCCATGTAAAAACTATGCACATTTTCTAAATAAAGTAATACTCTGGGAAATCTTGGATGCATCCATTTAGCACCATCTAGGTGACCAGTTTAAGTGAAGACACCCAGACTTCCCTCTCCTCAACAATCTCCACAAACTCTTATGAATGGACATAGAGGTGTCCCCAAGCCAGCTGAGAGACACAATTTGTCCACTGTTTCTTGGTTATTCCATGGTCTTTCCCCATGTGGACATTCCTGAAACACCTCACCAAGCGGAATTTGGTTCAGATGCCCAAACTACCTCAAATGGATCCTTTTGCTGTTGAGGACAAAGGCTCTATTCTGAGACCCTCCTGAATGACCAAGCTCCTCTCCCCATCTGAAGCTCACACTGCTTCAAACTCAGGTGCATAAGAACTGGAGGTCATCATGATCAATCAAACAGGATCACATCATCTGCAAAAAAGCAGAGCTGAGCTCCTGAGACCACTAACCTCGACACCTCTCACCACTAGGTTAAATTCTTTCAGGCATTCATGTGAATGTGATGTTGACATACCAGCCACTTTAAAGACTGCTGCAAATCAAGAACATCCCTAGTGTGTGCCACCATACTGCTCAGGGACAGCTAAAGGAACACAGCAATGAAATCTCCCAACCTCTTAAAGTCCCAGGCACCACCACTGGCTTTCTGTGTCCTGATGGGTTAGAGTTGTGGCTAATTGTTGTAAATTTTTGCGTTTCAGTTTTTAAAGGGCGCTTATTTTAACACAACAATAGCCCATTCGGCTAAGCTTTAACCACTGTGTCTTTTGCTGTTCTGAACAAACAACTAATATCCAGTACACAGTTCATGTTTATTTCTGGGGAATGATCCTCTCTGTTGCACTAGAACTCTTACATTACCAGAAAAGAAAAAGCAGCAGCTGTTTGTTTGAAATCAATACAAGACCTCAGCATGCACACTCATAGACACCTTGAGCAAGCAAATGAACAGACTGGTTACCTGCAGAAAGGTAAGTTTCAATAGCCCCAATACAACAAAAACAATGTCAGTATGGGTCAAATAAGATATTCTTTAAATGCAGTGAGCGGCAAGAACCTTGCAAGCTTTGAGGGAACAATGAGTGAGAGAAAAGTTGTGGCCTGCTTGTCCAAAATGATTCCTGAATGTGTTGCAATAGCAGATTAAATGCTAGGAGGTAAATAAGAGGGGTTGGGAAGCAAACATGGATTTGGTGGGTCAGTGGGGTGACAAGGTCATGCAGATCCATTTATGAAAAACTAACAAGATCTTTTATCTACTCAGTCTTTTTCTAATAAGTAGTATTTTTAAGATCTACTCTTACTGAAGGCACATAACACTGTAGAAGTAGCCTAATGCAAATAACACTAGCTGTGTCTGAAGAACTGAAAACTTGGACTGTAACTGTAGACAGGAAAAATGCATTGTTACTGGAATAATATCTCAAGAAGTAGTTACTGCAAATATGTGTGCAGATGTGCATCCAGAATAAAGAAGCAAACGTGGCACTCGTGAACAATGACAGTACTAACTATAATCACTAACATGTTGTAAGCACTGTCATTAGGCCTGGACTGGGACAAAAATTGGTCCTGGCATCCACAAGGTGTATGAGCACACAGGGAAGGTAGGAGAGGGGAGAGCTTTGAAATTTGATTGGGCAATCCATTGTCAATAATGACAATGAACCAATGGGCTTTCGTCAGTGCTTGTCAGGCCAGTGTATAGTGGCCCTTCAAGCCAGCCTGTAGGCTATATAATATATTGACAAAGAAAATAAATTCCCACAAGTGCTCCGGCCCACCGGGCAAATGTCAGTCCAGCCCTGACTTTCATCATAGTGCACTTATATAACTATACTGACATTACTGGGATCTCTGTCAGGCATAAACAAACTGAAAATACAATATGAACAATAGTTTCTATAATGGTAGTAAAAGGCACTGAAGACCAGATTAAAAGTGAGAAAAAATAAATAAGCCAAGACTAAGACAAGCAATGAATGTTTCAATGTGGAAAAAAGGTTAATTCAGAGCCCGATGTACCGAACCTACAAACACTAAAAAATGTTTTAGCAAGTGACCACCTTGGGCCTTAAAATTTAATCCATGAACCAAGTATTAAAGACTGCAGTTGAAGTAGGCTCAAACCTCAATATACACCGATGTTTTAATTAGAGATGGCACGATACCACTGTTTTATGTCCGATACCGATATCATAAATTTGAATATCGGCTGATACCGATATGAATCCGATATAGTTCAAGTTTATTTTAATCAATAAAACTGTTTTTTAAATATCTTGCTGCATTTTGTATAAGTTTATACTCAACTTTAAAAAACAAAACAAAACACTAAAGCTATTATTTTATACCTGTATGCAAAAAATACACTGCACCCAAAATATTTCATAGTTCAGCAATACAGATCAATCTAATAAACTTAAACCTACCTACTCCACCCTCCCAATTCTGGTATTTTAAAGAGTACTTAGCAGAAATATTAAGCAACCTAACTAATAGGGTTGCAAACTCCCAGTAAAAAAAAAAAAAAATGGGAACCACCCCCCACCTCATGATGCTTAATCGACGTAATCAACTTTAATTTGATGCAGTGTGAAAACAAAATGCACAGAAATCAATTATTTTTCAAGAATAATTAAATTGATTCAACATCTTTCTTCAACAGAACTGCAGAGATGGTACCTTCCCAAAGGAAAAAGTAGTATAGCTTACTAGGGTATATTAGACTTAATAGTTACTATAACTTTGGGTGTAAGATTCAGATAAATATTTATTAAACGCTAGATATTTTAAATGAGAATAAGAAAGAAAAGTATGTCTTTGTGCCCCCTTTTCCCTGTTCATGCCCTATCGGCCCCCCTGGCTAAACTTTGCTAGATCCACCCCTGCACAGTTACCAGCCGTCAGCTACATAGAAAAGGATCCTGGTGTAGAAAGTAATATTAAATAAATTCTAACAACAGCTTATCAAGCTTAAACGTGCTGCTGTTGTTCAGCCGCTGGTTTCCTCTTTCTGACAGGAAGTGGGCAATAAACAAACAAGAGAGACGGACTCACGACAGAAAAGCCGATCAGCTGATCATTGATCAGTTTCGATTGAAGTAGCAGCAGGAGAGGGAGGGAGAGAAGAGGCAGTGGCTCCATATATCGTTGTTAAGCTTAACGCGGGAATGCTTTACAAACATTCAGAGATGAACTTACACACTTGCTTTACTTCTCTATGGGATCACTTCCTCGGAGATGAAATGCCAGTTTGGTAGCAGGGCTACAAATACTCAACCAGACCACCAACAGGTCTCACACGCCACAGCCGCTCTATCACGTGGTGCATACTGCTCGGTTATGAGCCGAGTTATGCAAGTTTCGTGAGGTGCTTGTTTGATATTTAATGGATCGATTACATTTTTTATTTCTCTCTGATATCCGATCCAGTAATTTAGGTCAGTATCTGACTGATACCGATACGTAATATCGGATCGGTCCATCTCTAGTTTTAATACACTTGTACACACTAATATCTTTACAGATTACTAAGTTTTTTTCATGAAAAAATATACAACGATCCCACTTACCAGTTCCACTTGCACTTGGGCTCCAATCAGCTGATTTCAGTTGTGTGTGGAAGGAGGAGGTCTTCAGTCTACAGCGTGGATATGGGCATAACCTTTATTTTTATTGCACAAAAGGAGAAGAGCGTGATGGAAACTGCATGCAAGACAGAAACAGCTGTATTCTGCTGCTAACACAACTTCAGCTCCTTGTAAGCATCTGCACAGACAGCATGCTAATGCTAAGCAACCTAAGAACCCAGAATGATGTTAAAGATGAGTGAATGCTGACCCCAGCCCAGCCTGCTGAACAGACAGGCTGCTGCCTCTGTTTCTACCTGTTCATGTTTCTACAGTAGAATCACTGTGGGCATTGCTTTAATATGTCTCTGTGCTGATTTTCATTTTTGCTTTGTGTTCATACCTAAATACTAAGAGAAAAATTATTTGTGTGTCCTCATTAGGATAGGGAATTATGTTGGTGTGTGTGGCAGTAGCTTTGGGTTATATTGATGTCTTTCAGCTACTTCACAGAGTAGCATGAAAGTAAAAGTGACATGTGTAATAATTGTTTTTGTTGAGTAACGACTCCAACACTGATCACAACAAAGCAGGGAAAATACCTCAAAGACGGACAAACATTTCACCCACAGCATGAAGTTAATTTGCATGAATATAATGTCACTGATATGCTGCTTAGTGATGGTGACCACTCTCAAAAAAGAGGCAGTTAGAACATAATGAAAATCGATAAGAGAATCGATATTGAATCAAATCGGTAAGTGATATCAATTTGATATCCATCACTAAATTCGTATCAGTTCCCATCCCTAAACAGAACTAAACTCAAGTTGTCATGGCAACACAGGAAACAAAAGTTTCATCATAAACTGCTCAAACAAAACTAACAACAGACCAGACAAACAAGAGTCAAAGAGAAGCTTGAATCAGACTGAAGTAGATAACAAATTACAACTAATCACGTTTATCTGTTAAATACTTACTTTACAACTTTAAAGCTATAAAATACAAGAAAATAAGAAAATATGTAACTTAAAAGTCAAAGAAAATGAGCAACATAATTTAAGGTATACAAGTTACCCCACTACCCTCAGTCGTGTAGCAACATTTGGCATGTCCCAGTTAACACTTCCTGTTTTGAGTAGTGTTGAAAGGCCCAACTTCTTCTCTTAAGAGGGCATCTTCTCAGCCAACAGACCCCTCAGCACAGGCAAAAAAAAGAATATTTAAAAAAAAAAGCTTTAAAAAAGGTATGAATTAATACAAAATAAAGTAATTTAACAGAGCTGAAAAAACAAGACTTAACAAAAAGTTGACTAAATGCATGCATACATACATTCCACTGTTGTGTACTTCTACTGATAACTACAACTAAAAGAAATAAATAAGGCAATAACTGCTGAATGTCACTATTCATTCAGTGACTTAACTACACATAAATGTACAAGTCCTTCATCACAAGCAGTTCTGGATAAATTCTGTACCATGCACTTCACTTTTATTCACTTTTATTATTTTAACAACTCCCCCAAGGGTTTGAAACATTTGTTTGTTACATATTTGTTCTTACTTTAACTCTGACATACTTAACTCAACTACAATTTTCTGTTTCACTGTTTGAATATTTGTAATATCTATGTTTTTGTGTTTCCTTTCAATTCTCTTTATTTTTGAATAATTTCCCAATAATTTTTTCCCCATCCTCAAGCACTTTATCTGTTTATTTAAAAAAGAAAAAAAAAAGAACTGAGACATCTTGTCACTGCGTGACTTTGTGAAAAATATCCTGTTTTCCTTGTCATTTTGGCCACACTTTTGACCATGCTTTTCTGCTGTCCATCTTTGTTATTGGCATTGTCCAACCATTCTGTTGATGTCTCTCTCTGTATTTTCCTCTCCCAACACCGGGTAACTGGGGACTTGTGTTGGTCTGTGGAGACAGACTGTATCCAGCACTGTGAGGGGCTCAACTTGGTTCTCCTCTGGTTCTGGTGCTGGCTGACCAGCAGGCCCCCACAGCTCAGGCCCAACTCCAGGACAGGCAGTGGTGAAGCGGACAAAGGACTTCATTTTCTACTGGATGTGCGTGTGTGTGTATGAGGGGGGGTTATAGGATGAAGGAGGCGTTAGGAGATGAGGAAAGCAAGAGAGGAAGGGGGAGCTGGCGCAAGGATCTTATCCTCCCGGCTCAAACACATGCCACCAGCTGCTGCCCCCTTCCTGTGCTTTCATTAAAAAGCCTCCCTGTGTTTCGCTGGGGTAATCCACATGCTTCTCTGAAAAAGTGTGTGGTAAATTCTGTTTGTCCATCCTCTGCGCTATTTTGCCATTTCTTTCCCTTTGGTGCTCCCTTTTTCACTCTTTCTATGATGTGCTTTGCTCGCCAGTGGAGAGTGGTCCATTCTCTGCATGTCTGTGTGTGTGTGTGTGTGTACCTGTATGTGCGCCCATGGAGTCTGTCAGACTCTCAGCATTTCCAGCACTCAGCCCAGAGCCAAGGCAAGCATTGCCAGAGGGAGTGCCTGCAATGTAGGGCGCCCAGCGAGCTGGACGCAGGCAGAATATCAACGCCACACGGCAGACACTCCTCCCAGCAGCCCACCTGCTGACTTACGTGATCCAAATTTTAGGAGGAGAGGGGATGTTTTGGGGAGAGAAGGTGGTGGGGGAGGATAGGCTGCAGGAAATTGCCAGGTAGTTTCCAGACCCACTTCCCTGCGTTGTGCCCAATTAATCAGGGCTACATCTGTGTTGGATGGACCTCTACCCCAAGGGGAGGGGGTGGAGCAGAGACGGTGTTTTTCGTCTGTAAATGCACATGCATTGTGTGTGTGTGTGTGTGTGTGTGTGTGTGTACTACCTGTAAGAGTGCACAGTGTGTATGTTGTATGGGAGCGAAGGGAGTTTTGTGTGTTTTGTATTTACCAGCAGAGATGGGAGGAGGTTGTTGATGCCAGACTTCTTCTAGCCTTGCAGTCAGAACTAGAGTCATGGGTAACCTTCTTCGGTCCACTGTCCTCTTTATCCGGTTTCAGTTTCGGCTATACCTCATTCCCCCCAACGCATACCCAGACACACACACACACACACACACACACACACACACACATATGCACACTTCCCTGAGTTGCTGTGCCTCACAAGGAAAAGGGTCATTTTTCAGCACCTGTGTAGCTCAGTGTCTGTATGTTTATTTCCTGAAGCTTCTGGCACACCTGGACCTGAGCTACCCCTCCTTCTTTCATCTCTGCTCTCTGTGTTTTTTTTCTCTTCTCCCTGTGTTTGGCTGTTATGTCGCAAATCCCTTTCCGGGTTTGTTCATATGACTAACAAATAAAATAATATAAAGCCAGACAGTGTTTGCAGGCTTCC
Source organism: Mchenga conophoros (assembly GCF_057382185.1). Taxonomy (NCBI): domain Eukaryota; kingdom Metazoa; phylum Chordata; class Actinopteri; order Cichliformes; family Cichlidae; genus Mchenga; species Mchenga conophoros. The sequence goes on along the minus strand of NC_140535.1, from coordinate 17,310,145 downwards.
ACAAAAAAACAAAAAAAGAACTGAACTTGATTTCATATTCATTTTTTAAAAACCGGCCGTTAAACAAATGCTTGTAGAGGGCTTGGAACAGACAGGACAGACTCAGTTTACGAAGATGGATGTATAAGCGTACTCTGCTATCACTGGGGGCTGTTTATATTTTTAAGAAACACCAAATATACATGAGAAAGATTTAATGAGCCCTCGCTTTCACATATGTGTTTCATTTGACTGCAGTCTTTTGCCGTCGGAGCAATTCGGTGGTCTGCATCACCTGATTAAACCATTCGTGAAAACCTTTTTGTTTAAAAACTATGAAGACACGTCCCATCGTGTTTTGATGTGTTTTAATGCTAGCGTGCATGTGTGGCTCACGATCCTGTGTGGAGGCCTGGCATAGTGTGGTGCAGTGCAGAGTGGAGAGGAGAGACAGCTGCCCTGACAGATGCCGGGAGGCAGGACCCCACTGGGAAGCAGAGGGAGGGAGCTGGCACTGTCTCACCCCAGCGGAAACACCATAGGCTGCAGAGGAAGTGGGCAGGGGGACAAACCAGGGGCTCAGTGTGTGTGTGTGTGTGTGTGTGTGTGTGTGTGTGTGTGTGTGTGCGTGTGTGTGTTTGTATCTGAGCTACTTTAAGAGGACCTTGGCAGTTGTTCATGTATGTATGTATGTATGTATTTACATCTGATGCACCATAAGAGCAGAAATCCAACTAATCAGGCAGGCTACACACTCCATGCTGCAGCCATGTTATTCCAGCTCACTGTGGCTTTTTGCAAGAAAAATGGATAAGTCAGCTTGCAGCTGCTTGACATTAAAACTGAAAACAACTTAATGAATCCTTAATGAAAGTACATTAAGTACATTTATATACTGTGCTATTATGCTAAACGTTGTTATTATAAGCACCTTTCCTTCTTAATGTTGTATCCTGGACATGTTGCTGAATCGATAATTCAAGATGACATAAAATCACATCATTCAGGTGTAATCCAACAGGGTGTGGAAATGGCCCAATTAATTTTAATGGAGGGACACGAGTGTTGGTCGACTTCAAAAAGAAAAAAGTTGGGATCAGATGACCGTCTTTTTTTGATGGTCGTGATTCTATTGATGGTATTGCAGGTCTACAAAATCACCCAGGATCAGTTTCTTACGCTCGTTAAAAATAGTTGAAATGGCAGTAAATGTACTATAATGCTTTAATGTCTCTCATAAGCTCTTTAAAGCACGATCAGTACTTAGTTTCAAACTTTAAGCCTGGATTCATTAGAATATTTAAAAGAATATATTTGAGCTTTATTTAAAGTTCACTTTAAAGTTACACTGTTCTGGTTCTGTTGGATCTCAGCTCTGCTTTTGATACTGTTGATCACAGCATCATGATAAATAGGCTGAAGGACTTGTTTGGGATTACTGGTGTTGTTTTAAAATGGTTTATGTCGTATCTATCTGAGAGATCCTTTACTGTCTGTATAAATCATGTGCTGTCGGAAACATCAGTTCTGTCTTCTGGGGTACCTCAAGGATCTGTTTTAGGTTCTGTTCTCTTTTTGATGTATATCCTCCCTCTAGGCCACATTATCAGACGTTACAATAATATTTCTTATCATCTCTATGCTGATGACATTCAGTTGTACTTTTCTTTCAAAGCTTCTGAGTTGTATAAATTGTCTTGTTTAAATAATTGTCTGTCAGAAATCAAACAATGGTTAAATGACAATTTCCTTCAGTTAAATGCAGATAAAACAGAAACTTTGATTATTGCACCTGATCACATGCTCTCAGAAATTAGGCAGCATATCAGTTTTTTAGACCCTTCATTTCAGTCGAGTCTCAGAAACTTAGGTGTTATATTTGACAGTTCGATGTCTCTTGAGAAACACTCTAAACAACTTGCCCGGAACTGTTTTTATCATCTAAGAAACATTTCTAAACTCAGGCTACTGGTGTCAAAGGCAGAACTTGAGATGATTATTCATGCTTTTATCTCTTCTCGTTTGGATTATTGTAACGGTCTTTTTACGTGTCTTAACAAATCAGCTCTGGATCGCCTTCAGTCTGTACAGAATGCAGCAGCAAGACTTTTAACTGGTACAAACAAGAGGTCACACATTACTCCAGTTTTGGCTTCTCTTCATTGGTTGCCTGTAAATTTTAGGGTTCATTTTAAAATTTTAGTTGTAACTTTTAGAGCTCTGCACGGTGAAGCTCCCCAGTATATCTCTGACCTGTTGAAACCTCATGCTTCATCCCGAGCACTTAGGTCTTCAAGTCAGAGGCTACTGGTGGTCCCACGTACTAGGTTTAAAACACGTGGGGATCGAGCTTTTCAGGCACTGGCACCTAGGCTGTGGAACTCTCTGCCGTTGTCTTTACGCTGTCTAGACTCTACTGACTCCTTTAAAAAGCAGCTGAAGACATTTTTATACAAACGGGCTTTTAATTAATTTAAACTTGTATGTCTGATCTTATTGTAAAGCACTTTGTGATTTTTATCTGTGAAATGTGCTATATAAATAAATTTTACTTACTAAAGTTATACTTTGACCCTTATGTGACCTTTAGGCTCTTTACCTTGCAGTTGTCATTGTGTACAATCAGCTTATTTGGATCAGACAGCGGTGGTGGTTCTTAGTTCTGTAATCTTTGCACTATTTGTATTTGTGGAATTTTGTATTCACTTGATTCAGTAAACACAGAATATCTCTTTTGACTTTTTGTGTATTTCAATAAAGACTGTATACAAATTGACAGACTTTTTTTTTTTTTTGCAATTGATCGCACACAAGACTGCGTACACCACTCTGGCTGAGGCACACATTCGCATATTTTTCAAGTGACTGTATATGTTACAGAATGAAACAGACAGACCAGTTCAAATCACTGTTGAACCCTGTGCACCTGGCAGAGACTGTAGCTTTGGCTCGTGATCAATATATTTGGAGAAATGACCTTGTCCCCTGCCTGTCTCCTTTGAATAGCTTCTAATATTAGCAATGTGTTTTCAAGAGAAAAAAAATGAATCTGAAGAAGTTCAAAGAGGCTTTATAGAAGCATTCATACAAATAGGTTGGCTGAGTTTAGCTGACACTGTGTCACACATGTAGTTAATCAGAATTATGTGTTTTATACAGTTTTCAGCGGTAGCATGAGCTCTCTGAGTGTTCACTATATACGGTCTTCTTTGTGCTGGTTATTTGTTACTTCCTGCATTATTGTAAGATGCGCTTTACTATTTCTGAGTGTTGTTTTGCTGAGCCATCTCTGAATTGGCAGCATTATTATTTTGGGAGATGAATGAAAGCATCATCTTTTAATCAATAGGCAGAGAAGCTGAACTCTTTGTCCTGCTAAAAGTGTTGTTTCTGTTGAAATCTCAAACACCAGTCCTATAAATGTGTCAAATTTTTTTCCATCTGGAACATGCTGAGCATACAGATTTGTGGAGGAGAGTGGCTAGTTTGAAGGCGCTGTTTGAAAAATTTCTGTTGACATTTTGACTCTTTCAGTGTGAAAATTTTGGATTTCATGCCTGACATTTATGACTACTTGATGACTCCCTTTCTTCTGTAAAGGAGAGTTAAAGAGGCATGAACAGTAAGATAAATTTGCAAATAAAGACATAGCAGATGTGTACGTGCTTTAGGTCAAGGTTTTAAGAACTCTAAGTTTTATTAGGTTTCAATATCAGGTGCCTGTTTACGTATTCACCAGTTAACTCCAACCAGAGTGCAGTAAATCAAGAGAAACTACATGATCATTACTATTAGTTCTCCAAGTGCACATTTCTTCAGTGTACTTAGCGAGTAGATTGTTCCAAGCTTGTTGGAGAACCGTCCTTTTTTTAATATAAGCTGTCTTACTGTTTCTTGCTGTCTTCTGCCTCTTCACATAATTATTCCCTCCCACTGAGTAGACAAGGGGTCTATTTGGATCCATACCATCTGTTCGGAGGACAACTTATTCTTCTTGTTGCTGAAGATAGTTTTCTGTGACTTGCTGCGCATTCATGCAGCAGAATTCATTTGTGATCAATCAGATTTCTCCCTGACTGTACTGGCAGAGTCTAAGCATCTTGATCACCTAAAACCTTTGCACAATACTGCACATTTTTACTCAGAATTTGATCCCAAGATGTATTTTTGGTATTTTTTACCCCTTTTTTTCACTGCTAAAATATCTCCTTTGGAAAAAGAAGTGAAATATCTTTGATACAAATTATAGACTTTAAGTCAGGAGCACATGTTGTGAGCCATTTGCTGCACAAAATGTTACAAAGCCTTCATATCGGTGCAATGTGCTCTGCTCTCCAGGTTGTTCTCCGTGTGATTCTGAACAGCTTAGGCGCCATTATAACAATACATTTATATGACAAAACCCAGTAGATAGTGCTCATTTTGTAATTCTACCTATAAAGGCCACAAACATATACTTGCAATGACATTACTGATTAATGCTATGAAAGAAAAGTGAAGTAGCTTGCTGTTAAAAAGCCAGACTGGTGCATGCAGATACTGTAGTGCGTATTTTAGTTCATGTATGGAAGAAGAGTGTAAGAACTGCTGAGCACACACATCTATAGCCACAGAAGATATAGCACATAATTGAGCTGGTATAGGCTTAAAAATGAGATTTTTAAGATATTGCCACCGCATAGTATGCCACAATAATAAGCAGAATCAAGGCCAAATACCTTAAAGGTGACTTTATTCGTAATGTTACATTTTTAGAGAAAAGGTAACGGATTTTTAATGATTTTCTGGCCAGAGAGCAGCAGGTGGCCCCTCTGGTCTGAACTGCAGAGGCAGTAGTATGACTTGTAGGCAGCTGCTTGTTCAGTGTCACTGACCAAAGACCCCAAGCACTTTGAACAAAGTACAAAGCACTGATTCAACTCTTTATCCTTCATCTTTGACAAGATAAATTCATGAGAATCACAAGATTGAAAACTAAAGCTCTTTAAAAGAATTCCTATTGTTTGAAAAAAACCTTCACTCTGAAATTAATTCCACAGAAATAACTCATAATACCTGCCAACAGCAGAGATAAGTATGGAGTTTTGAGAAAACTAAATGTCACCGTGGCCAGCTGTTTTTGTTCTAATTATGTATGTGCATACATACTTGTGAAAAAGATGTGTTTGTGGGTGTATGTATTCTTTAGGGTCTCTTTAGGAATACTGGAGACCTGGTTTGCATGCTGTGTGCAGAAGACTAATGCAGCTGCAGGGCCTGCGCAGTGGGAAGTGTTGCCATGGTGAGCTGGGTTATCGGGCCCTGAGAGAGACCATCCACACAGTCCTCATGGTCAGTGCAACTGACTTTACTGGTAATGCAAATGGTGTGTGCATGCTGTCTGTGCTAGTGTATTATTCTACCCAAATATTCACAAATAGTGAATATGTGTCAGTGAGGTTTAAACCCTTGCAACAGAGAAACAGCCGTAGCAGTAATGTTCAAACCCAATAGCTACTTCAAACTGTGCTTCCTCCTTTTTCCTTTCTTCAGACACAGCAGCTGACAGAGTGAGACGTCCACAGGGATCATGTCCACTGGGAACAGTGCTGTGGAGGCAGAGCCTATGGAGAGCCACAGTGACAGTGTCCAAGAACAATGTGTCTGCTAAAGTCATCCATGTGTGACAGGCTAAGGAAGAGGGATCTTACGAGGTGTTTGTTTCTCTGAGGGCTGTCAAAGAAGGTAGGGTAGTGAGCAAATATGAGCAAATACTTGAAGGATTCGTTGGACATTTGGGGAATATCCTCATTTGCTTTTATCTGAAGAGCTAGATGTGAAGATTGACACCACTCATGTCTGTGTGCTAACTATGGAGTTTGACTTAGCAGTCTGTTAGCTTAGCATAACAAAAGACTCCAAATAGCACCTAGCCTGGTTTGTCCAACGGTAACAAACTTCATCTAGCAGTATCTTACAGCTGACTAATGAATAAATAACATCTAATTTGTTAAATATGAAAATCTGTTGCTGTTAGGTGGGTGTTGTTGTGTTGTCTTTCGGCCAGCTTTCTCCAGCCAGTTTCTTCCCTCAAATCGGATCATTGTACATTAGAAAAAAAAACATTTGGCTGCAGGTTCTAACTTTATTTTTACTACACATAAACATTAGAGAGGTATCACAAATGTTCATTTAAGTATATATGCCAAAATGTTGAACTCTTAACTTAATGGCTGCAAGTTGTATTTCTGGAAGATAAAGATTCATTACACGGGATGCTAATACAACACTGCTTTTAAAAAGGAAAATAGATGCAAACAAGACTAAAAATCGAAAAGAAAGAAAGAAAAGAGGGACAGAGCTTGTAGTTTAACCAAGGCGTAATAAATATCCTTTATTACAGAAAGTAATCTGTGCTCAAATCTAATGGGTTCTTTCATTCACCCAGCTGCATGTCTGCTCGACTTCATGAAATTCAGCTTTTTAAATTTCAGCATGATCCACACAAGGATTCATATTATGGACAGGGCAGAATAATTTGTAACTACAGACGTTAATACTTTTAATCCTACACCTTCTATATGTTATTGCTGGTAAGTGCATGTATAAATTAAGAAAACAACAACCAATCTATCATCGCCATTTTTGCTGTGGATTGTGAAGACCAATACACGCTATCTGTTCACTTAAATGCTGAAATGCAATGTGTAATTAAGTAGATATCTTATCCGCAGGATTACTGTCACATAGATGAGAGAAACAAAGAGCCTGTTGGATGAGCGACACTGTGTCACATCAACAGAGAGAGAGAGAGAGTGATGCACTGTGCTGTAAATTCATTCACTAATCTCAATAGAAACCACCTGTGCTTTCAAGGAGAAAGTAAAACAAGCAGACATTTTCAGCTCCGACTCCTGTCTGTTCTATAGGTTCTTCTACTTTGAACAAAAAAAAGACTATTTGCTGCAATCAGTGAGTTCATCCCCACTGATTTACGCATTACCCGCCTTCTGTGCAGCCAGAAACTGAAGGAATATTTCTACTATAAAACAAAATTATAATAATAATTATAGGGGAACTATTTGGTAAGAATTCTCATGACAAATGGTGTAAACTGGGGAAATCACATCTGTATACAGTGCAAATTAAGCTAAGGAACTTTTCATCCTCAGCCACCTCTGAACCATGGCGTGTTTGCTCAGATGTAGCAGGTGTTGGTCACTGTGAAACGGCTTGTTGCGATTGGTCAGAATTTGCCTGTGATAACCTAATAGGTTTGCTGTTTACTTATTTAGAAAGACAAACACATTTAGTATTTTGCTTACTGATACTACTAATGCTTCTCATGGGCAGTCAGGATGGGCCTGTCGGGTGGTCCCTGGCCCCTTAGGCCCACAAACAATACTCCAGTATCCATTATCTTGCTGATAGACAAATTCTTGCTTAGCTGGAATAAAAAAAATATTGAGAATTAAATATTCTCAAATATTGGCACAAAATATTATTTTTGCACCAGTAAGTGATTCCCCGAGATCTATTAGCTGAAAACTTAGTCTACTGTATCTCAGCATGATGGGCAGCGTGCCGTTTAAAAAAAGAGGAAACTGGACAATTAGAGGACAAAAGATGAAGTGGCTATCTACAGAGGATAAACAGTAACTGAAAGTCATGGCTTTAAACAGAAAGAAAATCAATTTGAGTGATGAATCCAAATTTCCAGATTGTCTTCAATATGGACAGAGCAGGTGAGTAGAGAGGTACAACAGTGAGTGTCTACAGCCTCTGTCATGGCTTGGGACTCCATTTCAGCCACTGGTTCGGGAATCTTATTTGAACACAGAAAAATACCGTCCAATTTTCACCCACCATGCAATACCATCCAGAAAGCATCTGATTAGTTATAGCTGCAAAACACACAGTGGAGCACTATCAGTTATGGATCAGCCTCCCCAGAGCCCGGACTTCATAATTATTGAAGAAGTGTGTTAATATCCAACGAAGAGCTTCTTGAAGGACTCAAGAAGCCTGAAGAGCTCTTCCTGAATAGATTCTTTTTTCTTAATTAGAAGAAGCTTGACTAAGAGCGTTTAGGCTGTGTTGAAGAATAAAGGTGGTCATACCAAGAATTGACTTTCAAGCTTGTAAGAATTGTACAAATTGTGGTTTGTTGTTGCCCCTTTCCTAGCTTATATAAGAAAATGAAATGGGGCTCAAGACTTTTGCACAGTATTGTAGGTTTCAAGTACTTTACTGTAGAAGAGCAAACTTGAGGTTAGTTACAAGGTGAAAAATATTTCAAACACTTCCTTGCACACTGCTTTTTAAATGCTGTCCTAATCCTTAGATGCAGAAGATAAAATAAAATATATAAAAGATATCAAGTCTGGCTCTCGGTAGCCAGGTCAGTGGAACAGGCTGTGCTCTGCTGAAGTTTGATGATTGAGATTTCTCTAGACATATCTGCTTTCCTCTGAAAAAACAGCTAAGCGCATACCACCCAACTATTGTGGCTCTGATTGAAAAATAAAATGAACAGCAAGTGAGACTGAAACTTTCACTGGCTTTCAATCAGAAGTCAGAAACTTTTGGCAGTCTTGTCATGATATTATGGAACTGCATTGTTTCTTGTCAATCAGACAAAGCCTGTCACTTAGTGTGGAAATTATTTAAGACTTCACAGCCTGAGTGCAAAGCGTCTGAAGCTGTAGCTGCTGCTGCTGATGCACCCTCTCACAGTATTTCCGTGTAACAGCATGAAGATTTGTCAGATCAGACTCTTTGTACTGGTGAGAAGCCACAGTGTCCTGTGCGTCAGATTTAGACATGCTATGACAAAGATGCCGAGAACTGAGTACATGACATTATCGCAATTTCAGGTGAAATTTGTCCGTCCTGGCAAGACTTTAAAACATGACTCATGCTGACTCATCCTCTTGCCTCTTTATTCAGCCATGATCTGCAGAGGGTGTAGCCCCAGTGTCTGCAGAACTCCTCTCAGACATCAGAACATCTCAGTGTAAGTTTGCGTTGTCCTTTTATTCACTTTGCCACGTTTGTCACAAATGTGGAGTCGCACAATATCTTCTAAAGGCCTCTGTTAGAGAAAAAAGCCAGTGCCGTAATATAGTGTATTGTTTTTTATTAATTATATAAAGACTGAATTTGTCATGGTCCCGGGTTTTTAATTTTTGGTTATATTTGTTGTGTTTCTCCTGTTTTCTGTGCTACATGTTCTTCATGTTTGTCTCCATGTTTCACTGTTTGTTGTTTGGTCTTTAGATACTTCCTGTTTTACTTTTTGGAGCACGTTTGTAAGGATAACTGCTTACACATAACCTTGCACGTGTGGTCTTCCTTTTATTCAAGGACTGTCACTAATAACTTTCACATAGACCTTTAAGTGCATATAAAACCTTGATATACTGTACACCCCACCCCACACACACACTTTTTGTTTTTCTATTTAGCTGAGCTGTGATATGAAGCTCTCAGGTGATGTGACGTGCCTGAACAACTGGCTACCACCCAAGCTTTCTGATGCGTAAAAATTAACATGGCAACTGCTACCATGTGCAAAATCTTGCAGTGCAGTGCAGCTGGACTGGGAACAAGTAATGACTGAAGGTTCTTCACTAATCATCTCTATTTGCCACATAAGAAAAAAAAAGAAGACGCTATAACGATCGGGCATGTCTTCCAATTTTATAAAATCAAGTTTAATAAACTCCAAGAGATCTTTTGATAGCCTCGCTTTTTTGAAGACGACTCATAATATAACAGAATGTGATGATAAAGTTACAGTGTTAACAGTGACTCACTGAGGCATCGGCCCTTTTGTAAGCATACAGTGCATCCAGAAGGTATTCAAAGTGCTTCCCTTGCTCCCCATTTTATGTTACAGCCTTATTCCAACATTTTTCACCTTGAAATTCCTTACTTGAAATCACTGAAAATCTATTAGAAACATGAAACAAATATATAACATATATAATATAATCATTTACAGCTTTTGCCTTGACACTCAAAAATGAGATCAGGGGCATTTGATTTCCACTGATCGTCTGTCCAATGTTTCTACAACTTAATTGGAGTCCACCTGTCGAAATTGTAAAGTTGTGATTTGGGAAGGCACACACCTGTCTATATAAGGTCCAATAGGTGACAGTGCAGGTCAGAGCTCAAACCAAGTCATGAAGTCCAAGAGATTGTCTAAAGACCGCCAAGGCAGGATTATATCGGCACAGATCTGGAGAAGGATACAGGAAATGTTTTCAGTATTGAAGGCCCCAGTGAGCACAATGGCCTCCATCATCCATAAGTGAAATACATTTCCAACCACCTGGACTCTTCCTAGAGCCAATCTGAACGAAAGGAATAGAAGGGGTTTAGTCAAAGCTGCAGTGTTGCTCTGTGGAGAGAACCTCCCAAAAGGACAACCATTTCTGTAAAAGTAATCACATGACAGCCCACCTGGTGTTGGTCAAAATGCACCTGAAGGACTTGCAAACTGTAAGAAACAAAGTTCTCTGGCTTGATGACACAAAGATTAAACTCTTTGGCCTGAATGTCTGGATGGAACCAGGCACCGCTCATCACCTGACCAATACCATCCCAAAAGTGAAGCATGGTGGTGACAGCATCATGCTGTGGGGATGTTTTTTGGCAGCAGGAACTGGAAGACTAGTCAGGCTCTTCAGGAACCTGGTAACCTTGATGATCACCTGCTGCAGAGCACTCTAGATGGTGTGCCAAGCTTGTAGCATCATATTCAAAAACACTTGAGTCTGTAATTGCTGCCAAAAGTGCTTGAAAAACATGTTGAGCAATGGCTGTGTCTTTTTTCACATTGTCAGTATGGGGTATTGTGATTAAACTCATTTTTATTTGAGAATAAAAATGAGTTTAATCCATTTTGGATAAAATAAAGTTATAACGTGACAAAATGTGGAACTAATGCACTGTGTGTGGAACAGCCTTTCATGTATTTTTAGTGGTTTCAAAGGTCATAGAAACTTTCCAGAGTAATACTGAATACAATTCCACTTAACCTATTAATATAGTGTCAAAAGGCTACACAATCGAAATTATAAGTGAAACAGAAAGCAGACTCCACAAACTGGGCAATGTTGAGATCCAACATATGCATAGCCCAGCATGAGACCAAGTACTAATTCAACCTGACAAAATCGTTTTTATGCTGATCTCAATTGGAAACAAAGTGCTTGTTTTCTTGAAATCACAGAAATGTCAACCACCCTGCTTCAAGCATCAAAGTAGCCACCTTCTTAATGGTGCCCATTGTGATGTAAAGTTATCCATTGTGATATAGGGGTGCATGCAGTCTTGTATGGCCATTTGCTCGTGCATTAATATGCAAGAACAAGTACATTTCTTTGTTTTTGTCTTCAGACAGAATGAAATGTAGCCGTCATGACAAAAGAAACAAACAAACAAAAACAAGACCAGTGGAACTGGAGTTAAACAGCTGGGTAAAATATATAGTCTCCAATTAATTTGCCAGATGGATGCAAGTGTAACACATGCCAAAATCAAGGTTATTAATACAATTTTACGACATGTAAATTTTTAAAAATGATTTACAACATTTAAAGTTTAAAAGATTGGTGCTACTCTTACATCTGTGTGTAGATTTAGATTTATTTGCACTGATAATTAATGATTAATTAATTAAAAATCAAGCAGTCAATTGCCTCATCTGTCTCTGATTTTGAGAAATATATTTGTAGCACTAAGTGATTAATGGCGATGTTATCCCTGTATTTATGTTTCTACTGCAGATAGATAGATAGATAGATAGATAGATAGATAGATAGATAGATAGATAGATAGATAGATAGATAGATAGATAGATAGATAGATAGATAGATAGATAGATAGATAGATAGATAGATAGATAGATAGATAGATAGATAGATAGATAGATAGACTGCTTATTCATAAGTAGTCAACTGATTGTTGAGGTTTTCTCTGCGTTATTATGGGATCATTACCTTACAATACAAAGCGCCTTGAGGTGACGGCTGTTGTGATTTGGTGCTATATAAATAAAATGAATTGAATTGAATTGAAATTGATCCACATGGGAAATTGTTGCACCGCTCTGTCTGTTGTTGCTCCAGAAGGAGCTGAACAAATCTGATCAGCTGACTAAGTTCACTCAGCGTTTGTCTAAAATGGAAAAAGGAGAGGAGTCAGAAAGGTGTGAGCTTATCAGAACTCTGTTGCCTGCTCCTCTTATCTGCTTGAGGCCAGAGGCTACATTAGGTGCTTCTATCACAGAACAACTGAGTTGTCAGTGGTCAGGTTGCATTGTGGGTAATGTAGGCGTTAGGTCTTTGACGTGAAAGTAGGACACTCTGCAATATGATTTTGATTTTGGCTCTTTTTTCATCTATCATGAAATGAATGAAACACTTTTTAGACAATCAAATTCTGAATTGTGTCTCATTGCGTCATTCAAGAAATTCCACGTGATCATTGGCGAGGTACATATCAAGTACAAAAACATAATTACGCGTTGCTGTTCACTTGGCAATTCCTTGAGATTTTCGCTGCCAGCCATTCTTTGTTTGACTGTGGACTCATGGATGCCTGACTGTTGTGAGGAAGGACAGACTGCAGCAAAAGTATTGTAGGGACATTCACACGCATCTCCTCCCTGCACTCCTGGGGGAGGATCCATTCCCTTCCAAACACACACCATCGCCTGAGGGGCAGAGTGACCGCTCAAGCAGTGCCTGCCTCAACACTTGCACACACACACACACACACACACACACAGAGGCATGTTCATGTTAGACCGTTGCAACATCCTAGCCAATTGATTAGACAACAATGAATGCCTAACGGACTGACTGCCTATTAATGATTAGCAGCAAACTGAGATATGTGTGAAGGATATGCTGCTCTCCAAACAAAGGGTGATTTCAGTTTGACTGCTGTGAGTGCTCACACTTCTCCTTCTTTTTTTGCATTTTAATGCAACACCCTTATTCCTCCACCCTTTATCTTTTTTTAAGTGAGACCACATGTTCCTGTCTGTATTTCTTTGCTTTATACAACTATCAGTCCTATCACCCCCCCCCCCCCCCCCCTCACACACGCACACACACACCTACTTTAAGGACAATGCTCTACTCTTCTTCCCCGCAGTCTCTCATTACCCTGCTGTTTATATCTTTGTCTTACTTTCACTTTCTAGCTCTATCTTCCTTGTGCCTCGTACTTCTTTTTCATATTATAGCTGTGTCCCCGGTCTTTTCTTTACCTCATCCTCACTGGCATGTTCCCGCCTGTCTCCCACCCTTTGTGGGTCTTATGCTTGACACCTTCCCCAGCCCTTTGACATGCTCCACTTCATATTATGAGTGTCACATGTCACCTTGTTAGGTTTTGTGTGTGCGTGCGACTGTTTTCCGCAGAAGGTGAGAGTGAAGCAAAGAGAAAAGAGAATGAACAAGGAGGAAGAGTTTACGCATTTAGCCCGAGTTTGTTAATAATTAATGTGTCACAGGTTTGCAAAATTGCCTCACGCTCCCTCTGCGCAATCCTCCCTTCTTCCTCTCTCCCTCTGGCTTTCCTTTCTCTCCTTCACTCTGTCTTCTTCCTCCACCTCCCTCGTGGCGTTGGCTACCTCACCCTCTCCATCTCAATCTTTCTCAAAACACAATGCTCACTCTGGTGTTGCTGTGTGCCTCAAGGGAAGATGAAATGTTAATACACTCGTGGGGAAAGAGGCACCAAGCGTCCAGCTAAGATGCCCACCATGACTCCATCTTTCTGACCAAAGTCGTGGGCAGTCCGGGTGACAGTGTGCTGCCATAACAACGGGGGCACATCCAGCTCGCAGTGGATTTTGGTAGCACTGTCAGTGAGAATTTACTTGCTTTTAGTGCCTTGTATGTTTTGAAGACCCTGCTGATGCGTCGCTTGTTGCCTCCCAGTTAATTTTAGACATGAAACGAACCAGTAATTTGTATTATTTTTAAAAGCCGATCAACGAAACTAAATGAAAGACTTTATTCGCATGTTTCTCCCTTTCTCTCCTCTCACTGCAGTGCCCGTCACTATGCCAGCCGTCTAATGCTTCAGGGTGCTGGACTGCGCAGGCGGCAGGTGACACGGATTTCAATAAAAGGGATTATAGATGTGGGGACTGCAGAGAGGGAAAAACAACACATTCATGTACACATTTGGGGCAAAAACATGGCTGCAAATAGGCAGTGTACACACAAGAAAACATTTTGGCTTAATAATTTTAAGACTTATAGAGAACAGTCTCATTTAAAAAAAATCTGTGTTAAAAGTGCCATCAAAAAAGCAACATAGGATCCTGGAATCAGTCATTCAATCTGCTGTTGTAGCTACAATATGCATGTAAAAATCTGTGGACAGTTTTAGAACCAGCACCGAGTGAAACAATTTCAAGGGACCTTTTGTATAACAAAAAGTTTTGTTAAAAACAGGAATTTTTTTTGAGCATTACATTTTTAATAATAGGTACACCATCTTAATTATAGTTCTTAATCCACTGAAAGAGGTGTCTTCCATTTATAGTGGAAGCCAAACATTCCATTATATAAACACAGATGCCAAGTGACAGAAATTTAATAAGAGCCTCTCAAGCTTTTCTCATATTCGAAACCTTTTACAGTGTGTCCATTGTCAGGTGCTGGACTTCTGTGTCTCAGTAGGTGGACAGAGGACCACAGAGTGACCTGCTCAGGACAGCTGCTGACATAATGAGGCCAGTAAACAAGCATCTGTCTCACCCACTGAAAGGCAAACTCACTCAGACCAGGCCAATTCTCTTCCCTTCTTTCTCATTGTGAGTTTTAAGCTGGGATTCTGCAAATGGTCAAACTGGAGACAGTAAAAACATAGGATCTCCCATAAGCCTATGGCTATAATGGCTATAATGTAGAGATAAGAGAAGTCATAGTATTTAAACCCCTCTACTGTTACACAAATGCGAATATTTAAGATGATTTATCAACTCACGCATGTTCTTTTTTCAGTAATGATCTAATTTTTTGTGTACTCAATTATATTCAGTTCATTTCTGCCATGTAGCAGTGCCGTCTGATTGGTTGCTCCTGATTTGTCGTTGGTTAGTTAGTGGGTTTTGGTTGTTTATTGGTAAAGTTTTCCAGGATGATTTTTAGAGGCCTGAACAGGACTGATGCTGTCCTCATCTAGAAAACATTCAGTTTTTTATGTAAGGTCTGTGTAAAGGTAAACTAGTTACAATTTAAAACTTAGACCATGTTTTTACACTTGAAAAAGTGAAATTACAAGAGTCCAACTTGTTTTCCAAATTTTTATATGGTGAACATAATTATATCATGTAGGATCTGTATAAAATTAAACAGCTTAATTTGTTCTTGTTGCGATGACGTGATACAATCTGGCAAGAGTGGTTAGTTGCCTGGATTCGCGATATCACAAGATCACACACGATTTCAAACCTCAGGAGACTTACTGGGGTTATAAGAGGCAGAAAAGCATACACACACGACGTGCACGCTGTAAAGTTATTGTTGTTTAACCTGTCGTCACAAGATATAAAGAGAATTCTCTATCGACCCTGGTAATCATAGTTTTCCTACTTTTTTAAAGTATGGATTGACATCTCAGTGTCGCAGTGATTAGCACTGTTTCCGCACAGCGAGAAAGATCAAATCAAGAGTTCAACTCCACCAACTAGCCGGGGCCTTTGTCTGTGGAGTTTGCATGTTCTCCCTGTGTTTGCGTGGGTTCTCTGGCTTCCTCACAGAGTCCAAAGACATGCGGTTAGCGTGGTTAGGTTAATGAATGCGAGTGCCTCTCTGTGTTAGCCCTGCGATAAACTGACAACCTGTCCAGGGTGTACCCTGCCTCTGACCCTGTGACAGCTTTTGTGACAAGCAGATGGATGGAGTGACAACTATGTGAATTTTAGAGGGAAAAAAGATCCACATGAGAAGTTTTATGTCAACACAAAATGCACAGGTTTATGAATATGAATAACTTGTGTTAATTTAACTCAGTTGTTTAAATTGCTTCCAGAGCAAAACATTTGTGTGCAACCAATGTCCACCAATGAATTAAGTAAATCCAACGTTCTTTTTTTTTCAGTGTAGGTTATAACAAATTTGTATTTTAAACCAAACATTGCTAACCTGGTTAGCAATCTTTTACAAATGCTAACCTGGTTAAAAATTGGGTGTGTTGCTGTGCTGCTTCTACACTACTTGTTGCTTGATGCTGACTTCGTCCTTTTAAAGTGGAAACACTCCTATGTGTCCTTTTAGGGGTGCTTACAAAGATGTTTCAGACAGTAGGAACAAACTACCATTGTTATTAATTTATCTGGAGTAATATGCTTTCAGGGAGTATACACTTCTTAGGGGCTTTGGAACAAACAGTTCTGGGGACTACCTGGGAGTAAGTACCCACACGGAAGGTCCCTCATGAACGAAATAATTTCCAAACCCTTTTTCCCCTATTTTCTTTTTACACCACTAATAGGAACTTTGAAGTGCAATCTCACCTCTGCTAGTGTTCCTTTATTTTCTTGTTTCAGCTTGTTTCATTTCAAGTCTACATCTCATCGCTGTGCGCAGGATGCCTTGTAGCAAGTTGGGGGAAAATTAGCAAAGAGTTTTATATATAGGCCCAGCTGAGCTAAGACGCCAACCAGCTTTTGTGGTGTATTCATTTAAAGCTGGAAGTTCGAATTTCCAAATTTCCAGTCAGAATTGGACAACTTAAACGCCACGTTGGAAGATGGACTCTCAGCTCAGAATGTTAGCGCAGGTAAAGCTTAGTAAAATTGTAAAATCGGGCACTGTTGTGTATTTGTGACTGGAAAAATGATCCATATGCAAAAATTTGACCATGGTATATTCGTAAATGCGCTTCTGTGTTTTTTTTACCGCATAATAGCAAGCAGTGCACTGTATTGTTAGTAATACATGAATGCCTCTACCTTTCTAAGGGGCAAAATAAACCCTGATTTTTCTCGTCTTCTTCACCGCGCTCAAATCAGGAGTGACGTCACTCCCAGCTCCGACATTTGTCTTCAGAGGTTAATGGCCTGCTGCTTACACAGCTAATGTTTTACCAATGTTTACACTTTTTAACTCATCTGGCTGAAGGACCGATGATCTAACGTCACTGAGAGGCATCCGCCTTCCTTCTATCCATTCACACTTCAAGAGAATCACTATTCCTCCAACTGCGCTTGTCAGATTTTAGTGAAACTTACACAAAGTGATCACCTAATGGTTCTTTACCCAAACAAAGCTCATTGTCAAGGTCACATTTGTGGTTTTACAGGGAATAACCTGTGAATTCTGATTCGTTAGCTGGATGAGCTACTGCAACATTGATGTCTGAGTATTTAATTAATGGAAATTGCCAATGTTCTATTTATGTGCTTGTCCAAACAATGTGCTTTCATATCTTTACCAGTTACAGCACACATGTAACTCAAACTCCCTCTGATGCTTAAGAAAGAACTAAATTAATATTTCCAAGAAGTACAGTGGTACCAAGTTTCGACTATGTAAAAAGTTCCCGTCCTTCAAAAGTGTCAGAGTTCGCTTCCCTTCTTATTTAGCCTGATTATCTTGTTGGAATATGATTTCAAACCTCCTTCCTATATTAACTATGGCCAGTGAGAACCAGTGAGGAATGTAAACTCACAGCGAAAGCAGACTATTGTAAAGTATAAGGGATTGAGTGAATATGTCAACATTCATGACCTAGAGTTCGGTGAGACACACTAGATGTAAAGGAATGAACCATTAGCTGAGAGGTTACAAGCAAGCAAACGCTTAGGTAAAAGTGTTTATTTTGGTAATAGCCATAAAATGCAATCCCATATTTGTATATCTATAAAATGGGGGCTTTCAGATTTTTTTAAACATGTAATTTTCTGTATTAAATCAAGGTTATTAAATCTGCTCTCACTATTTCACTCGTGGTCCGACATCTCAAATAACAGCAACCATAAGCTACTAGGAACATTGTAGTATTAGTACAAAGAACAGTATCATCAATGCACCAGATAGCATCTAAAATAACTTGGAAGACAACTTACTAAAGCTAATTTCCATAATCACATTGTCTCAGCTGGGAAACCTCCACCCACATACCCAACGATGCAGTGGCTACAATACATACAAGATTCGGCATTAAAGCTCATCCTAACAATTCATGAAGAAAATAAAACAAAAGGGAAAAAAATTAAGAACATATTAGGAGACAAACAGTAATACTTTTTCCCATCTATTCCACAGAAAACAATTAACTCAGACTATATTTATATTACTCTTAAATGGGGTCTAATGACCACACCCCTTTTTGACAATTACATGTGTTTATACTCCAGAGGGAGGGGGGGAGAATCGTGAAAATTTATAATCAAAGTCATCAAAATCTTCATCAGCAGGTTTCCTTTATCGAAAAATCCTAAAACTACAGACAGAGAAAACTTTCTTTCTTAACGGCTGTTTTCTTCCTCAGACTCTGTGCACGCTCACATAAATAGGGGGGTGTTTTACAAGTCATTTTACTCTACTTCCACTGAAAATGAACCGTTTGAGTGCCACCTACTTCAGTCACAAGGTCACCGTCATCGAGCCCTACGAAGATATATAGCAATATTCCTGAACACTGTCAAACTTGATAGATTTAAACACAAGTCTCGAGAAGTGCACGCAAGTCTCGCTCTGTCTAATGAGTGAGACATGGAAATCTCTGAAGGTTCTGGTCAAACCAGAGTAAAATCATTTTTCTTGCATATATCAGTAAACACTAATCCATTTTCTAATGCGCGATTGTGCCGTGATAGCACACAGACAGACTCAAGAGGTGAAAACAATATCAGCCATGCTGTCAGTGCTGGTGAAAACTGTGACGAGACTAGACTAGACTTCCTTTAATGCTGCATTTATTGCTCTTCCACAGTTTGCCTTTACTGTATCTTAATGGCTGGTAAGGTTTCATAAGTACTGAAAATGACTCCCTAAATCACACCATAAATCATTTTGGTTTGTTGCGGAGTGCTACCAAAGCATGTATATAACAGCATGTTATATTACAGCGCAGGTGCTGTCAGTGCAAATGTCAGGCAGCGTCCTGCGGTGGTAAACTGCACTGGAGTTTGCATTTCAGCTACACCTGCATGCCTTTGTATGAAGAAGGCATACGTGTGACACACATGTAAACATGCTGATACAAATTACATTGTCTGCATTTGCATAGAGAAGGACTGGAATGAGGCAGAGGAGAGATTTATTGCTCCGTAAGACAGTAACGGGGGTTGAGGTTGTTGGAGAGTGCGGGTAAGGAGAACTGTTGAGTCTTTTCCTGTAGTATGAGTCATTGTTGGCAACCCGACTCTCCAGTCTGATTGCCTTGTTGAGCTCCCTTTTGGCATGGTGGCGCTCTCACTATATCCTCTCCTGAGCGCCTGATCCATGATATTCATGAGGTTTCTAAGTTCCCCGCTAATAGCTGTTGAAGAAGTGGTGAATGTCACATTTTATCGTCTTTGAAATCGCTTTATGGATTTTTAAAAATAGTTTCCAAGGTAATTGTATCTTTGTATCAAGACGAGTGCAAATTTGTTTTGATTAAAGTGTAAAATCATTAGTTCCTTAATTTTTAGAGATATGTAGGGTGAGACATTCAACAGAAAAAAAAATGATGGTGAAGTGTAAAGTAGAAAATATACTAAGCTGTTTAGGGTAAATCTTGCTTCTGTAATATGTCTCCCCCCCCCCTAAGAACCGAAGGCAGGTCGTGGCTGCTGTTCAGACTGTAGAGAGAAGGTTATTTGAGCATTTGAGAATCAGGATAGAAGAGCCAGGGCTCAGTGGAGTGCTGACCAGAGAAGGAAGGGCCAGGCAAGAGAGGGAAGCAGAGCGTGGAGTACGAGCAGTGTGCAGTGTTGGAGCATTGCCTGGAGGTATGGGGGGTGCGGCTGCCTCGGCAGCACTATGTGCCTGCACCAGGGTTTACAATCCATTACGAACGAACCACAGGCAGCCAGTGGATTGAGTGATGCACAGAAATCGACATCACAGGAAGCAGCGAGGTCTGCCAGTCTACGTTTCACCAAAAATGTGATTATATCTCTGCTATGTACAACATCGTTAGGTTTTAAGATCTGCAGTGGCCTCTTAACATGTAGTGGTGTTCAAAAACAATTACTCTAATTTTTTTTTTTATTGACCTTTTTTAAAAAAATGTTTTTATGTAAAAAATCTGATTTGCAGCTTTCAGCTTCATTTGGGTGAGTGTTGTAAACAAGGTTTAAACTGCGTGAGGTCCTATACTCCAGCAAATGAATGACGATCCCCCACAAAATCACACATTTCCTATCTTGTTTCAGCAGTACTCCACTTCCCAATGTGACACCAAGTACTATCTGATTGCTTGAGAAGCTCTTCATTCACTGGCTTCATTGCCAAAGCTTGTGCAGTCCTGCAAAGCCCTGCGCACAAAATTTGATGAATTTGGACTTTTTTTTTTAAAATTCGACATGCTCACACAGGAATTGATTGAAACAAAATGTAAAATGTGATATTTATTAAATACAGTATTATTTTTATACCCATAAAGGCTTACTAGATCATATAAGCATTCCTGAAGATTACATCAAATCAAATCAAATCACTTTTTATTGTCACATCACATGTGCAGGCACACTGGCACAGCACATGCGAGTGAAATTCTTGTGTGCATTTATCACAGGCTAGTTATAAGTATATTAGTGAGTATATCATTAGGGCATGAATTCTTGCTACTACAGTGTAACAAGAAGTGTTTTGGGTTTGTTTTGTATCTGAGTGCTTTATCATAATACCTCACACCTCTGGGAACTTCGCTGCACTATTTAATCCTGCTGGGCTCTTCTTGTTAATAAAATTGATTGTGACTATTGCATCATTATTTTAAAAAAATGCTCTGACTCATGCACGTCTCACTTCAAAGCAACAAGTGCAGCATGCATAAGAGAAAGTAGAATGGATACATTGTGTGTTATCTGTCATATTGAAAGTCTTTATATTCACAATTTTGATTTTTGCACACTTTATTACTTTTTTTGTGAAGTCATGTAGTGTTGCGAGTCCTAGAGCAGTATAAGTTTAAATACTCAAAAATAAGACAATCTAGAAAAGTCCATTGTTTGTGTGTTATATGTGTCATGGTTCATTGTGTGGCGGGCAAGGTAGGAAATCCAAAGATACAGACAGATGATAAAATGTCTCATTGTTTGTTTGTTTGTTTGTTTGTTTTTTTGGGGGGGAGGGGGTTACAATATATTTGCAACCACAAAAAGCACAAAGGTGTCTGTAGCATGTCTCTTTTTCATCAAAATCCAAACCATTTTAGTGTGAGGTAAAAATTCAATTTAACATGATTTTATACTTTAAAAGTGAGTCGACACTTAATGTGGTGCTATCTAATTTAAACTTCTGACTCATGTGATTCGTTTTGCTGTGACAGAGATGAAAAATAGTTCGATGATGAGTTCTCCTCCTGATGCTGGAATGAACCAGGCCAAGTCTGCCAAAGGGCCAAGGGTTAGAGTCATCAGAAAAATATAATATTTATAATAATAGCAGAAATAAAATGTATTTTATGTTTCTCTTATATGAAAGAAAAGGCTTCAGTAATTTTTCTTCTTGGTCAGTCACAATTTGTGAGTGTATACATCATATCTTCAAAAATTATTTATCTATTCTGCAAAACACACGCTGGAAAAACAGCTAACCTCTTATAATCAGTGCCTACCTCTATAAAGGCCAGTTAGCCATATAGTAGTAGTAGTAACTATATTTTTTGCTTGTATATTGTTGTATTTTTGCACAAATATGAGCCTAATTCATTTTGTCAGGCATACAAACTGTCCGTACTAAAGTTTATGGGCATGAAAAATGTGTCTGAGATTTTTCAGCAGCATAGTGGAAAGGACACTGCCCTCCCCAAAGCCCCGCCATGATCTTGATCTCATTCTTGTCTTGAAATTGACAGAATCTGTTTGTTAGCAAACAAAACAGCAGAACCTCCCAGCAGCCTCTGGCTGTTATTTTTATACCTCAGGTACAATTAGTGCTCCCTTTACCAAACTAAAAACCTCCATAAGTCTTTCTTCATTCTTCACAGGGCCTTAGTGAGAGTTGCACAGACACGGGGAAAAGGCCAGAGATGCAACACACAGTTTTCCCACTGGAGCGAGACATGGAAAAATAAGTTAGACAGAGCAAGCGAGAAAGGAATTGAAGCGAGTTGAAACGGAGTAGAGAATGATAAAAC
This sequence comes from Mchenga conophoros, assembly GCF_057382185.1. NCBI lineage: Eukaryota > Metazoa > Chordata > Actinopteri > Cichliformes > Cichlidae > Mchenga > Mchenga conophoros. The sequence continues at coordinate 17,287,855 of NC_140535.1, read as the reverse complement.
CCTGTTGGGGACACAAAAAAGAACAGGACGGGGCATTTCATCGGGGCATAATTGGCAGTCTTTGTCAAAGGAGGCCCTTGATTTAATAGGCAGGTCTGGTGACTAAACCACTGGAGTGCAAACAGTGAAGAAAAAGCTGAGGCAGATCTGGAGTTTCCTGACCAGCCGCCCCTCCCCTCCCCCTCCCTGTCTCTGTAGACACCAAGCAACTAGCTCACAGCCTGTTTTCCTGACTGCTTGCACCCAAGCCACACTGCATATCTCACCCTGCCACCATGTGCGGTGCACACTGCTACACACATTCACAACACAGCGCCATTATCAGCTCCCCACCATATTAAGATTTCATCCCTTCATTGACAAGAGGGAGAGCTACAGACCAGAGGTTTTATGTGATCAGTGCAGCAGCAGCAGCAGGTGCGTACACCTTAGTGTGGTCGTGTGACAGAGCAGCCTTTACTCAGTCTACAAATGGGATGTGATACCCTCTAACCTTACACTAGACTTAGCACAGCACAGATGAAGGAGCGTCTATAGCTTCCTTCCTGAAACCTCATCAGGTACATTACAGCATAATACCAGCTATTGCAGAACTATATGGGGCCATGTACTTGCAGCTGTATGCTCACTCCCCATCAAAGCACCTTTTAACTTGAAGAATATAGAAGATCATGGACTTGATATGTAACAAAAGCTGGATTTCACTGCACATGGAGCTGCTACCTTAGGCTAGCCAAATGCACAGAGTAAGCATACTGTAGTGAGGTTTACATATGATGTACAGTACTGCTGGATCACATACAACTTGCTAGACATTGGTCTAGCACAGTCAAAGGCCACAAAAAGATAAGCAACTGGAGGGCAATTTTCACCTATTCAGCATTAGAAGTGATAACAAAAGAAGTCACACCTTATTAATTTATTTTAAGGGTGTTATCTCCAAATTATCCCAAAAATAATTGCTTCTAACTGTTGCAGATTTAACCCTGCTGAAAAAAAAAACAATATTTTTTTCAATTAATTCATGCCATCATTAAAATAGACCTTACATGTCAGGCTTGAAAAGAGTAGATTATTATTACTTGATTTACTACATGCATTTGGCTCAACTAAATACATGTAGTAAATCAAGAGATAGAGCGTGCAAACCTGCACAGGTCTCATACATGTATTTCACCTCCTCTGGCTGTGGCTCACATGGTACAGGTTCGATGCCCAGTACTGCAACACGCCAAAGTGTCCTTGGACTGAGGAACAGCTAATGCTAAAAGCTCTGATAAAAGTACAGAGTCATTTACAATTCCAACCAGACCCTGTAGTCAAAAATAGATAGATTTGCTGGTAACTGCTGCAGGGGAGATATAAATACACCCAAATCAATGCACACATTTTCTCACATTTCAAAGCTTATATCTAAATGAGAAAATTCCATGTATCAGGTATTTCCCACAGTACAACTGGTCAGCATTTAGGGGGTTAAACGTGGATGTCTATACATTACATAACCTCACCATCTGAAACAGAGAAGCACGTCAAAAATCTTACCTTGTCAGAGTTTTGGTTTCAGTGCACCTTGTGGTCAAAACTGCTGGTCATACATCATTCATTGCACACTCAGTCTTATCTGAAAGGAACTTTTAAAACCACCCACAGGTTATGAAGTCTAGGCCAGTGAATAAAAGCTTGAGGAATAGAAGGAAATGATAGACTGCACCTGAACTGACCCAGCGAAGTTACAAAACCCAAAGCTTTGGTAAATTTGGTCCTTTTTTTCTCCTCCAGACCGCTAAAATATAAGTTAAAAATGTACATTTCCCAATTTTATGTAATGTGATGTGACAAAGAACAACATAAAAACAAAAGAAACAATACATAACAACCCCCAAAGATTAAATATGCATCCAAAATACACAGTTACGGTACAAACCCATAATTCTGCATAAAAAGTCCTAAAATTTGTTTTAAAAATCCAAAGAAAATACTGCAGTGTAAGATTAAGATATCACAAAAATTGATTTTAAAATGCTATTATGTTTTGTATGTGCTCTCTATATGTGTGTTTAGTGCTCGGAAGGAATTAAGAAGCTAAAAGGTGTGACAGAGGAAGGTTAGGTGGAGATGTGTGGCGATGGAGGGGGGTGGGAGGGCGTGAGGTTGCGTCAATGCTATGATTAGCGCGGACCAAGCTATGCTGTTATTGATTGGCACAGTGGAGACACTGGGCTGCCTTCCACTACACTCTAATGAGAAGCCCTGACCTCCACTAGTCAGCAAGGTCACCAAAGCCTACTGTAATTGCACTTTCTCTAATGGCGTCAGTCACGCACGCACTCCAACCCCAGTAATGACAATTACCATAATGTCACCAGGCTCTGTGGGGGCCTTCCAATCATCTGTCATTTTGGGAGAGGGGATGTTAGTCAGCTGCTGCCAGAGATTCAAAGGGTGCAACAGTGTATTTGATTATGATACCTTTACGCACTGAAACCTGTTTCTTAATCACCAGGGTGCACCAGATTTTATACCGACCATGCACACACATGCGTGCTGCCTTAAAAAAAAACAACCCCAAAAATATAATAATCTCGCAAGAAAAATAAATGGCTCGCACTACGTTTAAACTCATTTCCACGTGCAGCCTCTGGGAAAGAAGGACGCCAGTGATATCGATATTTTTTCTTATTACTAATTATTTTTGTCCTGCATTGTTTGTGTTCTTCTCCTTTGTTTGTTTAATTGTTTTCTTTCTGGAGGTGAAAATGGTTTGTCTCAATGTCAGAGACATTCAAAGACCTGAAAGACTCACAAAGTAGCCAAATACTCCTCTTCTATTACAAGAAAAACACACCTATTTTACTATATACTACACTATACTATATTTTATATGTATTTATTGCCCAGAGTCATCAGAAAATGACAGCACTGATCAATTGTTTAAAGGGATTAAAACAATCAGTGTTGACGTGCATGACCTCTTAAGAGCATGCGGATGCTCTATGCGTCAATAAGCTAAGCTCGGTGCATGTTTTGACCCCTGCTGAAGAGGTCCATGTTACCAAACAAGTCACCTTGAAACATCAGAAAAGAAATTGCTACATTTATTACTGAGATTTCTTTGGGGAGGTGTCAAAAACCTACAAAACAATCCGAACCACAGATGGTCAAGAGCCGCAAACGTCATCCACTTTCTCAGTACGAAACCTTATGAAACCTTTGTCTGACTTAAAAATTATTTTTTATGTGTTTTTGATGATTAGGCTGGAATTTGAAGAGCATTCTTTGCAAATTTTCATTTCAATAGTTACAGTTAGGACCGTATGATTTTTGTGTACTTTTTTTTTGGACACAACCCTAGTTAATGTAAAAATTTTCAGTGTGTGATTTAAGTGCAGACTTGTGACCTGTACTGAGAATTTCTAAACACAGTCTCCCATTTTCAGAGGCTGAAAATCAATTGGACAGTTGATTGATAATCAGTTTCATGGTCAGGTGAGGCCTGTTTCCTCCTTATTAAATGAAGCTATTAAGCAGATAAAACATGTGGAGCTGATTCTAAGTGTTGATCTTGTTGGTAATTGTTCACTGGAACTCTCGATACAGGAAAAATCTAGTGCGCTCTTAAAAAGAATGAATGCACTGGCAAGCTCAGTAACACCAAAAAGGCCTGAACGAAGACCTCTAAAGCGGATGATGATGGAATTATTTTCATGGTTAAGGAAAACGACTTCACAAATCTATCCAAGTTTCAAACATTCTTGAGGAGGTGGATGTATCATTGTCTCAATCTACAACCAATAAACACCTTCATGAATGGAAGTACATTCATGAAGCAAATCACTGGTTACACTCAAGAAAAATAAGGTCACACTTTCAATTTGCCAGAAAACATTTCAAAGAAGCGGCACAGATCTGAAAAAGACCAAGTTGGACTTTTACCAGAATGATGGGAAGAGAAAAGGATGGAGAAGGAGAGAAACAGCTTATGATCCAAAGCACACCACTTCATCTGTCAGACATGGTGGAGTCAGTGTTATGGCATGAGAATATATGGCTGCCAGTGGAACCGGTTCACTAGTGTTTATTAATGATGTGACTGCTGATAGAAGTAGCAGGATGAACTGTGAATTGTACAGCGCAATACTCTGCGCTCATATTCAGCCAAATGCTGTAAAATTAATCAAATGGTGGCTCACAGTGCAAATGGATAATGACCCAAAGCTTACTGTAAAAGCAACCCAAGAGTTTCTTGAGGTAAAGAAATGAGATATTTTTCAATAGTTAAGCCATTCACCTGATCTCAGCCCAACAGAACATGTGTTTACTGAAGTTACTGAGAAATATGAAGACAGAGAGAGACTTCAGTCATTGACTGTTCTTATATTTAAAACAATGCTAATTTGTTCAATTGCTTCTAAGCCTCTGAAAACTTGTGTCTGTGTATAACAATGGCTGTAATTCCTAAACATTTAATTCAAAACTTGTGTTAAGTCCCTTGAAGTAAAAGTTAAAGTCTGGACTTCAATCACATCGCGGTTGTTGTTTTTTTTTGTTTGCTTTGTTTTTTAATTATATATCGTGCAGAGAGGGGAAATTTTAAAAGGTCTGTCATTGTCCAACAACTTGTTGACCTTACTGAAAATCTGCATGTCTGAAACTGCGAGGTGACTGTGACAAAAACAGAGCACAGATCGCTTAGTGTCGTTATTATTGAGGGGTCAAAATAGAGTCAAAATACAGTTTTAATACAGTTTGTTTGTTTGTTTATCCCCACTTGATTTTTCTCTGCAGAATATTGGGTTTCCAGTAGAACAATGCCAAATGGCTCTGTGGGTGTTTTTAATAGCCTACTGTGTTTGGCTTGTGTTTGCTGTTCAGTGTTGAAAAAATCAATCTTCCTTCTACTTTTCCCCGTCTCATGAGTACTGTCGTGCATTACAGTGATTCAGTTTGTTTTAATTAGAAATGCAAAGAATAAACTTTTGTTTTCTAATATTTGTGTTCCTTTTATTTCTTTCTATATGATTAACATCTGGTGGGTAGGTGTGAGCCGCCTGCTGCTGAGATTTTTTCCTACCTCTACAAAAAGAGTTGCATTGTGGTAAAAACTGTTACTCTTATAATAGAATAAAACTGCTACAGCTAATAATATGATTTTTTTTTTAGAAGCAGAGTAGCCAAACTTAAGACTCTTCAAGTGCTCATATCCAGCAGCTATAGTTAGCATAACAGATGTAGCATCTTTTTTATAATGATGCTTTTACACACTCTTCAACACCAATATCTCATGTTTTACCCCTTAATAATAACTAATCAGGCATTGATGTTTTCAATAAGTCACCCTTTAAATTTTGTCTTGGCTTGAAGTTTTGCTTCTGGCTGCATCACCTGAAAGGTGGATGCCAACACAGGCAGCTGTAGCCAACCTCAAACTGGACCATTCGACTGTATTTGTTGTGCTGTTGTCTTTAGCAACATTTTAATGCAGTTGACCAGCCAAAAACTAGGGTTTGATGAGTTGTTATTTTTACTCACACACTATCTAATAAATATTACTTAGCATGAATTTGCATATGTGTTTGTGTCTGTGTGTATGTGTCTGTGCACCCATCTTGGGTAAGAACTTAGCACTCCACATGCTCATCCAAATATGGTAACCTCTGGCTCCAACAAAACTGACACAGCACTTATCAGTGCTAACAGTGAGGCTTTAGAGTGGGACCTTCACAAACCAGCAGCTACATCTTTTATGTACAGTATATGTATAAGACAGAGATTTAGGTGTCCTTCGCTGTGTATTATACCTGGATTCTCTGCAACGTTAGGATGCATAATAAGAGATCCATAATGAGATTTTAAGTGGGGCCTATTTTGCTTTTCCTTATTTTATTTCAAATAGAAATACTCATGTACAAGTCTGGGCAGCACAGACTGCAGTAGTTAACACTGTGGCCTCACAGCAAGAAGGTCTTGCTGCTAGTGCCTTTATGTGTAGAGTTTATATGTTCTCTAAATTGGTCGTAGGTGTTGTCTGTCTCTCTGTTTTTGCCCCATGATGGATTGGCAATCTATGGACTGTTGTATCCTGGTGTATCACCCTATGAGAACTGGGACAGACCCTCAATTGGAAAGATAATGAATGGATGGATACAAGTATTCTTACAGTGTTAGATGTTCATATTAAAAATGGGCAGAAAATAATCCCTGTTAGACAAAAGCTAATGTTTAACTCTGCTCTAAATGCTCAGCTTCAGACTTCTCCTCTCAGTTGCTCCCTTTAGGGGTCAATGCAGTGGACAATCTGCCCCATCTCACCCTATCCCTATCTTCTTCTGTCACACCCTCTGCATGTCCTCCTACACTACATCCATGAATCGTCTTTGTGGTCTTCTTCATTTCCTCCTGCCTGACAGCTCCATGTTTAGCATCTTAGCTCTCTTATGTCTGCTAGGATGTTCTGAATATTGCCAACTGAGGCACAAACCCCTAGCTATGAGTACAGAAGCCCCACTCATGTGCTGTTTAAATCTTTTTGTTTGTGAAGTGCGGCCAATCGAAGGAAAGTGACCTTAAATGTCGGGGAGCTAAAATCTCTTATCTTAGTGACTGAGATGGGAACGTTAGAATTAGTTTGGACCAGAAAACCTACAATCAAGCATAAAAACATGATGCTGGAAATGAGTATTAAAGACCAGGACCTCCTCTAAAACCCAGTCCCTCTTCCCACTGCAGTATTTTTGTGCAATCCCTTAAGAAATGGCAAGGGGCTCAAAGCCTTCCAGGATTACAAACAATGCGAAATATATTGTACTGACAAAACTGGTCCAAAAGTCACCAGATACCACCAACAGACTGTTTTTGTGGAATGGTGCAGGAAAGAGTCACAAAAAACGATCATGAGCAGCAGCAGCGTGAATGTGCTTCAGGAATGAGTGTGAGCCACGTTGGCTTAAACAGACCGACTTATTGTCAGTCTGATTGTAACTTGGCTGCTCATGGGTCAGCTGATAGCATGCATGACTGAGTGTCCTATATGAACTGCTTCAAGCTTGACTTTGCGCTTTCAGGAGTGGACTTTTTAAACTCAATCTGGCCCCACCTACCCGTGAAGCGAAGTGAAGTTCATTATGTAGGTGGCCTGAGCCAGAGCCATTAAATGCAATAATCACTGAGTAAAGACTGTGTTTAGCTTTAGTTGTACATCATACTACTGTGATTCATAACGTCTCTGTACAATGTAAAGATGAGAAGACGTTTCCACAGACAATCGGCCACTATACGCTCATCTGCATGCGTGATGAGGGGAAAAGGTTTATGCTATCTGGCAGAAAGCGTACGCGCTTTCCTTCAGATTTACTGCAGCGTGTCTCCAGTTTTAGGAGGTTCATGTATTTAAGTGAGAGCTGGGGTCATAAAAAAACTGGGAGTGAAAAAGAAAAAGTTAAAAAAAAAAAAAAGGATGGCCAGGGTAGGTGGTTGCTAACTCAGTGAGAGCACAAAGAGGCAGGCGTCTGAGAGGTATTGACCCTCCATTGATCGTCAGAAGCTGCGTGGTGGTATTGACCAGATAGAGGAGAGACCCGGGGAGGCAGCACACAGCTCCACTGCTGAGAGACAGAGAGAGGAAAAAAAACAGAGAAAAACAACCATATACACTGCCTACTCTGACCTTGTGGGCCGTCGCTGTCCTACAGCCCATACCACTCTACCCCCACCTCAAACAGAAAATGTGTGTGTGTGTGTGAGAGAGAGAGAGGCAGTGGCCCCTGCAGAGAACCATGCAGAAAGCTTGGCTTTATCTTACTGAGGCCATTTCCTATCGTGTCTCTCAAGAATCTTCACTGTAACGCCGGGAAACACGGCAACAGATAACAGTCCGCAAGGGCCTTCTTCTGCTGCCTCTGCTACAAAAACACCCAGACATGTCCGCATGTAGAGCTGGACCTCGGAAAAATCGCTGAAATTGGTCAATATACAGTATTTGTTATGATCCTGATTTGATGGTTCATTACTTAGTAGCAGGCAGTTTTCACACTGTAAACAGAAGGTGGGGGATTTTATTCTAATGTGTTACAAAACGAAGCAATGTGTCTAGTCAAATATAAATGCGAGTAATTTAAAGAACACTTATCTTTGCCACAGTTGAAGCAGTAACTGGGAAAATGTGGTGCTCAAACGGGCAGGAAAAACCGCCCATGGTAACCTGTAGCATAAGCTATAGCATTGTTGATCTCGGCAATGTATGCTTCCAGAGGTGAAGGAGGGTGGAGACGTGTGGTGACAAAGAAAAGGTGCATACAGTATTTTGTCACCGTCGGCTGTGATGTCAGTCAACACAACATTTTTTTTTTTAAATTTGCATACATGAATGAATAAGATGATATCAGCATCATGCAGGCATAGGACTCTGTGCTCGGGGCTCCAAACTCAGGAAAGTCATGGGGTAAAAAAAAAAAAAAGGAAAAGGTGGAGGGAAGGGGGGGGGTCATTAAAGTGAAAACCAGGAGCCACATGGGAGGCAGAATTTTAAATGACTCCCCTTGTAGCAAGACTAGCCCAACAGAAGGACTAAACCTCTCTCCCTCTCGCTCTCTATCCATCTCACTCTCTCCCTCACAGAGATGCAATTAATTCGGATGGAGCGTGCCAAGTGTGCAGAGATAGAGCGAGCGGGATGCGCCCTCGCACATGCCGGAGGGAGGACAGTTTCACATTCCCCAGAACAAATACAGATTTGGGGGGCTTTCAGCCCAACGCGTCACGACCAAACTTCATCCCATCATTTCCACCTCGTCTCTCCTGAGTTCCTCCTCACTGCAGCAAGAGCACCACCCAAGCTTGCTTCACATCTATCACGCTCGCGAGCTCGCCAGCTAATAAAAATGCTGCACAGCCCAGACTTTAAACCAACTCTAAAAGAGAGCATGGTGTGGAAACATTTGGGTCGTTCACATGCTTGCTTATACCCCCTCCTCCAGAACACAGTTACGCAGCTGTTGACATTTCTCAAGGCCAGGATCGGAGGACTGCAGGTGGTAAAAGCCCGGGGTTGGAGTGGGTGGGGGTGTTGGACGTGGTTGAGTGTGAGTCATGTCATGGTACACAAAGCACGTACCATGCAAAGTGCAGGAGGGAGTGCAGCTCGGGGCCAGGGAGGCCATCGATACCAAGGAAATTGATTGTAATCAACCAAGTTACAGAGACTGAGCAGGGATTGGCCGGCGACCATCTTTCCCCTCTTCTCCTCACAGTCCCTCCTCCTCCTTTCTTTTCTCTCCTCTTCTTCCTCCATCTTATGCTGTGGTTCCTGATGCCGGTTTTACCCAGACTGAAGAGTAATTGCTAGTCAGCAAATTGAAACAGGTTGCACAATGTAAACACCAAGAAAAAATAATAATAAAAACACGTAGGAGCAGGCAGGTATGGTTAACGCAGGCTTTTTATTTAAATGTTCCAACTTGTCTGATAGAATTATCTTTGTCCCGGTCTCTGTGTGGGAGTGCGTTTGATCAAACAAATCAAAAAGAAATCACACGGGAAGAAAACAAAGAGTTCTTGAAAATCAGTTGCATCTCCTCTGCTGTGGCTCCACTGTAATTTCTCATTTGAAGACAGTGGCATACCTGGCAGTGCAGCTGCACCGTTAAAAACGCTGCCCCAATTATAGCATAACACCTAGCCTTATGGTTTCCATGGCTGCACGATGCATTTTCCCGCAGGACGCACCGTGGAGAAACGAGTGTCTTTTCAACCATCACCCTGGTAATAACACTCCCTCGAGCCTTTGCCGCATGTGTCAGACCTTAACGAGAACCCTGGGTGAAATCTCTCTCCCAGTCCAGCCACAGCCATTGATTTGGACTTAATCTGTTCCTACGTGTTCTCGGGTGTGTGCGTGTGTGTGTGTGTGTGTGTGTGTGTAAGAAAGAAAGAAAGACTGTCTTTGTGTCTGCTCAAAACTGTGTGTTTATTTGTATATTTCTGTTTGTATATTAGTGGTTGTGCACGCTCAAAAGTATACATATATATATATTAGGGGTGCAACGATACACAAAATTCACGGTTCGGTTCGATACTTTGGTGTCACGGTTCGATATTTTTTCGATACAAAATAAAATGTTCATGCCTTTTTAATTTGTCATTTATTAAAATTATAAATATATATTTTAACTCAAAAGTACAGTTTTTAAATTTAATGTTGCTGAAACAACAAAGTAATAAAAATAAATAAATCTATCTGATCGAGAAATTAATCATCTTTGGAAAAGAGAGTTTGTTACAGAGAAATGTCTCTTTCCAAAATAAAAGCTATACTATCCGCTTCTTCTGGGCTATATTCTCAGCAGCATATTAAACATATCAGGTCCCCATAAGGAGAATCATGTGCTAACGGCTGTCTAAACGACTCGGGTAAAGTTTGTAGCATGCGTGCTTGTTGTTTTTGACTGCTTCCACTTGTCTTTGCACTAGGATGATGTCGGAGTAAATGTGCAGTCATATTCGTTGTGTTCCCACTAGTGCTGTCAGCGTAAATCTCGTTGAAATGACGTTAACGCCACAACACGGCAAATCTCCGTTAACGAGCTACCGCGGATCGCCCCGTGCATGGGGCTGGACGGCCAACACGTTAACGAGCTAACTGCGCTAACACACTAGTTCCCACCAATGTAATTGAGCATTGCGTGGCACATCCAACATACTGTTTTACTTTAGTCCATGACGCGCTTACCTTCAGGGTCATACGTCACATGAAAACCAAAATAATTCCAAACGCCAGATCTGAATGAGGGTGGGGGAGGCTCAATTTGGCATGTTGCAAGGAGAGCTTAACGTCTGTCTCGCTAGCTTGCCCTATGCTCAGTGGATCTGCGTTCGACTACTCCGCCTAGGCTGCACTGTCGAGCGCAGATCCACTGAGCGCTCAACACAGACAGCATCGTCAGAAGGAAAGTTGATAAAATAAATTAAAATTGTGTATTGTTCGATACATATGCGTACCGAACCGAAAGCACTGTATCGAATGGTTCAATATCAATACGAGTATCGTTGCACCCCTAATATATATACACACACACACACACACACACACACACACACACACACACACACACACACACACACACACACACACACATATATATATATATATATATATATATATATATATATATATGTATGTACATATATATATATATATATATATATATAATACATCAGGTGTAGGCCTGTTATATTAAACTGGATTGTTTCATGTTAAGAGATAAAATTGTTAAATATACTAAGTTGGTATAAAAAAAATCATAAATACATATCAAGACCATTTTTAATATTGACATTTAGGATTCAATTCTATCTTCAGAGAAAACACCAAAACCAGAAAAGGCCTGACCCAGACTCTGTGGCTTTTATATCATTGCTGGAGCATGATCTTAGCAGCGTGCAGGAGTACATCCCAACCTGCCCAAGCATACCAAAAAACTGCATTTTAAAGCTTTACACAGAGATGGCTTTATCCTCATGCTTGTCCCGAGCAGTGTCCCTATCAGAGTTGACATGGACATGTCTTCAGGGCCTGTTTAATAGGATTTTTTTTTTTCAAAGTTAGATAGAAATTGTAATGGGTTGCGCAAGATTGTGTCACTGTGCTCATTCACAGATATTTATGTGTAAAAAATCTGGCCTAGTGTTGTTCAACTCACATCCTATTCACCCCCAACCTTTTTAATCTCACAGTCTAGCCAGTGTCACAGAGTCATTGGTCTGTGTGTCATCTTAAGAATGTCATACATTTGTAGCCTCAATTGTTTTGTTTTTAACTGTTTTAACTTATTTTTTTTTAAGTATAAATGGACTTAGAGGTTCGAGGTCTTAGAGGTCACTTTAAATTGTGCCGATCCTCTGTAATTTTCCTAATCATGAACATGCCCTTAGTCAGCCCTCTGGTTATCAATAATATATTTAAATCCGAGAAACTGCTGGTGAGATTTTGACAGATGAACTTTAGTTACTCAGTTCTTTTGCTTCCCAGTTTTAGATAAATGAAAGCATAAATCTGATGATCAAAATTGCTTTTAGATCATTTATTGCACATAAAAATGAACCGTGCTTTCATAATCCAATCCATTCTCTGTAATTACTAAGAATGGATTGGATTAGCAGACTCATATAACAAGTCTCAAGCCTTATATAGAAATGTCGTGATTCGTTCAAAGGTAGTTTATGAATGAAGTTTGATTATATATTACAGCAGAGCAGCATGAAGTATACTTACAGCTTCTTGCAGCAGCAGCTTTTAATGTAATAATTTCAATAGAAAGGTTTCATTTAGAGCTCAGCGTGGTGGTTTTTTTTTTTTGGTCACCACTCAGAACAGAAGAAGTTAGAAATACTGCACAGTGCTCCATTAAATTCAGCCACCAGCTCATATTTTAACGACATTTGTGCTGAAACACCCACAAACAGACTTTCCCTGATTCCATCTGTGTAGAGTTTCAGGTTAAAAAGTTACAACGGATCTTCAGTCTGACTCCAACAATTGAGACTCTGCTTAACGCATCATTTTTATTTATGAAGACGCAGCTGTTGGCTTTTATTTAGTTTACTTAGACTTCAGCAGGAAGCGCCATAATGCCTTTAGTGAGCGAGTGAGTTTTACAATACTTGTCGAAGCAGCTCAAAGTAACTTTGTTCCATCCGCAGGTGTCAAGAGGACAGGGCTGCGGTGGCAATGGAGAAAGTGACTATTTTCCTCATTCATACCCAAAATGAGATGAATCCTTTGCTATGCTTGATTCCTCTCTGATCTTATGTGTTTACTTGTGCGAGTTATTATTTCACACACGCAGGTAGTTTGCGAAAGATTGATTCAGCTGCACTCCATTGGTGACAAAGTGTTGATTTCATCACATCAGCTTTCTGTAAAAAAAATAAAAATAAAAATGGGACTAACTTTAAAATCCTTTCTAATCGCTTTTAAGGCAGTTCGGTTTCACCAAATATCAGAAAGCTGCTAAACTGTTTGGGATTCACGAAGGTTTTTTCTGTGTTATTGCTTCATTGTCTTTGGTGACTTGATTATTACTTACTACTGCATGTACATAATAATCTTTTTTAAAAGAAGCATGATGAAGAAAAAAACTAAGTATAAAATATATTAACTGTACTTTTCCTTCTTTTGTTGACAGTTTTTGTTATTCTTCAGTACAAATATGAGCAACAGCTCAAATGGGATGGTGGTGGATGGGCCTTAAGACCCAAATGTCATCTAAATACCTGAAATAGTTTCTTTATGAGTCATGTCATAGCTTTCAGTGTTACCATTAAGCCTGTATGTTATATCTTTAATAGACCTCTAGTAAAAATAATAAGACAGTGGAGACAGATAATTAGAAAACACCCAGACTCACATTTAACAACTGGAGCTTCAGCTGGTTGACATAATATCACTTTGATTAATTTCACCATAGCTGTAGTCTGCTCTGATCTATGACCGAGGGTTTCAAGATTAAACTGTAATCATGCATTGCTTCCTTCATCATGAATTTGTTCCTTGAGTACGGATATATATTAGCACATACCTATGTTAGCATTATCACTAAGTTCATGAGGCAGCACTGGAGAAACAAACATCAGCTTCATCAGATTTCTACTTGAATCAGGTGCATCAATGCAAAGGTAGAATTTTATACAAGGTTTTTATTATTGTACATGTTTTCACACAAGTGAAGAATCGATTTAACTTAGTAAGTTAGTTTATTTACTAATATAACCTAATCATAACTATATTAAAAATGGTTGTGTAGTAAAAGACTCAGAAGGGAGCTTTTTTTGAGGATTTAACAAAAAGGCGTGCACAGTCTTTAAACTGAATGTCCTAAGCAGAAGAATCACAGAGAAAACTCTCTGAAGACTATTTTTTCTTTACCTTTACAAGTAAAAAGGATCTTGAGGGAGTGTTGTTGTTGTTGTTGTTGTTGTTGTTGTTGTTGTTGTTGTGACCTGGCAATATATAATTACATCTGAATTTAATTCAATTTTTTTCAATAGCAATCAACAGTTCGAGTAAGAGGAAAAAAATGTTTTGGGAGCATCTAACACACGGGATCATTTTTTCCAGTGAACAAATTTAATATTAATATGTAAAAAGTCACTGAATATTTTGTAAGGTTGGAGATACAAGTTCTAACACAGCTAGAACAGTATCATAAATGACCTTTGTTGCTGCTGTAACTGTTCTGCAGAGCATGCAGTGAGACAAAGAAATGGTCTACCATGAGACCAATCTTTCATCCACGTTCCTGCAATACGCTGAAACAGATAAATAGCCTAAGATAGAATCGCTTTATTAAAACCGTTTACAGTCCTCCTACATTACATTAAGAGAATATAGAAATAGTCCAATTAATGAGGCATCATATTGACTATTTTTTATGAAGGCTAATGTTGTTTTTTTACACCACAGCACTAAAACAACAATGTTGTTTGGTGAGATTATGCTTTAAAAAACAACTTTAAGGACATATGTATCTTTAAATAGCCTCTTGTACCTCATTCTGCTTTTTACCGTGACTTGACTTACATTCGGTCAATTACTAAAACCAGGGTTGCGCCTTGTACTTACTTGAGGAGCTTGTGTTTTTCTTCCTGTTAGTCACATTTTACAAGCAACATTCCTCCCCTCCTCAACAATTGGACTGCATCAGTCGCTGCTATCTCCCCGTTCGAAGAAGGTGGCGACTGAGCTGAGAAGGGGCCAGCCTGTGCAGGGGCATTTGGATGGGGGAAGGGCATGTCTGCTGGCAACAAGGGTGAGTAGATCAGTGCGGCTCAGTGTCTGTGAGGCGGTGATAAGATTCCAGGATTTTCCCAATGTGACAGGCCTGCTCACCAGCCGTACACCCCTCTGTATGGAGACAACCGCAACCTCCACCACATGACCCTCTCACCCCAACCCTTGGGCTGCTACAACTCAGCAGGCAGGAGCCGCTGTCACCTGCAACCACACCCAGAACCTCAGCACTCACAGTGAAAAGATGTTAATCTGAAATCTGCTAAATGTAAAATCCAGTTTCTACGTTACACTCAGACGCTTGCACCCTGTACACACGTCGTGCTGTCTCTTTCTTTCTCTCTGGCTCACTTCTCTTTCTTTATCTCTGCCTTCTCAGTCCCCCCTCCCCACTCCCTCTCCCTTGGATGGCAGGTCAGGCAGTGAGCTGTGCGGGCTCAGAGGAGGTAAGGACGCCGCGGTGCACATTAATAATGAAAGGCCTCAGCCACCACCCCCAGACACACACACACACACACACATACACACACTCCCCCCATCGCCATGGCGATGGCACTAGCCCAGCACTGTCACCGGGGGGGAAGCTGGGAATATAGCTATGCTCTCCAAGTCTCTGCTCACCAAGCTGATCACAAGCTCGTACACAAGCCCACCATACTGGGCCTTCCACCACGGATATTTTCTAATTAAAAACACTCCGCACTTTGGCTGTCTGTATCTACTTCCCCACCTGGATAAGAGATAGTGAGTATGAAGCTGTAAAACTAAATTAATCACAGAATCATTGCATAGCAGGGAATGGAAATCAACTCAGTAATTACACTAAGACCAATGTGATCAGCTCTGCCTTCTCGTATCCGTAGATGAGTCTCAGAGTCTCGCATGCTTCCATCGTTATTCTCGCTATCTTTAGTGCATAAGTGTGTTCACACCAAGAGCCAGCCTCTGGGGCTGGAAACGAAAGCCAACGTGGAAGCTTCATAATCTTGCAGTTCCTGGAGTGGCCACTTGAGGCTTACTCAAAAAGCAAGTCAATCCCCGTAGATTTATGTGTTCACCATCTTCACAGCCTGATATAAAACAAATTCTCTGTAAGCTGTTTACATCTTATTTTATCCTAAAAGTTAGACCACGTTGGCTGAGGGACGGGTGTTGACACAGGAAGCTTTCCACTGGGCTTCTACTTCACTAATTTGAGTCACAGAACCAGACCTCTCAGACGAGTTTGTGGTGTTGGTGACTTTTAAAGGAGTTTTAAAGGAATTATCTGCCAAATAATATGGCTCACTGTGAGGTACAGCCCATCCAAGAAATCTGTGCTCCAGTTTTGGAGAGTCTGCTTGGATTTTATTGGATTGTTATTTAACATTAATTAGTAGATAGCTGTGCACTGGAGACAGACAGTCTCTGGATACCGCTTTTAGCCTTACCTGATCAAAGCACTACACCCTCTAATCGAAATTCAAAACACACACACATATTTGACAACTTGTAAATTTTCAATAAAAATGTCCATGCGACAGGTTGTTGCAAGGCAACATGTGATCATGATATACCCTTCATAATAAAGGTTTTGTTGATAGATGTTACTTTAGAGAAATTAAAATCATATGATGGTTTTGTATGGTGTTACAGGTGCATAAATGCTACAAATGGGTCAATTTTGCCTATTGGTAGGTGGTTACTAGGCAATGTGATGACATCATAATATCTGATATAGATAAGAACCTTCACGGGCCTAAGAAGTACCTGTGTGCCAAGTTGCTCAACTCCAACTGTGTATAGAGGAGTTGGCAGGCAAACAAATAGACAGTGACTTATGTATTACAGGAAAATGCTAGCGGAACAATTCTCAGAAAGTGCACAACTTGCTGCATTAAATTTAAGATGACACTAGTGTGTTTAAATTCACATACTGGATGTATGCAGAGTACATTGTGAACTACATGGTCTCTCTTGGAAATGAGATTTTTAATCTCAATGAGATTTTTACCTGGATAAATAAATAAAGGACTAACATGGAAGTGCTGTGATCCAAACTTTTAAACTCTGTGTACACATGATACTATCAGCGTTAAGCACCACAGCCTAAATAGCTCTGGACACGGAGCTTGCAATCATTCATCCACAAATATCATCAATTTTCAAAACTTCTGCATGTGTTTTCGGACTATAAATATCAAGAAGTTGGGCAAATGTCACAAACATCTTGTTGAGAAAGAAAAATCCTCGAAGAATTAAAAAAAAAACATTTACGTGGAGCTTCAAGAGGTTTCATGCAATTTGAAGAAAAACTGCAAACAAAAAGATCTTATTCAAACATTATTTAAATCATTTTGGTTACATTTTAGCATAGCAAGGGTCCATTGTTCCACTGTAGGCAGATACACTATATGGGCAAAAATATTGATATAAAAGTATAAAGTGTAAGAAGTAAAGTGGGTAAAAGTCACCAATGATCTGCTGGTTCAATAACTTCAGAGCTCCAAATCTCTTCTGGGTTTAACATCAGCACAAACACTGTGTGCCGGGAGCTTCATGACACGCGCCTTCATGGCCTAGCTGCTCCTGTAGGGTTCATGTGTAGATTTCCCAGTACTTTTGTCCATATAGTGTATTACATAGGCAGTAAAAAAGAGATCTCAGTCAACCCAAGAACATCTTAGCGATTCATACCACCACCTGATTTACTTTAATGAGCTGTGTTTGAGTCAAAATTATGCTGCAGCGTCCAATTGTAAAAGAAAAGGAAACTTTTTTTTCCTTCTAATTTGTGGAAAATGTATCCTTAATATTTATTTTGTCAGTCCAACCATTTTTTTAAAATCAGCTGTTAAAAAAAACATGCAAATAGACAAGTAGACAAACATCAGATTTGTAAATTTTGACACGAATACATGCATTCCTTTTTATTCACAAAACCAGTCCAATTTTCTAAACAAATACAAAGATTGGTTATTTTTAAAAGCTGTAGCTACCCAGCAACATAACTAAATCATAAAAATATGACAAATAAACAAATAAATTTAAAAAAAAATGCTTGTCCCAGTGCTTTCAGTAGGGTAGACTCAGAGCAAGTGCTGTCTCTTAGTGCTTTTGCCCTGAGCAGTATTGGCACATGCTCAGTAGGGCCACAGTAACAAGGCTGCCAGTTTCACTAAAGGAACAGTTTGGAAATGCAGAGGAGGGCTGATTGAGGAGATTACAGTAGTGACGGCTCTGGCGAACAACATCTTCAAGCCAGCGAAGAATCTCAGGTGATCTGCCCATTAACATGACTTTTTTTTCTTTCTTTTTTTTTAAAAGTTTCATTACAATCCAAAATGGACAGCACCACAATTTGAAACATTTTCTTGACTGTCAAAGGACAACCACTTAAATCTTTCTGGAAAGTAAAATGAAATCATAAAGAAGACGAGGGCTTTGAGTAACATAATGGTGAAGAATTACAATAATGTTTACCATTAGCCACTAGTTTTTAAAATATAGCTGTAAATTTACATTCTCTACACAAGTACTTTATCTTTCCACACATGAACAACATTAACACCAAACACAGAAATTAGTTGATTGTCCACACTCAGTCCGTCATTTCTGTTTCTGGCAATGAGCAGTTCCATGTTTAAGCGACAGAAAAAACCTGCTGGGATAAGGACAAAAGGTACCAAAATGGAAACATAGAAAAGGGAATGAAAGTTGCCATAGATGCTTTTCTTTACGTTTTCATTTTTGGTTCAAGGAATAAGTAGGTGCATCCATTATCCGGCTGATTTTTTTCCTCTTTTTTTCTGCTTTTATTAGTTTAGTTTTTTTGTTTTTTGTTGGGGGTTTTTCTATAATTTTATTTGTTGCTAGCTTGTTTATTAGCCAGTGTCTGTTCCGGAGACAATCCAGGAGTTGGCATTGCACTTCATGGCAGAGCTTTGGGTAGGGAGCGGAGGAGGAGGAGGAGTCCTACTGGAACCACCGGAACGCCGCTCCTGTAGGAAGCATCACCTTCTTGGAGAAACAGAAGACAAAGAGGGAGGAAAAAGGGGGGAAGGGGATGGGAGAGGAGAGGAGCAGATAGGGGAAGAGCAGAGAGAAGATGCGGGTGTAGTTGTTAATGAAAAGCAACACATTCTATTTGGCATTGCAAAGATAATGTCAAGTCCACCACTTAACTGCTAAACATTTTTCGAAACTTGAAAATCGAGGCGTGTCTAATGTTTCCCTCCAGTTAACAGAGAGTTCCTCTGCCTCATTTTTGGGCACCAACCAGTGATTAGTTAATGAAACAGTGATTGCTTAATGCATGAAGTAAAATTGTTTGCTACCAGAGGCCATAGTGTGACAACTTGTTGAGATTCAATTAGCAATCTCACACCAGTCATACAAAAGACGAGGACAAAAAACAAAAAACTTGAGATGAAGGTGAAGTATTTCCAATTGACAATCGACTGGAATGATTAATGTAAATTAAGTTTAGCAGCTAATCAGTCGTCCACCACTTCCATCCCCCACCCCTGGATGACTAGGTCTGAAATCTTCACATCTTTATCCTCGGCAGCACCACAGGAACAGGCTTCAGTCCTGGCTTCACACAAAACCCAATATGCCACATTTATTATTTAGCCACCACACGCGTTGCTCTCCCACACCATCATCAATGATGATGCCGTTTCCCGTCTCCCCCACCCCTTCACTCTCTCTCTCGCTGTGGTTATCTGTGTGCCTGATTGAACTGAGCAGGAGTGGCACACATGCATGCAGCTGCAGGGCTCAGCAGCAGCCTGCCAGTCGGGAGATAGAGAGCAGCTCGGGTCCCTGGAGCCGCAGCACGGCTGGCGTCCTGTAAAGTGCAACTCGATTCTGCAGCACGGATTCTTCCTTTAGGCCGGCTCTGCCTGGAGCGAGGCAGGAGGAGCTCGGGAAACATTTATGCACCCACACACACTCTCGCACCGAACCAATATGTATTCAAGTACAGTCACACACCTCCACACACAGCGGCACGTTAACCGACACTCACAATACACCCCCGAAATCGCACCAAACAGCGAGACCGTTGAACTAAAATTCTCATAAACGCTGGATTCATTTCCACTTCTCCATCAGTACTCAACAGCAGAAGGTTTCATAAGGAATCATGCATACTGCGAGTGCAAACACAAAAACACACGTGCTCGTGATGACACGGAAAAGTAAACAAAAGATGCACTAAGGGTGTGTACTGGCCTCATATTTATAGTTCCCCTCAGAACAATTTTTTTCGATTCTAATGAAATTCAAATTTAAAAATTATTTGTAACCTGAACATAATCAGACTTGATTTTTTTTTCCGGTAAACTGTTGTGCAGCTCTTTTTCACAGCTGCAGTGAAATTACAAGTTTTTCAACAAAGGCAGCTCGGCAGCAAATGGCCCATTAGTTCAAGAAGCTTGTTTGAAACCAGAAACAATGCCAGCTCTAATTACTTTTCAGGCCCACTTAAACCATTCCTCTACCCTTGAATCAGCAGTACAGTGTTCTTTTGACTGCTATTGTTCATATCTGGACATGAAACTGAATGACAGCAGGGTTCGTGCTCCACAGGTTTCGTGTACTTTCATTTTGAAAGTTAACTCCCGCTGACAAAAATAAAACACTTTTGCTTGGGTAAAAAGAATTCAAACAAGGTAATTATTCTGGTGGTCCCAGCCAAATATAACCCACACTGTGCTTTATTTGTGATGTTGACTCAAACAGGAATAATCTGACAGAATATTACGGCGCTGCTCGTAGCTCTGCCTCTCAACGTCTCAACTTCTCATGTTTACGGATGCAGGTTTGAATTGGGTATAGCCTAAATTTTCCCTACAGCTTTCAGTTGATCCTGTCAGCAAATCCTTTTTGGCTCAAATGAATATTAATACAATCCACAAACCCAGAGGTTAACAGCCAATGTACATCTAAGATGATTTGATGATCCGTGTGTTAAAGTGTGCTAGCCTCTCATCCATCTCTGTGATGACCTTTCTGTGGTGGTACTCAGCTGTTAAGAAGACAGACAGAGGACACAGCAACATCTGGCACTGTCGCAGATGTCAAAAATCTGGTAGGGGCTAGACTGACCATGACGTAATGTGTGCGGAGGGAAAAACAACACATCCCTCGACCGAACTGTAAACGCCGTTTTTCCTCATTATTAAACATGTGCAATCAATGGAAAAATGGCAGCGTTTCAGGAATAGAAACCCCCTTTTTCACCAACACTGATTGCAAAGGTTCAAACAGATGGGATCTGTGGGTGTGAAGTGGCCAATCACTAAAAATCTATGGATGTGTTTTTTCGAACAATGCATGCACATTTGTCTTACCGGTGTGGACTATACCACAAAAGTCAAATGAAATTAATGTTTTTTTTAAGAGAGCTCAGGTTACGCTGCTTATTGTTATCTGTTACTGATCCCCGGAAACCAGTTTAACCTATCATGAAATCATGTTTTGGCCCCAGGGCACCGGTGAATGTTCTGGCTATTGTTCTCATTGCTTTATCATCAACAGTTTTCACTACTTTTTCACAGACACCCACAAAAAAAAAAAAAGGAACGAAACACAAAGCATCTCTGCACACAATTGCACATGTGGGATGTTGCAGCGTCTGTAGCTCACAACGACCAGAAAAGAAAAGAACCTTTAAAACAACTGAGTCAAAAACCGCGAATGACCTCCAGCTGGCATAAAGATTCACTGTTTGTCTGGCTGAGGCGATGATGCATTTTCCTAAGCAAGCGCTCTCTTCCAAGAGTCGATTGTGATTGATTGTAAATACATTTGATACGATTCCTCTTACTTGACCACTAAACACATCTCGCAGCCAGGACCGGAGTAATTACACAAACACAATCTGATCTATCAACCCAAAGGCCTTGAATTTATTATTTATTATTAAACCATACACATGCACTGACATAATCAGTTGTTGTCTTCATTGATTTGTCTGCTGATTATCATCTCAGTTACTTATTAATTGTATAATGTGACCAAAGTCTTCTTCAGACATGGAATATGGAGTTGCTAACTTCAGTTAAACTGTTATTCTGTCATTTTAATAGTTAATTTTGTTTTATTAGCGATGCCTTCAAAGACACTTTACTAGAGTTCAGTAAACACATCAAACCTTTACTGAGGATTGCAGTTTAACTGTAGCTAACAGCTGTGTGCTCTGTGACTACACAGTGTCATATTTATTATTAGATCCTCATCCATCCTGCCTCCATGTCTGGGGCAGACTAATTTATCAAATATTTTCTCAGGTTTGTGCTACATATGAAAATGTGCACCACTCTCATGGTTGGATCCTGCAAGTATGTAAAAAAGCCCAGGGGACTCCCGCAAACTGACTGTCTCCTGTCCCGTCTTCATTTTGGTAAAGATGTTGCCCTAAAGGTTGTGTTTTACAGATATGTCACTTTAACAGATGTGAAACTACTAAAGCACAACGTCTGGGGGGCAAACTTCAAATAGTTGTAATGTATGCCAACTGAAGGCATGCTGCTTGGGGCATCCTCCAAAACAGGGCTGCCCAATCCCAGTCCTCGAGAGCTACTATCCTGCAGCTTTTAGATGCATCCCTACTCCAACACAGTTGAATCAAATGAATGGCTTGTTATCAGGCCTTTGCCAAACACGATGGCATGCTGAAGAGGTAATCAAACCATTTGATTCAGCTGTGTTGGAGTAGGGATGCATCTAAAAGCTGCAGGACGGTAGCTCTCGAGGACCGGGATTGGGCACCCCTGCTCCAAAACAATCATGTCTCGTAGTAAGCCGAGCAGCTCATGAGGTGGCGCAGGAGAGATTTGCAGATACCACGATTTATATCTTAATCTTGTGCGTGAATCCTTTGATGCAGTTCACACCTGTGGTTTGTTGAAAATGATATGTAAATGTTACCCGGTCCAAAGTACCGTGGTTAAATTGCCTTTTGTTGCAAAATAGGTGCAGATTACTTTTCTACTCATCATCTAACGTTTGACTTCAACGTTCATCTTAACTTTAACCCATCAGACCCACGGCCATTAATCCCAGATCAAAAGACACATGGACATCTATCTTAAAGCTGCGTTTAAACTGAAAGATTTTTAGAGGCCTCTACGTATTGTAGCTCTTTCAACAGTGTTTCTAAACAATAATATTCATCTGTTCGACACCTGAAGATTTTGTTGTGTTGTTGTGTATAACATATATGTCTTAAAATTGTTTTAACCAGCCAGCATTTACTTTAAAAATATTTAACACTACTGTATTTAAATTTCTGAGCTGGACATTGATGTAAGCAAGGCAACATTACCTCTATTGCTACGGGCCCTTCGGAGATATCAGCCATGGCTAATTTACATTTACAGTCGACTACAACCACAGAAGTACTGATCATTCATCGCGAGTTAGACCAAATATTAGACAAACATCAAGTTATAAAGTGTCAGATTTTTTTCTGTATGCGATGTGCACAATTTCAACAATATTTATAGAGATCTGACTGCAAAACCATCAATTTAGACGTCCGTCCTCTGTAGCCCGACCAGACATCTCTATTGTTTTTTTTAGACTGATTATAGCAATGGATGCACACAATACTACGCCGCATTGATTAAATCTACCTTTTATATCTTATATTAAAAGAATACTCAGTGGGAAATGCTACAGCAGAAGCAATATTATAGATTGACTTAATAAAATGTTAAATACAGCCTACAAGGCAATCAGACCATTTTTTTTAAGTATGAAAGAAGCCAGCCTATTGGTTGGGTTATTGCCCTTTAGTCAGTCAGGTAGTTGTATTGTGAAGTTAAAGTGAAAGAGAATGCTGCAGTTCAGGGAAAATAAATGTGGCTTAAAGTTGCAGTAACTGGGATATTCTGTGAAATTCAAGATTTTTTTTTTGCCCCCCGGGGCCTCATGGGTCCTTTTCGCTTATAGCAGCAGTGAGTACGACACCTTGGCTGCCTGAAAACCTCGTCTCTCTCGATGTACCTAACTCTCCCTTGACTGTCCACTCTGACTTGTCCCTCTGCCCGCCCAGCAACTTGCCCACACACCCATGTGTCTCTGTGTCAGTCTGCATGCCTGTCACTTTGTGTGAGTCGCTGCTGTCCTGACTGCCTGATGTACAGTGTCTGGGAGCCAGGAAAGACCATGAGGGAATATGCTACTCCCATATCAGCGTCTGATACTGGCAAAGTGGCTCCCAATGGAAAACACTTGTATGTTTAGGTGTTAGCTGCATCTGAAGCACACAACCACTGAATTTCATAACAGAACAGGCTCTTCTATGAGTAGACAAAAACAACAACATAAAAAACAGCTGGTCTTATCTTTTAAGTAGTCCCGACACTCCAGTACAGTACATCCCAAGCACACAATGACATTCAAGTAAAAACAAAGTACACTTCCTAACCCCGGCTTTCCTTTTACTTTTTTTATGCCAAACAGCATCGCTGAGACTTACATCACTTGAGGGTATTCAGACATAGCACAGAAAGGAACTGCCTTCCCACTTATTTCTATCAAATGTAACATTCCCAGAATAAATCCAGACACCTTCAGCCAGTGAGCTATGAGGTGGCAAAGGCCTCAGCATACTGACTCCCCCTCACTTGCCAATTTTACGCTCCTCTTTGAGCTGCCATGAGCTTTCAATGGAAACCGTCAACACCCTTAAAATAAGCACACTGCTGCTGGACTGCACTTGTGTACCGACGTGTATACGCTCATAGGCTCGGTACAAACACGAGAAGTAAAACCTTTCAATGCAAATTCAGGGAAGCGAAGCCAGGATATTTCTGCCAGTCTTTTCTAGCTGCAGCTGCGCGCACACATAGACGAGCTGAAAAAACAGTCAAAACCATCTGATAAACTGACCGCGCAACGTGTTAAATAAGACATAATGCTCCTTTAGAAACTGTGCGCCGAGTATTAAAGCCACAGCAGACGGGGATGTGCTGCACTATCTTTGATTGGAAGGAAATGTGACACTTAGGGGCTGTCTGAGCTACAGCTAAGGCTCACTGCAGCTCACTGTGGACTGTGAAAGCCAGGAGGATCTTCTGTTCTGGCGCAGGTGCTTCCCAAGTTGCCCTGAATATGCATTAATGGAAAGTAGGAAGTTCTCTTCTAAAGCCCGTGTTTAAAAACTAAATAAATACTGCGTGAAACACATTTTCACAGCATCTAGGCGGTACAGACATTAGTGAATTACGCTGAGTCTCTGCTCTTTCTTCTGACATGATTTCCCCTTCGTGAATCTCAGTCTCAGAGTGTGATGTACTGATGACATCACACTCTGACAGTGCAGTTCGGGCTTTGATCTGTGATCTCATCACCTGCTAAACAAGATCTGCAGGCTTAAGAACAAAGACAGACAAAAATGAAACTTTTGTAGTACTGGCAGAGCTCTGCTCCAAGGGAAAAGATATCAAATAACATTCAGGGTAAAGGCGTAACAGCTCACGGACCTCTTTGAATTAATAAGACCACTAGGTTTATAAAGCAGCATCAGAGGGATTACCTAAAAAAAATGTGAGTTTGTTAGACTGCCAGTCACCTTATCATGAACGTTTCCCACCTTTTCCCAAATGTAGCCTTGCTGCATCTGTGGATCTGCAGGAATATTCACACATCCAAGGAGGCACTGCAGCATTGTTCAACAGAAGTCAGACTTCATCTGTTGCACAACAACAAAGCACTTGTTGTTCTATTTAATATCTGATGTACCGGCCAACTTTATTGTGGCATATTCAGTGAAGTGAAAAGTGACAACATTTCATGTTTACTCCAGCTACTAATGGATTAGGTCAGGCAATGCTTGACTTTGAAAGCACACGGCGTGCTCTGGTCAACTACGCTGCTCTGCAGATGCTATCGTGAGATGATGTAATAGGAGACGCTGACAATATTCATTATTCTTGTATTGCTGTATTATTTTTCACATTTAATTAAGCGGCAATAAAAGATTAGCCTCCCCATATCTGGTCAGAAAAAACAGGGGAAACAGTTTGACAGGGTTATTAAATAAATTAGTTGCAAGTAATTACTGAAGTCAGTGCGATTCTACTTAAAGCTTTGACAGGTTTATGTGAGGTGGTCACTAGGAACATCAGCGGGCTGCGCCCTTCCAAACAACACGACTTCCGTCAACTACCGTGATTATTCCAATCCCCTCGGGTTTGGCATCCGCGGTGTGAACAACTGGTGTTAGGCTAACTGCCATGACAACATCAATTGCAAATCATAAATTAAAATTAAATCCTTTTCTCTAAGAGACATTGAGCCGCACCACCTACATAGCAAGCTGACACATTTCACCATTTTCGGTGAATCATCGACAAAGACAAATGGATCTTCTCATCAATTTGAATCTGAACAATGCGAGAGGCAAAAGCAAAATGATAATATTCATACAGATCAGTCTGATTTTCAGCATCAGGGAACATCTGGCTGTTTTCCCCTAACAATGGTCGTGTCTGACCAGGTTAGTTTCACACTTTCAGCTCACGGAAGGGCCAGTAATAAGTTATGGCGTGTTTGTAAAAGGTTTTTACTCCATTAGCATTTCTGTAAACTTTTTAATGTTGCCAGTTATTTTTCTTTTTTACATTTATTTACACGCTGCATAAAAACTATTGCCAAGGATGCTGTCAAACTACAAATTCCAGCTCCAAGTCAGTCAAACCAGGCACAACCTCCACTCTGACAGAATCAGTTAGTCCTCTAAGGATAAATAAGATCAAATCAATGCTGAGTCACTATTCTTTAAAATTACACATACAGTAGAAGCCCTTTTTCAGTCTGACGTGCTGACGAGCATTGCAATGGATAGGATTTGGGGAGGTTTCCACCTTGTTATGGACGAACTCTTCTGATCTTCTTCTTCTCTCCTTTTTTTTTTTAGGTATTTCTATATCATGGCTATAATAAAAAGCACTTGGTTAGACTGAGCTCATTAGACAGAGACAGCATTACTGGCTGTGATGCCCTGAAATAGGAAATAAGTAGTAGTAGTACCTCTCTGTGCAGACTTAAGGGGGAAGAATGAAGAAAAAAAAGATTCATGAGTTCATCCTTTGCTTTAGACAGACAAAATTAGGGCCACACAATCAATCCAATTGTAATCTTGATCACAGTTCTGTCTTCCCACCATTCAATGAGCGTGACTGAGCAATATTATCAGCGCTCAACACGTGCCAATCACAGATGTTCCCTGCACCACGTCGCTTGAAGTTACCTGGACTAGTCTGGACGAGTAGCAGTGCACGAAAACAGATAAACAACAGGGAAAAAACCTCAAACGTCCAGCAGGCCGTTTTCTGGAAATCCTTTTGGGTTTAGCAAAAGTGATGTTTACTAGGAAGAAATCACATGCACAGAGCGCTGTGTGTCTGCCCCATAAAGAAACACAACAAACTTATTGAAGCGCCTGAGAAGCCACCACAAACTGCAGCGTTTAATGCATATAATTAAAACCAAGAAAAACAACGTATTGTTGCTGCTAACATAAATCGTATAGCATCAGTTCAGATGTCTGTGAAAGGCAACCGCAACGATGTGTCAACATATCCAGCTCACGGAGATGCACTGAAATCACCAAATGTCTGACTTTGGCCATAGATGTGTGTCCACTAAACACAGTCAGTAACGACTGTTTCCAGAAAATGATCAAGATACTGGACAAAAGTTACATTACCCCCTCGTGCAATTATTTCAAAGTGGTAATAAACGCACTGTATGCAAAAGTTTAATTCACATCCATCATATAGGAACAATGAATGTAGTGCAAGACTTTAAATTATTTGTCAGTAAAGACATTTTAAAGAATACTAAAGCACAGTTTATGAATGTAGTACAATGTAAAGATGATGTTAATAGAATTTGATTCTATGCACTTTTTTATATATATATTTTTATATATTACTTATACATTATAATGTTGGTTGCTTAGCAAGACATAATCTTAAAGGGCTAAAGAGCTATATTAACCTACATTAATCAAGCTAAACTAAGCTAATCCCTTTCTAACGTCACATTAAAGTGTACACACAAGCTAAAAAATGTCTGCATTACTCAAAGTGTCCAGTGAACATGCTATCAAGTTTGACTTTGGATGGTCAAAGTCAGAATGTGGAGACTGAACACCTTTAGCCTGCTAGGATGAGGTCAAGCTGTCACCTTCAATCAACATCAGAAAGCGAAAGTGGTAAAGCTAAAACCAGTTGGAATCATAGATCCAGTTTGTGTCAATTACACCAGCGGCCTCTCCGCTGGTTCACAGGGTTACATATCTGTCAATTCATTATGTAACGGCAAAGCGACACTATTAGGCATTGATCGCAAAAGTTTATTTCCTTTGAGATGGAACATCTGCTCAGATGGATTTCATGATTGGTCATTCTGTCACTGCAGCCAGAGTTAGTTAGGCCGCTGAGTGTGACGGCGGAAGCAGACAGGAAGTTCAGAGTGCCATTTAGATGAACAGGAGTGTCACAGGAGAGAAGGACAGTGGCGGCGAAGGACAGTGGCGGGGGGAGGAGATGGGGGTTAGGTGGGGGTGCATGTGCCACGCTGACACCTGGTGCTCCAGATGACAGCTCTGTAGCCAGATGGACCTTGTTACATGTGTACACATACGCAAAAATGCCCACACATGTATGCTTACATGCATACTGTACACATATTCACAATTACTTCCACTCTGCCTCCACACACACCATTTTATTTGCATTTCCTGGCAGTTAAACAGAGGAACACACAAGGCAGTTTTATATGGGATCAAATCCAAAGTGCTCTAGTAAAGGGAACTACATTAAGTCGCATCATTTTAAAATGACATGCTTGTTTTTTAGCCGGTGAATCAGTCTTCCAGTAAAGAAATGTGGACACAGCGCTTGTTAGTTATGGTGAACAGATTAAAGACACCCCATGGCATGAACTTACCCACCGCACTCTTCACCACCTGTCATTTTCCTGCTTGTGGAGCCATCACCCCACCAAAAAGCCTCCCTGTACTAGCCACATTAAAGGGCAAGGACATTCAGGTATGAATCTCATTTGTGCCTTCCAGTGTGATTCTCAGATTTGTTTGTAAAGTTTAAAAGTCTTTGTGGCAACTTTTACAAAGGTTTTGGGATTTTCCCTGCTAACTTCCCAGCTACAAATCTTAAAGCCAATAATTACAACTGTGTGGCTCATATTTCTTTACCTTTACAGATAATGAATGGTAAATGCATCCAAATAGCTTTTTAGTGACCTTTTGCATCAGAAGGGCCTCCTAAAGCAATGGCACATCATAACAAACACTGTCTTACCTCCAGAGCAGCAGAGGGCTTCTTCTTCAGTTCCTCACATTTGCGAAACTTGCAGATCTGGTGGCCCGTTTTTCGATTCCGGCAGCTGCTGCACTGCTCACAATTAATCCGCCGTCGGCAAGGTGGGCACATCCCACAACGTTTTCGCTTCTTTTTACCAGAGTTGATAGCAGAGGCCAGCTCGCTCTGCACTGGGTACTCGGCCAGGCCGGCCATGTGCAGCGCGCTGTCCGCCAGAAACACTCCAGCCGGCGTCATGATGAAAAGCCCCGGGTTGAAGGGGAAGCCACCCCCTACTCCATATGGGAAGTCAACAGGACCACCTACGGCGTCCGTGACAGACGTACCCTCCAAATCGCTAGCCCCCGAGCCTGCGTCTCCACCGCCAACTCCCACTCCCATTCCCCCAGGCAGGAGCATGTGCTCCATACCGGCTCGCTTTAGCAGTGCTGCTGCCTGGGCAAAGTGCAGCAGGCCATTCTGTCCTTCCAGAACCTGTTCTAGGGTTCGGTCCAACTTGGCTGCTGTCAGTGCAGAGACAGTGGGTTGGGGCTGCGGGGTGGGCTGAGGCTTGGCCGGGTGGCTCTTAGTCTCACTATTGTCTGTGTGTCCATTGGTGGTGGCAGAGGAGACTGCTGTATACTGGGAGAGGGTGCGGGAGTTCTTAAGGCTCTTACTGAGGGGCTCACTGATGATGCCACTGCGGTTTCGGCGCTCTATAACAGGAGAGTCCTGTTTGCAGCTACTCCGCTCCAGGTCCTCTGTCTGGCCACCCGCCGATAGCCCGCTAGACATGGTCCAGAACGTATGTGCCTGGGTTGGGGGTGAGGGTGGAAAGGGGGCAGGGGTGAGTAAGGAGGGACCTTTCCTCGGTCCGTTCTGTGCCCCAGTGAGAGCGGTACCTCACCTCGATGGAGCAGTCAGCCAGGCGACGACAGGCAGGCCTCGAAGCCCTCTGTCCCCACTACTGCTCAGCCCTCATCCACGCTCTTCCATGAGCCATCTGGAAACTTTAGACAGGGAGAGAAATGTGTACGTTATGCATTGATGATCACTTCTCCGAAACACAAATCAACTCAAAAGTACAAAGAACCAGTATGTTGGGAGGGAAACAATATTGACATAACAGCACCTTACACTTCATTTCATATCAACTGTTTCTTTTTCACTGTAAGACTTCAGTTCATTTGATCAATCACCGCTCTTTTCCTTTTGTCTGATTTGCATCTCTTCAAATCCTAGATGTTGCACTGTTCACCAGCTAGAAGCTAAGTGTGTTTCTCAGTACTGCACTGGGAGTGCACAGAGAATTTCTGCTTTAAAAGACAAAAAAACCCAGCTTCCTTGTGTGGACGAAATGATGTTAACAGAAACCAAAACGGCGGCACTGCAGGCCACACAGCAGAGAAATGAGATGAAACTCAGCATAAAGCTCCTTAAGGAGAACAACAGATTTGAGTGGCTCTTCTCGTTCAGGCTTACTCGTGAACACTTTTAGATTCTTCTGCTCTTTTCACGTTACAATTTTATATTTAATCATTTGTGCTTTTATTAAAAAATGTTATTATTACGTTAAAGACATCAGGTTCACACGAGATCAGGTGAAGATCAATAAATTAGAAAATTACCAAACCTCACATCCTGTTCCAGGCCTCGCAAAACATGATAAAAATGCACAAAATTTAACAGGAAAAATTATTTTATTAATGTTGTATAGTGTAATATTGTGCAAATAATTGAATTAATTATTGAAATGTGAACTATTTGTGTTGGTCTTCCAATACTTCTGCTGCTTTGATGCATAGTAATTAGCTTATGAGACAATAAATAACACTTCTAATAATATATAAATAAATGAATACCTGCAGGGATTAAAACTCGGATGAAAAGAGCCAACTCATTTTTAGTTGAGGCAGAAAAAAAGAAAGAAATCACCCATCGAGAGGGACCAAAATTTTGTCTCAGTAAATCAGCTTTAATTCTGATTCTTTTCTTAACAAACTACAAAAATCAAACCTCGCAGTTTTGGGCTGGTGAAGAAACACCGGCTCCCCTGGAGATTCTCTGATTGGTTAGCGACAAAAAGAAATTACAAGGTAGGGAGCCAAATCTTATTGTTATCTCATTATTGTCCAATTAACTTGTGCTAAGAACAGAAATTTCTTTGGTAAACAACACAAATTGCAACT
This sequence comes from Mchenga conophoros, assembly GCF_057382185.1. Classification (NCBI taxonomy): domain Eukaryota; kingdom Metazoa; phylum Chordata; class Actinopteri; order Cichliformes; family Cichlidae; genus Mchenga; species Mchenga conophoros. The sequence continues at coordinate 17,256,557 of NC_140535.1, read as the reverse complement.
CAAAGGTTCATTATACCTTCTTGTTTTTTCATTCTCACCTTAAATACTCTGAAGACCTTTGAAAATATATGAAAATATACTCAGAATCATCATGTCGTCATCATTGCCTACAGTGGAACGGTGCTCAGGTGAAGTCGACTTGTTGATCTGCATTGGGTGCAACACGGTTGTGACTTCTGTCAAATTATTTTATACTTCTCTGTGATTGTTGTCTTTCCAGAATTGATCATTACCTTTGTTATGTAAGTACAGGTGTGTTTAAAGACCAACCTGGCAGTGAAAGTCAAATAGCATGTATTGACCCAATTGCAGTTTAGTCATTTAAGAAAAGACTGGATTTATTGAAACTTACAGCAATTTGGTACAAAATATGGGAGAAAATAAATATCTATGTTATTAGACTTTCTCACACAGCTCAATATCAGGTGTTTCTGCTGATAAAAAAATACGCCAGAAGTCCAGGCTTCTCTCATGACCGTCCTTTTCATCGGAGCATCCCTTCATTTTTGGGGGGTTTTTTGTTGTTAAAGACCAAAACTGTGGAGCAGTAAAATTTGGCAAAGTGTTATTATCAAACGGGCAGGTAAGAGATATGAGGAGGGTCACTCACAGCAGACTACAAAGTGGATGAGTACACATGCATCTAGAAGCTTTTAGTGTAAGACTCCTGTGACTGCTATGAAAAGAGAAAAAAAACTACGCCGCTGTTCTCCTGACCTGTCCGTGTTCACAAACAAGCACACCACCTCCCACAGAAAAGCTGAGGAAATGGCCGGGCAAGTCCTTATAAGGGAAACAAAGGGAAAGGGAGGGGAAGAGGATTGGGGGGGGGGGGGGGTGTCTGTGCAGTGTGTGGAAACTGGAAGGCCAGAATTAGTGGGAGGTAAAGCTTCAAAGGCAAGAGCACAGCCCCCACATTCTCACCAGCTCAGGGGGATGTGGCGCCAGCGAACCAGAGCCAGCGCCGCAGCCCCTCAGCCCCATAGTTTCAGTTTCGCCCACTACAGCACTGACCGGGGTCCAGTTTCCCAGAAGCATCCCCTCACTGCCGCTACCTCTGCTCAGCTGTGTGCGAACAGCACGTGAACTCATCAGAGAAGTGCATGGGAGGTTTGTGGCTTTCATGAAATAATGGCACTGAAGAGATAGAAGATAGAGGTCAGTTGTGACTCTTCAGCGAGAACTTAAACGCACGATCCCGAATTAAATATGAACAGCTTATTGTAAAACTGAAGAGTTTCCTGGTTAATCAGGGCTGATCTATTTCAACAGTGCTCTAAATACAGTAAATATGCTAAACGACTTGAGTATCCCACATAATTAATGAACTGGCTCATTTTCAATTGCTGGAATAAATGAGTCCTCGAGCTGAAAATCATTACGCATGAAAATGGCTTCTGATCACTCGTGATGCAACCCAACCAGAACACCAGCTCCAGTAACTGGCCTGTCAATGATACCATTAGTTTGTTGTTTTTTTAAGAAAAGGGAAGTCTTTCAGATAACACATTGGCTGTTTCAAACAGGAGCTCAGTTGTAATAAGTATACCACAATTCCTTTCATGAGTACTTCTGACTTGCTTTGCTTAGCACTAGGGCTGCCACGATTTGTCGACTAGTCACGATTACGTCGACTATCAAAATCGTCGACGACTGATTTAATAGTCGACGCGTCGTTTGAAGCTTTGTAAGATCCCAAAAGACGCAGGAATGAGTAGCAGGATTTAAGAGTGTAATAACGGACTGAAACAGAAGATGGCAGCACTGCATGTACAAGGATGCCAGCTGCCGTTAAACCCCGAAGAAGAAGAAGAAGAAGAAGCAGCTGTGTCCCAGAATTCATAGCGCGGCCCAGCTCAGTTTCCAACAATGGCGGTAGCTAGTTAGTTTTAATATTACTCTTATTATTCTTTCTGGGTCACAAAATAAACGTTTAACATATTTTCAGCCGAGAATGTAGCTGTGTAAACCTCAAATATCGGCTCAGTTTATCAGGACACCACATATTTTCAAAAGCGCTCCGACGTTTTCGGAGACGTCTGTTACCCACTAGCTCGATAGCTAGCCGGGGGCTAGGTCACTAGCGCGGTGAGAACACCGGACTCCCGGCAAATTGTTTTCAAACCCACCGCCGTCTTTCGCTACTCAGGTTAAATATATATGAGTCACTTAGATAAATTAAAATGTTGTTGTTTGGCTTTTTTTCTTTTTTTTTTTTTTATTAGTATTTTATTTGTTCCTGAGTAAATCGGTTTGTCTGAGATTAAAGTTATAGTTTTTACACAGCTGAATAAACCTCAAGCAGACAGCTGATTATCAGAAGTGTGAGATGCTGGAGAATATACTCCGTTGTCCTGTTATATTTTAGATAGCAAGGAGTTTATTAAACTTCACCGAAACAATCTGCAAATTTCATTAAAATTGAATAAACTATCATCTTGTCTTTATTTTTAGTTAGCACCTTAAAAGCTTAAAGCTGTAAGCTAATGATAGTTATATAAGAGCATATGCTGCTGGTGCAATAAGCTGTAGTTTTATGTCCAGTGGATGATGATCTGATTAGTCGACTAATCGCATAAATAATCGGTGACTAGTCGACTATCAAAATAATCGTTTGTGGCAGCCCTACTTAGCACCCCTATCCCCCAACACCCACATACAGTATGTTGATGCTAGAGTCTCAGTAAGCTACTTTCAGCTCCTCCTTTATCACAAGGTGTCACTCTACATATTTGATTTGCCAGATTTTTTATGCTGGACGTCCTTCCTGATTCAACTTCCAAGGGATTTGTGTCTCCTCCAGGGATCTTTTACATTTTATGTGAATGTGTAGACCACTACACTTCAGAGCCGCCTTTCAGGAAACGGCTAACGATATTTAATAAGAGGGATTCGTAGGTAAGCATAAGTTGTTTTTGTACTCTAGCTCAAATATCACTTTGACAAGCGTGGCTTTGAGCTAAATCGTCTCCCTCGATGAAGCATGGTTAAAACCACAATTCTAGCTCTGGGTGATGCAAACTTTTGGTATGTCTATGGAAGAATAATCAGTAAAATATGAGTTAAATTATTATAATGGACAATAGCTGTCCTAAGATTTGCAACACAGGAATCAATTATTCAACAAATTTTTAACCGATTCGGATATGATGGCGTGCAATGGCAAAAAAAAGAGAAAAAAAATCGATGACGTTAAGGAAACCAACCCGGAATGACAAACACATGTACGTAGATTTATATTTCACATGTTTAAAGGATGTGTGTTGCCCACCGAGGCACATTTATTACTTTGGTCAACCACATTATCTAAGAAATGACAGCAAGGGCACCTATCTAAAGACTCACACTCATTCTCCTCTGCTGTGTGTGCGTGTGTATGTGTGTGTCTATATGTGTACACATCTGCCTTCCATCTCACTGCCCTATCAGTCACACTCTTTCCATCACCATAAACCCTGAGCATGGCATATAGTCTTTGGCTAATCATCCTCCTCCACTTCCAGCATCATGGCTCTTCAGATCCCCTCACCGCATCATTTACAGAAAAGGTTTATGTCCTCATGTGAACTGTCTGCTGAGCCACAGCTGCATCTTCTACTGAGTAACTACGATACAGCTCAACTTCCTGTGATTTTATTGGCCTGTTGCTGTGATTTACATAATGGACGGCTAGTAGGAATAACCCCTGTTTTTCTTTTCTAAACGAACACGTTTCTGGCACGTTTCAAGCCTGTTTCCAGAACAAAATGACCGGGTGTGCGTCAGAAGTTAGTAAAGCTGATCTCTGACTATACAGCTTAGTAGGGATAACCTCCTCTAATGAACATCAAACCACAGATTTATTGATATATACTAAGGTCAAATGTTATCTTTAAGAGGGAATGAATTAAAACTTTACACCACAAGTTTCTGTGACTTGGCATGACCCCTACACTGTAACTGGTGGTAACATATTAATGCCAGAATGAGTCTTATTCCTCCTTTCCAGCTCCTTCAGAATAAAAAAGAGGAGTAAAATGTGGCTTGTCGTCTTCTCGAGTCGCTCTCTTTCTCCTTTTTGTTGTTAATCTATCTTCACGCGACATTCTGCACAGGAATTACGGATAAAGGTGTGAATAAAAATGATCAATAAGGTCCGACAACTACCGGTGTCGCCCCTTTCAGATTAACAGGACAAGCCTCACTGTACATCAGTGTGTTTTTGAGCTGGTTTTGATACACCCTCACTGTTATAGTCAAAACTGAATCACCTTTTTAAGCTCTTCTTGCACAACTGGGGAAGCATACATGAGTGTAGAATAAATTTTGGTTTCAGTGGTCGGTAAATCATTTAGTGCAGCTGACAAAATATTTACTAGCCTGTAAAGGTACGACACGGGGCGCTTAATGTGATTATAAAGGTTGCTGTTTAATCAGAAAAGACGGCAAAAATCTGGACATTAATTAGAGCCAGGTGCACGCTTCGTCATCATCGGCCGATCCAGTCTACTGATTTGAACTCTATACTTTTATACTGTAATAAACATGACAGTGTGATACAAAGAGAAGCTGTTGTGCACTGTCACACAGGGCGTCATGTAAAGATGATTTTTTTCTTAATCCAGATATTCCTGATTAACAATCTTCATTAAATTCACAGCTCAGTATCAGTGACCTTAGATTCACAGTCAAACTAAACATGTTCCAGATCAACTGTATTTCTTGCTGAGAAATAGCTAAAAATATCCCTCATGGTTGGGTAATTATGAACCTAGGGCAAGGAAATTATTAGCTTAGCATAATGACTGGAAACAGTGGGCAACTTAGTCCAAAGGTTCAAAAAGTGACCTACTTGCACCTTAAGCTGATGACTTAAAATATTAGTTCTTTTCAAAAAAAAAAGTGGATGTTATCTACCAGGATGATTTTCTAACCAAGAAATAATAAAGATCAATAACATAGGTTCCTTCTCATCAGTAAGTGGCAAAATGACTTTGTGTGTGTGTGTGTGTGTGTGTGTGTGTGTGTGTGTGTGTGTGTGTGTGTGTGTGTGTGTGTGTGTGTGTGTGAATGATATCAGTCTCCCCATAACTCTTGGCAAGAAAGCAAACAAGTACATTTCTGGAAATGTCAAACTTTTTTTTTCTTCTAGGCCACACATGGTCAGTACAATCCAATCTTACCTGAGGCAAAGCTGCCCATAACACTGTGTCAAAGCGTTGTAAAAGCCATTCAAAAGCCCACATGATGTCAGGTGTATGACTGATCAGCAAAAATCTGGTGCACACAAACCAAGTGGAGTTTTTCAGGTTCTTTTGGAACCTCAAAAAAAAAAAACTTTCAGGCTTGAAAATCATTTGTGAATGAAGTAGCACTTTAACAGCGCCATAAAAAAGGGAAGACTAGTTGTCAGCACTGCTGTATGAACATAAACAGCTCATTTAACATTCAGATGCTGCTCTCAGCTTGTTACAGCTTAAAACCTGACTGGCTTGTCACCTCAAAGACACAATTTTAAACTGTTTTTCTTCTCCGATTACACACCAGCTGTTGCGAGAGGATACCAAGAGATCCGTGTATATAAATGAAAGCCGGCCCACAAAACAGTGACAGCCAGCTGACTGATGGATGAATGGTTGGCTGGTTCAGTCATTGACCAGTTGGATCAATGGGTGATGGGGGGAAAGGAAGAGAGCATTTAGGGCCAGTGTGCGTCTCTCTTTTCCACTATTTCTGGAGCTGCGCCGTGAAATTATCCAGGTGTGAATCTCTACGGCACTTTGCGTCATCCAGTGATCATCCCTGATTTACACATTTAAAAACTGAAGTGAAAAAACAACTAACCTGGAAAAAAAAAATCACAAAAAGATGACAAAACGAAGCTGTGTGACACTTTCAGGTGCACACGTCCGTGTGTAAATCACGGGATCTGAAGTGGGCTAACTCCTAGGTAAGTTTCCGTCACTGACGTCACTGCTTGCGCACGTGTCAGGTAATCGCGGTGAGCTTTTTGACAGAGGTGGGGGGGTGTGATTTCCTGCATGGTTATGAATCATTTGGTCCCCCCACGAACTCCGGAGCAGCTGACTACACCTCCAGACCTCCAGAGAGAAAGCTTAATGCGTTCAAGCGATGCGCGACGCAAATGCACTCCCTCCCTCCCTTACCTCCCCTTTCAGACGCGCTGTCTGCGGACTCTTTATTTGTCCACGGTGAGCTACACACTCTATTTCCCCTACCTCCTGCGTGTGCGCACACGGGCGCACACGCACAAAAAGGCAGGGGGAGTTAGAAAAGCCTGGTGACAATAATTAGACTCAAGGCTTCATCCATTGTCCACAACCTGCTGCGTTTCTATTTTCCCTAATTAGGCAATGCACACAAAAGTTAGAGGAGAAAAACAACCACGCCGCGCACACTGTGACTTCAAATTATTCGCCAGCATATGGAGGACTTGGAGCTGCGATATCATCGGTGGCGGATTGCAGGCGGTGAGGAAGAGAGGAGGAGGGGGGTTGACTGTAAAATCTGCAGGTAGCTCGAGAAACGCTGCCGGGGAACTTTCTAATGATGCCCGGAGAAGAACGGGGGGGGGGGGGGGGTGTAGGAGATATAAGAATAGTATATGTTTAAAAAAGAAACAATAGTCTCTTCAGGTCTCAGTGAGAAACTGTGATATTCGTTTTGCGGTTAATGGTTTGAGGTGACTGCTGAATAAAAGTTTCAGTCATAAACTGACAGTCTGATGTCAAATATAAGCGTGACCTGACTCCAGGCATTTCTTTCATTAAGTGTAAACGTCAAGTTTGGCGCGCATCATTAACAGCTGATTCACAATAAACCAGCGGACTTTTTGTTCCGGTGGTGTGGCGATCCGTATCGGCGCTGAGGGCGACTTGTTAAATAAAGACAAATGATGAATCCTGTTGACATTGGCTTCTGGGAGAAGCTTGTAAAACATTTCCTTCAACCTATCACATTAAACTCATCAGCTTTTTTCCCTTCATCATTTAATCACTAAACAGATCCAAACAACTGGCTTCTTCCCGGACTCTGTTTGAGCACAGTAGCCTATCTGCGGTACCAGCATATGCTCTGCAGTCACACAGAAGCTCCCAGGTTCACCCTGCTATAACTTGATCCTATACAAAGATGACATCCCAACTTTCAGCACACTTCAACAAAGTGTGATTCCCCCCTCCATCCAACCCCTCCTCCCTCCTTTTCTATGTATCTGCATATTTGCAAACACGGGCCCATTTTATTCGCACCTACCAAAGCAGATCCGAGCAGAGGGGAGGGCTCCCACAGTCCGAGCGGTCCGTCTCTCAGCCTGCCGTGCAGAATGGTGACAAAAAAAAAAGAAGAGGGCAGGGGGAGGCAAAAAAGCTTCTTCTCCGAGAACACAATCCTACAGAGTGCCTCTCTGTTAATGGTAAATGTGAAAAGAAAAAAAAATATTCACCGTCAGTTATTTCGGAAAAGCGTACTTTCTCAGAGGCTGAACGCGTGGGTTCCCAGAGCTTTCTCGGTCCTTGCAATCCCACCTCTACATCCCCGCTTGCGGAGAGGAACATGCAAACACATTTCATAGATTTTTGGAGCTTCGCGGAAAAACCGACCTGGACTTTTCGGCGGTGCGCGCACTTCAGCCGAAGCAACAACAAAACGAAAGCGAGGGTTTGGTGTGATTTCAGGACAACTGTGGAGCGAGAGCTGTGTCAAAAATAAATAAACACAGCTGACAGCACCAATCTACGCGACTGATTACTTGCTGTGTTTATCCTGTCTTCAGATACTCGGTATTGGCTATGATAGTAGTATTCGACATGATAACAATTATTATTTGCTTTTTGCCCAAACAGCAGAGACACGTGGGCTTAATTGTGTGATTTAAAGAGTGATCTCTGTTATCACGAAGGATCCGGGGTAGCTGAGAATAAACGGGGTTAACCTCAGTTCACCAGTGTGTTTATTTGGAGCACAGAGGTTGTGCAGAAATGACGCTGACATAAATCAGTCTCATCCCCGGTTGCTCTTCCTTTCCCTCAGCTCCAGAGTCCAGTCCGCCTTTTTCGACTGTCCTGTCTGCTGGCAGGCGGCCAACCCAAGTGTGTGGAAATGACACCGCCAGGGCGGCAGAGATTTTCCTTCATTTCTCTCCTTCCCGATCGCAGACTGGCTGACATTGGCTAGAAAGTGGAGCAGCTCGTCAGGGACAATCAATGCGAATCGATCGAGCTTTGCGGTTGAGGCTCCAGAGCTGGAAAATATCGCGGCAGCTGAGGAGAGGGAGAGGGAGGGAGGGAGAGGAGAGGAGGGGGTATTCGACTAACTCTGCCCGTAGCCAGCCAACCTCCCTGCAAACAAATAACGCTACGGCTTTCATATACATGACACTCACTTCGTAAACACTGAAGTCAAAAAGCCGACACATGCGTAATTACGCACGGTCTTTGTGCTCTAAACTCGGTCACAATAAAGGTGTCCACCCACAGGCTAGTCCATATTCTGTGCGTGCGAAAACATTGACAATAAGGACTTTGTTGAAGTTTTTGCGCTTCTTTCCACAGTACTTGCCTCGTGATGAAATGACTCTGACGTGAATACTTCCGAAACACATTTCTCCGAGCAGGAAACATTTGAAATAAAATGCCAGGGAACGATTGGCTCCTTTAAAAAAAGAAAATCTGTTTAAAAGAGCGTCTCACTTTGCATTCTAACTCCTCATAAATTAAATTAAATCCCCTTCAAGAAGTGTTGGGTGACGTGTGCGTGTCTGTGTGTTATTTTGACATTAACAGCTTCTCCACTTCAGCAAAGAAATGTTAATGCAGCGGGGATTCACCCTAATGTGACTTGGGATTAATATAATTAAAGGCATCTTTAGTACATTCCGCTTTTAGTCACTTTCAAAACTACAATGGATCTACTGTGGACACCTGGAAGCGGCACTTAAACACCACATGTAATCATTTTGCCCAGTACTCACCAAATTAATTGGAGACACATTTCAACACACGTTTTCTGGTGACATGGGGATTCAAATATATATAAAATTATACAAATATATATTTACACAATATTGTTTACGTTCTGCCTTTTTACACCTCTTATTGCTTTTGAGTTTAGTCAATGAAAGATTATCCCCTCTTTTGAGCATGAACAATTCATCAAAGCAAGCAACATGGTTCAGATCGAGAACTCAAGGCTGTAGCTATGGTGGCAAAAAAAAAAAAAAAAAATCCAGATCTGGGTGTCTATCTTCTCTGAGGCTGCCCAAAAATAAACTGAATATCCACTGTTCCACATGATCATGATTGCACTCACAGTGAATGAAAGTTGGCTTCAATAAACCTGCTTACACTTTGATTAAACACGTGATAGTTATACTGTAGCTACACTCGAGGAGTAGACATTAAATTAGAGAGAGGCCGTTGCTCTCTTCATAAATTATGGTGTTTGTGTATACAGCATTAATGACTTTTTACTCAGACATGTGTTTTTTATGACTAACAAAATGTAATGCAGATATAAATGTTAGATGAATATACATGTGAGCACGTGAACGTGTGGCTAATTAACTTTCCAGATAACTTAGCTATGATATGGTTCATAAATGTCCACATTTGCAGTTCCATTTTAAAACAACTGATTAGAGTTTCACTTTTCTACATTTTCTGCATTCAGGGTTTCAGACTATGTCACCGCTATTCTACATTCACGTAGGATAAAATGAAGCGACCGTGTTCTTTGACTCTTTTGTAGCAGACGTCCTTCCCTTTTAACCTTCTAAAGTCCTCTATTTGTGTCCGGAAAAGGCTGGAACGTTACACGACAGCCTGCAATCATACGTGCTTTTCCCGGGTTGAAAAGACGATCAAAGAGAGAAACCATGGCTTAGGAGAGTCATGCATGGATAGATGGGTAGGAGTGAGCAGCAAGCTGTGACTCTTGGACATGTTCTGGTGGGTGCACTGAACCCCGGAGGCTGCAGCCACACTCAGCCCTTTGTTGTTTTCACTCTGCACAGGGAGGCCGGGTACTTTCCTGAGCTGGGGTGGAGGATTAGCGTTGCATGGCCTCCATCTCCAGCTGCACACATGACCAGCGTTGTAGGAAAGCCCCCAGTGATGGCCCAGAAAGAGGTACGTAAGTGATGACGGGAGCAAGCAAAGCATGAACATCAGCTTTTTCCAATTACAAGCCCTGTAAACTGCCTAAATAATCATTGTAACACTCTTCGCACATGCCACTTATGGTATTTCTGAAAGACTGGCTTCGTGTCAAGTGTCTCTCCCATGTTACCATATACAAGTTTTTCTTTTTTCTCTCAGATATGGATTCTTTAACCTCTCACCTATATCCACATCAATACATGTAATCATGCCACCTAATAATCGCAGTTCACATTAGTCGTAAAAGCACACTTTTATGTCTCCATGGGACCCACTGGAAACAAAGCTCTCTCATACTGACTGGTCTTTGGTGCCAGGTGACGTCACTTAAAATACCACAGATCATCTGTCACCAGAACTAACCAGTTGTTAGAGCGGAGTGTTCCAATAGCTCTTTCTTTTCCCTTGCCAGGAAGGGGAAATGCTTTGAATTATTGTTGTTTTTTTTCCAGTTGTTTGGTTTTTCTCACACATGCAAGCAGCTTTAAAATGTCACAGACTACTTTATCTATTTAGTAAAAACTCCTGTGTGTCAATTGCAGTCTGCCCCTTATCTCTATGCGCTAGCTTCAACAGGCCTGGAGTCCTATCAGAGACTCCAAGAAGTCACTACAGCCATGGTGACAAGCAGTTCTCGCTGCCAACTCTTCTTGTTGTTTATCAGTTACAAATGTTTAATTAGCGAGTCGCGGAGATGCACGTTGGCATATTTTGGGGGCTCGGAGAAAGACAGGTTGGTGGTTTCCCTCTTTCTTCTTGCTCCCGATCGTCGTCTTGAACTAAACTAAGTGCCTTCGGGCTCTGGCTCAAGAGCTGACGCACAAAACAACTCTTGAGCCAGAGCCTGTGGTGTCAACATACTCATGTAATTCATGGTTAAAAAAAAAACCCTAGTGACTATTGGTCAGAGATTTTTTAAGGTACTCCTAAGGCATAATTAAACATTTTTATTTATAGTGGTACTGTGGTTTTAGGAAATGGAAGTGAGGAAGTTTAGCCAAATTCAAGGCTAGTTTTTGGAGCATTACATATGGATGACACAGCTTTTCTATCAGAAATAAAACAACATGTATATGTATGTATATATTTACATAAGTATTTCTTTAAACTATTTGGGATGACACTGAGAGAGACAGAGACAGGGGAATCAGCATTTTATTAAACTTGGGAATCAATAGTATTTATGAAGCAAGGGAAGTTTATGATCTGTATGAGTCACATGCAGCATGGCTTGTGATTCGATGAACTGTCTGTGTGGTGACATGACCAAAGATGCTTAAACTCCAGCAACATTTGTAGTACGCTGAAAACTTTATTGTACTTTTAGAATATATAATGTCTGAGATGTTGATAAATAGACCCCCTTTTGGTAATTCCCCCTTCTCCTCCCTGCATTTTGATAGTAGTGCCAGAAAGCCCTAGTGATGTGATTGCGAGAAAATGACTTAAGTAATGTGGGAGCTTACAGCTGGATAAACTCCAGGACATAATGCAGCTCCTTTCACTCTACCGTTTTCTCCTACTGTTGTGCCAGGACAGCACGCCAGCAAAAATAATATTTAGGTTCTGCACGTCCAAGGATATGTCATTACAAGACGTGTAATGTTTTTAGGCAGTAAATCGGGATTGGCATTAAGTTTCTGAAAAAATATTTTTCATTTTGGTGTTTTTTTTATTTGTTCGTTTTTTGTGTTTAAGTGAAGCAAAAACAGGAACATTGGCAGAAAACCGTCTCCACTCTGTTTTTTTCTGTCCTGGTAATAATGACAACTCCAAGGACATACCATGTGCAAATCCAACATGCAGTGGACCGACTTTTGAAAAAAAAATTCAGTTTCTAATGTGGTATGGATTTTGTGTGAAGTGTTTTCCTGTCCCACTGAATAGGCCTAAATCAGTCACACCTTGTGTGAGCCTGACAGCTGCAAAGGCTTTCTGCCTGATGAGCAACACTTGTTCCATTTCTAGAGATTTATTACTCATCCTGCCACTCATCACATGTTCTGCCTCATCTGTCAGCGAGGAAGTGCCTCTGTTGTCTTGACTGACAGTTTTAGGACAAAAAAGCATGACAAAATCACATCAACAACTGTTTAGCTTGTGCCACTAAATAAGCGGTGTCACTGCCTTCTCAAATGATCACGTCTCATAATGCAAAGCAGCAAATGCTGCCCCTCATGTAACAGTACCAGAGAACCAGCTGTTGCTGCTGCTGCTGCAGTTAAAATAAAGGTTAGAGCTCCATCTAGTGGTAAGTCTTCAAAGTGACGACTGTATAAGCAACCATAAAGTTTCACGTCTAAACCAAATAAAACTTGTCTTGGACAGAGATTGGCATCAACATCCATCCAGCTCAAAATGTTATGAATCAAAATGACATCTGTGAACTCTGTTTCTGTTTCTCCGTTTCACTTGAGATTTCTTTACCTCTCGTGTCCCATGACTTTCTTCCAGTTTGTTTGTTTCATACGATGTGAATCTTTCAAGTTCACCCTCAACCTTTACAGATAGAAATTCAGCAAAATACTTTCAAATACAAACAATAAAAAAAAAATACGTACACCATAATATAAAATATACACTTAACATAGCAGAAGATACATAATGCTGACACTGTCACCATGAATCATGGGACCAACAGATTATACAGCGGCTTGCAAAAGTATTCGGCCCCCTTGAACATTTTGTCACATTACAGCCACAAACATGAATCAATTTTATTGGAATTCCACGTGAAAGACCGACACAAAGTGGTGTACACGTGAGAAGTGGAACAAAAATCATACATGATTCCAAACATTTTTTACAAATAAGCAAAGCAATGCTATGAAAAGCACCACATATTTTCATGCTTTTTAAGGCTATATGTGGTCATAACAAGGTTAGTTACAGGTTGCAGTTAACCAAAACTAGTTTTAAAAAACATTTTAGTTAACTACAATAAAAAAAACAAGACTTTTGAAATTACTTTAAACTACCTGAAACGATTTTGTAAACTTGGAAAACTACCTAAAATAAAATATACTACACCTAATAAAACAAGAACCACCTCAAGAGTGCCAAGTACCGCTGCCTGGGTAGGGTTTACATTTAACGGAATACTATTGTATTTTGTTTTCTTTGTTCTTTTTAAATGAACTTTGAGATGTTTGTAGTGCATTAGAAACAAATGCAAAGTGTGGGTTTTTCTTATTTGCTCTTTTGAAATTTATTTTAATATGCCTGACATAACTGGCAGAAATAAAATGTAAAAGCGAGGTCAGAGGTCAAAGCTGACATGATATATGATATGTGGCAATGTGATATTTAAAAAGCAGATATCCCAGTGTCACTAAATGTTGCCAATACAAACAAAGGTAGTAGAATTTTAACCATAATTTTAAAGATAAAAGATATTTTAGGAAAGTTTGACCTTATTTGAGCTTGAAGAAAAGGTCAGAGGTCCAAAGTAATGCATCATTATATCATTGATTATATGCCTATATGTTGTTAATTCAAACAATGGCAGTGAGAAACAAAGGTTTAAATAGCTCCGTATAGCATTATCCCTTTGACCTTCAGCTCAGTCTACTGACCTTGAAAGAGAGGTCAAATGCGACATGTTATTTGAAATCTTTATACTAATATATTTACCCTTTTTTTTTAAGTCATAAGGCTTTTTGTCACTTTTCAACCACTAAATCATTAAGTAGACCTTGAAGACCTTGGTGGATGCATACATTTCATGTTTACAGACAGAGTGACAGGCACACATGCAAACGCCACCAAAAACATAATCCATAGAGGTAATAAAGCAAAAAATGTAGAGGAAACATCCTTAGGTTTAGTATTTGTTAATTTATTAAAACTAATCAAATCAGAACTTGACTGAAGAGGCGTTGATCTCTGTGTATATTGACACTTTAAATGCTTACAAGATTGTGAGTCAGCTGCTTTGAAAAAATTCTGTTTTCCTTTCTTTCTTTCTTTCTTTCTTTCTTTCTTTCTTTCTTTCTTTCTTTCTTTCTTTCTTTTTTACTTGTACTGATTTTTCTAAATACACTAACACTTAAAAAGCTAAAACTGGAACTGGAACTAAATTAAAATTAAAATTAAACTGAAAACTAAAAGTCAAAAGTAAAACTGATTAGAAAAAACAAAACTAGAATCATAGTAATCCTGATATGAAGCAGTCTAATTTCTGCCAAAATTGTTCACAAGCCTCTTTGACTCATTGGAGTGTTTGGATTTGATTTCTAATTAGTTTGTGCAGTGTAGCCAAACAATAACATGAAAACGTATCACTTTCTTTGTGGACCTCACACATTATAATAATCTGTGAATTGTGGACTGTGAGCTGGATAAGCCAGGACTAACAACAGTCTATTAAATAGTACCATTATTATGGGAAGAAACCATAACTCAGAATCTAAAGAGAGACGACCCTCACTTTGTCACAGATTCACAAGACAGGACAAAATTCCAGATCAGGTGAACTGAAGAGAAAGTGGGTCTTTTATCTGACTGTTGCAAAAATCCAGAGAAGTACAAAGTCCAAAAAAGAAAAAGGTGAAACAAAACAGGAAACTAAAACAGGAGCAAAGAGAACGCTGGGAGACACGTGAAGTGCAAACAGATACTCGGACAAAGACACAGATAAGATTATATGCACACAGAGCTGATGGCCCAGTGAGGCACGGGCTGGAAGAGGGCACAGGGGGTAAATATTTAAGACAGGGCAAACAACTCACACAGGAGAAACTATAATACAGGATGGAAACTATCAGAGATGTAGTAGAAAGACAGAGAAGGCACATAACGAGAAACCAAGGTGAACCAGGAAGAAACAGCACGGACTTCAACATCAACAATGAAATAAATCACTGAATTGGTCTCGTGTTTCAGAAAGCAGAGACCCAACACAATGGATTGAACTAAAGGAATAATCCTCATTCACTCAAGTGAAATCCTTCACTTGATTTCCTATAAAGAAAATAAGTAACATTTATTTTTAATCACAGAATAGTGATCGTATAGCGTATGCTTGTTTGCACATTCCCTATCAGATTGCTTGCTGACAACTAAAGTAAAAATGATGCCCCTTTCCATCTTTGATTTGCTTTTTGTTTGTTTGGGGGTTGTTGTTGTTTTTGCTTTTTGCTATATTATCAGATTCATTGTGATACAATTTAGTATGTAATTTATAAATGCATTTATAAGTGTTTATTCTTGATTAATAAGCTTGTATATAATGTGCTCATGGTAACATTTCGAAAGTCTGAGCAGGTGATTAACAAACTATTTAGATCTACATTTATATACATATAATGATTAAGATATGAGATTTGTTTCTAAGCTCAGTGCATCTCTTTCTCTTAAACCCCTCTTACAAACTCGGACTCTGGTCCTACCTAGATTTCAGTAATGTGCAAACCTCCGGTGGCAATAAATGTTTGAGTGTTGTGTATCTCTCTGTGCTTTGGGTGAGTCGTTTTTCTGTTGTGGAGATAGCTGAGACTTGCTCGAGTCTTGGGGTACTTTCATTTTCATTTTTAAATACTGTAAAAGGCAAAAATACTCCTAACTTTAAATGAGGTCACACAAAAACACTTAACAACTAGTAACTGCCTGAATTAACCATGAATTAAAATGTGAAATAAGTATTTATAAAACCTTTATTAACTCACTCACAAACAATTAGTTGATCAATCAAGAACAAAAATATCTATATTTATAAATTACATGCATGCTAATGTACATGCTAATGTGCGCCATAAATGATGCACTTACCCGTGTTAAGTGTTACCAAACTAGAAAATTATTTTTGATGATTTTTTTTCTTAAAAACTGAACTACTGAACTACAATTCGTAATAAGGAAATGAGTCTGAGCATCAGACGACTAGTATTAAATATCATTCATTTTAAAGTGAGCAAATTGTAATCACCATACAACGCGTTAATTTACCTCCCCTGTGTCCAAACGTGATTATCTCATCATTAGGATCCACAGTTAACCATATTAAACATTTTCCTTGAAAGATCCGTGGACTAAGTTGCTACTTTGATTGCTTACTTTGCATAAAACCTGATGGTTTGTCGCCACCAAGTGAAAAGTCTCCGCCAACATACGCACCCGACTGCTGCTTTTGGCGCACACGTGTGCCCGCTGCGGGAATCAAACCGAGCCCGTCTGATTGTGATGAACGTCTAACACGTTTAAGCCGAGGTCCACGCGCTGTCATTATCAGGCGTACAAATTTCGAGAATACCGAAACATGGCGCGTAGTGCGTGCGTGGGGGCAACCCCGTCTCAGCCTCCATCTGATGGCAGCATCAGGCAGTCCCGTGAAACATTTGCGTGGGAGTTCCCTTCACCGCCATGTCGGGATAGTGCACATCTCTCTCTCTCTCACTCTCTCTCTCTCACTCCCTCTCTCTCCGCGCATCCTCCCCCACATTAACAGCTTAGGACAGCAGAAGCAGCTCCTACAGCATCCAGCACCCAGCATCCATCCCTGCCTGGGGAGCAGCAGTCCTACCCGGCGCAGCACCGACGCACGGAGGGGACCCATCATCTAAGTGATGCCACAGCATCAGCCGCATTTCGACAACAAATACTGAGAGTACATCCTAAAGGAGAGGGAGCAGGAGGAAACAGAAGATAAAAAAAAAAAAGCTTCAGCCTCGAAGACAGCAACTGCCCATGAAGATGTCTAACGCTGACATCGTCTTAAACGCCACGGATCGGATGGTGAAATGTAAGTTAGCCTATATTTTCTGCGTGCTTATGGCTGTATTACATAACACCTCCGGTGTTTAGCTCTCTGCGGATCGGCAGGACGCGGACTTTATGAACGTGTCGCGCATTAATGGTGCATATGCGGCCATCAAGTTGTGTTCGTGGTGGTGTTGGTAGTGGGCAAGTGAAGCTTTGATGTTGATAAACAATCCGGGTTCCTCTGCTGCACAGCCCCCGCGGAGAGCGAGCCGAGCACACGGGCAGCACCAGGAAATATGAAGTGTAATACATTTTTAATTGTGCCCGCTGATTTATGTTTAATCGTATCTGTCATGATTTGACTGTACGCTTGCTTTCGCTCACGACAGGAGGAGAGGGGGAGTGTGGGGGGAGAAGGAGGAGGAGGAGGAGGATGAAGGAGGAAAAAACAGCTGAATTGCCGAGCTTGTGGTAGAAGCTGGAGCAGTGATGCAGCAGGATTTCAGGGGCTTAGACGGGGGCCAGCAAAAAGAGGGAGAGGGCATGAAATGGACATTTATTGGGGGGTTTATTTTACCGGGCTCAAGTCAGGGTTTAATTTGATTAGAAAAAAAGGGTGGCGGTGTGTGGGGGGATTCCAAAAGCTGAATCAGTAGATGGATCAATGGAGGATGATAAAGTGCCCATGGATGTCATAACTCACTTAGCCCTGCTCATTTTTCCCCCTCTCTCTTCTTTACAGTGGATCTGCCAACAGTCAGCACTCTGCCTGAATACATACATACATATATATATATATATATATATATATATATATATATATATATATATGTGTGTGTGTGTGTGTGTGTGTGTGTGTGTGTGTGTGTGTGTGTGTGTATCCACATTCTGTATATTATCATAACGGCCGAGCAGCTCAGTCAGCATTAGCAACTTTGTCCTTTAGCCTCCGGAGTTTTAGAAACAGTAATCTGCACTGTGAGATGCACTTACATGACAATGACTGCAGGCGCACAAATGTACTGTGTGCACTAGCAGTTACAAACGAGCCTTAAATTGTCATTGATTACAGAACATGAATTGTGTCAGGTGAAGAAAATTTAAAAAAGGAAAAAGACACTCTTCCTGAGCTGCCTGAACAATATTGTTTTCTAGCTTTACTTTAAGTGGAGATTTATCTAACAGGCCATCTGAATAGCTTCGGTCTCGTGCTGCGGACACTTTCGTTTCATTATACTTTTACTGTACTTTCATCTTTTTCACAGGATATTCGGTTTCAAACAGAATTCTGTTTCCGTGCCGTCCATCATAAAAGGGAGAAGTTGGTTTTGATTTGCCGTGCTGTTTTCTGCACATTTGAACACGAATTTAAAGCAGTGACAAAACCATTGTGGTTATTTCCTGGCGCAGCTTCACTGACACCCAGGAATTCAAAAATATGTCAAACAGAAGGTTTATATCAGCGAACGTAACACAGCCAAGAATTCTGACTCAGTTTTCTGCTTTTGTAACATGGTCATGTAACACTTTAGGATTTAGGAGTTGATAAGTATTTTGTATTTTCTTTCATTTTCAGGCTGTGTGCCCTGGATACTTGTTAAATAGCCTCACCTGTGATTTCTAATGCAGATTAATTTGGCTGATCATAGAGAAAGAATTATAATTTTTCAAAATCCTCTTTTTTTCCATGCTCTGAATTGTCAAGGTGCTATAAAGGTTTGTTATTGCTTGGCCGACACTGAATGTGTCTTTTGTCACTTGTATCTGCTCTCCTATTCTTGCACACCACTTTGAAAAAGAAGTAAAAGCCATTTTTACAATCCCCAAAAGACTGAAAATTGGAAGAAAAAAAAATACAAAGAAGAAACTGAATCTTGCATCCATCAGGTGATCAAAGGAAGCTATTGAGGTAGTGAAAATTTTGAGCCAGAAGACTGACGTTTCCTGCTGTTTTTGTGTGCGCTGCTTGTAGTGAACTACCGAGCACTGACACTACAAGCTACTCGAAGCTATTTTTATCCCTGCTGTGTACATAGCTTCAACTTAAACCACAGCCAGTTTCTCGCTGGTTCTCTTTTAGTCTTACATGTCTTAATCTGACAGAGCATATTTAAAGTGGTACAGTAACAGTAACTGCTGGGCTGTGCAGTTTGTTTGCTACAGTACCGTCACCACAGGCTGTTTAGTGCAGGTGCGCTCTTATATTTCACCCCGAGGTATAATATATCAATGTACAACTTTGTCACATTCATGTCAGCCTTTGGTAACACCATACAAATACTTGTATTGGCATTAGTAATTTATTAATGGCCATGATGCGGCAGTAGTTAGGTTTGACAGAACAGACCTGCTCTGATAGCATCTAAATAAAAACATCAGTCAGGTGGTACATACAGTAAGACACTGAATATCATACAAAGCAAGCTATAGCAGAGAATATGGGCAATAAACCAGAATACTTATGTCATTGTTTTATTTTATTTTATTTTATGGATCTTTTAATTGCACTGTTTACTTTTGTGAAACCATCCTGCACTTAACAAGACAAACTATGGTTAACAAACACATAAACCCACCATACATTTATTATTAATTGAACAGTGCAGAGAGGCAGCTCTTCTTAGCCGTCTTTAGCTGAATGTCTTTTAACTCCACACAGAGGAATAACTGTGAGCTTAAGGTTTGACCAATGTGTGAGCATTTGCATCACTGTATCTACGTGAACCCCCAATGCAAATCCCAGCTTTCTGCGGAGCACAGCTACTGGCTGTACTCCAACAGTTAGCTGCTGCTGCTGCTGCTGTTGCCCGGCAACGTACAGTATTTCATAGTTCAACTCTGCTCGGGTGCTGAGCAGAAGTCAGCTTTTCATCTCTCCACCATACATCTATATCAGGAGACCGCTCACATGTCTGTGTCAACATATGTGCGTTTCTTTAAAATGTGCTGTTGAGGATTATCTCGAAATAATCTCTGTTGGGTTTTTCTGATAATCGGCTAAAAAAAAACACAAAAAAGAAACAAAAGAAAGAAAACAGAAAAAAACAAAGCGTAATGTTCCTTTTAAAGTATCCACATGAGGCTAGTTTCAGCTCATTTTACAGTCAAATTGCTCTGCTAGTTTGAAGTTTAAAATGAAATAAGAACGGTTCCTGAGTAATCTGGGCTCCTGCACCACATTTACCTTTTACGGTTATGTAAGGTACATAATAGCACCTACGCCAATGTATTTCAACACAGGTTATGTTTTCAATCTTTTCCATCTGTCAGATATTTAGTATTTAGTATTTAGTATTTATTTATTTATTGTCATTGTCAAGAACAATGAAATTGCGTTTGGGGCTTCCATACAACCCAAAAAAAAGAAGAAAATAATAAATACCCCTTAACCACCAAAAGTGCAAAAGTGTAGGAGCTCCGGGCCGCTGCGTCTGTGCGCGCCGCCATCTGGGATGGTTCTTAAACCATATGCTACACTGACTTATGGTAATTATCAGCTTTAAATCAAAATGACATATTTTCATCTGGCCTGCCTGTAGCAATGTCTGCCTTTTCTTGTTTATAAGGCAGTGGATGTAAGTCAACTGGTGATTCTCAAAGCACTTCCAACCATCAACTGGTCCTCTGAAGGGGCAGTGGATGGGACAAGAGTAGATAGTACTTTCATACTAACACATTACAAGTCTGTTTTGGTTGGTTTCTGGTGTTTGGGTTGACTTCATGTGCACACAGCCATAGCTTGCGGCATTCCGATTAACCCAAGTGCAGTCTGTGAAAACTGCAGACCAAGACTTCAGAATATCGTTGCAACTTATTACACAGTCGACCCATGCACTGACTTGTAGCACATCAGGCTGTTAATTTTTAAATACTGCCATGAGCGCAAGCCCCTCATCATGGGTAGAGGTAGACTGCATCGTGTACCTCAGTATAAAAGTAAATAGTTGGTATTTGAAATTGTTCACGCTGAGGTTTGTGGATTTTTCTTTTTTTTAAGTAACTGGGACATTATCTTTTGGAAGGAGACATTGTTGCTGAGTTTTTCACCATAAGACAAGTGCTACTTAGTTCCAGTACATTCAGGAGATGCAGACATTTCGAAAGCCTGTGGATAAACAGGTAGGGCGTTTAAAGATACTTTGCGAGCACTGTCCACATACCCCACAGGCTCACTTCGCTTCCTCTCCGTGCTGACTGTGCTGAGTTTGTACTTGCTGGTAAAGTGTCAAAGTACACATTGCCGTCACAGATACATGCTGCACACTGTGAAAAATTTGAGTCCCATTAAAAACACTCGCTGGGGCTTGCCTCATTATACCACGAGTGGCGACTTTGAGATTCCTCTAGTCAAGCATTCATTATTGAAGAGCATGTTGGTCATGTTCAGTATAAGCCTGAGATTTGCGACTTTTCCTTTGTCTTTTTTTTTATTTGGCAGTGCTGAGTGGCTCTGTTTGCTATTCTCTGCACAAATCTGGCAGGCTTTTTTGTTTGTGTCTAGCTTTTCAAATGAATTCTGCCACTGGACCTCATGTGATTTTTGTTAAGCTAGATGAGGTGTAGATTAACGTAAATACACAGGTCCTGATAGCTTGCATTTAGAGTACACAGAGCTCGGCACCAGGTCTAATAAATAACCTTTGCTGCCACTGAAGTAATGATCGGTGGTTGGATTTCACAGTTCCACAGGCTGTCTGCTGGTAGGTGACTGATGCATTTTAATGGCCAAAGGCTTTAGCGATCCAGGGAGAGTGTTGGATGAGTAGATGGCTTAGATATTTTATCTGGCACTCAGAAAATACAAGTAACCACATAAAGGACAGTTGTCAGTATGCTAAGATAGATAGATAGATAGATAGAGAAGTCCTTGCATTTTCATGGGAGATTCTTTCTGTTTTAAGGAAAACTGTGCTCTTAAGAATGCTCTTCA
Organism: Mchenga conophoros; assembly: GCF_057382185.1. Classification (NCBI taxonomy): domain Eukaryota; kingdom Metazoa; phylum Chordata; class Actinopteri; order Cichliformes; family Cichlidae; genus Mchenga; species Mchenga conophoros. The sequence goes on along the minus strand of NC_140535.1, from coordinate 17,234,771 downwards.
TGCCAAAGTGCACACACCATCAACAAAGATGGAATGAAGCAGCTGTGCAGTATTGCTTGCAGGCAAAACATGGTCGGGGTTTTCTCTTATATGATTGCTGCATGAGTTCCTTGATAAAATGTTGTCAGTATCATTCCTGAGGACTGTTTACTATAATAATGCAGCACAGTGGCAACAAAACCGTCGGAAATTGTGTCCATTTCTTTAAGAGTAGCCATAGTGACCATGATGTCCCTGTGCTTAAATGTCGCTGCGTTCCTGTGCTCTGTCCTCAGCTGTCCCCTTCCCCTTGAGCCACCGCCTTACGATGAAGGAAGTGTTTGACTGTGAAGGGAAACCTCGCGTGGATCTCCTGAAGGCCCATCTCACCAAGGAAGGTCGTGTGGAGGAGGCCGTGGCGCTCCGAATCATCAATGAGGGAGCAGCTATCCTGCGTCAGGAGAAAACTATATTAGACATCGAGGCACCGGTCACAGGTATGAAACCTTTCACAGACACTTACCTGAGACTTAAAGTCAAACTGCAGCATGGCGAGCCTGGAACTTGAAACGACTGAGTGTTCAGATGTAGATCTGTTTGGATGTAGATCAGGAAAAGAAACAGGTGTTTTAATGTTGGCTCATTTCTGCTGAGTGTTGCAGTAAACCATGACAATGAGGCAGCCTGCGCAATAGCCAGGAGCAAGCTCACTTGACTAGAGCACAGTCATTGCTAATTTAGTTTACTTTAGTTTGATGCCAAGCTAAAATGTTTGCTCAGATATAATATGACATGGGGCTGGCATTTGAGCTTGCATATGAAATTTTCTAGTTTTAATATCCTTTATATTAGGAAGTTAGAGGATCTGCTCTGTCTTGATTTTATTGGACAGCTGATATTCGAGAAGAACCGGAAGCAAGTGTTAGATAAATAGAATTGAATTTGTCTTTTTAACTTTCATCATCACAGTTCATCCATCATTTAGTGATTGAAAAAAGTTTTACATTTTTAATTAATTCATAAAATATTTTAAGGAAGCAGTCAGAAGTAATAAAGAAAAACCAAGGGATATAACGTCTTGTTGTTGTTTTATTTTTTCAATTTCTCAGGCTATTTTTGATCTGGACTATATTTGCCAGGGAAACTGTTCAAACGAAGCATATAAAAATGAGTCCTGTTTAAGTTAAAACTGTCTTGACTCTGTACAGTAGTACCACATTGTCATGTAAAAAAAACCTTTAAGCTTTTTGAATTAAAAGTTGTCTACAAGTAACTGTCAGTGAGACACAGTGAGAGCTGACAAAAAAAAATGCAGCACCTAACTTTAATTTCCAAAACTGATGATAAAGTCATCAACAGCTCTGTGACAGTAAACTTGAGCTAGCTTAACCAAGTACGTCTACCGTGCTACATGCTAACATTTGCTAGCATAAAAGACAGCTGATGCTATTAGCCTTATTTGTCAGGTAAGTTAAGACATTTTAATAAATTGTGAGAGGGATCTTAGATCAAATTTCTGCTCCTTTATGATCAGTATTTTTTAAAGAGAACAGAGAGCACAAGTGATTTTTAAAAATAGATAAAGGAGAATTCGTGTGAATACAGCAGGAAGCTGTCACTACCAGGCAGAATCATCATTATCTTGTTAAATAAGTCCATGTAAAGTAGTTCAGCGGTATCTCAGAAGCACTGTCTCTGCGCAAATTTCTGGTCTGTTAGGATGATGTTAATCCCATAATGTTTCCTTCTTTGTCTACATTTTGCTATGCAGCCAGTTAATCAGGTTGGAAAACACTAGTTTGAAATATATAAAAATATATAAGTCAAAGCTTTAAACCTATATTTACTTTAGATGTAAGTAGAGAGTATAAAAGTTAAAACAAATGCTGAGTTTAAAAGCCTGAAGTATCTCTCATGTATAAACAGATAAAATCTTTTTTCTGCTGAAAACCCTGCAGTGTGTCCTAGTTATGCTCTAAAATATTAACATGCCTCAGCCCGACACAAAAGTATCCTGTGTACTCAACCGTGGCTTCCCATCAAGAAAATTTAATTAAGAGACTTAGTTGGGTTTTTTTTTTCTTTTACATCATCTATTTAGCCAATTTTATCTTACTAAAGTTGTGAATATAAATACATTTTAAAGTAAAACTCAATATTGTTTCTTGTACTAGTGAAATGTCAGACTCTGTTGTAGCCGGTTGTGTTTCAGCTAAATTTAACATGATTCTGTCGCCAATATGATAAAGGGGTTATTTGGGGCTCTCACTGGTCGACTGCTTACCACACATACTGTATAATTACAACACCCACCTCTTCAGCTTTCAACCTTTGTTGCAAGTAATTTCTCTAACTTTCTCTATTTTCTGTCTGTTGCTTTCTTACTTCTTAGTTAAAAAAAAAACAAATACTGTTTTCAAAAAAGCCATTTATAAGGTTAACAGAAAATGGTCCAAAAAAGTGAAAGAGTTGTCTAAGTAAAAATGCATTGTTGATGCTGGAGGTCGAAGGAGAATGGCCGTACTGCTTTGAGTTGATAGGAAGCATAGTCCAACCTATAGGATTTTTAACACTGATTCACATGTTTGGTTATTTTAAAAAATCGAATATATTGGTCATTCTTTTTTCCCCAGGCATACAAGACACAAACACATTTGTTAGTTCGTACTGAGCTAATGTGACGGTGCAGTTTTAAGAGAATCTTGTTTGATTGCCACAGCGAGTCACAGAGTACTCGTTTAAGCTCTGGCTGATTCGGCTCACATCAGCTGGTTGTTGTGTTTGTGGCGTTCAAAGCTCTGGAAGCATAGCATGAACATTCATAGCATTGTTAAAAGGTGTTTCTCTTTTTAAATTTTCATTTACCAACCTTTATAAATACAGAGACAGATATGTTGACAAATAGCTCATTTTGCCCAGAATAGCAGCAATATTGGGGTCTAATAGGAAGTCAAAAAACGACTCATGACAACCAAGATATGCAGAATCAGGTGAGCTACAGCATCAGAAAACCACTCCTGTCAGCTAAGAACAGGAAACTGAGGCTAACATTCACACTGGCACACCAAAATTGGACAGAGAAGACTGAAAAGACTGGCTAGATTGATGAGTCTCAGTTTTCTATATTCAGATGGTAGGGCATGCATACGTCCTACCTTCTGTCAGACTCATCTAATAGCACCTTTGGGATGTGGTGTAACAGGAGATTGACATTATGGATGTGCAGCTGACAAATCTGCAGCAACTGTGTAATGTTATCGTGTCGATATGGACCAAAATCTCTGAGGAATGTTTCCAGCACCTTGTTGAATCGATGGCTATGGTATAATTGAGGCAGTTCTGAAGGCAAAACAGGGCCCAACCTGGTACTAGGAGGGCAGGGTGTACCTAATAAAGTGGTTGGTGAGTGTATACTGAACATAAATGTGAATGCACATGTAATTATGCATTTACCTAGCTTCCTATCAGCTTAATGTCATCAAAGATGACAAATGCACTTCAGGAGAAGGCCTCAGCTCGACCTGCATCAGCAAAATGGAGGCTTTATGTACTAAGTATGAAATATGTATGACAAACTAAGTATTATGTCTGCACATTTGTTTATATCTGTGTGAGCGCGAGCAGTGTTTGAATGTCTCTGCAGCCGATTATGCATGTGAATCCTTACTTGCACGCATGTTTTACGGGTGTTTGCGCATGAGCTTGCATGTATGTGCGCATGTGTGCTTTTGATTGCTTTAGTCACACAAGAAGTCTCCCACTCACATTGCTCTAAGCTTTGAGTGGGCGAAGGCCACTGTGGAGCTGATAGGGGAGACGGAAAAGCGAGAGGAGATGGAGGGTGAGTAGGAGAGAAGGAGACAGAGAAAGATGATAATGAAAAATTGAAGGCAGCGAGGAAATGAGATGTAGGTTTGCACTCCAGTGCCACAGTGTTCACTACAAAAAAGTATATATCTCCCCGGGGGCTCGAGATTTTTCTAACTCTGGGAGGCGTGAGCGTCTCATTTCTCAGAAGCAGAGGACAGAAGCCTTTCAGCTAGAGTAGAGACCTTAGAAATATCTCAATACAGCGACACCTAAAGAGGGGAGAATTTCTAACATGGCATCCATCAGATCCAGATGCACACGCAAGAATATTATTCTCATAACATGCCGCTCTGCTGACAGGCCGTGCTTTCTCTATATGTGAGCACTAAAGAGTTAAAAGAATGAAGAACACTTCCAGTGACAATGTGAATAATTAAGTGCTCCGAGTTCTCCATGGAAGGAGAGAAGAAAAGTGCACATAGTAGATGGAGTAATCCAGAGAGCCCATTCGGTGAAACCATATTTTTCACCTCACACAGAATACGCTCAGATCTTTATGCTTATGGCATAAGTAGTTATTTTTATTTATGCCTTTGTTTATAGTTACATTACATCCATATTTCCCTGTACGCAATATTGCATTATTAACGAGAGCCCGTTCTACAGCTACATTCTTAACGGTTGCAAAAGGTATTACACAACAAAACAAACGCGAGACATTTTTATCAGATGCAAATAATCAGTAGAGTCACGATACAAACAGCAGCATCTCCATGCATCTGCACAGCCTGGCTGTCTATTTATGCAGCTAACCTGCATGCAGAAAATGAAGACACACACCTCTGGTACAAAGTGTACTATTCTGTAACGCCATGAGCTCCTGTCACAGTGGTCTCTACTGTCTGTCTCTCATCTTCTGTTCTTCAAACCTTCAAAAACAATAAATATCAAGCCTGGAAATCCAGGCGATACATATAGAAACTCACAACTCATCACTGTCGTGTGAAAAAAGACAACAGTGATGAAGTCAGAAGTATCGGTCGAATCTTGAATGTTTTGTTTCGTGAATGCACTGCAATGGCTGCAAATGGTTTTACAGGCTACGGTAGGTATGACCGAAATGATAATGTACTGCATTTTTTTTATCCTAGCAGACGGGAAAAAGATGCGTGCACATGTTGGCAAAGAAGAGAAAAGGATTTTCAGTGTGTGTGTGTGTGTGTGTGTGTGGGGGGGGGTTCTTTTCGGTTTCATAACATCTGCCCTTTTGGGGTGTTTTTCAGTCTGTGGAGACATCCATGGGCAATTCTTTGATCTTATGAAGCTGTTTGAAGTGGGAGGATCACCAGCTACAACACGGTACCTGTTCCTTGGTGACTATGTTGACCGTGGCTACTTCAGTATTGAGGTAAATCCAAAAGAATATTATTAAGAACGCCACACAGGAATCCAAATAGGAAAAAAAACATCACAAGTAACATTTTTCTTGTGCTTGTTTCAACAGTGTGTTTTATACCTTTGGTCGCTGAAAATCCTCTATCCAAAGACACTATTTTTACTCCGTGGAAATCATGAATGTAGACATTTGACAGAATATTTCACCTTCAAACAAGAATGTGAGTACCTCTCAGTTCTTCTTTCTCTGTCTTACTACGGTTCTGCGTAGCCTGGAGCTAATGTTAATGCTATATCAAGGTATATAAGGGAATGGAATTCACCTCACCCCAAACTGGTCATGGCCGACGGTTTCTTCCTGTTGAAAGGGAGTTTTTCTTTTCACTATTGCCGAGTGCTCGCTCATTGTTGGTTTCTCAGTATTGCTGTAAGGCTTTTACCTTACAATATAAAGCACCTTGAGGTGACTGTTGTTGTGATTAGGTGCTATATAAATAAAATTGAATTGGAATTGCCTGTGAGAAGCCGAAAATGAAGAGCTACAAATGCAACAAGTTAAACAAATTCAAACTGAAAGAACTAAAAGTATGCCTACCAGCCAAAGTTAAACCCAAATAATTACCACTTGCTAACATTTCAGTGTTCAAAAGGTGACTCATTGAACCAAACCATTACTTTTTGTGTTGTGCCAGGTAAAATCAAGTACTCAGAGCAGGTGTATGACTCGTGTATGGACGCGTTTGACTGCCTTCCCCTGGCTGCGCTCATGAACCAACAGTTTCTGTGTGTTCACGGTGGACTCTCACCTGAAATACACACCTTAGATGACATTAAAAAGGTAGCAGTCCAGTCACGCCTCACCACTACCATATCCCACTCTGCTTTCTTTGTGTGTGCCTGACATCAATTTCTGAATCCGTGTGTAAAGTTGGATCGGTTCAAGGAGCCACCGGCTTTTGGGCCCATGTGTGACCTGCTGTGGTCCGACCCTCTCGAAGACTTTGGCAATGAGAAAACCCAGGAATATTTCAGCCACAACACAGTGCGGGGCTGCTCTTACTTCTACAGGTGAGCTTTTTCTTTTGCTACCTGCAGCAACTTCAGATCATGTTTCATAGTGGAGGGAACTTTATTCCTCGCTTGCTGCAATATTTTATTTTATTCTAGGTCTCAGTGAAGCAACATAATCTTAAAACAGAGAGCGCTTCAGCTTTATGGCCTACTTAATGACCTCATGCAAGATTTGCCAGCAGCCTGCTGGTTTGAATAATGTTTAATACAATTTAATACATGTTCATTACTTGCACCAAAGACCTTTTAATACAGTTAAGGTTGAAGCTGAAAAAGTTGTAGTAAAATGGTCAGAAATGCCATAAAAAATATTTAAGTCATATAAATATGTAGGAGAATATGTAGTTGTAATTATAGTCACATCTACTTGTGTCTTAATGTGGGGACAGTTATAATAATATGTCTCTTAGCACAGCATCTGTATTTTTGTCTTTCCTGACTGTGGCTGCACCAAATGTATCACTTAATCTCTTTTACACATTTTACATTCCTTAAAGCTTAGTTTCGGCTTGTACAACCGCAATTCCAAAATTGTGACTCTCATCTCGAAAGCTGGGACAGTTTTACTAAAAAGAAAGAGGTGAAGGAATATTTAGAGCATCTTAGTGAGGCAAAGATTCTCAGATATAAAGATGGAAAGAGGACCAATCTATACAAAATTGTGTCTACAAATTGTGGAACAACTTTATGTCAATATTTGTCAATGTGAAATTGTGAAGTTTGATGTTTGGGCCCTCAGGTGGCACTGTGTTAAAAACAGGAATGACCATCATGCATGAGCTCAGCACGAGTTCACGGTGCTATCCACAAATGCAGGTTAAAGCTCCATCATGCAAAGAAGGATCCATATGTGAACTTGATCCAGAAGCGCAGTCTTCACTGAGCCTATGTTCATTTAAAATTGAATGAGACAAAGTGGAAAACTGCCCTTTGGTCAGATTAGTCAAAATGTTGATTTTTTTCATCTGGACTAAAGAGGAGAGGAACACTGTCGCACTGGAAAAACAGTGTTAATGCTGAAAGGTATATACAGCAACATTTGCCGTCATCTAGACATTGTCTTTTTCAAGAAAGACTGGATATTTGAACCACATACTGCAACTATTACAACAGCGTGTCTTCATATTAGAAGAATCCAGGTGCTGAACTGCTCTGCCTGCAATCCAGACCTTTCACCAACTGAAAACATTTGAAGCTTTATCAGACAACAATGAGAAATACACTCTTCCTCAAAATGCAGCAGCTCAGTTCTCATATGTTTGCTTACTGTTAAAGAGGGGAGGGTGCTAAACAGTACTAAAAATGCCCCTGCCCCAACTTTATTTTTTTTGAGATATTCTGATGCCATCAAGTTCAAAATGACACTTTTTTTTTCTTAAAATGTTACATTTCCTCTGCTTAAGCATTTGATGTTTTCTGTGTTGTATTGTGAATAACATGTGGGTCTATGAGACTATTTTTATACAGCATCCCAAGATTTTTGAAACTGGGGTCACAGATTGTTCTTAGAAGAACAGGATATATCTATATTGCTCTAGATTGGTTATCTGCAGCCAGCATCTCCCTATTTGGAGAAATCTCTTAACTGCTTACAGAGTCGTGATTGCAGTTGAGGTTTAGCAAAATTTGATAATAAAATATATATCCTTGGTATGTTGAACATGACCCCCGGTCTCTAATTGTAAGTTTTAAAGGAAAGACTGCAGCTCACACTGTGAAGCTGTCTACAATAAATCCAGGCTGATATAAATAGGGCAAGCTTTTAAAAAAAAAAGAAAGATAGAAGCGCATGTGCTTTGATCTTGAAGTAGGTGGCTATTCATCAATCGTGTGTATGTCACACTCTTTCTACTTGGAGTACAGTTAAGAGATGGAAGAAGATGGGAGGACAGGGATGACATGCATTTAAAGTTAACACCCTTAGTTATCAGTGTTGATGATCTCATTTAATCTGTCAAGGATAATGTTGGGTGAAATTTGACTGTTGCACAGAACCCATGCAAATGAGCTCTTAATAGCAAAAATAGATGTTAGGATTATAAACTATTAATAGATATCAAACATTTTTTTTTTATACCTGAGCACAAATCAAATGTGGACACAGCTAACATGAACACAGAAGGATTCAGACAGATAAGCGTATCCCTGACCCTTACAGTGTCTATCAGTGAAGGAGTCCCCATGTCCTGAGGTTAGCGTGGGTGATAAAGCAGTGGTAAATATGTCAAATAAAAACTGAGGCAGAAACGATGCCCTGGTAACGTATCAAGATGATAGGAAGGCAGAGGAAGAGTGAGCGCTGTCCTAATGTTGTTGTGAGATGGAAGAGAGCCGTGGAAGTAGGTGGTGGTGAGGAGAAGAGATTAGGTGGCAGTTATGGTGAGAGTTTTCTTAATGAAGGTTCAGAACAGCACAGAGCCATGCGTGGGAGCTGCAGATCTGCTCAAATCACAGAAAGACATGAAGACTTGCTCTTCTACCAAAGAGTAAATGGCATTCTGGACAGAGTGTGTAGGATAATTGTAGTTCCCATTATAATCCATTTTTAATTTAATTCCTGTGTATTTTCAGGCACCGAAACTAATATCTAAGAAAGTGTCCTTTTTTGTCCAGTTGTAACAGTTTTAAAGAAGTGTTATCTGCTTCTGAGTCCTAACTAAAACCGTTCTGACAGTTTTGTGTATATTAGTGTGTTAGAGTCTAATTTGCATAGCATTTACAACATTCCCAAAGCATTTTCATTTTTATTTTTGTTTGAGCTTCAAGAACACTGTTTTCTGTTTCGGAGATCACCTTGCTGCAGGAGCAGAGGTTTTCAGATTTCTGTATTAATGTTTCCCTGCAGGATAAAACCAAACTCCAATTAAACATATGAGATCTCTTTGCAGCAATAAGATAAACTTGTTTACTGTGGTTGAATTCTCTTATAAAGCAAGTTTCAGATGTCTGAAGGTGTTGATTATATTACAAAACTGAGGTGAACTTCAATATATTATTCTTTGGAAAATGGATAGCAGTTTAGACCCCCCCCCCCCCCCCCACACACACACACACACACACACACACACACACACACACACACAAAGAGTAAAACAACACAACGCAGGTACTTGAGAATAGTGAAGACGAACAAAGAGAAGCCAATAAAGTGTTTTAACTTCTCCTTTCATCCTGTTAAACGGTCACTGATAGCTGTTCACCAGGAGATGGGAGCTCAGTGAGGATTATTCTGTGGATGTGTGGAGGCTGCTGCTATAATAGTCATCTATCTCCCCGTGGCTTAGTTCCTGCCTTCGCTCTCAAACATACCTCTCCATCATTATGACTCTTGCTAAGCTTACAGGATGCATGCTACACAGAGAACCTCATTCTGTATTATTGACAAATGACAAAAATTGTAATAGAAATCGAGCAGGAAACGCAGTGTATCGAAGATGCAGTCGGGTACAGATGAGGACAGAATTATCAGCCCACATTTTTTACATTATGTTACTCTGCATACACAAAAAAAAATTTTTTTTAAACTGCCAGGGTTCAAAATCATTATCTCCCCTGATGCTGACAGTTAATTGTGTATCCTTTTTGCTGGATAACAGGCTGAAATCATTTGCCACACATGTCTCCTTAGCAATCCCTGTTTCAAGCTCCTCCAGAGTTGATGTCATCTGGTATGGACCTTGATCTTCAGTTCATAATAATAATAATAATAAACTTTATTTATAAAGCACACTTAAAAACCAAGGGTATGCCAAGGTGCTTAACAAGTAAAATAGAGTATAGGAGGAGGATAATAGAAATAGAAATAGGACCAAAGCAAGTACTAAATATGCAAGCAGATAACTGTCACTAATACATAGGAAAGCAACAGGTACAGAGCAAACAAGAATTTAAATGAGCATAGAAGTGCATGATATAAAATCATAAAAGAAATATTAACTAGAGGGAAAGGCAAGATTGAATAAGTGGGTTTTTAATCGTGATTTGAACAGTGCAATGGAATCAGATGCGCGGAGGTCGAGAGGAAGGGTATTCCACAGTACCGGGGCAGCCAGAGCAAACGCACGGTCACCCCGGGACTTCAGTCGAGATCTGGGTTGGGTCAGAAGTAGTTGAGTGGCAGATCTGAGTGTTCTAACAGGAGTATGTGGTTTGAGAAGTTCACTAAGATAACTTGGCGCTAATTTATTAATAGTTTTGAAAGTAAGGAGTAATATTTTAAATTGAATACGGTACTTTATGGGCAGCCAATGCAGGCTAGCTAAGACAGGGGTAATATGGCAAAATTTCCTGGTACCAGTCAAAAGGCGGGCTGCTGCATTTTGGACTGTTTGCAGTTTAAGAAGAAGAGAAGAGGGAAGACCATAGTACAAGGAGTTACAATAATCCAACCTGGAGGTCACAAAAGCGTGAATAAGCTTCTCCAGGTCCTCATGCGGAATATAATGCCTAGCCTTAGAGATAAGGCGCAGTTGGTGGAAGCTAGATCTCACTACAGCAGACACTTGCTTATCGAGTTTGAGCGAACTATCCAGCAGTACACCCAAGTTACTGACATAGTCACAAGAAAAACTAGCAAAGGAACCCAGGGCAGCACAGAGCTGGGCACGAGGGATTTTACTGTTGAACACCACAATCTCAGTCTTCTTATCATTTAAAACGAGGGAATTACTCAGGAACCATTCTTTGACCTCCCGCATGCATTCTTGAAAGTAGTGCAGGGACACAGCAAGGTCGTCAGTAAGTTCAAAATAGATCTGTATGTCATCGGCATAACAGTGGAAGGCGATATTGTATTTTTCAAAGATTGTGCCTAGAGGGAGCAAATACAATGAGAAGAGAATAGGGCCTAAAACTGATCCTTGAGGCACACCACAACAGACCGGAGCGGAGGAAGAGGAGAAGGTGCCTAAGTGAACTGATAAGGATCTATCAGCGAGGTATGATTTAAACCAGTCGAGGGCAGTGCCTCTAATACCCACAGTGTGCTCAAGTCTTAGTAATAAAATGTTATGGTCTACCATATCAAAGGCCGAAGAGAGGTCCAGTAAAACTAGGACCATAGAGCGTCCAGTATCAGTGATTACAAGAATATCATTAAGAACTCTAACCAACGCTGTTTCAGTGCTATGCAATGGCTTAAAGGCAGATTGAAATTTCTCAGCAATGTTGTTCGTGTCCAAGTACGCCTGGAGTTGGGAGAGAACTAGTCTCTCCAGGATCTTGGACAAGAACGAAAGCTTAGAGATCGGTCTATAGTTTGAAAGGTCATAACAGTCAGAATTTCTTTTTTTAAGAATCGGGTGGACTACAGCATGCTTAAAGGACAAAGGAACACAGCCTGAGAGCAAGGAAAAGTTCATAAGAAATAGGATACTAGGTCCGATTACATCAAAACAGTCCTTAGCTAAACGAGATGGAAGAATGTCAAGCACAGTATTGGTGTTATTCATTTGAGCAACTAGCCGCTTAAGAGTCAAAAGTGACACAGGCTCAAACTGGTGGAAAGTTGAAATGCACTCAGGAATGGGGAGAGGATATAAAGCAGGGGGAAGGGAGGACTTAAGAGATGAGACCTTTTTTAAAAAGTGAGTTTGAAATCGCTCACAAAGACCCTGAGAATGAATTAAAGGCATGTCCGGGGAAGGGTTAACCACAGAGTTAAAAATTTTAAATAAAGTACGGGGGTTATGGTCATTGGCCAGGATGATTTTGGACAAGAAGGACGTTTTGGCCGTTTTAGCAGCACTTTGGAATTTTAAGCGGCTAGTCCGTAGCATGTCATGGGAAACCTGAAGTTTATCTTTTTTCCACCTTCTCTCAGCGCGCCGACACACGCGACGTAAGGCGCGCGTAGTGTCGTTAAGCCAACACTGAGAGTAGGTTCTAGGGCGCTTCATCTTAATGGGGGCAACAGTATCAAGGATTGAAGAAATCAGCGATAGGAAGGAATTAGCACAGTCATCAACCGAGTGAAAAGAACAACAGTCGAGAGTGACAGATGCAGAATCCAAGAAAGACATAGAGAAGTTTGACATCGCTTCAGCATTAATTACACGTAGCGGGCGAAGGGGAGCCGCAGGATGTAGTTCATTAGTGCATAAGCCAGTATCAAATATAACTGGAAAATGATCCGAGATCCCAGCGTCACTTATATCCTTGATACAAACGTCCAGACCATATGAGAAAACCAAGTCCAAAGTATGTCCTTTAACATGCGTTGGGTCATTAACCCACTGAGCCAGGTTAAAAGAGTCCGTTAAGGCAAGGAAGTCTTTAGCAAATGAGTCATCCTTACAGCAAGTGTGTATGTTAAAATCACCGACAATGAGAACACAACCATACTTAAAAAGAACGGAGCCTAGGAGATCAGCAAAGTCCGTGATAAAATATTTGCTATATTTAGGCGGTCGATAAACCACCACGCAGAGTGTGGTCGTGGATGCAGTCATCTCCAATAATTGGACTTCAAAGCTAGAGTAGGTAGGTGAGGGTAGCTGCCGAACTGCATACGAATTCTTAAAAACCGAGGCTACGCCGCCACCCCTACCAGTAAGCCTTGGTGAGCTAAAAGCAACACAGTCCGACGGAAGAAGTTCAGTAAAAGGGATGAACTCACCAGGACGAATCCAGGTTTCAGTCAGGAATAAGGCATCAATCCCATTAGTGGAGATGAAGTCATTTAAAAGAAAGGTCTTATTGACCAGCGACCTGACATTAAGCAATGCCATCCGTATCCTAGGGGCTAAGTCGCCACGGGTGGTGCGTCGTAGGACACTTAGGTTGCTTCGGCAAACGCCGCGTCGGAGCGATGTTATCCAAACCCGAGCAGGAGAACATGCCACAGGAATCGCAGGGTAGACTTCGTGGTCGGCCAAGCAGATCCAACGGTGGGTGAGCAACTTAGCATCAGAGCGCTCCTGGGAAGGAGGGAAAGAAGATAAAATATCCAGGCTGGCATGTGGGTAGCCTGTGGCTCTGGCTTTAAAGTAGAGCCTGAAGCGAACGCGGCGGCCGCTCCTTCTACCGCGTTTCCTATAGCGTTTCTTGTGTAGATTCGGAATAGGTAGGTGGAGGAAGCCGGTCGGAGGGTCCGGTCGGGGCGTGGTGGCGTCACTCAGGTTCCAGCAAGGATCGGGCCGAGAGGAATGAGAGAGTCTTAGATTTAAAAGTGTTTGCCTGTCGTATGTAATCAGTGCACAGCCATTAGATGCGCATACAACTAAAAGGATAAAAAAATACAATGCCAAGGTCCATAAAGAGCGTAGAGAGGGTAAGAAGCAGCGAAGCAGATGTAGCCGAGGACGGCAAGCCACGGCAAGCCACGTACACCGGCGCCATCTTGCAAGGCGCCCGTTCAATGGGATTCAAATGAGGGCTTGAATCACCCCGTCATTAACGTCCACTTTGGTCTTCTGAACAAAGAGCAACATTTGTTTTGGGGCATTGTCATGTTGGGAGACAAAGCGACTGATTTATGTTTTCTTTCAAAATCCTTCTTTTTTGGAGATCACTTCTACTTTGATGAGAATTTGTATGCTAGACACATTAAAGCATTCCCACAGCATAATACACCCACCACCATGCTTCACTGTGGGGTCGGTCTTCTTTTGACCTCTCCCTTCTTTCTCTAAACATAAGCAGTGTTGATATGACCAAAGAGCTCTTTTGGCCTGCTCTCTCTGAATTTCTTGATGATGTTTCTCACAAGGTATCTGTGATACCATCTCCTGCTTTGTGAGCATCAACAATTCTTTTTCTCAAGTAAAAACTGATTTATTTTGTTTGTGGCACGATGCTTTCTCAAGTGACGGCTCAAACATTCGCTGAAGTTTTTATACTCTGTATAAATTGGAAGATAACCCCTCGGTTTTATTTCACAAGCTTTTGAGCATCACAAAGTTAAAGCACATCATTACACAGTAGTGGTTTGTGCAGTTACTCAATAAAAAGGTCCTTTTTTCCAGGGAGGCTAATAAGATTAACCCTGGTAATTTTTGTTTTTCTGAAATCATTCTGTTATTCTTTGCAAATAGAAATAATGTATGCTTTCTAAAGAAAATTAGTAAGAAAAAACAAGAAAAATATTTTTCTCTGTTTGAAAAAATACTTAAAAATTTAGACAAAATCTTTCAATTTCATGGGGGATCAAATAATTTTGCACATATAATTATTAGACTTCCCGAATGTGTCTTCCATGAACGCAGTTAGCAATGAAATTGTTTTTTCCCATAGTTTGGAACAGCATGCCTGCCTTTGGCTTTTCTGTGATACAGTTATCACATACAGGGACATTTGCTTCTTTTTGTTTTCTTCTGTTGTTTTTGTTGTTGTTGCAGGCAGGTCCTTTTTTGTTCCTCAAGTGACCTTTGATGAATTGCAGTTCTTGGCACTTGTACATTGACTTCATTTTTCAGCCTTGGATGAAATGCATAAGTGCAGGCTTATCTTGTTCAGTAATGTGATGTAGTAATGCTGCATATGATTTAAGGTTCTGCATTAAATCTGTTGTCTCATAAAGTATAGGCAAATACATCACATCGTGTGTTTGTTTACCTTGGCCTTTTATTCTTGTCAGTCTTATTATTATGATATCAAAGCACTAACTAAACATTTCTCATGCGCCAAGGTGCAATCAGAAAAGTGGTGAGTCAGCTAAGTGATTATGGATATGTTTATATGATTTCATAGCTTTTATAGTGGGGGGAAATGAGATTAATGACCACCAGCCTGGCAGATGGATTTTCTAAGGTGAAAGGGGAAAAAAAACTCTGTTTCACACTCACAACACGCCACTTCCATCGCTCTCTCGGTCTCTTTCGCTCATACTCACTTGTCAGATTCCTCGCGCTCTCTCACTCACAGGCTCACCGACACATTATTGTGTGTTTTCACAAAGGCAAGAAAAAGAATGTGAGCTGCAGGCAGGCATTGTGTGGGTATTCTTTTCCTTTGCAGTAATCAATAGATAGAGCGGACAAAAGAAAAGGAAAAAAAAGTACATCAGTGCATGATGAGTTCTTTATTTTTATCTTGTTACACGACATGGAAAGAAAACAAAAAAAGAAAAATGCTGTTTGCAGCTGTAACAGGCTTAATCTTCAGTATGTGTGATGCAAAACTGCAGAAATGCATTGTGGATGTGTTTTTTAATAGAATCTGTTATATAACATTTTTTGAGAACAGCGTTTTGCAGATCGGTAACGGTGCAGCAATAAGGGAAAGGGTTTCAACACATTCAAGCTAATCCTGTGGTTTGTATATTGGCCACTAAAGGAGGGTTGCCCGTGCGACCTACTTACATATGGTGGATGGCATAGTTTCGCCAGGTGCTTAGGGCACAGCAGTCTCCTTGTTGTTTCTTCCGGCACAAACCTTTGAGGGCTTAAATATTTTAAACACTTCTGAAAGTTTGATGGGTCCAAGGATGGCAGCGACTTTAGGGAAGTGCAGGAGGAGAGGATTGTTGCTGGGGAGGGTTATGTTGTAGAGATTCGGAGAAAGATGAAAGCGCTGAAGTGATTATGTTTACATTTTTTTAATAATTTCAATCAAGCTTTTCAAAGCAGCTACTTTTCTGACGATTGTCAGTGTAAAGTGAAGATATTTCTATTTTAGACAAAACTAACTAACTAGTTATATATCAAAGCATAGTGGAGAGATTAACTAACAGTATAAATATTACAAAGTACAACATAGACGTAGCCAACGTCACATTAAATGAAGTCCCATTTTAAGTCCCTGAGATGAGCGTTTTCGCTGTCTTTGTGTTCTGAAACTGGATGTGATGAGCGAGAGCTTGATCTTGCTGTTCATTGGCTAATGACTTGTTGATCACAAGTTGTTAGCCAATAAACACACCCGTTCTGACATTTAGAGTAAGGAGATTTTATATAATGGACTTCGTGTTTTATTCAACAGGCCCCAAAATGAGTGACTGACACCATAAAATCACCAGCAAAGTTTTTCATAAGTTAAGGTCGAAATCTGTTTAGACTTCTATTGAGGTTTCACACCATGACTTTATGTGCACATTGTTTGAGATTTGTTCACCAGATTAGATGGAGTACAACCACTGGTTGTTAGGGAAACATTCCCCAATTGGTTTGCAGTAGTTCCCGGAGGTTGTTGGCTCTCACTGGGTGAAATCAGTTGCAAAGAAGGCGGTGAACCAAAAACCTCCCAGTAGATTGCCATGGTTGCCTGCATGTTTGACTGCAAACACTTTATCTATCAGCCGAGCAGTAGTAAAACTTGAAAAAGTGCAAGGCGATCTGGAAGTGGAGAAGGATAACCTTCAAAGTAAAATTTGTGCTTCAGAGCTTGTGAACGTTTTAAAAAGCACAGCTTTTACTTTAACCTCCTAAGACCCGAACTCTTCCATGGCATGCATTTTTAATTTCTCTTTGATATTTGGGCTGATTGGGACCTGATGAATGTAAAAACAAAGAATTACCAGATTTTTTTTAACCTGATTTTTGTTTCTAAGAAAAATAAGAGCCACATATGAGGACATTCGTTTAAAATTTCGATAGATCAGTGGCAGTATAATGTCCTCGTAAGTGGATATCAGGCCCTTGTAGAGCAAAATTGAGTATTTTGGTCTAAATAACCCAAAATGTGATGTCCACATATGTGGACGCCAGGTCCTAGGAGGTTAAAGACAAATTGTTTCCTTTTAATGTTACACTGATTCAAGTTTTAATACAGCTCAGCTCATGGTTTAACTGCTGTGTTTGTAGACATGCCTTATTCAATTGAGCCTACATTGTCGCCATGATTGTCATGTTCAAAATGGCCAACAAGTTAGTGGTCACATGTCTACAAAACCTCAATAGGTCAGGATGTCATTTTAAGCTACACCCCTCATCCCCTAGTAGTTGTTAAAAAGAACTGCATTTAGTGAACATTCGTGTATGAAAAGCTGAAATCACCAACATCTGGGGTCCATATATTGGAGCTGTTTTGTAATGTTAGGCCCTTCGGTATCTACAGCTGTTGTCTGTGATAGGTCAGTGGAAGAACATCAGGGTAAGAGAGAGTGTATGGCAATCAATTACACTGGAAACAGCCTAGTTTGCGATGTGTGCGAGGTGTGTAGCTGGAACTGAGGGACTAAAATATATCATTCTTGTAACTTCTTGAAAGCAGCAGCTGAAATAAAGAGATCACAAAGGACTTTAAAAAAAACTTTTTAGAGAAGTGACAGATTGAGGTGATGTTGCATTGAGGGCAGTAATTGCTGCATTTAAAAGGGCTAATTAAACTGTTCTCTAAAATCCTTTTTTCTTTTTTCTTTTTCTTTTAAATCTACAAGACTCAGTTTGAAGAGATAATGTGATTTTTGAACGACAACCTTTCAGGTGTTACAAATCTCAGGTGACAACTGCTAAATGTACCCTACTGTGGTTGGTAGCTGAAGGTGATCCACTTGTCATTATTTCTCCCTCCTGTGTTAGGGAGGCCTGATGCACTGCTCCATGATTCATGGCTATGAAACTCTGGCCTGAACTGTAACACTGGAAGTCATGTGTTAGCATTGTTAGTCTTCATGGGACATATTCTTGTCCATCTGGCTAGAAAACAAAATACATAAACAAATAAGGAATACCACTATGGCATACAGCCACATTTTAATTTGTTTTTTGGAAATGAACGTATCTTAAGCAGAACTAGAGAGGTTGTGTGACAGTAAAATCAAGGATTGGATCAAGTAGGTTCCATTTCAGATTATACTCATATACTCGTTTTTTTGTTGTTGTTGTTTTTATAGCTGTAGCTGAAACACATCCACTAATAGGCTGAACATTATGAGCACTCCTGCCTAATATGCTGTCGGTCTTTTTTGTGCTCCGGCCTGCTTTCAAGACCTCTGAGGACACCTTATCCAGCACCAAAATGTTTGAAGCAGATGCTTTAAGTCCATTTATAGTTTTTCTCTCACCGACACTGCCTGGGAGACCCCACATTTGTTATAATTTCTGAGATGTTTGGAGTAATGGCAGAGTGAAAATATCAATTCTAGTCGACAGAAATACCTCAAACACTTCCAGTTCAATAAAGTGAGATGATTATAAGGAATTGAACTTTGATATACAGAACAGTGCACACAAAGATACGAAGGTGGAGCAGCCCTTTTTTGCGAAGCACTACATAGACAAACAAAGCAGCCACAGTCTTTAGCAGCACATTTCCTGTAAGGACGGAGCTGAGAGGCAGGAAGGTCTGACTGCCGCTATCTGGCTTTTATATATTTATTTTATCACACCAGGTAGATATCAGATGCTTTTTCACACACTTGCATCACCCGTGGAAAATTCTTAGAAATCTGAGAGTGAAACCAGATATGAAATTAGTAAGTCACACCTTAAATAAAATTATACCAAGTCACTCCCATTCTCTGTTGCTTGCACCACTCTGTTATTTTTACCTCGTGTTGTCACCTCTTAACACAGTTTTCATTGACTATCTTTCAGTTATCCAGCTGTATGTGAGTTCCTACAGAGCAATAACTTATTATCCATAATCCGAGCGCACGAAGCACAAGATGCTGGGTATGTAATCGCTACAAAAAGCACGGAAAGACACACCTATGCACACAAACAAAAATAAATGAACGTTTACCTATTTAAGAGCAATGCTCTGCTTTTCTTCTGTCTTCACCTCCACGTAATGGCCTTGAAGCTACCGGATGTACCGTAAAAGTCAGACGACTGGATTCCCATCCCTCATTACCATCTTCTCAGCGCCAAACTACCTGGATGTTTACAATAACAAAGGTCAGAATATCTCTTCATCTGTTTTGGCCCCATTTTTCATCATCATGTGCAGTTCTGTTGGTTTGTTGTTGTTTTTTTCCTGTGTGCGATATTGTGTTGCTTTCTTGCTGCTGTTTTTATTTAGAATGACAAATATGGGTCCGAATTATATTACGCCATGTAGAATGAACACGTTCGTTTATTAAATGTTGCAACAGAAAATAGTAAAGTCTGCTGCTGGAAAGGAGAGAGATTCCTCCAGTGGAACACCTGCACCACTTTCATTTTAGCTGAATCTAGGTTGTAACTAACTGATGAAAAATAACAGATTTGTAGATCATCAGAAGCACATTTTGGCATTTTATAAACCTTAAAACGTGGCCCTACATCTGATTAAAAAGATTGCCAATAGGCTCCTCAGACTTACGTACTAAAATGTTTTTAACAATACAAACTGCAGTGCACGAGTTAGTGCAACTGCATGTAGCTGTGTGCAGGCATAAAAATGCATCAGGGAGGCCCCGTTTGTTTGTGTTCTCAGATCTGTGTCTTGGTTGCCATAGGCTATGTTAGATGGGGAACGTGGGAGGGACTGTCGGCATTGCTGACTATCTCCATGTGGCTTTATTCCTCCTGATATAACAGTGTCAGCAGTCCCCTGCCTCTGCTAGGCCATCTAGTGGCTGACTTTCTTTTATTTTTCTCCCCTCTCTTTAACATCACTGAGTATAAACATGTTATGGTTCCTCTGAGGACACGTCAGAATGAATCTCACACTGAATCTTAATAACTCTGGAGCAGGATTTTAACACAAAAAAAGTATGTAAATTTATCTTCAATAGGCTTATTTAAATCAAATAATACTCAAGATTAAAACTATTCTGTGACCGCTTGAGTCGTGGTGACACAGTTATGTCACAGTTATTATCATTAAATGATTTTAATCACAACTGTGATATGCCGTAGTTGCTATGCATCAACGGAGATGCAGAGAAATAAAGTTACTACCAGTGTTTACAGTGCTGTCAGGGCTGTGAGCAACACATGTAGCAGAGTGTATCACAGCTGAACAGACAGAGGCAGAGTGCCAAGCAGTGTCTTAACTCTAACTCGCTTGTATGTAGCAGGAAAGTTTACAAATGATTACCTCACTCACTAGAGTTTTAACATACCATATGTTAAATATTGGCTTTCTACTCGCTACATCATGCTTTCACTGGGCAGCAGTGGCACTATTGAATCTGAAATCTACATAAATTTGCTATTCTAATCTAGAAATCCTTATCCTCACATACAAGATTATAAATAATCAGGCCCTTTCATACCTTAAAGACCCCGTATCACTACACTATCCTAATAGAGCACTTTCCCCCTTTGCCTTCTGGCTTACTTGTGGTACTAGGATAGTTAAAAGTAGAATGAGAGGCAGAGCCTTTAACTTCTAGTCCCTTCTTCAGTGGAACCAGCTCCCAGTTTGGATTCGGGAGACAGATGCACTCTCTAATTTTCCGATTAGGCTTAAAACTTTCCTTTTAGATCAAGCTTACAGTTAGGGTGGATCAGGTGACCCTGAACCCTCCCTTAGTAATGCTGCTATAGGTTCAGACTGCTGCAGGACTTCCTATGATACACTAAGCATTGCATATCTACTCACCTCTTCTCACATTTATATACCACTGCAGCATGCCATTAAATCACTGCGTGCTCACAGAGGTTCATCTGATTATTGGGGTTTTCTCCCTACCTTGCACTCATTGAGCTCCTTGAGGCAACCATTTACGTGATCTGATGTCATATAAATACACTTGAATGGAATTTTATTAAATTATTCATTAGACCATTTAATGAACTCTATTCTCTTTTATATGAATACTTCATATCTGCTCTATGGATCTATGTAAAAGGAATTTTATGTTGCCTTCATCAGATCTATAACTACATATTAATGCCATAAAATGTTATGAGACTTTATGGAAAGTTTTCCTCTTCTGTGTCTCACCTGCCCCAACAGCTGCTGTACTTAAATATGAAAATAATGTGATGAACATCCGACAGTTCAACTGCTCACCCCATCCCTACTGGCTGCCCAACTTCATGGATGTCTTCACCTGGTCTCTGCCGTTTGTTGGAGAAAAAGGTATTTGTATTTGTCTGGGTTTGTTTGGGGGGGGGGGTCAGTTTTCTCCACGGCTCATTGCTCAGTGACTTTACCTTTGTTGCACTCTCTATTTTTTATCCCAGTCACAGAAATGCTGGTGAACGTGCTGAGCATTTGCTCTGATGATGAACTCATGAATGATGAAGATGAGATTTTTGATGGTAAGATGTTTTGTAAATAAACATGCCATTTTTCATTTTTTAGTATTTATTATTGTTCATTTAAACTTTTCATACACTAAACTACAGATGTGTGAAATATTGAAGGAAAGGCTAACCTATTGTATCTCATTATGGTAACGTTAACATTGATTGATGAACACAGTAATCACGGGTTTGTGGACAAAAACAACCACACAGAGACGCTGGGGAGGAGGTAGTGTATGTCTGATTTCAAACATACTTGCTTGTAGCGGGTGAATGCTGAGCCAAAAGACTTCCTATAGCCAGGTAAACTTTGCATTCTGTGTTTCAGCAGAATGTCATAGAGGTGCAGTGCACACCAAGTGTATTAACAAGCCTTGAAATTAAGGTAAATTCTCAGCGTTACCCACAAGTCCAGAACACAGCGGCTTTTTCCTGCTTTTACTTTTCGTAGTCCCACCCTAGACACATCTGGCCAATAAGTGGACTGAATGTCCTCACGTGGTTTGTATTGAGGTAATGCAGGTCGCTTTTAGTTTTCTCTGTGTTAAAAGAAACCAAAGTGCAGGTTAAAGGCTACAAGTTTACAAACTCTTCAACTGATTTAGACCACAGTAAAACCACAGTAAACGAATTCCAGGTGTGAAAATGCCCTAACACGTCAATCTTAAATCTCCAGAAAAGGGTTGAAGATGTGGAGACTGTTAAGGCCATTGCAGTTTTACACTATTTTTAAACTTGTCAATACGATGAAGGTGATGACTCTGAGCAGCTGCGTATTGATTTACAGCAACCCTTCTCTAGAAGGCGACAAGTGGACCCAAACCATGCCAGCAAAATGCACCTTCACAGCATAATAAAACCTCTCGTTGTAGGGGTCGAGGATTGAGGCCTTTCTTTGATTTGTCGCCCTTTTGTAAATCTCCCAGTGAAATGTGGACAGTGGCGGTCAATGCTGGCCTTTAGTGACATTTTATGATTTTATGCAGCCCACGACTCTAGCAAGGAATGAATTTACTGGACATTTCATTCCTTTACAGCTCATCATTATGCTGTTTAAATTCACAGCTAAAAAGCTATTAGCCAGCAAAAAAAAACAAAAAACATCACATGAACTCAAATGGTTTGAGCATATTTATATGAACGCTTGCTAAAAAATGTTTTGAAAACTTGAGAAAGCTTGCTGTAAAGTATGACAGTGACCTAGAACCTATTATAATATCACACATTATTATCAGGTGACAGATAATTAACAGAACATTCTTTGTGTCTAAAGGCTTCAAACTAGTTTTTCATGCACTGTGAAGCTTTATGACACCATCTCTTATTCAGAAAGCCTTTAATGACCGTATACATGTTCCTTTGCAGCCAACGCAGCTGCACAACGCAAGGAAGTGATCAAAAACAAGATCCGCGCTATCGGGAAGATGGCCAAAATGTTCTCTGTTCTCAGGTACATTATTTACACGTGTGTAGAGGTATGATTTCCAAAAAAATATTTTTTTTTCCAATCTAGAGTGCACTCTGTATGTATATCTACTGTTATGAGAGTGGGGACATCCAGTAAAATCGTTTAGCTGCATTTTCTGATCTGTTTGCTGGCCTCTGTCTGTCCTGCAGAGAGGAGAGTGAAAATGTGTTGACACTTAAGGGCCTGACGCCCACTGGCATGCTGCCAAGCGGGGTTCTTTCTGGAGGCAGACAGACACTGCAGAGTGGTGAGTACGAGGCTGGGCCTAAGCCTGTTCGCCATCATTTTCTTCATGACCGACATCAGTCCCCTCCATGACTCTTATCTCTCAAACTGTCTCTCTTCTGCCTTTTTTTCTAATCTACCTTAAATTAAGTTAGCTTTGTTTTAGCCTCTTACTGACGTTCTTAACTGAAGAGCCTAAGTTAACGTAAAGGTCCAGTCTTCTAGTTTTTTTAATAGTTTCACATGATGACAGTCATACAAATATGCAAGACAACTGCATCAGTGCTCAGAACAAGTTGTCTTGAATTCAAAGTTCAGACCTAACATTTAAGCTGCTGTGCTTTTTTGAGACTTATTTATAGGTGGCAGAAAAACGAATTCACAGCAGCACACCACTTTTATTTTATTTATTTATTTATTTTGTTCGAAACTGATGTGATGCAAACAAAGTTTATAGACAGGGGTGCACATAAGTGGTCCGCAGGTGCACATGCGCTGTCAAAATCAAAGACGCGCACCAGATAAGAAGTTGCAACGTGCGTTTGCGTACATATAAAAGGCACTGTTTTTGTCCACTAGAGTGGGATTTTCACGGCATATTCTGCACCACATCTCTGTGCGTTCATCGTTTGTTTGAAGCCAGCTCACCTCCTGCAACCACTTTTCAGAGAATACGCGCTTCTTTTGCTCCTGACATTTCTTTGGAGGTGGAGGAACACCAAAGTAATTGCTTAAAGGAGCTTCTTCGACATCTTTAAAAGTTCTAAACAAATGTCTGTTCTCCTCCAGAAAATCTTATGTACGCAAACGCTGGTGCACCCCTGTTTATAGACATTACTTATTTCCAAAACAATGTCCCTCTTTGGGCTTTTATGCCCATGAAGGACTGCAATACAGTACTAGAAAAATATAGTGTCAGACAGATAAATAATTTAAATATATGAATACATAAATTCCAAAAATATAAATAATTATGAAATTATAGTATAATTAGTTTTATTGGGGGGGTTATATTGGTTGGGTCTGATTATTGGTGGTGAGGGGGTCATAACCCCCCTAACCCCCCTGGAAATTACGCCCCTGGTAGGAATACACTTTGGGGCCAGACTGTTTATACATTTAACAATTAATTTAAGAAAACAGAGATGAAACTCTCAAAACTAAGTATTATAATCTTTTAGAAATATTACAATGATGCCACCTAACAGGCTTTTTATCCATTATTTTGAAACAAAGGAATTGAATATAGTGCTAAGCAACTACAAGTTATTTCTGTCATCTTATCTAATATATGTATATTTTTTTTTTTTTGTTTTTCTCAGCCTACTACTTCTGCCATCTAATTGTCCCTCACAGTTTCTTTCTTCATGCCTCTGTCTTAATAATTTTTCATACAGTTTTTCTAACCCCAGATTGACAGTATTTCTCTCAGTACTAATGCATGGCGCTCCTCTGAGTTTGGCTGCATTGCCAATATCTCATCCGGCCTAACACGAGCTGCCTTTTTCGCTGGGGCTGCATTTTACATTTGCATGGCTTAATCAGGAGTAACCCGATCCCCTCCTCCCCCCTCAGCCACCATTGAAGCCATTGAAGCCATCGAGACGCATGATGAGGACGGAGAAGGTAAACCCCCACCCATCTCCCACCCCTCTCAGTATATCATCAGGTTGTCCTGGAGTAGGGGCCACCTGCCACTAACATTTTCATGTGCACAACAGCCCACAAAATAATTCCTCCACTCTTATAACTCTTTAATCTGGTATGGCTGGCACTTTACTTTGCAGAGATTAGATTAAACAGAAAAACCAACTAGATGATTGGATTTAAACTTTTAGAAGAGATGGAACTTTATAAAGGACCGTGAGCTGGATTTGAACACAGTTGTGTGTAATGTAGACTCTTTTATCGCAGGGAAATACTGGCAGTGTTTGCTGGGTGGGGGGCTGGTGTGGTATCATGTTCATGTAACTCTTGAGTCAGTGCACTAAGGTTGGAAGGAACTGTTTCACACCTAATGCAGTATTCCTGTTCCTTGTGGACAGATGAAAAGACGTTGATAAGCATCCACAGTGACTGCAGCATACATTTGCATTTAGTAATTAGAAAGTGGGCAAGAAAGGGAAAAACACTACTTAAAAGAGAGGAATTACTTTTTAAGGGATATATATTCATAATAAATGAAAACACTGCAAAGTCAAGTGCTGCTAAGAGATGCATGACTAAAGCCCATTATTTTGGGTTTGGCTTGTAAATGGCCTCCATCTGGTACTAAAAAGTGTTGCATGCAGAAAAACAAGAAACGGCCCAGCACATCAACATGAAATATGCACCCCTGTGTCTGAGTTCCTGAGGTAATCTTAACTCATGAACGAAGAGTGAGAGATTTACAGCTTTGTTTATCCGACACATTATTTGTGCACTTCAAACAAAACTAAAGTAGCAGGATGACTGACAAGGGACATTGTAGCAAGTGGTGTTCGTTTTATTGAGAAAAAAGGGCAAGATTACAAACCATTGACTGAAGTCACTTTCTCTACCATGCAGTTTATGACTGGATTATTTAAAAAAGAGGTATATCACAGCTTGAAGTAACAAACATGCAGACTTGTAGACTTTGTAGACCTTTTTTTAAATCCTCTAGGTCTGTAGGCCTCGCAACTGGGTGGAAACTGCCTGACAACTACCAGTGAGTGTTTGCTGGTGTTTGCCTAAGGACCAGTAGCTGACTCAACGGTAACCACTGGTTGCTAGTGAAAAATGTCTATTCCCTGAATGGCTGACAAGTAGTTGCAGGAAGCGACTTGCTGTCGCTAGGTGACATTGGTTGCCAAGGTGTATACAGTGCTGCATAGAAAACCTTCTTTGTATTATACTGATTTTGCTGCGAGCTGACTGCTGCAGTTACATGTACTTTGCATGGAAGATGTTAAATTGTCTGCAAAGACTCACTTACTGCTGTAATGCAAACAGGAAACGTAGGCCGTTTGCTTACGAAAATTTACCTTTGGAAACATGTTGGGTTCAGCAGCAAAACACACTTTTAAGGCAAACACTTTCTGGTTTGCATTAAACTTTTTCTTTTCACTACTGCTTGGTGGTTAGTTAGCAAGTGTTTGCATGCAAGTGGCCACCTTCCATACAAACTACACACAACCCTGGCAATCTGATAGCAACCAAAGCAATTGCGCGATGGTTTTTCGTGCAGAGACCATCTTTGTGACTGATTTCATCTAGTGGCACCCACTCACCAGTCATGATTTTCCCTAGTAACCAGAGGTTGTCAGGGGGTTGCTGACCAGTCTCTAGGCCTGTGTGACTGAGGTCTAAGGAACATCAGTTGAGGGAAGGGCAGTTTAACTACAAGAAAGCAGCTGTCATGAGGAATGCTTGCCATGTCACTATTGTTAGTTGCAGAGATGAGTGATTAGTTTATATCAACAGCATGTGACCATGCGCACTTTAATAAAAAAGAGTATACTAATCCATTAATTAGGGGCGATTGTGGCTCAAGAGTTGGCAGTTCGTCTTGTAATCGGAAGGTTGCCGGTTCGAGCCCCGGCTCGGACAGTCTCGGTCGTTGTGTCCTTGGGCAAGACACTCCACCCGTTGCCTACTGGTGGTGGTCAGAGGGCCCGGTGGCACCAGTGTCCGGCAGCCTCGCCTCTGTCAGTGCGCCCCAGGGCAGCTGTGGCTACAATATAGCTTAGCATCACCAGTGTGCGAATGACTGAATGTAGTATAAAGCACTTTGGGGTCCATAGGGACTAAGTAAAACACTATACAAATACAAGCCATTTAATGAAATAAGCTCACTGATTCCTAATACGACTCACATTCTGAATTTACACATCTTCATTAGTTATAATCCCTGGGAAATCACAGCAGCAGTTCATGTCTTGGGAGGGTATGTATCATATTAAGAACACTCTGGAACTGCGGAGTTACGTGAAGATCCTGATCCCTTTATTTGTGTTTTTCAGCTATCCGTGGGTTCTCCCCCCAGCACAAGATCACCAGCTTTGAGGAGGCTAAGGGCTTGGACCGCATCAATGAGCGTATGCCTCCTCGCAAAGATGGGGTGAACCATGTGGGTCACTCCATTGGAAAGATGAATATGTCAGAGGCAAACGGCACAGAAGACAACAGCAACATCCAGTGATGTGCTGTCTGAGCCTCAGAACTGCCGGTGGCTGCGCAGCAAGAACTTTGCTAAATCCTGAATTCAGGCCTCTGAACATAAAATAAAACAGGCCCTCAGATAGAAAATGAAATCTGCAGCAAATCTAAAATGGCAAAAAGGTCATTTCTTTCATGACACTATGTCATTGCACGGTTGGGGGAGGGGGGAGTTGGGTTCACGGCAAAGGGCAGGCATAAGGAGAGATGAGCAGGCTTCAGCTCGACTGAAAAAAAAAGTCAAGTGATTGAAAGTTGTGTCTGCCTGTTGTTCCCTTTCTCAATTCAATTACAGACTGAATTGTTGGGGGTTGTTTTGTTTTAAGCGCTGACACGTGTCTGCTCCTTCATCACAGGGCCTGACAGCAGACATAATTGCAGTATCCATGCCTCACAAATCATTTTAACTGTTTTATAAGGTGTTTATTATGAGTCACTCACAAATTCACTTGATGAGGAAAACGATCTTGTTTACCTACATGTTTTGCTAGTATTAGATCACACCACTTCATCAGAAAGAAAGAAAGAATAAAAAAGCAAAATGCGTACCTCTTCAAACCTGCAGTGCAATCTTACTGTTGAACTTTAATTTATTGATTTACCTTGTGGTAAGAAGCTGTTGTCCTGCATGGGAAAGAGGACAGGGTGCTTTGGCCCGGCCACCAAAGATCAAACTCCACTTTGCGTATGTCTCCGTAATCTCCAGCACTGCTCCTTTCCTCACCTTCCTCGCTGTCAGCCGTCTCCTAGCAAGACATAACTTGGAGGGGATGTGGGAAGAAAAGGGGGGGGGGGGGATGAAAGGAGCATTGTGAAATTTTTATTCCACCTCTTACTGTAGATATCCCAGTATCAAAAATTACATACAGTCCGAAAATGTCACACTACCCCAGAAGTTCAGAAAGTGCAACATTTGTAGGTGAATCTCAGAGGGTTTTATTTTATGTGCTTGTATCAGAGTTATTTACTTTCTCTTCACTGTCTGTTTACACATTTCACATGAGAAAAGGGCAAAAAATTATACAGTTACTTTTTGGGACATTTTACACCTGAGCATTCTCTGCTGAAGGATGCTTAGTGTCACGGGTATTTCATCTCTTCTCCATCGCTATGACTGCCAACATTGTGGAATTAACACTAATTTCTGGACCTCAGAAGAAAAGTTTTTAAATTGTGGGACATACCCTGCTATCAGACGCCACCCAACATTTCTCACCTGCTTATTGCTAAAGATAAAATAGTTGGTGCAGTCAAATATGAAACCAGCGCCCTTTGAGTTTGCAAATTCAGTGAGATTTCATGCCACACACTGAACTGTATACGATGAAGAAATTCTGCAAATGTGTTGTTGAAAGCTTCTCTAAAAGCCACACCATTGTGTCACTTAAAGCAAACAGGCTTGGAGCTAAACTGAAACATATTGACATGATTTGCTTTGATGACGAATCCTGACCAGAATTTAGTTAATGGATATCAAATTGTTGGACATTAAATACATGAATCTGTTAATCTGTTTTTTCTAATTTAAGTAGAGTAGGGAAGCAGGCTGAGAAAATCTTT